>NC_035441.2:28751054-29367721 GCF_002127325.2 Helianthus annuus | reverse complement strand
TAGCTAAACACCAACGGATGTCAATGAGTTCCATCTCTTCTGGATCAATCTGGTCGTAGTCTTCTTTGGTCAATTTGGAGTTTCCAATTTTACCAGCTACAAGACCTTCATATGACTCCAGGAGAGATGCGAGAAAACTCATTTGCTGCTTCGCTGCATTGATGCTCATTGCTGGAGAATTCTTCAGTTTAAGAGCAATGTTGCACAAAATTTCTTATGTTTCCTCAGAATTTGTCTTTGAAGATGAATGATATCCAGAATGATGACTTGTTGACGTTATTGGCGGTTCTTTCATCTTTTCACCACTAAATGTTGTTTTTGGTGAACCAACGCCTTTATCAGAAGGTACACTGCCTTTGTAATACAAGCCCACATTCTGTTGATGTGAAGAACCAGTCATCTTGCTCTACTTTTGTAATTCTAGATCATGACTTTCATTCTTTTCAAACAAAGAATCAAGAGAAATTTCATCATATGAAGCATCATTTTTTAAGATAAAAACAAACGTTTGCCACTGATCTGCTCGTGGTAACGCTTCAATGACTTTATCAATAAGTTCCTCTCTTGTTTTATCAATTTTAAAACATTCAAGTTCGATTTTGAGGTGACAGAATCTCTCGATCATTAGTCTCACTGTCTCTCCTTTTATATTATCAAACAGATCAAATTCCTTTTTTAGTAAAGCAATTTTATTTTTCCGAATCTGTTTTCCCCCCTCAGCTTTAACTCGTAAAGCTTCCCAAACCGACTTTGACGATCCATCATGAGTAAGTAATGCGAATATATCATTTCTGATTGCTGACTGGATCAATGCAATCACTCTTTGTTTGGCAGCAAATTTTGATTTGTCATCTTTTGTAAAATTCTTGAATGGTAATTCTTCGTTCTTGTCATTCTTTGGCCTTTCGTATCCAAACTCCAGACAGAACCAGCTTTCATGCGCATACGCTTTTGCCCAATTGATGAAACGTTCTTTCCACCAGACATAATCTTCAATGCTATCAAGAGTTGGTGGCTTTGAATGTGTTCCATAGAAGTTATCATGCTTGATATTCTCGTTGATGGCTTTCGTAATGGTTTTCGGGGTAACATTTGCAATCTCGGTCGATTCGGACGTGAACGCGTTGAAAAACGTGTTGTAGAATTCCTTAGCCATGATTTGAATTTCTTCAATTACAAAACCTGAATCACGAACACAAAACAAACAAATATTAGTTCAAACACTATCAAACAATCGAAACAAAATACTCGAACTGGTGAATATTCTGTGCGAGATTGACGGTTGACAGACTGAAGATTGATACACCGTGCGAACGGAACTTGATGCGAACTGGGATTCAAATTTTCAAACCGTACGACAAGCTATGAACTGGCAAAATCACACGACCTGGAACAATTTTGAATTTGTACGAGCTGAATCTTTGAGTGATCAAACTGTGTGAAGGTTCAAATGAACTAGATCAAATAGGCCTCTCAAAACACTTACACTACAAACAAAACAATATCACACTCACACAAATTTATTATGACTGACATACAAACACTTGTTAATTGGGCCTTCACTATTAATGGGGCGGTGCACTAACTACAATTAATGGGCTAAAATGTGGCGGCAAACATGATTGGGTCAAGTGGCGGCTACTATACTTTGATTAGACTAAATTTTAATATTCATTAACACATATGGATAGCAACTTTATTTCAACATATAATAGGTCAAAATCGGTGCACATATAAATGGCAAATTTTTATTGGTTGAACAACAACAAGAGGTTGATTGGGTCTTAAATCGGTGCACATGGGCCTATCATAAATGAGGCCGACAAACACTTAATGTTTAGATGTAATATCAAACTATGATCAGGCCATATTATCCTTAATGTTCTTTTGATTGGACCTCAAATTTATTATATATGATTTGACCGATCACTTCAATGAAACCAACATGCATATCCACTCATTAGTAATAATATCACTAACTGACAACAATTGATAGTGGGTCAATGCATATCCACTCATTAGTAATAATATCACTAACTGACAACAATTGATAGTGGGTCAATGCTTGATTGGACCAAACAATTAATTGGGCGGCACACTTAGATTCAATATGATCAACGATTGGCCCTCTAAAAAAATAGTCAACAACAACTTAAAGCTGATCACGTGGGCCTTTAATAGTGTAAGAAGATAATGGGTTGGCAAGTATTTTTGTAATGAGCCGATTATTAAAGTAGGCTGCAATTATGAATCTGATTGAGTCTTAATTGGTGAATGGCGGCAACCAGTGGAAAGCAACAAATGTATGGGGCGGTGATAATAAAGGCCTGCAATTAACCAGTTCTGCTGACAACGATGACACAAAAGCGATCCACAAACTGTCTTATCAGCGGTCCACAATTGTTTCAATAAGAGGGCCACAACAGTTGTTCAATGAGCGGGCCTCAATTGATATGGACCTATGAGCGATCCAACATGTTACACAATGAGCGATCCACCATATGTTCGAAAAAGCGATCTAAACAACTAATTATGGAGCGGTCCTGAAACTTTGACCAAAAAGCGGTTCACATCTGTTCAAATAAGCGAACCAGACATGTTCATACGAGTGGACCTGCAACTTTGACGCGATTTCGAACGAAAAAATCTCTATTTCTCCTAAACGGTTTGGAGTTTCGATCTGAAACTTGGTAGGGTTGTAGATCAGGTATAGGCGCACAACATATCCAAAAATCAGCTGAAACGGACCGTGAAAACCTGTTCGATTCGACGAAAATCAGTTAAAACTGCAAGAAATATGAAAAAGATGAAGAAGAAGAAGAAGAAATCGGATCTGATTCTGATGAAATCCTGTGCGAAAACGTGTGAAAGATCAGTGCAATCGAGCTCCTGCTCTGATACCACTTGTTAGGACCGGTTTGACTCCGAAACGATTGCGTAATCGAACGTGTGACGTGCGGAATCCGTACACGAACGCGAACTAACACACGAGACGTAATATAAACGTGATTCTATTAACGAATCTGAAAGTGTACAGCACCTGAATCACGTACAATGAACTTTCTCTCTCTAGCTTTCTCTCTCTAGCTTCCTCTCTCTAAGTTCTGAAAATGAGAAGAGTTGCAAAAGTTCTAAACTAGAAGCCCTAGAGATCTATTTATAGGCCAATGGATTAATGAGGAATCTCATTAATTACAGTTATGCCACATTGCCTTTTTACTAACTAAACTTAAAATATAACACTGTAACTCTCGTTTAATTCGGTTTTCTGCTACGGACTAGATTGACGGAGGCGATAGAGAGATAATGCACATGTGCATTATATGTAAAAAAAATCGCTACTTTTTATATATAAAAAAAATTTCAATTTTTTTTTGTTATACTGCACATGTGCATTATATGTGATTATATGTGTACTACACATGTACTACACATGTGTAATAGTTCACATGTGTAATACAACAAAAAAAGTTATTTCTAAAAAAATTTTTATTTGAAATTTTTTTTCTATGTATAAAAACTAGCGATTTTTTATAAAAAAAAATGTAAAAAAAAATTTTTTTGGTATGTTTTTTAGGCTTTTTTTTAGTTTAGTTAGTTTTCTCATGATCCATCCCCTCTATATATATATATATATATATATATATATATAAGACAAAGATCCATTAGGAACCACACTTTATTGCGAGAACCGTGAGAACCACTGTGAACACAAACAGTAATACCTAAAAAAATCTAAAAAACACCCAAATATTTTTTTTTTACTATTTTTTTTTTTGTAAAATTCGCTATATTTCCTTATAAATAAAAAAATAAAAATATTTTCAAAAAAAAAAAAAATTCCGAGTCACAGTTATCCATGCACATGTGCATTTGTATCATTTTTTGACAAACTCCATAATTCATTACAAATATTAAACAATTGAACTTTCATTTACACTACCACGTATAATACACTACCTTTTACGTTAACAATATTAGAAATGCACATGTGTATCTATATGTATCAACATGAAATAAGGTATTTTGGTACACTAAGTTCTCTTTCATCTATCATTCCATCTATAAAACACAAACATGCACATGTGCATTTTTGTCATTTCTTTGAGAAATTCGGTAATTCATTACAACTATTAGACAATTGCACTTTTATTTACACGACCATGTGTAATACAATACTTTTTACATTACCAATATTAGAAATGCACATGTGCATCTATATGTATCAACATGAAATAAGGTGTTTTGGTACACTACTTTGAATACACTTTCTCTTTCATCTATTATACCATCCATAATACACTACCATTATCTCATACCATCCATAATACAATACCATTACCTCTTACCATCCATAATACAATACCATTACCAATATTTTCACTTTATTACATGTATGTAAACACCATTTATACCATCCAATCAACATATTACATCATAAATTGACAACTACAACAAAACCATCAACCACTAGATATAACTAACCAAAAAACATGTATATGGGCCTACTTCTCCATTCAAAATCACAAACTTTTTGTACCAAAACACGTTATATCATGGTTATACCTAATGATGCTCATGCGCATTTTGAATATTGGTAATGTAAAAAGTAGTGTATTACGAATGGTATTTTAATTAAAGTGCAATTGTCCATACCTGATAACGTATTACCGAATTTCTCGAAGTAATGATACATATGCACACGTCCATAGATAACTGTTACTCGAAAAAAAAAGAGTTTGTTTTTTTTTTTTTTTTTTTTTTTTTTTTTTTTTACGGTAAAGGAATATAGCGATTTTTTGAAGAAAAATATTAAAAAAAATAAAAAAAAAATTGAGTGCTTTTTTTATTTTTTTTAGATTTTATTTTGTGTTCACAGGTTCTCGCGGTTCTCGCAATAAGAGTGGTTCTCGCATGAACCTTACCCTATATATATATATATATATATATATATATATATATATATATATATATATATATATATATATATATATATATATATATATAACACTTGTATAATACATACTCCAAATACCCGACTATGATATCAACTAAACCATTGTTGAATTATAAATTTATTTGGAGAATATCCAAACTCTTGGATTCCTTAGTTCGGATTTCTAATGGGTATTAGGACCCATGAAAAACACAAACACATGTAATATCCAAGACCAGATATATTTTTATGTCTTTTCATACTTATAACTTTTGTTTACATTCCCAAACTCCAAGTCCAAATACTCATGCACCTTTTTTTTACCATTTTAGGGTAACTTCGGTGTTACATCCGTCAAAACCGCTCAGTCGCCCATCCTTTAAAACCACTCACCTGCTTTTTTTTTGGAAATCTTCACAAACCATGAGTTCTTACTTGACTCATTTTACGCTTTAAAAACTATTTGGGTTGCAACATGTATCCGTAATTAAATACATAATCATACACATACAATCAATCTTATGCTAACACCCAATCATTTAACATGCAACCTGTTATGCTAATTTGTTATACATGCTAGAGCAATCTTTTGCTATGCGATATATTTCTGATTAACTTTAAACCCCCCTTAACATGTATAGCGCTACAAGATTAGCACACCGCCATTTTGTGGGTCATTGTTAAGTATCTATCTTTATGGTCTTATTCACTTGGGTGATAAGGTTACGCTAGTTTAAACTTTTGGTTGATTTTAGCCATTGCATGCTAGTATGATTACATGACTGGTATAACTTTAAAGATGTGGATTTTAGACTTTATACGTATTTGTGTTACGCAGACAAACTAGTATGCTCACCGACATAATTTGTGTTGACGAATATTTTATACATGTTGATGGAAATATTAAACGTAATGTTTACAACCACTCAAGATCACAAGAATTCACAGCCTTTCTTTGTGTTTTCTCTAACTCTCTCACTCTCTCTAACTTGTCTCAAAATGTCTAAAATATCTAACCTCAACCCCATTATATAAAGCTTTTTATATACTACCCAACCATGTGAACTGGGCTAGGCCCACATCAAATTCGGGCTAGACATAATGGACTAAACATTAATTCAGACTGACCCATATACTTGAACCCATATACTCATAAACTCGAAATCCTTAGTCTTCATATCCAAGACTTGTAAAATATCCAAAGACCAAAACCAAAGCTGTTGTCACATCACATGCACCAACAAGCTCACCCTTGACAATAACTTGCAAAGGTAACAATAGTCTTTAGAATGCCACAGTCTTTGGTCTTTGGATAGCGTCAGCTTCAACACAAATTCTGTCAGCAACAGACCCCCCTAAGCTGATGCATCCAATCATCACATCTTCCAAGTATTGAGCCAGCAATCCAAATAAATATTCATATCATCCATTCTGCATTGTAGAAGGAGCATTCTACCAAGCAGCAACAAGCTCCTAATTTCTTCACATCAACTTCTCTGCAACGCACTGCCTCAATCTGTATACTATAAAACAAACATCTCGAGAAACCATAAGAATTTTCCAACAAGGTTAAACAAATTATTATTAGCCAAGAGATGGTTAAACTGTATCGCAGATTAAGCAAATTTTCAATTCATCAACAACATGCAAAACTTTTGTCCAACAACCTAGAACCTACAAGTGTTTAAAAATTTGAACTCATTTTCTAACACTGTCTGCCCCTATCGTCAACAAATCCTCCAAGAATAACAGTTTTCTGTACATTAAGAATTGTAAAGAGAATGACAATATTTTTTTTATTTTTATATTTTCTAAAAGCAATTAAATAACCAAATCAGTAAACACTCTATTTTTGTGAGAATCACCGGTAAGAAGATCATATCAGCAAAATCAAACTGTTTTCACACTATTGGATGATTCTATATATAATTTTAGTGAAAAGCAGTGCAAGACGATTAGCAGTATTGTTTATCCACTTAAACAAAATGCATGAACATTTCAAGTTCCATTATCGTGTTATACGTTACGGTAATATACTAGTGTGTCCCACTTCAGGACATACCCCTGCGATCAAGGTATGCACAAAGGTTCCTCATAGTAGGTGGTGAGTATTCTGAATTCATCCGCTTTGTTTTACAACTTTAGATAATTGGGGATCAGGTCAGTACTTCCTTACAACAAAGAGACCAAAATCTAACGAGGGCTAAGACAAATACCAAATTTGGTACGATTTATGCATTTTGCGCATTTGAATGACTATGTAGGAGAGATTCTTCAATTTCTTGGTTTTGGCATTTTTAGCTCTTGTAAGATATCCTGGTTGTGCCTAGGTCAGCATGTATTTGGATGTAGCAGAAGGACAACCTTGATATCTTCGGAAGAAATAACAATATAAAGACCCAAAACTTCAGATTTTGGCAATCTCTCAATGCAAGAATTAAGGTCATTAAACCGTACACCACTGATATGTTACTCACTCATACTTAGCTCGTTAAGTTTATATTGTGACAACCCTCACAATTCCATGTATCCGTACAATTTATTAATGATAATTAAAGTGCTCGATGACGGTGCTGAATCATTTAACTGCTTTCTGATTTCTGTGTTATACTTACATGTGCTTGTTAACATACTAGTAGTGTACGAAAAAATTACTAAATATTCCGGTATACTTTCCTCAGTGTTGACAAAATAAAAAAGTCACTAAAAATATTATAAAACACACCTTACGGATTAATTAAGCACTTTAACGGAACAACACCCAACCGAACAACCGGAGCATAACACAACAAGCACTAACTAAACCACCTAACTCCTAACCAAATAACTAACTAGAAGTTGAAATCAAACCAATACCCTCCCCCCCCCCTAATGGTGACCGTCTGCTAGGGACCCCACCTCCATAAAATGTGAGCTAAATCTCTAAGTAATCTACTCTTGGAAATCACAAGATCTTGATTGGACTTTGTATGTACTCTTGAAGACATGAGATCCATTGGATAAAAGGGATTATTGTGTATAAGTACATCATCATCTTCATCAAACAAACATCTCCTTCTCCTCCATTAAAGTCTCGACCGAACACCCCTCTTTATACACCACCATTTTCAAATTCCTTCCAACCATTTCAAGTATACATCAAGGTGCACAAAGGTGAATAACGAAAGGTGGACTCACGGATTATCAAGGACCTCTCTTGTGTGCTTTTATCCACTCATTTTCCACCTTGTTTCTTCCCTAGCTTCAAAGCCAGTAGTAAGCTTCTTTGATCTTTTTATATGTTATATTCATGGTGGTAAATAGTTTTGTTATGATGAAAGTACAAGAACACTAAAAGATCATGAACAAAAATCTTACACATAAAGCTAAACATGATGATGAAATAAGATGAAATCTGGATGAAATAGAGTTGTTTTGCTATGTTGATGATTACTTTGTGCTTGCTTGATGATTACTAGTAATATGATGTTGAACATCATGGTTGAACTTGATTAAAGCATGATTAAAAACATAGTTTAACAAGTTAGAGGTGATTATGTGCTTGTATGAAATAATCATCTTCTAGTCTACACATGAACTTGAAGGAAAAATGATTATTCTTGAAAAATAATAAACCAAGTGAACTAGTGATTCTTGTAGATCTAAAACTTGTGAATGATTTTCCTAAACAAACCAAGTCTAAAAGACCGGTCTTGAAGGATGATAAATTTTCTTGCATATACATTATTTTTGGAAATTAAAAGGGGTATAAAGATGCAAGTGAAACTTGAAAATTTGGTAAATAAATATCTTTGTAAAATATGTTCACAAGTTATGAACAACTAAAAATCACAAGAATGAGATTTTAAATAAAGTAAACACACTTTGGAGGGTAACTAAGACCACTAAACACCCCACTAAGTTACTATGCGTCTTTATGAAAAACCAAGTTCATGTTGTATGTAAAGTGCATTGTTTTGCACTTGGCTAGTGTAATATTGTTTAGTAACTTGTTATTGATTGTTGAATGATTTTTGGAAAGCAAAATGTTATGCTTATAAGCATGGACACCTCCATTTACAAAGGAAATTCTGGCAAAATTTTCTAAAAATTCCAACACTTAGAAAATATTTTTCTAAACAAGCATTACAAGTATATTTTATAACTTGTGTTTCGATTATAAACTTGGCCATAATTTTTGTAACAAAATACAAAGTGTCGGAGGTTGGTTTTTGTAAATAAAAATGGGTAATAAATATATTTAGAATATATTTATATATATCTTATATGAGAACACTTGTGTGGATACTAGTTTATTTGTGAGATAGTTATATTATTTTAGGGTAAAATAATGTAACTTAACAATATAACTTGACATTTAAATTGTGTGATATGTGATAAAAGTAATGTGTAGATAAACCATACGTGTTGTGCATGAGAAATTGATTGTTATTCGTACCGTATTAGGACGTGCTTGAATTCCTGATTATTAGAGTAACTAATCTAACCGAGCAAACCGAGGTGAGTTCACACTTTTCTACAAAGCATGGTAAAATCCCGGTGGGAATGGGAATGGGTTTAGGAATAGGGATTCCTCGTCCTTTGGGACACGTTCAGGAATGTGAATTCCTCGTCCTTGGGACGTACTTAGACTTACCGGACTAGAACTCTATCAGCGAAGTCCCTCCCTTTGTATCGACTTAATCGTGAAGGCTATGGCGAGCGGGTCATTAGTTAATAGCGCTATTATGTTTAACAAACCTCACACCGTGACAGTCGGACGGGCGTGTACTAATGGACTATGGCACGTCGGTGATGATAGACACCGACGCTAGGGCACAATTAATTTTCTTTAGTAGTCGATATGATAAACTAGTCTGGTAGCTTAAATAACGGGGTAGCCCCCCCCCCCCCCCCCGGCCGGAGTGCCAGGTTGGATAGCCAAGGAAGGTGGACATGGGGTGGTTAACTAATAAACGTTTTCGAACTATGGGGTAACCCCACAGATGGATAGCTGATTAATATTAAACTACGTTTTTGGAAACAACTCTAAAATGGACAACCAACCGTGAACTCACTCAACTTTGTTGTTGACCCGTTGTTACATGCATTGCAGGTCGCTAGATGCTCTGGGGCTTGCACATGGAGGCGGTCGTTGTGGGATGCGAACTGTTATGTCCCGTACTCAATACTGTTATGTCCCGTACTCAATACATAAACTTTATGAACTGATGAAACTTATGTTTTGGGTCTTTAAACTTATGAACTACGAACTTATGTTTTGGTTTTACGTCATATGATTCCGCTGTTTAAGTTGAACTTGGTTAACTTCCTTTTGGTCACTAGTTGTATTATGGTGGGTTTTAATTACTTAATTACGTTGTTCAATATGATTTGTGGCTTGATCCTGGTCATGTCACGCCTCCAAGCGGTGATACTCCGCATGGTGGATTTTGGGGGTGTGACAGATTGGTATCAGAGCCATTGGTTATAGAGAGCTTGGTTTTAAAAAGGGAAAAGTTTTTTATTAAACCAGACTATAACTGGTACAGTGCTCAACAATCTAAAACGACGCTTCGCTCCACGTGCAAGACTCGACACAATAGGTGGTATGATTTATGTTATATTTTCGGTTAGATAGTTCACACTGTACATTGATTAATGTGGTAATTGTTACTTGAACCTTGTGTGCTTACTCTCTTCTGTCGTTCCACACTTATGCACTTTCGTGACACCTTTCTCACTTACGTTGCTTCGTTGTGAAGATCATGAACGGACGCGGAGTACGTATCAACCTAACTCAAGCCGAGTTGACGGCTTTGATCAATGAATGAGTTGCTGAGTCACTCGCAGCTGTCCCTGCAGGAGGTATAACCTACCACATCAACCCCTCTTAGGACGTTTAGATCCTACCCTCGCAAACCAACTCTTGTGCTTAACCTTGTCTTTATTCTCGCACAATAGGTCAACATGCTCAACCTTCTGTGTTCATGTTCAAAACCTTCATGGATTGCCGACCTAGTACTTTCAGCGGCACAAAGGGAGCTGTAGGTCTTCTTCACTAGTTCGAGAAGGTTGAGTCTATTTTTGAGATGTGTGAATTCCCTGAAGATCATATGGTGAAATATGCTACTAGAACACTCGAAGGTGTTGCGTTAACCGGGTGAAAGCACAGGTTCAAATGCTTGGGCTGGCAGTTGCTAATGCCACCCCATGGAATGACTTCAAGGAACCGATCAAAGTGGAGTACTGCAGTCGTGACGACATCCACAAGCTGGAAGTGGAATTTTTTAATTTGAAAATGACGAGGTCTGAGATCGAGGCATACACGAAGAGGTCAAATGAGCTGGCCATTTTGTGTCCTACAATGGTGGACCCTCCCATCAAACGTATTGAGCTGTACCTCAAGGGTCTTGTACCAGAGATTCAGAGTCACGTAACCTCAGCTTATCTTGGCACCATTCAGCAAATCATCAAGTTGGCTTATCGTCTCACTGATCAGACAGTTGAGCAAAACAGGCTGCCCAAGCGTATTAGCGATGCTACTACTGATGCTCCCAGTGATAACAAGCGTAAGTGGGATGGAAATTTGGGCAAGGGTTCTACTTCAACTCAATCCCAGCAGCAAACGACATATGAGTACAGGAGCCCCAGTCAGTAGTCTTCTAGGAATCAAGGTCAGGGTGGGTACAAGGGGAATCACCCCAAATGTAATCGCTGTAACTTGGACCACAGCGGGCCATGTACTAAATGCAACTGTCGTCGGTGCAACAAGCTTGGTCACATTGCAAGGGATTGCAGGAGTCAGCGTCCAGCGAATCAGAACCAACAGCATCAGCAAGGCCCACCAAATCAACACCAGCAGCAGCAGCAGCAACAACAAGGGAACAACAAAAGGTGCTTTCAATGTGGTGCTGAGGGCCATTTCAAGAAGGACTGCCCCCAGCTAAATCAGAACCAGAACAACAACAATCAGGGGAATGGAAACGGCAATGGGGGAAACAACAATGGTAATGGGGCAAGGGGTCGTGCGTTCGTGATTGGTTAGGGTGATGCAAGGAACGATCCTAACGTGGTGATGGGTAAGTTTCTTCTGGACGGCTTCTTTGTTACTATTTTATTTGATTCGGGTGCCGATACTAGTTATGTGCCCTTGAAAGTTAGTCAGATGCTTAAGCGTACTCCAACACTTCTGAACACCTACACACGGTGGAAATA
The DNA here is from genome assembly GCF_002127325.2 of Helianthus annuus. Lineage (NCBI taxonomy): Eukaryota > Viridiplantae > Streptophyta > Magnoliopsida > Asterales > Asteraceae > Helianthus > Helianthus annuus. The sequence goes on along the minus strand of NC_035441.2, from coordinate 29,355,588 downwards.
GCAAACGGTAAAAGTCTTGAAGCCACACACATAGTTAAGGGCTGTAACCTCGTCTTAGCAGGTTAGACCTTCTCTATCGATCTTATTCCTATCGTTATAGGTAGTTTTGACGTTATTATTGGGATGGATTGGTTATCTCATTACCAAGCGGATATTATTTGCAAGGAGAAAATCATCCGTACCCCTCGTTTCGGTAAAGAACCCCTTGTGATTCGTGGCGACAAGAGTGGTGCTGTTGTAGGCATCATCTCTTTCCATAAGGCCTAGAAGTGTTTGCGAAAGGGCCACACAACTATTCTAGCCATTGTTTCTGATGCATCCTCGGAAGAAAAGAAGATGGAAGACAAACCTATTATACGTGATTTTCCTGAGGCTTTTCCTGAGGAATTACCTGGTCTTCCGCCTCAGCAACAACTCGAGTTTCAAATCGAGCTAGCTCCTGGAGCAGCACCAATAGCTCGTGCACCTTATCGTTTAGCTCCAACAGAACTTGAAGAACTGTCCACACAACTACAAGAACTCTTGGTAAAGGGTTTCATACGTCCTAGCTCTTCGCCATGGGGAGCTCCAGTGCTATTTGTGAAGAAGAAAGACGGTACCCTCAGAATGTGTATTGACTACCGCGAACTCAACAAGGTGACCGTGAAGAATCGCTATCCTCTTCCACGCATTGATGATTTGTTCGACCAGTTGCAAGGGTCGAGTTATTACTCTAAGATTGATTTGAGATCGGGATACCATCAGCTGAGAGTCCGAGAGGAGGACGTCTCCAAAACAGCATTCAAAACCTGTTACGGTCATTACGAGTTTCTGGTTATGCCTTTGGGATTAAGGAATGCACCAGCGGTCTTCATGGATCTCATGAACCGAGTATGCAAGCCTTACCTGGATAAGTTTGTCATAGTATTCATCGACGACATCCTGATCTATTCTAAGAGTCAAGAGGAACACGAGCAACATCCGAGGCTTATTCTGGAACTTCTTCAAAAAGAGCAATTGTATGCCAAATTTTCGAAATGTGATTTCTGTCTTCGAGAAATCCATTTTCTAGGCAATGTAGTAAACAAGGATGGGATTCATGAAGATCCATCCAAGGTTGACTCGATCAAGAACTGCCCTGCACCTCGTACGCCAACAGAAATCCGCCAATTCTTGGGCTTGGCAGGATACTACTGAAGATTCATCAAGGATTTCTCAAAGATTGCACAACCTCTCACTTCGCTGACTCAGAAGGGTGTCACATATCGTTTGGGTGATTCACATGAGTCCGCATTTCAGCACTTAGAAGATAGACTTTGTAGCGCGCCTATCCTCTCATTGCCCGAAGACATATGATTTTGTGGTTTACTGCGACGCTTCCATCCAAGGACTTGGTTGCGTGTTGATGCAACGTGACAAGGTCATTACTTATGCATCACGCCAACTTAAAGTTCATGAAAGGAACTACACTACGCATGACTTGGAATTGGGAGCAATTGTTTTCGCGCTTAAGATATGGGGACATTACCTGTACGGTACCAAGTGCACCATTTACACCGATCACAGGAGTCTCGAGCATATCTTCAAGCAAAAGGAGTTAGACATGCGACGACGCTGGTGGGTCGAATTTTTGAATGATTACGAATGCGCGATCAAGTATCATCCAGGCAAAGCCAATGTTGTGGCCGACGCCCTCAGTCAAAAGGATACTATACCTAAGTGTGCATGTGCGTTACAGCTTACCATCCAATCTAAACTTCCCGCTCAGATTCGCGATCCTCAGGTTGAAGCATTGAAAGCAGAAAACATCAGGGCTGAGTCCTTACGAGGATCGAAGCGGCGGCTAGAACAAAAGGAAAATGGTTCCTACTATGTTAACAGGCACATCTAGGTCCCACTTTATGGAGACTTACGCGAGCTTGGGATGGATGAAGCACATAAGTCTCGTTATTCAGTACATCCTGGCGCAGATAAGATGTACCACGACCTAAAGACTACATACTGGTGGCCTGGTATGAAAGCCAGCATAGCAACCTACGTCAGTAAATGTTTGACTTGTGCTAGGGTCAAGGTCGAATACCAGAAACCATCAGGCCCACTCCAACAACCAGAGATCCCAAAATGGAAATGGGAGCAAATTTCCATGGACTTCGTTACTGGCCTGCCTAGATCTCAATGCGGAAACGATACCATTTGGGTGATCGTGGATCGAATGACCAAGTCTGCACATTTTCTGGCAATCAAAGAAATGGATAAGTTTTCTACTCTAGCAGACATTTACCAAAAGGAAGTAGTATCAAGGCACGGAGTGCCAACCTCCATCATTTCTGAGCGTGACGCGCGTTTCACTTCTGAACTGTCGTAAGCTATGCACAAGTCTTTTGGCTCACGTTTAGATATGAGCACCGCTTATCACCCACAGACGGATGTGCAATAGGAACGCACCATCCAAACCCTTGAAGACATGCTTAGGGCATGTGTAATCGACTTTGGTAATGGCTGGAAGAATCACCTCCCATTAGTGAAGTTTTCATATAACAACAGCGACCACACCAGCATCCAGGCCGCTCCGTTTGAGGCATTGTATGGAAGGAAGTGTCGATCACCTCTCTGTTGGGCAGAAGTTGGTGAGAGTCAAATCACAGGCCTAGAACTTGTAGTGGATACAACCGAGAAGATTGCTCAGATACGACAACGAATTAGGGCAGCTCGCGAGCGTCAGAAAAGCTATGCTGATAAGCGAAGAAAGCCACCCGAGTTCCAGGTTGGGGATCGAGTACTACTCAAAGTCTCACCTTGGAAAGGTGTAGTTCGTTTTGGCAAACGAGGCAAGCTCAATCCGTGTTATGTCGGACCATTGGAAATCATTGAGAAAATTGGCAAAGTCGCCTACAGGATGAATCTACCTGAAGAACTCAGCGGAGTTCACAATGTTTTCCACGTGTCAAATCTGAAGAAGTGTCTATCAGACGAGACCCTCATAGTTCCCCTCAAGGAGCTCACAATCGATGACCAGTTGCGATTCGTCGAGGAACCAGTAGAGATTATTGATCAGGATGTTAAGATTCTTAAGCGTACTAGAATACCTCTTGTTCGAGTCCGTTGGGATTCCCATCATGGCCCAGAGTATACCTGGGAACGAGAAGACCAAATGAAACTCAAGTATCCCAGCTGTTTAAGAAAAGTGCAACCACTACTAAGGCTGAAGCTACTTCAGAATTTCGGGACAAAATTCCAAATCAACGGGGGGATGATGTGACACCCCAGTAAAACCAGGAAACCAACACAACATAACTAGCTTCCTCGGTAACCACGAGCTAAATTTCAGGACGAAATTTTCTTAACAAGAGGAGAATGTGACAACCCTCGTAATTCCATGTATCTGTACAATTTATTAATGATAATTAAAGTGCTTGATGACGGTGCTGAATTATTTATCTACTTTCTGATTTTTGTGTTATACTTACATATGCTTGTTAACATACTAGTAGTGTACGAAAAAATTACTAAATAGTCTGGTATGCTTTCCTCAGTGTTGAAAAATAAAAATGTCACTAAAAATATTATAAAAGACACCTTACGGATTAATTAAGCACTTTAACGGAACAACACCCAACCAAACAACCGGATATTACCCGGAACACTAAAATATTATCAGAAACATTGCTTCACTCTTTCTGAGCTAGTTATGGTTCCCGAAAACTTAATCATATTACATAAAGCATAACACAACAAGCACTAACTAAACCACCTAACTCCTAACCAAATAACTAACTAGAAGTTAAAATCAAACCAATACCCCCCCCCCCCCTAATGGTGACCGTCCCCTAGGGACCCTACCTCCATAAAATGTGAGCTAAATCTCTAAGTAATCTACTCTTGGAAATCACAAGATCTTGATTGGACTTTGTATGTACTCTTGAAGACATGAGATCCATTGGATAAAAGGGATTAGTGTGTATAAGTACATCATCATCTTCATCAAACAAACATCTCGTTCTCCTCCATTAAAGTCTCGGCCGAACACCCCTCTTTATACACCACCATTTTCAAATTCCTTTGAAGCATTTCAAGTGTACATCAAGGTGCACAAAGGTGAATAACAAAAGGTGGAACTCAAGGATTATCAAGGACCTCTCTCGTGTGGTTTTATCCACCTTGTTTTCGACCTTGTTTCTTCCCTAGCCTCAAAGCTAGTAGTAAGCCTCTTTGATCTTTTTATATGTTATATTTATTGTGGTTAATAGTTGTGTTAGGATGAAAATACAAGAACACTAAAAGATCATGAACAAAAGTCTTACACATAAAGCTAAACATGATGATGAAATAAGATGAAATCTTATTGAAATAGAGCTGTTTTGCTATGTTGATGATTACTTGGTGTTTGCTTGATGATTACTAGTAATATGATGTTGAACATCATGGTTGAACTTGATTAAAGCATGATTAAAAACATGGTTTAACAAGTTAGAGGTGATTATGTGCTTGTATGAAATAATCATCTTCTAGTCTACACATGAACTTGAAGGAAAAATGATTATTCTTGAAAAATAATAAACCAAGTGAACTAGTGATTCTTGTTGATCTAAAACTTGTGAATGATTTTCCTAAATAAACCAAGTCTAAAAGACGGGTCTTGAAGGATGATAACTTTTCTTGTATATATATTATTTTTGGAAATTAAAAGGGGTATAAAGATGCAAGTGAAACTTGAAAATTTGGTAAATAAATATCTTTGTAAAATATCTTCACAAGTTGTGAACATCTAAAAATCACAAGAATGAGATTTTAAATAAAGTAAACACACTTTGGAGGGTAACTAAGACCACTAAACACCCCACTAAGTTACTACGCGCCTTTATGAAAAACCAAGTTCATGTTGTATGTAAAGTGCATTGTTTTGCACTTGGCTAGTGTATTATTGTTTAGTAACTTGTTATTGATTGTTGAATGATTTTTGGAAAGGAAAATGAGGCGAAATTTCTAAAAATTCCAACACTTAGAAAATATTTTTCTAAACAAGCATTACAAGTATATTTTATAACTTGTGTTTCGAATATAATCTTCGCCATGATTTTTGTAACAAAATACAAAGTGTCGGAGGTTGGTTTTTGTAAATAAAAATGGGTAAATATATATATTTAGAATATATATATATATATATATCTTATTGTTAGGACCGGTTTGACTCCGAAACGATTGCGTAATCGAACGTGTGACGTGCGGAATCCGTACACGAACGCGAGCTAACACACGAGATGTAATATAAACGTGATTCTATTAATGAATCTGAAAATATACAGCACCTGAATCACGTACAACGAACTTTCTCTCTCTAGCTTTCTCTCTCTAAGATGTGAAAATGACAAGAGTTACAAAAGTTTTAAACTAGAACCCCTAAAGTTCTATTTATAGGCCAAGGCATTTAATGAGGTTTCCCATTAATTACAGTTATGCCACCTTGCCTTTTTTACTAGCTATCACTAAATATAACACTGTAACTCTCGTTTTCTTCGGTTTTCTGCTATAGACTAGATTGACGGAGGCGATAGACAGATAATACACTAACAGACTCCCCCTTGGATATTGCTGTAGTCAACTCGTAGCGTCTTTTCTTTCTCTCTTTCTGAGTCTTCTTGAAGCTTTAACATCCTCAGCTACACAGACTTCCCCTTGCTCAAACAGAATCCCGGTGGATCTGTCTTCAGCTTCAGCTTCTTCTTTCTATAGACTCTTTTCTTCGTCAGGCTCCCCCTTTCGTCAAGCTTCCGTGCTTTGGGATCGACACCTTGCTTTCCGGTTACAAGCTCTTCCTGGAACGATACCTGGCTCTTTGTACGCTTCCGTTTTCGTTGAGCTCGTCTTCAGACTCCCCCTTAGACTCGGCTTTCGGGATCGTAGTCTGGATCTTTCCTGCAATCACTCATACAAATGATAAGTAACAACATTTTGAACATTTTAATCAAATTCTCTAATCTACTCCCCCTATCAACAAACTTTATATATTTGGCAGCGTTAAAGAATCCAACTCCCTCACAGTTTATCATCCAAGTTCAAGTTAATGACCTCGGAGATATCACAAACTGTTTTTGAAATTTTTGATTTTAATTCAAGTATCAAAATAATGAACTTGTTTTATTTTCAGAAACACAATCAGCTTACTTAGATTTTGAAACTCAGCAACTCAGACATCGGTTTATCGAAAATAAAGCAGAAATCAAAATCTTTTTGTATTTTCTAAAAATATAAAGCAGTAAAGAAATATATACAAACATATTTACAAAACCATATTTTTGTTTTGAGAATGCGACAGAGGATCATATCAGTTTTTGACAAATTACTAGTACCATTAAGCTTTAAATCATACTCAGTATTAAACAATTCACATAGACTTTTCTAAATTCTCACACAATTTTCAATTTACTCAGGATACTATTTAGATGTCTTATGAACTTAGCTCATTCATGTGTCCCACCTCTTGAATATACTCCCGTATCCAGAATCTCAATATTAAGACACACAGGTGATTTTACTAAAATGATGTCTGTACATAATTTAGGACATGCGAAAACTGAGGGATCTCAGGTCGATACTTCCGTATGCGTAGAGAGATATCAGATTCGACTTTGGTATGTCCCCTTTAGAGGATCTTTTAGCTACAACAGATGATTATCAATTTTATTGTCTAATCAACTGAGGGCTATAATGCTATGTTTCAAGCATTTCAGGCAAAGCATTATCCAAGGACTAGGTCAGAACTTCCGTTCAGCAGAAGTCCCGGAATAATACCCCAGACATCAAATAGTAGAAAAACCTAGTATATCAGAATAAAAAACCTTTCAAACGAGATTTCAGGGGTTACCTATATATCCAAGTAGTGTTCCCCACAAATTTCACAAGTTTGAAATTTTAGGTTTATATCCCGAATAAATCTACTAAATGTGTAAAAATCTATTAACATATCATCAGTAAAATTGTCTAAAACTTTATACTATACAAATCTTTAGCGTCCAGTAACTGTCTACTGATGTACTATCATTTCCTCTTTTTACGCAAAACTCAAATTTTTGAATTTTATCATGTTTTTTTATTTTTCAAATTTTCTAATGTTTTTGTATTTTCTAACAATATTTCTCCCCCTAAAATGCAAAACCATTAAAGAAATTTGATAACCGATGTAGATAGCTTTGTCTCGCCATCCATTTTCTGCTAATCATGCACTGAATTACACTAAAAGCAGTAATTACCCCCATGATTTACAACACATTGATTTTTACAGTTTGAAAACCGTTTTTCAATTTGATGAATGTAATCATGTTTGTTCAGCCGTGAGGGTTTCGGCGTATTCCACCAACACATATTTTTAGAATTTTCTATGTTTGACAAAAATAAAAAAAACAAACATATTTTTGGTTTTTCGAATTTTAACAAACTAAAACATATTTTTGGTTTTTAATTTTTCAAACTTTTAGGGTTTTTGAAATATTGTATATATGTGCAGAAAAACATATAAACTCCCTGTTTCAACCAACACAGGGTCTAGCAGCAGCCTCCTCCTCTTGTTGTGTCAGGCTGCTCTCTTCAGAATTCTTGAGCATCTGCACATTCAAACTTTATCAAATACGACACAATAATTTTCATTCACTAAAGATGCCGATTCATGCTTCGCGATAAAGGAAGCTCCGGCAATTCAAATTGTTTAATCAAACATTGTGTCCACCCAAGCCTCACCAGCCTTGGATGTAACCTTGACTCTAGCAACCTGAATCTTAAAGTTTTCAGCCTTGAGTGATGGAAAATTTGCATCATAGGCAATCGAAATTGAATCCTCAGCCTTTTTCACCTCATAAGTTGAACTTTCTATTTCTGTTTTCGATTTCCAGATTTGTTTTTGTTTCTCATTTTTAACGAAATCAACATGTTTCTTAACACTCCAGGCTTGACCTTTTGGTGTTCCTCGTTTGTAAAAATGTGAATCTTTTTTAGCACTTTGGTTTTGAACAACAACCTTTGGTTTCCAAACCTCTTGGGGTTTTGTCATATCAACTGAAGTTTTCCAACTTTGTGTTGTTCTGAATCTGGGTGTATGAGAATTCAAGGTCTGTCTTGAATCGAACCTGTTCTGGTTTGATTTCCAATTTTGATTTGAATGAAACTTGTTTGTGTTATACTTCCAAGTTTGTTTCGAATCAAATTTGGGTGACCTTTGTCTCACATTCTCAGATTTTTGTTTCTCAATATTAATCTTCGTTTGATCAACATCCACAGGTTTTAGATTTGGACACTTGCGTGCAAGATGTCCTTTTTGATCACATTTGAAACATGTTCTCATGGACACATCTTTGACCTGTGGTTGTTGTTTTTGCTTTTGAGCCTCAAACTCAGCATTAGACTGTCTCAATTTGAGTTCTTTTTCTTCATCCAAACTGTTTCCTTGAACAAAACTCATTTTTGCCTGAAAATTTGGCATTTCATTTTTGTTTCGATTCTGTTTCTTGTTATAACCCAACCCAGCCTTCATGTTTTTCTTTTAAAAACCAGGTTTGTTATACGAACCTTTATGACTCTTACCAACAAACTTTGAAATTTCAGACTTCTCAATCTCAACCATTTTGAAAACTTTGTCAACTTTTTCTGAAATCACATTCTGAATCGGGAATACAACATCTAAGAATAATTTGTCCGATCCAATCATGGTATAAACCAATCCTTTTGAATCATCATTCAATTTTTTCTCAGATTTTGTGCTTTTCAGATATGCATCATGAAGATTTCCTTCATCTTCATCCTGTGATTCAGATTTACCTGTATCAACCGACTCTTCTTTCAACACACTTTCAACGACTTTACCTACCACCTCTAAATCATGAAAATCATCAGATTTGGAATAGGTTATGTCAATGTTGTCTGGCAATTGGTCTACCATGTTGAAAGCTTTTTCGACCTTTTCCTCATCATAAAATGCAAACTTTTCCGGTGGTGGAACTTGATGAAACTCTGAGCCAATGCCTTTCTTGATCTGCTCTGACTCACCATCTCCCGGTTTTATATTGAAAATTCGTTCAAGCACATATGACGACACGTGGTAACTTTTTAACTTGTTGTTATCCTGCTCTAAATCAGCAATCTGTCGCTTTAGCTTAGCAACATCTTCGATATATGAATTAATAACATCTTGTTTTATAGCATACATTCGTTTAAGCTCTTTGGTTGTTTCAGAAAGATAATTCATTCTAGATTGAGCATATTTCATTTCATCTTTTACTTTATCATATGACTCTTTCGTAACATGATATGATAACTTCATTGAGTCATATTCCTTTTTCATTTCTTGACAAGCAATCTCTTTTCGTTCGCATTCATTTTTCATTTTCAAAACAGTTTCTTTCAAAACTTCATTTTCTTTTTCTAAGTTTGAACATTTTTCTGAAAGTTTTTCATCATTTTCGTTAAAAACCTTTTCTTTTTCTAACATCTCTTTGCATTTTTCTTTGAAAATGTTTTCGATTTTTGTGAATTCAGGTTCTTTTGTTCTGAATTGCTCATCTTTTTCAATACAAGCTCTGCACGGTTCCATGCATTTCTTGCACTGTTCAAATGGTTTTAAGACTTCAGAATCGGAATGTACCTCAGTGATTGGCACTTCGGTGTTTTCAGCAGCTTCTGTCTGCTTCATCTCATCATCATTTTGCTTTTCTTCAATGCTGACTTCATCACCATCATCACCATCTTTCTCATTCTCATTCTTTTCTTCTGTCTTCACTTCTTCTTCAATTTGCTGTTCTTCAGTAACAGCTTCTGTTTCAACCTCTTCAACAACCTTCTTCAGATTGTTCACCATCTCTTCAACACTCTTCTTCATTCTCTCTTCATCCCTTTTTCTTAGACATGACAGCATAGCGTATCTGATATCTTTTTCATACTGTTTAACATATGCATCATCTTTCATCACCCTTCTGTAGTATTCGGCTCTCAACGGGACAGCAAGAAGAACATCATCAAAAATTATGTCTTTCTTTGGAACAACAGGTTCTCCTTCCCTGTTGTAGTAACATTCTCTTTTCTTATCCCATCTTCGACTGCTAACAGCATTTTCATACTCTTCCTGCATCTCATCCATTCTGTTGTAAACAACGTTTCTTTCTCTGTAAGTCTTCTCACTCAAGATCTCTTCTCGAGTTTTCTCTTTGATCTCAACTTTTTCTTCATGGATTTCAGCAGTGGCTTTGTCTTTGTTTTCATCTTTAATCTCAGCAACGTACACAAACTTTCTTGGTTCTGTCATAGCTCTCCCATGAGATGTTTTACGAACATTCTCCAAACGATCTTCTTCTGGACAAATTTGAGACCAATCATAGCCTTCATCCTCGTAAATCACAGGACAAGCTCTTGAATTTGTTTTTGGTTTATCTTCAATCAACTTTGGCTCTTCTCTGCTTCTATGGTAAATCGCCTTTCGATAATAGTCATCGATGAAAGGACGTTCATTTCCTTCAGCAACTTCAGAGTTTCTGCATTCTCTTTTGAAATGACCTTTTTGCTTGCATCTGAAGCAGGTCACTTTGGATTTGTCGAATCCAAGCTTTGTTGACGCACCTCCAAGCGATTGTTTTCCGGTAATCTCCATATACCTCTGAGTGCGACGAATACAACTAGCTAAACACCAACGGATGTCAATGAGTTCCATCTCTTCCGGATCAATCTGGTCGTAGTCTTCTTTGGTCAATTCGGAGTTTCCAATTTTACCAGCTACAAGACCTTCATATGACTCTAGGACAGATGCGAGAAAACTCATTTGCTGCTTCGCTGCATTGATGCTCATTGCTGGAGAATTCTTCAGTTTAAGAGCAATGTTGCACAAAATTTCTTCTGTTTCCTCAGAATTTGTCTTTGAAGATGAATGATATCCAGAATGATGACTTGTTGACATTATTGGCGGTTCTTTCATCTTTTCACCACTAAATGCTGTTTTTGGTGAACCAACGCCTTTATCAGAAGGTACACTGCCTTTGTAATACAGGCTCACATTCTGTTGATGTGAAGAACCAGTCATCTTGCTCTGTTTTTGTAATTCCAGATCATGACTTTCAATCTTTTCAAACAAAGAATCAAGGGAAATTTCATCATATGAAACATCATTTTTTATGATAAAAACAAACGTTTGCCACTGATCTGCTCGTGGTAACGCTTCAATGACTTTATCAATTAGTTCCTCTCTTGTTTTATCAATTTTAAAACGTTCAAGTTCGATTTTGAGGTGACAGAATCTCTCAATCATTTGTCTCACTGTCTCTCCTTTTATATTATCAAACAGATCAAATTCCTTTTTTAGTAAAGCAATTTTATTTTTCCTAATCTGTTTTCCCCCCTTAGCTTTAACTCGTAAAGCTTCCCAAACCGACTTTGATGATCCATCATGAGTGAGCAATGCAAATATATCATTTCTGATTGCTGACTGGATCAATGCAATCATTCTTTGTTCGGCAGCAAATTCTGCTTTGTCATCTTTTGTAAAATTCTTGAATGGTAGTTCTTCGTTTTTGTCATTCTTTGGCCTTTCGTATCCAAATTCCAGACAGAACCAACTTTCATGCGCATACGCTTTTGCCCAATTGATGAAACGTTCTTTCCACCAGACATAATCTTCAATGCTATCAAGAGTTGGTGGCTTTGAATGCGTTCCATAGAAGTTATCATGCTTGATATTTTCGTTGATGGCTTTCGTAATGGTTTCGGGGTAACATTTGCAATCTCGGTCGATTCGGACGTGAACGCGTTGAAAAACGTATTGTAGAATTCCTCAGCCATGATGCTCTTCAATTACCTGAATCACGCAAAACAAATAAATATCATTTCAAACACTATCAAACAACCAAAACAAAATACTCGAGCTGGTGAATATTCTGTGCGAGATTGACGGTTGACAGACTAAGCAGACTGTAGATTGACACACCGTGCGAAACTGAACTTGATGCGAACTAAGATTCGAATTTTCAAACTGTCGTACAAAGTGCTATGACCTAACAAATACCACACGACCTTGAACGAGTTTGAATTTGTATGAATCTTTGAATGATCAAACTGTCCAAGTTGAACAAATGTCTTAAACAAAATTCAAATGAACTAACCCCTCTTTTGAACTAATAAGCTTTGAAATTTGACCAAATATATCGCTCACATGGGCCTCAAAAACTGAAACATAAGCCGACAATTTTATGAACACACATTTTTTAAAAATCATTCATTGGATCTCAAAGGTAGTTGGCGGCAAAGTGACATGATTGGGCCTTAAATCGGTGCACATGGGCTCTAATATGAAACATTTCACTATTTAATGAATCTAATTTATCCTATAGGGCCTCACATATTAGTGTGTCGATGAAATGATTATAGGGCTTTTCTTTAGTGGGCGGCAAACAGTTTAGCCTATTGAGCCGATAATTTCACTAACTCCAAACTATGTGACCGATTTTGAGATTGGTTAATGGGGGCGGCACAACAAACAAAACAAATCCTGCCAATCAATTGTTTTTTTTTATTTATTTTGCCGTCAAAAAATGATGTTAAAAAATTTTAATTCGGCCGCCTAATTTTTGTAATAAACTGATGCCACAATCAGTTAGTGGGTTGACAGAATTTTATTGATGCTCACAAATGGGCGGCATATGGGTTTTAAAAAAATGTGATGTGTTTGGGTCTTTTGGACGGTAACATCTGCACATGGGCTCTTTTGGAAGGTAACATCTGCACATGGGCGGCAATGTATATGACTGTGATTGGGCCTATCTCTTTCGCCAATTAAAATCAATTCTTATTAAATGGGCGGCAGCTTTGAATCAATGAACAGGCCACACATTTAACTTGGACGGCAACTTCGATACCGTAGTGGGTCGGTAATATGTGGACAGTGATTGGATGTCAATTAAAGTGAATCGGTTTATCACATGTATCAATATAATGGGGCGGTGACATGCACTTTTGGGTTTATGTTCTGAATGTCTCACGTGCAAGCCATAACAACTGATAACCTGTAATCATCAGAGACACATGGAGACGATGACACAAAAGCGGTCCATAGATTGACTTATCAGCAATCCTCAATTGTTTGAAAAAGCGGACCAACAGTTGTTCATATGAGCGGTTCAAAGGGGTGACACATGAGCGATTCAACTTCTGACCAAATAAGCGGACTAAACAATTAATTTGGAGCGGTCCAGAACCTTTGACCAATAAGCGGTTCAAGTATGTTCAAATAAGCGGTCCACATCTGTTCAAATAAGCGGTCCAGACCTGCAACTTTTGACGCAACTTCGAACGAAAAAATCTCGATTTCTCCTAAACGGTTTGGAGTTTCGATCTGAAACTTGGTAGGGTTATAGATCGGGTATAGGCGCACGACATATCCAAAAATCAGCTGAAACGGACCATGAAAACCTGTTCGATTCGACGAAAAACAGTTAAAACCGTAAGAATATGAAAAAGATGAAGAAGAAGAAGAAGATGAAATCGGATCTGATTCTGATGAAATCTTGTACGAAAACGTGTGAAAGATCAGTGCAATCGAGCTCCTGCTCTGATACCACTTATTAGGACCGGTTTGACTCCGAAACGATTGCGTAATCGAACGTGTGACGTGCGGAATCCGTACACGAACGCGAGCTAACACACGAGATGTAATATAAACGTGATTCTATTAACGAATCTGAAAATATACAGCACCTGAATCACGTACAACGAACTTTCTCTCTCTAGCTTTCCCTCTCTAGCTTTCTCTCTCTAAGATGTGAAAATGACAAGAGTTGCAAAAGTTTTAAACTAGAACCCCTAAAGTTCTATTTATAGGCCAAGGCATTTAATGAGGTTTCCCATTAATTACAGTTATGCCACCTTGCCTTTTTTACTAGCTATCACTAAATATAACACTGTAACTCTCATTTTCTTCGGTTTTCTACTACGGACTAGATTGACGGAGGCGATAGACAGATAATGCACTAACACTTATATTAGAACACTTGTGTGGATACTTGTTTATTTGTGAGATTGTTATATTATTTTAGGGTAAAATAATGTAAGTGGAGAATATAACTTGACATTTAAATTGTGTGATATGTGATAAAAGTAATGAGTAGATAAATCATACGTGTTGTGCATGAGAAATTGATTGTTATCTGTACCTTATTAGGACGTGCTGGAATTCCTGATTATTAGAGTAACTAATCTAACCGAGCAAACCGAGGTGAGTTCACACTTTTCTACAAAGCATGGTAAAATCCCGGTGGGAATGGGTTTAGGAACGTGAATTCCTTGTCCATGGGACGTACTTAGACTTACCGGACTAGAACTCTATCAGCGAAGTCCCTCTCTTTGTATCGACTTAATCGCCGAGGCTATGGCGAGTGTGTCATTAGTTAATAGCGCTATTAGGTTTAACAAACCTCACACCGTGCCAGTCGGACGGGCGTGTACTAATGGACTATGGCACGTCGGTGATGATAGACACCGATGCTAGGGCACAATTAATTTTCGTTAGTAGTCGATATGATAAACGAGTCTGGTAGTTTAAATAATGGGGTAGCCCCCACGGCCGGAGTGCCAGCCTAGATAGCTAGGGAAGGTGGACATGGGGTGGTTAACTAATAAACGTTTACGAACTACGGGGTAACCCCCACGGCTAGATAGCTGATTAAGATTAAACTACGTTTTTGGAAACAACTCTAAAATGGACAACCAACCATGAACTCACTCAACTTTTTTGTTGACCTGTTGTTACATGCTTTGCAGGTCGCTAGATGCTCTGAGGCTTGCACATGGAGGAGGTCGTTGTGGGATGCGAACTGTTATGTCCCGTACTCAATAAATAAACTTTATGAACTTATGAAACTTATGTTTTGGGTCTTTAAACTTATGAACTACTAACTTATGTTTTGGTTTTACGTCATATGCTTCCGCTGTTTAAATTGAACTTGGTTAACTTCCGTTTGGTCACCAATTGTATTGTGGTGGGTTTTAATTACTTAATTACGTTGTTCAATATGATTGGTGGCTTGATCCTGGTCATGTCACGCCTCCAAGCGATGATACTCCGCATGGTGTATTTTGGGGGTGTGACATATATCACATTAGTAAGTTGATTATTTCATGCTTTTTGCCTACTAGTACATGATATGATGTAGCTGCTATCACACTTAAGCAATTTAGTTTCAATTTCAGTATGACAGTCTAACTTGCCGATGCACTATCATTTCTTCTCTTTCACACAGTGATAACTCATTTTTTATTTTCTATTTTTTATATTATTCATTTTCAATGTTTTTGGATGTTTATGCTTTTCTATTTTTTTAATTTTTGATTTTTAAGAAAGCAATAAAATATTTACAAGATTCTTGTGAAAACTGGTTATTCAGGATTCTTCATCCCGTTGAGTTCGACTAAATGTTCAAAACGAGCCGTATCAAAATCTTTAGTGTAAAGACCTGCCAGGTTATCTAGTGTGTCGACTCGATGAAGTTCAATTAGTTTCTTTTCAGCACACTGTATAAAATGATGACAAATATCAATATGTTTAGTTTAATTGTGCTTTACGGGATTGTTTGTGATTGAATTAGTCCCATTATTGTCTATCATAATAGGAGTATGAGCTAAATCCAAATCGTAATGGTGCTTCTGCTGTTGTATCTAGAGAACCTGAGAGCAACAGCTACCCACATCAATGTATTCAACTTCAGACGTAGAGGTAGACATACAAGATTGCTTCTTGCATTGCCAAGACACAGTCCTCCCTCCCAAGAACTGACAACCACATATGGTAGACTTTCTGGTAGCCTTGCATCCTCCAAAGTTTGAATCAGTGTAAGCAACAAACGTTAAATCACTATCAGTTGGATACCATAGCCCAAGTTTAGGTTTCCCCTTCAAGTAACGAAGAATACGCTTCACCGCTTTCATGTGTGACTCTTTGGATTCGCCTGATATCTATCACACAGACATACGACAAACATGATGTCTGATCTTGAAGCAGTTAAGTACATTAAAGAACCAATCATTGCCCTATACTAAGTTGGATCAACATCTTCCAAACTTTCATGATCTGAGCCAATATTGTGATTCTTGCACATAGCTGTGCTAAAAGTAGCACTTTGTTTGATGTATAAACATCCCATCCTTCTTCTAGTCAAACTTGTAATCCTAGAAAGTAGGACATCTCACCCATAGCACTCATTTCAAACTTGCTCTTCATCACCTGCTCGAACTCATGACACATGACCTCATCAGATGACCCAAAGATTATATCATCTACATATACCTGTACCAGTAGAAAATCTTCCTTCTTTAACTTAATGAATAGTGTACTGCCAATCTGACCTCTTTCATAACCATTATTTAACAGATGTGTTAACAGTGTCTCATACCACTCCATGGGAGCTTGATGTAATCCATACAAAGCCTTATCCATTTTGTACACTTGATCTGGATAGTCTAGATCAACAAACCCATCTCGTTGTGAGACTACACCACTTCTTGGACTTTCCCATAAAGAAACACACTCTTCACATCTAGTTGGTAAACTTTGAAGCCCATGAATGATGTGAAGGCTAGGAACAAACAAGTTTCCTCCAACCTTGCCACTGGTGCAAACACTTCATTATAATTATTCCCTTCTTGCTAATTGAACCCCTTAACTACTAACCGAGCCTTATTTCTCGTCACAATCCCTCGGTCATCTCGTTTGCACTTAAACACCCACTTAGTGCCTATTTATTGAATGTATACTATTGTAACCAAATTGATCCGGGTAATTAACTCTTTCATAGAGATATTGAATAATTGACTTTTATATGGGTCATGATATAAGTTTTTTTGGCTAGGAAGTAATCTTGACCATCAATTGATTTAATCAAGGGCTAAGATTAAATGGGTGAAATTGAAGAAAAAAGGAGGCGCGTGAGTTTATGTAGGGGCATTCCAGTCAATCTAGGGCAATAGTTTCTCTCTCCTCCAATTCCCTCTATTTTTTTAAACGTTAATAACTCTTTGATACGGCCTTATTTTTTTTTACAAAAATTGCACCAAAAAATGAGCGTTTTTAATCTTTAAAACGAGTATACATTTGCTACATTTTCGAATTTTTTTTGAAAACCCAATTCCGTAAAACACAATAGACAAAAAGTGTAAAAAATGTTTTTTTTTTTTTAAACGCAATGGACCAAAAACACAAAAAAAATGTCTTATTTCTAAAACGTAATAGCTAGAAAACACAAAGAAATATCTTATTTCTAAAACGCAAAGGCCTAAAAACACAAAAGAAAGTGTTTTTTTTCTAAAACGCAATAGACTGAAAACACATGAAAATGTGTTTTACCTAAAACGCAATAGACTAAAAACACTTAAAATGTGTTTTTTAAAACGCAATGGACCAATAAACACATAAAAATGTGTTTTTTTCTAAAACGCAATAGCCTAAAAACACAAAAGAAAGTGTTTTTTCTAAAACACAATGGACTGCAAAACACATAAAAATGTGTTTTACCTAAAACGCAATGCACTAAATACACTTCAAAATGTGTTTTTGAAAAACCCAATAGACCAAAAAACACATAAAAATGTTTTTTTTTCTTTCAAAAATGCAATGGCCTAAAAACACAAAAGAAAGTGTTCTTTCTAAAAACTATGGACTAAAAACACAGAAAAATGTGTTTTACCTAAAATGCAATGGAATAAAAACACTTCAAAATGTGTTTTTCAAGAAGGCATTGGGCCAAAAAACACCTAAAAATGTGTTTTCCTAAAACGTAATAGATAAGAACACAAAAGAAAGTGTTTTTTTTTTTTTTTTTTTTTTCTAAAACGCAATGGACTAAAAACACATAAAATGTGTTTTACCTAAAACGTAATGAACTATAAACACAATAAAATGTGTTGTTTCTAAAACCCAATGGACTGAAAATACAAAAAAACGGTGTTTTTCATTACTTTGTAAAATGCAATGACTCAATTCAAAAACCAAGAACGTAAAAATGCAATTTAAAAATTTCTTACATAGATCAAAGTCGATTTCTTCAGATTTCTTCAACAATTAATTTGAATGTTAGAAACGCTTATCAGCGATCGAATCGAATGAATCGAGTGATTCGCTTCAAATTCACGGGAAAAAGAAAAAAATAGATATTGTATGAAATTAAACTAGATTTCTTCAAAAAATTTGAAGAACACGTTGATTGGGTGTTTGAATCATTGATTGATGAGGAAAATCGCACTATAATGTAGTGATTATTGAGATAGGAAATCAAGAAAAGGTTGAAGATGGTGGGTTTTGAAGTTACACAGAGAAAAGAAGGAAGAAGATTGGATTAAGTCGACTAAAATTCCTCTTTATTTTAAATTTTGCCACAAGTCATAATCCTATTGTTTCCTATCATTTCTAGCCAAAATAAACTTTCTATTTGATCCTCTCCTTAGGTTAGAAAAAAGAGATGTAAACTACAGATATGATCAATTTATCTTTTTTGGTTTGTATAGTTTACTAATTGCCTTTGAAGGATGGATGGGGACATGATATTTTTTATATTAAACAATACAAAACAACAAAGTGGTACCAATACGGTAAAACGGTACCGAACTCATATATTCTATACGGTATTCGGTATCCACTTTTCCTAATTTCAGTATCGATAAATGCGGTATCGACACCGGTACGGTACGGATATGATACCAATCTCATCTCTACCGGTTAGGTTTTACTTTTCAATTTCAAACTTTTTTGAATTTGATATGACTCTTATTCTTTTTGCTTTATCTAGAAAGAGTTACCCAGAGTCATTTTACACTCATATTCTTTTTACTTTACCTAGAAAGAGACACCTAATGTCATTTTACACTTGTACTCTTTAATAAAATAAAGAGGTCATCAAGTAACATGTTTGGATCCAAATTTAATCATAGTCATTAATTATATTAAATCAATGGCTCTAATGGAGTTTGTTGTGTTTTCTGAACTCATAAAGGTTCTTAAAATATCTTACTCGATCTAGAGTAGAGTACGAGCGACTCGCCTAGTTTACACGCCTAATTAATCATTTATCTTCTTGTAACTCGACCTCGATATCGGGTTCTGGATATCTTGATTATAAATCTTGGACTTGCTACTACAAAGGTGAAGTTTATGTCGGGGAAGATGCATGGACAAAGAAACAAGATGAACGTCTTAACTGTTGTGTATATAGCTTTTCCCAAAGGTATTGACCAAATTTGATTCTCTCTTACACACTTCATGCTGTTATTTTGATGTCTATTAAATCTCATAATACATTAGATTTATGATACAATTAAATACATATGCCACTACTAGAGTAGCGTACATGGGCAGCTCTATAACCCCAACAAAACACGAAATAATAGGTCCAAAAATCAACCAACAGTACAACAAACATCTACATAACCAACGGCGGAGCTTGAAAGAAAAATATGTGGGGCCAAACTCTCAAAATCTAAATCCATATGGCCGAACTCTTAAAAATCCAATATTTTACACTACAAATTTTTTTCTGGTGAAATCAAAACTACTAGCGAAAAATTAGTGGGTCCGAGGCACCCCGGGCCACCAAGAACCTCCGCCACTGTACATAACTCAAAACACCATAACAATAATTAACGGTTCAGGTTCAAGATCACACCAGCACCATGCAAAGAAGCTTGATCGGCTTACAGAAGTACACAAACCTAGAGTTGTTCCTTGAGATGAAAATGGCAGAACAGCACTTGTTGCAGGTATCCTGAACTAAAATAAAAAATAGAGTAAAGTATAGTTTCAGTCCCCTGGGTTAACACCCGCTCGCAGGTTCAGTCCCTGGGCTAACGGGGCGGGTGGCGTAAACTGAAGACTTAGCTCTGGATACGAATGCTGTCGAATGCCTAGTTGATCAAAGGGAATAGCTGGGAGTGGCAATTCCAAATCCAAGAAACTGACTGTTCATTGTCTGTTAAATTACAGAAACGAGTAATCAGAATAAGATATAGCTAAATTAATGAAGATAATAATAAAGAATTACAATGTATATTAAGATAAGTATAAATTCTAACAATGTATATGGGGACATTCAAGTTGGTATAAGAGTTGTAGGTTGATAGATTTGAATATGGAATGGTACCTTAAGCATGAAATGAGAGGGGTTGGAAGTCAGTTTCAAACTCGAAATGGGATGAGGTGATGGTGTTTTTAATAAAAAATGGATCAAAGGAGAAAAAAGGTGTGGGGTGGGTGGTTCTAGATGGCTGAATTTTTAATGGAGAATATAATTTTGACCAGTTTTTTTATAAAAATACATGGTTAAGATATAGTTAGATGCTAGAATGTGTTTATTATTTATAAATTACATTATAAGTATAACCTATTAGGAACATTTCATAACATGCAAAGCCTTTAAATTATTTTGCTTGTCCTTCAATTTAAAGAACTAGAAATGAGAAATTTACCTTTATGAAGGTAGTATAGCCCACTTGAAGATTAAACACATATCATGTCATCAAAGCCTTTGATTGCAAATTGAGTCCCTCGACGAGAAAAAACCATATAGTTGTGCGAAACTAATGATAACCGATTGTCACAATTATCATCACAAGTTGCATAGAACATAACTCTCTTTATGAATTGAGACCTATAAATTTTTAGAGTAACGAAATATGATCATGGACCAGTTGAGTTATAAACATGAATGATAACACTTACATTTTCGTTTACAAAACACAAATGTTGATTAGGTATTGTAACATTTCAAACACATACAGAATTACTTTACAATAGAAAAACTACTTATTAATGGCCATTAATAATCTATGAACAGATGATTAATGTACCGTGTACACATCATGCAACACACATAACATATATACTAATAACATCTGAAACAATCTTTAAGATTAGAATCACAAGATACATATTCAAAATTACTTAAAAAGAAAACAATACTAATTAAAAACCATTAATAATCTATAAACAAGACTACAGTATCAGACATTAGAAGATCAAACGTACATCATACTGATACAACACACATAATTTAAACTACATAATATTTCCTTTAAAAAATCAAAATCACACAGTAACATGAATAATATTAAACATTCTTCAAAAACAAAAAGAAATCTAAAATCACACAGATTCAGTATACATCACGTGTAATCTTGTAACATTCATGCGTAAAAACAGTAAAAGAAAAACATTCAAAATTTAGGTACGCCATACTATAACATAATCACAAACAAAATTTGACACTTTCTTTTTTCAATTTTATAACAAAAGCATAAAAAAGTAACAGTTATGCGTCATACTACAAATATAAAAAAGAGTAAATTCATGGCTTACCCTACGGCTTAAACTGTAGTAGAAGATGAAATTGTGAGGATGAATGTAACAATGTAGGCACAAGTTAATGAATAGAGCAAAAAGAGAGTTGAAACCCCTAGAATTGAAAGAAAACTGAAAAAAGAGAAGCAGTTAGTTTGGTTTATAACTTTATATCCATACACACACATATATATACATGTAAAGTTGTTGAAGGCTTAAAGAAAATGACATAGTCGATGATTACGCTGAGCTATGTCTTTCCGACTCATAAGAGTCAACTCATTTTGTTTTACATAGTCATAGAATATATGTTATTATTATTAATATATAGTTAAAAATAGTTACTTAGGAAAAAGAAAGAAATCCTTGTTATATTAAAGAGAAGTTAGGTCGGTTTTAAAATGTGTGTTTGAGACGCGTCAAGACCAGAGGTGGTCTCAGGTGAGAGAGAGACTTAGACGGGACATGACTCAAGCGACTTCGTTTCAGTTTTTTTAGTGGGAATATGGAGTATGAATAACATAAGAAAAAAAACCAGAAAGAGAAAAATCGGAGCTTACATGTGATGAAAGAACCGAGGTGGGGGAATCGGAGCTTTAGGCGACGAAATAACAAAATCGGAGAAGAAATCAAAGGTCACTGCTGATTATAGGCTTGGGATCGGCGGCTGGTTTTTAGGGTGAATTGAGGTTGACGGCTAATTGTTAGGTTATATAGAGAGTGGAGGAACATTAGGTTAGACAGTAATGCATATCTGATACAATGAAATATCAAGAGGATATGTGAATTTGATACGAATCAAAACGACTGATATTAATGTTAAACGACATATATACTAGTTTATATTTACTTTCTCTTTTTTCTTTGAACGGAAATACCATTTTCAACCCTAAAGTTATAGCTTTTATTAAAATTAAACCTTGCTATGTTGATTTGTTGGTGGAATGAATGAAAGTAATGTTTTGTTGTTCAAAAAAAAAAAAATTAAAATTAACCCATTACATATTAGTGTTTTAGTTGTAATGTGTCTTTGTATGAATGTGTTTTATGTATGAAAGGTTGCTTAATAGACATGTGCCATTTATAAAACTAATGCGTCTTGCGTGCGTGATATGTGGGCCTTTACCTCTGGCCTCAACTCCAAAAACGTTAGCACCTTGGTGCGCCTCAAGTTTTTTACTGTATATATATATATATATATATATATATATATATGAAAACTCTTTTCACTCACACAATTACTATCTATTTCAAACCAGAATGAAGCCCGCGTTGCGGCGAGGAGTGTTAAATAATGTTTAAGACAATAATTGTGGGACAGATTAAATTAACAAAAACCATAGGCAATATATTTTAACATTGATAGTTTACAAAAAATATTACAAAACTTTCATTAAACGTGTTAAAGTAGTAATATACCTATACATGTTCTTCTATTCAACATTATTAGGCTTCGTGTAAAGTATGTTAAACGTGTCAATTGTGATTTTAATTTAGCCTGTTTTTCACAAATGTGGCTAACACTCTCAACATTCTCATTAAGAAGGAATGCACCGATAAGACATCCTCTAAAATCCTCCTAAGTTGTTCACAAATATCCACATCTCTAAACAAGCTCGTTAAGATTAACCCCAAATGGGTCTTTAAGTGCAAGAAAGACGATCATGGTGTGATAGTGTGAAACAAGGCTCCACTTGTAGTGCAAGGATTCTATCAATAGGAAGGGATGGATTTTACAGAAGTCTATGCTCCAGTTGCGAGATTAGAAGCGATACGGATCTTTCTAGCATTCGCATCCTGGAAGGGCTTTAAAGTGTATCAATTAGATGTAAAGTCTTCTTTCTTATACGGAAAAGTGAAGGAAGCAGTGTACATCGCCAACCACCGGGTTTTGTGGATCCTATCCACAAAGATAAGGTTTATCTGCTAGACAAGGCGTTGTATGAACTAGATCAGGCCTCTAGAACCTTCTACGAGACGCTATCGCAGCATCTCCTAGACAACAACTTCATTCGGGGCACAGTGGATTGCAGTCTATTTACGCGAGAAGTAGACGACCACATTCTGATCGTTCAAATTTACGTAGATGACATTATCTTCGGGTCAGCGAACGATGCTTTATGCAAAGACTTCAAAGCAGTTACGAAAAAGAAATTCGAGATGAGCTTCATAGGGGAAATAAAATTCTTCTTACGACTTCTAGTGGACCAACTGCCTGATGCAATTACATTCACCAAACGAAATATATGAATGAAATCCTAGAGAATTTAAGATGACGGATACTTCTGATGTCTACCCCGCTTGCTCAAAATCATGGAATAGGACCAGATCCTACCGGCAAGAAGATCGACGAGACTCTTTATCGCTCCATGATCGGATCTCTGATGTACATAAAGGCTTCATGACTTGATATAATGTATCTGACTTGCCTCTGTGCATGCTATCAGTCTAGTCGTGGGTATCTCACTTAATGATCGTTAAGAGGATCTTACACTACCTCAAGGGTTGTCCGAGAACCAGTCTCTCTGGTACTCGAGAAATGACGATTTCAATCTTCAAGGCTACTCAGATTCAGACTTCGGGTGTTGCAAACTCAACACTAAATCTACAACTGCATGCTGCAAATTCTTCGGCACACGTTTGGAAATGTGGCAGTGTAAGAAACAAAACACGGTCTCTCTCTCTCTCGATCTGTGAAGTAGAATATATATCTGCTTCCAACTGTTGTTCATAAATCCTCTGGATTCAACAACAGATGAGGGACTATGGATTGAAATTTCTTAACACGCCAATACATGTAGATAATGAGGCTGTGATTTAGATAACAAAAAAAAAAAAAAAAAAAAAAAACGGTTCACCACTCTAAAACAAAGCATATCGAGATACACTAGCACTTTATTCGCCTTAAAAATGTAAAGCATTGTCATTTTTAGTACATAACACAGAATGTTACTGTTTAAAGGCTGTAGTGACATATAATTACTGTTAAATGTAAACATTGTCAAATATTGTATTTCCTATTTTGTATTTTAGATTGATTGAGTCTCCTCAATCATTGGATATTAGTTGGCATTATCATAGGAGATTAGTTGGTATTCTGTGTGTATATATTCCCGCTTGTAAATCAAATACAATCACTTTGAATTCAATATACCTTTCTACATGGTATCAGGCCATCGATCCTGTGCCAACCCTAGCCGTCGCACCCCTCCCATCTCAGATCTGTTTCAATCGCACACCCTTTCCTCTCTCTTCCTTCAATCAAATGGCACAATCCACTGAAGCAACCACACCTGCTGCTGCAAAAGCTCTTCACCCGGTTTATTCCGTCACTAACATCCAACGAAAAGTGAGACTTTAGATGGTACCAAGGTGTCCTACTCTTTATGGGTCAAGCTATTTGAGTTGCATGCTCGAGGGTACCGGGTCATGAAACACATTGATGGAACACAGCCTCCAGCTAAAATTGACCCGGATTACGAATCCTGGTCCGAAATCGGTGCAATCGTCCTACAATGGATCTACAGAACATTGTCCGACGACATTCTGGTATGTGTCTTACAAACCGAATCCACTAACTTGGAAGCCTAGACACACTTCAAATCTCTGTTTCTAAACAACAATGGATCGAGAGCCACTGCACTTGAACTTGAGTTTAACAATCTAACACTCAAGGCCATGCCGTCTCTCGAATCCTACTGTCAAAAGCTTAAGGAGCTTAGTGATCAATTGAATGATGTTGATTTTCTGGTCAACAATCAAAGGCTTGTGCTCCAACTTGTTCAGGGGCTGCCTCGAGAGTATGATATGGTTGCTTCCAACATCAACCAAACTCTCCCCACATGGGAGGTGGCCTGTGGCATGCTCCAGTTGGAACACAACAGACAATCGGCTCGTGATAACCTCTCGGCTCCAACAGCTCTAGTTGTTGTCTCAGATGAACCTCAACCTCCTAAAGAAGGCCCTATACAACACCGCAGGAGAGGGGGTAACAGGCCTAACAACCCGCGTCAGGCCCAGTCCAACTCTGGCCCATGTAGTCGTGGTCAGATTCAGCCAGCAACCAACCAACCAATCTGCCCTGAAAACAATCAGCCCTCCCGGCCCACTCCCACTCCCCCTACTTCGGCGAACAGGCCACCTTACTGGGCCCAATGGGCTCCGCCCCCATGCCCCTTCCCAACTCAACCAGGCTTGGCTCAGCCTTGGTCTCCACTACAGACTTGGGACAATCGCGGCCCAAACCAGAACAAGCGTGCAGGTCCTTCAAATCCCAGCTCCTCCAGTCAGGCCTTTATCGGGGAATACGACCCACTGCAGCTTACTCAAATCGAGGAAGCTATGAACACGATAAGCATTCATAATGGTACATGGATACGGGTGCATCGGATCATCTCACGGGTGATCAAGGTAAAATTACTAACCCATTTTTATCTTGTCCACTTTGTTCTATATTTGTAGGTAATGGCGCACGAGTACCCATACTTGGATCGGGCCACTCAACCGTACCCACTAACACCCGTGACCTACACCTAAACAATATCCTTTATACACCAAATATCATTAAAAACCTCATTTCGGTTCAAAAATTTTCTGTTGACAATAATGTTTCGGTTCAATTCGATCCCCATGGTTTTTCTGTGAAGTAATACAAGACTGGGATGATTTTGTCGCGCCACAATAATTCAAGTCATCTGTATCCGCTTACGTATCCAGTATCACCAAATGCTTCCACCGTCCACATTTCTACAATTGAAGATTTCTGGTACGATCGTTTAGGCCACCCGAGCCATCCTGTCTTTGACTTTCTTGTTTTGAATAAGTTGATTTTGTGTCATAAACGTGCTAGAACTTTAATTTGCAATTCATGTGAATTGTCTAAGAATAAACGTTTACCATTTTCTGTTTCCATTATCGTACTATTTTGCCCTTTGATATCGTGCATTGTGACATATGGACCACGCCAATTACAAGCAAAACTGGATATAAGTATTATATGGTCCTAGTAGATGACTATACACAATACCCTTGGGTTTTTCCCCTTAAATTCAAATCAGAAACTTTTTAAATTTTTTCACAATTACATTAAAACCCAATTCAATGTGTCAATAAAATCCTTCCAATGCGACCTAGGTGGTGAGTTTGACAATCACCATTTCAAATCGTTCGCACTTTCCAATGGCCTTCAATTCTGTTTTTCTTATCCTCAAACGTCACAACAAAACCGTAAGTGTAAACGCATGATTCGACGATTTAACGAAATCATGCTTGCACTTCTTACACACACCTCACTATCACCTACGTATTGGATTGAGGCCTTACACACCGCATGTTACCTCCACAACATTTTACCAACAAAACTTCATAATTTTCAAACTCCTACCGCTTTGATGTACCTTCAAAACCCATCCTATGAACACTTACAAGTATTCGGATGTGCTTGCTACCCTAATGCATCATCCACCACTCGACCACACAGACTCGCTCTTCGATCGACATTGTGTGTGTTTCTTGGCTACCCAACCGGCTATCGTGGTTACCGGTGTCAAGAAATTTCTACCGGCAAAGTTTTCTTCTCTCGACATGTAACGTTTGCTGAGTCCGTTTTCCCTCTAGCCAAACATCCTACTGCTCACTCATCATCCTATGATTACTCGTTTTTGGATGATGTCACTTCCCTACTTTTGTACCCTCTTAATCCTTCTCAACTGTATTTTCCATCTCACCCACCTACACCCACACCTCAAAACTCGTCTGATCCACCTTCCCATATCAATTCTAATCCCCAAACCACACAAATCCATTCTGGCCCAACTACCCACCCACACTCACTGGCCCATCACCATACCACCAGCCCTTCCACACATTCAACTTATCCCAACCTCCCTACAAATCCAAGCCCGCCTGCCACTGACTCAACTCCCTTACCTTAGCCGCACCATCCTTACAACTCACCCACTCACTCTTCCGCCAACCAACAATCTGTTACCGTACCACCTCCACCTCCACCTTCGTCTCACCAATGACCACACGGTCCAAATACGGCATATCCAAACCACGTGTGCCTTTAAACCTTCACACCCAAGCCGAAAAACTAACATTGACCTAGAATCCAACATTGTCTTAGAATCCAAACATTTTCTTAGAATCCAACATTTTCCCTTTATCCAAAAATTGTCTTAGAATCCAACATAGACTTCAAATGCAATTACAAACCATGCAACTTGTTTTAGAGTTCCACAAAGACGCGACATAAGCCATTAAATAAAACCAGGCTTTGGAAGATGTGTCTCATCGAAGATAAGACACACTATCCAAACCCTTAGACTCCAGATGACATCTCTTATTCTCAAGAACACTTGAAACATCCAAACGCCCGCCAGATCCACATTTAATTTCCTAAAATACATGTAGTTTGAAAACATCAACAATAGTTGAGCGAGTTCATGTGTTTTGTGCGTGAGCTCGAATAAACTTGGTAATCATAATAAGTAAGTATATATTTGTAAAACTATGGTACGAAAGCAACAAGGAACAGATCGGTTAATGATTTGCAAAGTCATTAATATGTGTGCAACGGTGTAGAAAGGCTCAATCCTTTGCGTATTTCGTACCAGGCCTCCCGGCTAGAACGACATAGTCACCACATGCGGCCAAATTGCGGACCCATGGGTGGCTCGCAACACCCAAATAGATCTATCACTCATGCCCCTCGGTCCTTAACCAGGATTAATGGTCTCAAGATAACGCCTACCCATTTACATGACCTAACAGTATGTTCCTTGCTAACGATACCATTTGTAATCATTGTATCATTTGTAACATGTACTTCACACCCGAAGTTATAAAACCGAAAATGGTTAAAAGAAAAGGGGGACATGAACTCACTATTTTGCGTTCTTCGCAATCAACTGTAACTCAAAGCTTCTTTTGGTGCACACGACTACCTACAACGTACTACGGTTTATTAGACGAGCGGGTCGTGGCTTGACTTAGTATAAATTAGTGTATTTGAGTTACGTTTCTTTGTGTCTTCAGTATTATTCCAAGTTATATAATTATTTTTTAAAATAATAAATATTTTAACTTATATTTTATTTATTAAAATTTTGGAATATTAGTTAAAATCATATATTTTAACTAGGGAAGGTGTATTTGTATTCGTATTCTTATACTTGTATATTTTTGCCATGTATTGGTGTCGTATTCCGGAGTGTATTTATACGTACGAGAATACGTTTTTTCTTGTAATTGTTAAGTATTCTTATACTTAATTTTGTATTAGTTTTTTCCGGAATAATATCTATAGTAAAAAAACATTAATATATATATATTTTTTAAAAATATATATTTTATGAAATATCCCTTAGAAAAATTATTTATAATTTTTCTCTTGGCATAAATATTTGTAAATTACAAACAAGTCTCATAAATAATATATTTCCAAGTCTAACTTTGAAAATATATATAAACTTATTTTTCACTCAAAAATGATATATTTCCAGTTTATTTAAGAAAATACATTTTCTCCGAAAAATAATGTATCTCATGTTTGTTTGAGAAATATATATTTTCTTTCGAAAATAATACATCTTCTAATAATTCCAAGAAAAATATATATATTTTTATTTGCCAAAAATAATATATTTTCTCCTAGTAAAAAAATATGATATGTTTTGTAATAATTGTAAAAATCATATTTTTGTTCTCTGGGTGTCCAAAATATTATTTACCAAAATATATTTATGAATAAAATTTCCGGAATATTTTTGTGAGTTATATTCCTTTGTTCGGTTTCTCTCATATTTTGGGTATTATGTGTATATTCATATTCTTGGGTTTATGGTAATATTTTGGATTGTAATTTTTGGTATTTTGATGAGTTTATATTCCTTTAGTTGTTTTATACATAGGTAAGATGTTAACCAGCCACGTCAGTCCACACATGTTAAGCCACATCAGCAATATTTTAACATAGTTAGTGTTTTTTTAACGTGGGAGTATTTTACAAACAAAAGTGAATAGTTCGGATTATTATCGGTGATTAAATGAGTTGGGATTATTATTGGCCAATAACAATGAGTTGGGATTATTTATTTCCAATTTGCCAAATATTTTTCCAAGTGTTTAATTTTTAGAAAAATTTTGCCATAGTTTCCCCTAAAAATGGAGGTTTCCATGCCTTCAAGGCATATCATTTTCTTTTGTAAATCAACACAATCAACAACAAATCAATGTATACTTACCATCATGCCAAAAAAAAGCATAAATGTTAATGCGCTTTGGGTGATAAGTGCATGCCCTCCAGTACTTAGGGTCTTTATTGTACATGTCTTGAAACTTAGTCCAAAGTTTATACAGAACTCGGAACTGAATTTGACCAAAACTCGGATACAAAACTCAGAACTAAATTTGACCAAAACTCGGACCTTTAAAACAACTAAACCTAAACACTACAAACAAGAACACGTTTTTTCAAAACAGATCAAGAAGCTGAATTTTCAAAAACATATCGATCAACCAAATTTCACCACGCCAAGAACACTAACCAAGAACTCCTACATAAAACTACATTAAAAACAACAAAACTTTCATCCTAATCAAGCATATTCTAAACACAAATAGGCAAGACTTCAACCCACAAAACACAAAATTAACTCAATCGTTCAAGATTTCTTCAACATTCAAAACCCCCAACCTCAAAAACACCAAGTTCTTGAAGCCAAACACAAAACCCCCAAATTTTCTCACAAAACCCTGACTTCAAAATTGTTCACTAACATCAATTATCATCAACATTCAACAATGAAAGAACATTTAAGCATGGATCAACAAGAAATAAGAACACTAAGTTCAACCAAGATGAGAATCCAAGCCCTAGAAATCAAGATTCTTACCAAAGTTTGAGACAATGGAGATGTTATGAGTGTAGAAACACATACCTTGAAGAAGATTTATGGATCTAATCAGAAGTGAAAGGGATTTGTAAGAACCATGAACTGAGAGAAGGGAGGGGCGACAGATCTTTCGGTTACGTGGGTTGTTTTACAAGGAAGGAGATCTCCAAAGGATTGATTCTTGGGCAGTGGAGATATTTTTTTCATGTAATGATGCATTGTTAAGCTCCACGAAAATCAGGAATGGATGGCATGGCTAATGATCTTCTTTCAGCAATGATTGGGTTAACTTACAACCAGCCATACAATTTCTCACTGATGATTTTCCAAGCTTTCAAACATCATATTGGTCTAAAAGAAAATGATAAGCGATTGATGATTCTATATCCTCGTTTTCTTTCGCCTATTATTCGACACTTGTTTCCAAATCTTCAGTTTGATATAAATCTACCTGCGCACGCTCAAGCGTGCATGCATACTCGTATTTTCACCGATTGTACCAAGGTTAATGTGTCAAAGAAGACTGATGTTCATCTTGTTACGACTCCTTTTCTTGGTGCAATTGTTCAAGAGAACTACAATCTGGAAAATGATCCAATTTGGTTAAACATTCGGAATGGTGTTGCTCAAATCTTTAGTGGAGGAATGCAGCTAGTTGAGGCTAATGTTCACGAACCCATGGTTGTTCAACCTCTGGTTGATCTTCAACAACCACCGGTTAATATTTCGGAACCTGAACCCATTGAAGAACAAGTTATTAATGAACCAATTGTTGTTGCTTCTGTTCAGGAAAATGTTTTTGTTCATACTCCAGTTTCTACATCTTCGGCAATGGGAGTTGCTGTAGAAACTGATGAGGTGATCCTAGAGCTTGATGCGGCTCTGGAAGCGGGTCCGTCTTCCCATGCAGTTGATAAAGGGAAGTGACCTATCGAAGAAGTTTCTGTGGATTAGTCTGTTAAAGATATGCTAACTAAAATGCAATACCTCCTATTCGTTCTAAAGGACCTTCAAAATCGTATCAAACCTTCTGAATGGGAAAAACTTGATTTATTTCGAGCAAAGGTTGCTTCTTTTGGTCCCTCTTCCGACTTGAGTATACGCTTAGCGAGTTGGAATGATGGAGCGAACGATTTGGATTCAATCGCTTTTAGTTCTTCTTCTTCTTCTGTTGATGAGGATGAAGACCATGGTTATCCTGATACTGATATTGTCCGTGTGTCAGCTCCTCTCAAAACGTATAAACGACGACGGGTTACTGTTTCGGATTTTCAGTCTTCGAGTCCGATAGTTGCTTCAGTTGTGGTTAAATCAAGCGCTGCTCCATCAGATTCCAGAGGTCTCCTAAATTTGCAGTAAACTATCGCTCTTCCATCACTGTCTACTTCACTTCCATTCACTTCCTTTGTGGAAGCTACCAGCATGACTATTTCGGTTCATCCATCAACGCCGATGATGTCTTCTCAGATCCCTACAGTACCGTTTTTTGGGTCGTTATCTTCTCCAATGGGTACGGACAATTTGTTTGCATTATCAGGAAGTTCTTCCTTGCCACCGCGGCCTAGTGTTTTTATCGG
This sequence comes from Helianthus annuus, assembly GCF_002127325.2. NCBI lineage: Eukaryota > Viridiplantae > Streptophyta > Magnoliopsida > Asterales > Asteraceae > Helianthus > Helianthus annuus. The sequence goes on along the minus strand of NC_035441.2, from coordinate 29,323,795 downwards.
TATGCGAGCGCCAAAGACACGAAAAGTCCGTCCGAAGGTTGCTTTCGGTCCAAGTCCGCCAGTGAGATCGAAGATGTCACACCCCAATCGATGGCGGAAACATCGGGATGAGACGAAGTGTGTAAAGATTGCTAGAGACGTCATAACACTATGTGACAATATTTAATTAGATTCAAACTTCATTTCAAAACTAAATGTTACACAATATTCAAAAGGAAATAACAACATTGTTTCAACAAATAACATAACAACAAAAGATAGATAAATTTAGGTGTGTATCTAGCCACCCTAAACTTGTTTCATCAATCATCCATACTTCAATAATCAACCTGCAACATGTATTAAAATAGAGTTTCAATGCAAAAGCAAAGAGCGAGTATACAAGTTTGTTTACATAGCGTAATAGAATAAAACTCATATCCAACATGTTACTAAGTGAATAAATTTACTAGCAATGCAATTTTTGGCGTACAATATGATCAAACCCATGAATAAAACGCATAAAATTAGCCTAATCCCAATCGTTCAGCGGGGAGGTAATGTTTAACTTAACAATACCCAATTAGAATAGCGGGCGGGGCGTTAATCCTATAGCGCTATAATTGTTAAGGTGGGCTAGCAAAGTTAATGAGCATATAACGTTCCAAATCGTTCATAGAGCATACAAGCATAGCAAATATTCACAATAGTTTCATGTCACGTTCATAGATAGAGTATGTTTTGTTTAAGCATAAAAGTTGTTTTGAATAGGTATACATGTTGCATCCCAAAGTGTAAAGGGGAAAAAGGGATCGAGTATACTCACATTGGTTGCGTTTGCGATTTCTCGCACGAGTGAGATTGGGAATTCCATGAGAACAAACAAGAACGACTAACCTAGATATTTAAACACGTAACGAACCCGTTAAAAGCCGTAGATTAAATATAATCCCTAATGCTTATGATTCACCATTTAACTTGGTATTATTACATTAACTCGTTATTACATTTGAAGTAAAGAAATATATATATATATAATAAAATTGTTATTTATTTAAGTTTATTACATTTAAAGATGTAATTATATATATAAAAGGCTAAATTTTTTGATGTTATTTAATGGATTTATATGAATACCATAGAACTTGCTAATCGATATTTAAAATGGTTGTATTATATAGCAATATAGCTTCAATTCATATAATCTGATCATTAAACCTTTAAGTTAGATTTTAATAAGCAGTAATGGTTTTTTTTTCCTTCTTTAACACCAATAAATAACATTTAACTATGCCCTCTCCACGCACATCGTACCTTTTATTTACTTAGGATATAGATATCAAATATCTACACATACTGTAATTTTTATAAATGTGTATATATCTATTTTGCCATGTCATTAAGAAAGATTTATTTACTTAAGTCTTAGGTATCCAATATGTATTCATATCGTACATTTAACAAAAGTGTAGGCATTTATTTTGATATAGTTATTACAACCCAAAAAAGAAAATAAAGAAAAAACAATATGGAGTTAAATATCAAAGACCCCACGAAAGCTAGAAGTTGAAGAACAAAATATTTGATTGTTTGCTAGTTTACAAAATCTGATTGAATATGTAATATGACAACGAAACCCAACACTTTAAAATATGATATTTAATTTTGAAATATTATTTAAAGGTATCTAAATATCCCTTTTTTTTCTTTATTTTGACCCAGTACCATTATACAATAATAAAATAATATGTTTTGGTGAGATCACCTTCTTCAATAATAGGAACATACATAACTCTGTGTATTATCTTCTTAAAAAAATCAACAGCATATGAACTGTGATATTTCGGTTTGTATATTTAGTTGATTTAAACATTAAGAATATATAACATCACAATAGTTTAGATTTGTAACACAAGAATTAAAGAAACGTATAAATGGGCGACGGATAGGAGTTATACCGACACGGAGAATGGCGTGAAGGGAGGTTGTTCGGGCGAGCTTCGGGCACCCCGGCGGGACTCCGACGAGCACTTCGAACTCCGACGAACTTTCAACAGGTTCCTTTCTTCATCCCTCCACTGCCGTTGATTTGTTTTTTCATCTTTTAGCTCGAAATCAAAATGTCATGAACCCGAAATGGTTTCCGATCTCCGGCGACTTCTCGTTTCCGGCGATGTTGTTATCAACAGAGAAAGTTTGAGAGTGTAAGAGGGTGTGTGATGTTGAGTAGATAACAGGGACGAAGGTTGGTTATGGTAGTGTGTCGAACAGGAGGTTATAAGGAATGGGATATGTATTGAGCGGCAAACAAAAAGGAGAAACTCATAATTAATGTGAACTTTATTAGGCTAACACCAAAAACTAGTTAGACCAGCTGTGTGCGTCGTTTGGTTAATTGAGGGAACCCAAGTTTCAAAATTTGCACAACAGTCCCTAAGGTTAACCAACCTAACTAACTTGACATACTAACTAGATTAACTTGTTATTTAACCAAAACTAAATATGTTGATTAATAACTTTTAAAATCTTTTAAATTGAAATATTTATTTAGTTTAATTAATTAAACAATCAATAGATAAATAACCATTTTTTTATAACTAATTAAATTAGGATAAAGATCCTTCAACGATTACTCATTTCGCGAAAAATCTACGTTGGCTCAAGTTTAGGATTCGAATTTTAAAAAAACGGGTCGGATTTCAGGGATCCATTTTGACGGATGTTACAGTCTCCCCTACTTTAGGAGATTTCGTCCTCGAAATCTAAAAGGAAGACCTCTGAAAAGATGGCATCCAAAGATTCAACAGAGAGAATAGATGAGACTTGATCGTGAATGGGGTTCGTATAAAAGACATGGAATAAAAGGCATCGAATAATAGAGAATAGAGGGAGTATGGAAGTGAAAGATTGACTCTTAATGTATGCAAGTATAAGAATGGCATAAGTATTGGATAGACAAAAGTAGTGTACTAAGAATGGAGTTTCGTTGTGGATAATCAGATATAATGCGTTTGTGAGTTGTGTAAAGTTTATATTAGGTCCAAAAGGTCTACCAAACACTGAATTTCTCACGGCACGTTTTACGAAAGTTTGGTAACATAGTGAAAACACTTATATATAGGAAGTACCAACGGCGTATCTACCATGTTTTGACCACGTTACGTCCGTTTCGTATTCGGTGTCATGTTACATCCCGTGTCTTACCATACACAGTAGTACACTCTATGGTTTCTCATACGCCCATCACTATAATCCCGTGTGCACCCGCGATTATATTGACTGTCGCATGATCCGCATAGCTTGTACTAGTTACGTATGGCTCAAGGTATACATAAATTTTGGAAACAAAATGCGTGAGTATAGAAATGTAGCATATAAGCATGTTTACGTTCCAAATAGTATAAGTCCAACGTAAGCGAATCCTTCGGGTTTCGCCCGTGTAGATGTGCGAATGTATAAATTTTTTAGTAAAAAGCATGAGCATAGTATAAGTTTAAATTTGAACACGCACGTAAGCATAAACACAAAACACATGTCAGGAGTATGGGTAAAAGTATAAGCATAACGTGTATTAAAAATGAGCATAAATGTGAGCACAATTTGAGCACAAATGAATGATGTGAGTATAGACGCAATTCGTATAAATGAGAGTACAAACAAAAGTACGAGTATAACAGAAATCTTATAAACGTGAGTATAAACACGAGTAGAGTGTGAATACGAGTATAAATATGAGTATAAACACAAGATGCATGAGTATGGATGTAAATGTGAAAATTAAGTGTAAAACATGAATGTTTAAGTATGAATAAAATACATGTGTATGAGTATAAGTGTAACAAAGTTGTAAAAGTGCAAATGAAAACATAACTCGTATGAATATGAATACGAATGTAGTATAGACATGAATGTAAGGGCAACGTAAATGTATAATTGTGAGTGTGTGTATAAACGTAAAACGCATGAATTTTGAATCATGAGTATAACATAAATGTGTAAGTGTAAACATAAGTGAAGGCATAAAATGTATAAGTATGGATGTAGGAAATAATGATTTTGTTTATAATATAAAATTATAATACACGAGTTTATGCGCAAAAGATTTAAAGTTTTGAATATGAAAGGAAAAGAGAACGAGTGACACGCGTGAGATTGTTGTGAGAGATTGACTAAAATGTGTACAATGATATGCATATATAGTTGTTTGCGCAAAACGTGGAGTTAAAATAGATTGAGTTGACACGAAATATAGACTCTAGTTTGTGAACGTAAAGAGAGTGTAAAACGTCTATTGGTTATGTGAAAAAGGTACTTTGTAAAAGAATGGAAATACTACTACGATTTTAAAAAAGTTTACATAAGTTGAAAATTTGTTGGTTCTTATGAAGTTTCATTGCCCACGTGTTTTGAATTTAATTGGCTTATCGAGTGCGGTTTTGAAAGAAAGAAAATTCTAGGGGTTAACAAGTTCGCATCGTTTTAAATAACTTTGTACTAGAAAATTTTGAAGTTTACAAGATTCTTGTGAAAAAGTTAATCCTTAGAAAAAGGAATTTGGATATGAACTTAGTGATCGTGAAAAGTGTACTTAATAAAATGTTTCTCTTTTTTTTTTTTGTTGATCTTGGAAAGAGTTTTGATAAACGATCGGATAATATTTGTAATATTTTGTATGAAAAGTTGGTTTGATTATCAGTTGAAAAATAACAATCTTTTGTATAATATGATGCAAGACGAGTGCGTTTTAGTAATTACGTGGAATACGAAATTTTGTGGGCAATGAATTTATTAAACCGACTAAGTTGGTGAGTAGCATTTGGTAAAGTTTTGAATGTCGAGAAATAAGCGTGTTTACCAAAGAATTACGAATTTTGTGTGTGAGCTATATGAAAATAGATTGTAAGATAAGAAGTTCGTTTATATAATCAATGCATTTTGGTATAATTAGAGATTTGACTAATGATAAGCGATTTAGATATAAACATGATCATGTTTACATAATATAGTCTATTAAAAGGAAGTATCGTTAACGATCACCTAGGTAAGGGAATCACCCCTAATCCGTTGGCGAGGTCGTTGTAAGATAAGAAAAAGAAGTGAAGTTAATCGTCAAGGTAAGGAAATCACTCCTATTTTGTTAATAAATCTCCACTTGTAGTAGCAAAAAAAAATGTAAATAAAATTACGAGAAATTATGCATGCTAATGATGTATAACCGTATGAAAAGTAATAGTATGATGTATGCGCAAAAGTGAAATCTCAAAATGGTTCAAAATTGTCAAGAGAGAATTTCATCATAAAAGATCGAAAATAATAAAGCGTAAGTTCGATTAAAACTTGGATGGTTCCAAAATGGAACTTTGACTAACCGAAGTGGTCGAAAAGTCTTTTGAAATTGTGAAGCATGCTTTGGCCTAATAGGTGGTCTACTCTCGCCGACAAGTCAGTTAACGGTATTCACCCTTCCGGTTGCTACATGCTCCAATTCAATCGAAAATTCGAGACTTGGCGAGATTTATGGAAAATCAAGGAATGGGACTAGTTGAGAAGATGCGAGTTTCACCCCTAACTTGACGATTTCGTGCCCTAAGTGTGGTTGGTACTCGTCGGGTCAAAATTTAATTTCGACACATTGACCAGGGTCCACTAGAATTTGAAATTTAAATTCTTCATCAAGGTGAGGATTTCACTCCTAACTTGATGACGAATCTCGTGAGAAAAAAAATAGGTAGATTGAGAGTCGTTCACCAAATTGTGGGTTTCACGCCTATTTTGGTGAAGTTGTCTCGTTTGTATGATACGAGTGTTTCCGGATTTAGAATAGTCGAGTAAAATGTATGAGGAAAATGGTATATCGAAGGTTAAACAAGCAAGTATAAACATGTCAAGAAAGGCATATAAAGAATGAAATATTGAAACAAATATTAACACATAATAGAACAAGTATAGCATGTCAAGTGTTAACACACAAGTGACAAATCATGCTTAAAAGATCAAAAGAGAATAAATAAAAGCAAATAAAGTAGCATGCAAGTAGTTTCAAGCAAAACATACGAATAAAGCTCTAAAACTATAGACTAGGTTAAAGCATTCCTACTTTTCCTAATTCCCTATAGTTATGGCTCTGATACCAATCTGTCACACCCCAATCGATGGGGGAAACATCGAGATGAGACGAAGTGTGTAAAGATTGCTAGAGACGTCATAACACTATGTGACAATATTTAATTAGATTCAAACTTCATTTCAAAACTAAATGTTACACAATATTCAAAAGGAAATAACAACATTGTTTCAACAAATAACATAACAACAAAAGATAGATAAATTTAGGTGTGTATCTAGCCACCCTAAACTTGTTTCATCAATCATCCATACTTCAATAATCAACCTGCAACATGTATTAAAATAGAGTTTCAATGCAAAAGCAAAGAGCGAGTATACAAGTTTGTTTACATAGCGTAATAGAATAAAACTCATATCCAACATGTTACTAAGTGAATAAATTTACTAGCAATGCAATTTTTGGCGTACAATATGATCAAACCCATGAATACAACGCATAAAAATAGCCTAATCCCAATCGTTCAGCGGGGTGGTAATGTTTAACTTAACAATACCCAATTAGAATAGCAGGCGGGGCGTTAATCCTATAGCGCTATAATTGTTAAGGTGGGCTAGCAAAGTTAATGAGCATATAACGTTCCAAATCGTTCATAGAGCATACAAGCATAGCAAATATTCACAATAGTTTCATGTCACGTTCATAGATAGAGTATGTTTTGTTTAAGCATAAAAGTTGTTTTGAATAGGTATACTTGTTGCATCCCAAAGTGTAAAGGGGAAAAAGGGATCGAGTATACTCACATTGGTTGCGTTTGCGATTTCTCGCACGAGTGAGATTGGGAATTCCATGAGAACAAACAAGAATGACTAACCTAGATATTTAAACACGTAACGAACCCGTTAAAAGCCGTAGATTAAATATAATCCCTAATGCTTATGATTCACCATTTAACTTGGTATTATTACATTAACTCGTTATTACATTTGAAGTAAAGAAATATATATATATATAATAAAATTGTTATTTATTTAAGTTTATTACATTTAAAGATGTAATTATATATATAAAAGGCTAAATTTTTTGATGTTATTTAATGGATTTATATGAATACCATAGAACTTGCTAATCGATATTTAAAATGGTTGTATTATATAGCAATATAGCTTCAATTCATATATTCTGATCATTAAACCTTTAAGTTAGATTTTAATAAGCAGTAATGGTTTTTTTTCCTTCTTTAACACCAATAAATAACATTCAACTATGCCCTCTCCACGCACATCGTACCTTTTATTTACTTAGGATATAGATATCAAATATCTACACATACTGTAATTTTTATAAATGTGTATATATCTATTTTGCCATGTCATTAAGAAAGATTTATTTACTTAAGTCTTAGGTATCCAATATGTATTCATATCGTACATTTAACAAAAGTGTAGGCATTTATTTTGATATAGTTATTACAACCCGAAAAAGAAAATAAAGAAAAAACAATATGGAGTTAAATATCAAAGACCCCACGAAAGCTAGAAGTTGAAGAACAAAATATTTGATTGTTTGCTAGTTTACAAAATCTGATTGAATATGTAATATGACAACGAAACCCAACACTTTAAAATATGATATTTAATTTTGAAATATTATTTAAAGGTATCTAAATATCCCTTTTTTTTCTTTATTTTGACCCAGTACCATTATACAATAATAAAATAATATGTTTTGGTGAGATCACCTTCTTCAATAATAGGAACATACATAACTCTGTGTATTATCTTCTTAAAAAAATCAACAGCATATGAACTGTGATATTTCGGTTTGTATATTTAGTTGATTTAAACATTAAGAATATATAACATCACAATAGTTTAGATTTGTAACACAAGAATTAAAGAAACGTATAAATGGGCGACGGATAGGAGTTATACCGACACGGAGAATGGCGTGAAGGGAGGTTGTTCGGGCGAGCTTCGGGCACCCCGGCGGGACTCCGACGAGCACTTCGAACTCCGACGAACTTTCAACAGGTTCCTTTCTTCATCCCTCCACTGCCGTTGATTTGTTTTTTCATCTTTTAGCTCGAAATCAAAATGTCATGAACCCGAAATGGTTTCCGATCTCCGGCGACTTCTCGTTTCCGGCGATGTTGTTATCAACAGAGAAAGTTTGAGAGTGTAAGAGGGTGTGTGATGTTGAGTAGATAACAGGGACGAAGGTTGGTTATGGTAGTGTGTCGAACAGGAGGTTATAAGGAATGGGATATGTATTGAGCGGCAAACAAAAAGGAGAAACTCATAATTAATGTGAACTTTATTAGGCTAACACCAAAAACTAGTTAGACCAGCTGTGTGCGTCGTTTGGTTAATTGAGGGAACCCAAGTTTCAAAATTTGCACAACAGTCCCTAAGGTTAACCAACCTAACTAACTTGACTTACTAACTAGATTAACTTGTTATTTAACCAAAACTAAATATGTTGATTAATAACTTTTATAATCTTTTAAATTGAAATATTTATTTAGTTTAATTAATAAAACAATCAATAGATAAATAACCATTTTTTTATAACTAATTAAATTAGGATAAAGATCCTTCAACGATTAATCATTTCGCGAAAAATCTACGTTGGCTCAAGTTTAGGATTCGAATTTTAAAAAAACGGGTCGGATTTCAGGGATCCATTTTGACGGATGTTACAGAAGAAAGGATCTTAGAGACCTCTAGCTTTCCTGTCATCATGTCCTAGGCCATCTGGTGGACAACCGTCTGGTTCTAGACCTGTTGCTCCTAGACCTTCGACAGCTTATGCCTCGAGACCGTCAAGTTCTGGTCAAGAGCAGAATTTTCAAGAGTTTATTCGTGGCAAATTTCAGGATGCTACTAAGGTCATGGTACAACATAAGAATCAGATCGCGAAGCAGCTAAAAGAAATTGATTACTTGAAGAAAAAGGAAGCGGTTCGAGATCAGCATATATGACACAATTTTTTCGTCTAACCAAAGACCAAAGTATTCAGTTGGGAAAGTTCATAACGCAAGATACCTCGACTTCAGCCCGACATGAGACTTTGGCTAGGGCAACGAATCGGCTTCTCGGTATTGTGACGGATCTTGTGTCACTCCTTGCTGCTCAGGGGGAGAATTCGGATTTTCAGATTCAGGCTCCATGTAAGATAGATGAGCTAAAGAAAATCAGAGATGATCTCGACAAGGACAAGGATCCCGACGCAGCGATGCAGGAGGAGCAGTGAAGGAGCGCACGTGCTCCTGAAGCTGCAACCTCGGCACAAGTTGAGGGGGCGTACTCAGGTGCAGCCGCATGGGGAGATAAAGGTCCTATAGATGCTGATACGGGTGCCTTATCTGATTCTGAATTGGATCGTGCTGTTGATTTGGTTTTAGGAGATGGTGAAGTGGTTGAGGAACTGGTTGAATACTGGCGATCTGATGAAGAACTAGCTGGTAAGTTCGAGTTCATTGAGACTGCACAAGGGAAAAGGATCGAGTACGAGTCCTTACCGGTTAACATTGATGATATTAGAAGCTTTGGTTTTGGAAGTGAAATTCCTGAAGAAATCTATAATCCTATTCGAGTTCCCGAGGAAGTTAGTTTGGCAGCTTGCAAATGGTTTAAACCTCTTCCCGACGAAACTCAAAGGAAGAGGTATATCAACACAAAAGGTGAGTATTCGGATCAGAATCGAAGTTTGGATTTTGATGAACAACACAGCTTGGTGATGATCAAAAGGACCGATGGCGTTCAGTATTTCAGGCCATGGGCCAACTTCCTTCAGACTTTTCCAGCTCGTGATCCCCATCACATTGCTCAGCTGAATCTCAACAATGATACGAATGTTGCTAGCCTCAGAGGATTAATTCCTCATCTCGTTGCTGAGAGTCGAGCAAGTAAATGGAGGACTTTCAAACCAGCAGTTGGTCGGGGAGTTAAGTACTTCAATAAGTTTACCGACAAGGAAGAGCAAGGTAGTTCAATTATGTGTGAAGAACAAGGTATGGGCAGGAAGCGAGTACTCAAAGCAAGGATGAAGAATTCAGGACCCCATGAAGACCATGCACTGATCAAGGGGGAGTTTGTTAATGCACTTTGGGTGATAAGTGCATGCCTTCCAATTGTTAGGTTCTTTATTGTATATGTCTTGAAACTTAGTCCAAGGTTTATCCTTGGACAATTTGTCCAAGTTTATGTCTAGAATTTTGTCAGGGGTTTTGTTTAGGCAACAGTCAGGGTTTTTGTGTAGATTGTTTTGTCCGGATTTCTAGTATGTCTTCGAGTCCGTGGTTTGTCTTGTATGGGCTTTGGGCCCTTGTCTCCGGACAATGTGTTGTCCGGAGTTTGTCTTGTATATATACCTTTTTGTGGAATAGAGAAGACAACGATTCTTTGTGAAATTATGTGCACCTTTCTAACCCTAATCATTGTGTGTGTGTTTTGTCTGGCGGCTACTGTGTGTGGCATCATCCATCTTCCTCATTAGAAATACTCTGTGTATTCTTGATTTCTCTCACAGATCTTTGCATTCTAGTGTTTCATCTACAGTGGTTGATCATCAGGTGGATTCCGCACACCTGTTGGTTGCATTAGCTGTTGGTTGCATTAGCTGAGTGAGATCTTGGATCAGGACGCCTTACAATAAACTACTACTTCATGAACTTGAAAATTTATAAAAATGTGTAGTAACATACTAGTGTGTATAGTAAGCTTAGTTACCCTTTAAAGTGTGTTGTTTATTTAAAAACTTAATTTTTAAGGAAAATAGTTCTTTACAACTTGTGATCACATTTTCTAAAAATGCTTCTTCTTAGATTTTTCTTGTTACATATGTGTTTCTACACTTGTTTAACCTTTAAAAACATTGTTGATTTCTTTAAGAACCAAGGTTAAGTAAACTTTGTATTTTTAACTTGGTTTCTTGAAAAATCATTCTTAAAACCTTAGATTTACAAGACTAATATCTTACTTTGATCATCATTTTACAAGAAAACCAATTATTCTTTCAAGTTCATGACTTAAGTGAGGATGATCTATGGATCTTTAATATTTACATCCTCTCATCTTGCTAGATTATGTTTTTAATCATTATCTAGTATGATCATATGATGATCTACATTAACAACATAAACAATCAATCATCAAGTAGCATAATAACACTAAAGAACATGATTTCTTTAAGACTTTAAGATTATGTTCATGTTTCATGTTCTTGATTCTTAGTGTTCATCATGATTATCAACATGTATCTTCTTTTAACCAACAAAATATGATGTAAAATGAAGAGTATAGTGTTCTTACTACTAGCTCAAGGCTAGAGATGATCAATAGAAAAAATTGTAACGCCCAACGTCCCTAAACTTTAGGCTTTTGTCAAGATTAGTCCTTGGACTTACATATTGACAATATTAGTCCTTAATCTATATAATTTTGTCTAAACCTATATATACTTGGAATGCCTAATCCTCTATTATGAATGTCTAAATCTATGTTGGAATGCCTAAATCTATGCTGAAATGTCTAAATTAATGTTGGGATGCCTAAATCTATGTTGAAATGTCTAAATCTATGTTGGAATGTCTAATACTATGGTGGAATGTCTAAATCTATCTGGTGCTTGACTCTTGAGACCCATGAAACTTGATTCTTGGTTAAACGAGAGACTGGAGTCTTGTCACTGGCGGAATATATTAATTTTGGTGTTTATGATGTAATTTAGATATTCTCTTACCAAATAATACGCAACGCTTAATCTAACTCGCAAAACGTATCACAGACGGAAACGTGGAAAGGATTAGATTGGCCAAGTGCAATCCGATAGGATGACCACCCGATCGGATGAACACTCGATCGGATGACCATCCGATCGGGTGACCACCCGATCGGACGCCCACCTGATCGAGCCACCATCTAATCCATGCTGCACCGCCTCAACTCTCCTCCACACTATAATTAGGCATGTCACGTCACTTTATTCCCTGATGTGATAGCCCTATTCGATCAGACGCACATACACTACATTTATCCATTTTCTTAGCGATTTCGGTACGTTTTAGGCTAGATCCTTGTACTTTCTTGATCTATACTTCATTCTCTACGTGATTCACCTTTGAAATCATACTTTTCACCTTGAAATATCTCAGATCTGAGTTCTTGAGGGTGATGTCATCATGGTGGTTTGTACAAACTGCTATATGACGTCATTTCTAGCAAGATCTAGCTTGAATCTAAGGAATTTCATACGTTTTCATACTAAATCTAAGTTAAATTTAGACTTATTCATACAAAACTTAAGTTTCTTCCTCTTTCTTTCAATCTTTTACGTTAAACGGTGAGATCCGGTTCTGAATGAACTATATAATTGATTATTAGTCAAGAGTCGGCCTGAAACTAGATTTTTACCGGAGAGGGACGGCCGGAATATGGATTTTGACATAAATGTTATCGCGGTCAGTTAACTGATCGGACTGGGGTGGTTCCCACCCGATCAAAACGGCTGTGTGCCGATGGGTTTACCATTGTCTCTATACGTAGCATGTCGTCATCATTAAACTTAGAGGTTTTTACGATATAGTTAACGGAACCAGGGTCGCCCGATAGAGTGGCAATCCGATCGGACAGCCGTCCGATCGGACAAGCACCCGACCAGGTGACACTTGTCTCGCAGCCTTGAAACCTTGAAACAATCCAGCACTTAGAAACTTTTTCAGAAAACTTGAAACTTGAATCTTGGGACCCTCAATTAAATGGTAACCCAATCGGAAAGCCATCCGATCGAGCAGCCACCCGATCAGAGGAACCAAAGCACTTAATACTTGGATCGAGTGGCAACCCGATCAGATAGCCGTTCGATCGGGCAGACATCCTATCCCCCTCACATTGTGGATTTTGAACCAAATGGCAACCCGATTGGATGGCCATCCGATCGGGCAGCCATCCGTTCCTCATACACATGTCACCCGATCGACTAGCAATCCGATCGGATAGCCACCCGATCGGACAGCCACCCGATCCAGTGACTGTTTCCGACACTTTACGCAATCTCGTTTTTCTACCCGACTCTTACCTGTTGTAATCTAATCGGGCTAATTTTAAAAGAGCTCCCTTTGATCCAATAACAGTCTATATTGTTATGCAATCAGTGTGAGTATACTCGATCCCTTTCTATTTTAAACTTTTGGGATGTAACATGTATTCTATAAGCTACAATACTTGAGACTTTGCAAACTAAACTCTATCCTACGTGTATGTGAAAACTTGTGCATTCTAGTATTCTATTTTGTGCTATGTGACGTTTAGTCCAGGGTGTGTAGTTCCGCCTTAACAGTAGTAGCGCTATAGGGGGTGCACCTCTCCCATTATTCTCAGGGGGTATTGTAAGGAGGATTCTAGTTTACCTTGAGTCTTCGATAAACACTAAAGCATCGGGATACTTGGGCTATCACTGCGTGGACTGCGACACTAGCACGGCTAAAACTATCTTTATTGCTTACACTGTGGATATGAGGTGTTTTAATCTATTATTATATTATCAAACTTGTATACTTTCCAATAGTTTTGTATTTATGTTTTAATACATGTTGCAGGCTGATAGGTTGCTCTGGAACACTTGGGAATCAAGCTAGGAGATGCCTAGAAACGTCGCCTAGTTAATTTAGACAATTGAACAATTAAAACAATGGTTTTTATGCTTGATACTTGTTAATTGTGGTTGATGGTTGATTTAGACAATTACTATGATATCTATTTAATGTCCATCGAAAAATCTGTTGTGATTGAATGCTTAGTGCTCGCACCCCGATGTTTCCGCCATCGGTTTGGGTGTGACAGATTGGTATCAGAGCCATAACTATAGGGAATTAGGATAAGTAGGAATACTTGCCCTAGTCTATAGTTCTAGGAAATCTTGACTATTATTTGTTGTTTAAGACTTATGCATTCTAATGTATCTGCTTCCTAGCAGCATATATTCTTGGTAAACTTACATACGTTTCCTAAGGCTAACATAATATATACTTTATACTTGGAAAACACTGTGTTAATCGGTGTTTGTATTTTGCACAAGATTTACCCTCAAGACAGGAGTGACATCCGAACCTTAATGTTGAATCTCCATATTATTCTAGTAGATCTTGTCTGCGGATAAGTACCAACGCTATTTAGGGTACGATGTTGTCAGGTTAGAGGTGAAACTCAGACCTTGATAACTAGTCCCAGTCTTTGATGATTTTTTGTCTCGCAAAAGTCTGGTGACTTCCGATCAATTAGGAATGTGGAATGACTAAAAGGGCGAATATTGTAGGCCTAACATCGACGACGTATTGGTCTAAGTAAGTCAAGACACGTTACCTCAATTCGGAGGGGGTCGGATCACATTGATTAGTCGCCGTTCCTCTACCCAGAACAATCCTATGTTCTATAAGCCCATCTTTTATACTACCTCGATTTTATTTATGTGGTTTTAAACTCGATTCTTCGATCATTTTGGTCTACTTTTACACGAATCGCACGTATATCCGTTTCACACCCCAAAAACATCGCAGCGGAGTATAAAACGTAGTGGTGATGGAAGCAGGTGCCCATTTCTATCTTGGTGTTTGATGCATTTTAGTGTTGGACATTATTACTTAATTAAAAGGTTGATTTTAAACTTATCGTCCCAAACCACAACATAACCATGACCAAATAAAGTAGTCTTTTGATCCTCATGGATCTTATTACATTGAGTCCCAGAAAGTTTAAAAGTCAGTCCAACATTTTAAGTGACAAAACATGCATCGACAAACACAAAATACGCCATAATTCCCGAAGCCGAGCTCAAGTACCTGTAAAACACGTTAAAATCAAGTGTCAACACAAAGGAAGGTGAGTTCACCTAGTTGTTTACTAACAGATTTTATTTCAAGGAAAACTTTCTAATCCGGTATTTATTTAAAAACAATTCAGGAAATTTTTAGAAAGTCCATTTAATAAAATCCATGGGCATCCATCGGTTCATTACTCCGACAATTGTAGTACTACCCAGGTTTTAGGTTTTGTATATTAAATTCTAGTGTCAACTTTCAGACTCGTATGTTAGCTAGACGATATGAACTATATATTAACCATGAAGGGATAATCAATGCTAGACGATAAACAGAATCTTAATTCGTCGTTTAACATTGACTCGGGGCGACCGGCCATGACGGGGTTGTCAACCCGATAGATCTACCAACAATTCCTCGGATACTTAACTTAACTTAACTGATTAAACAACATCATGGGCGCAGGGTTCTTTCTCGAAGAACAATATGATGTCTGCCTCACGTACAATATATATATCCTACTAATATGACAATTTAATATATTACGACTTACGAATTCCCCTGGCACTTGAGATTCAGTCCGGAATTCATTCCCATTTGGTACGGTTTCATTTTTCTTAAGAAATACTGCACTTACCATATTCATTCTTCAAAATCGTTTTACTCCGTAACGTGTGACTTATCAAATTCATATACATTTGGCTAAACTATATATTTTATATTAAAAGGTATGTTTTATGTCGAAAACATTATTAAATGCTTTTAACGACGTGTTCCACCCCCAAAATATATATAAAACAGTAAAAAGAGGGGTTTAGTGACACCCACCTTTTGGTGCATATTTTAATACCGCAATCCAAGAGATTGATTATATATGTCCTAATATGGGAACAATTCTAAATCAATATACATTTGATAACAACATTCCTAAGTTTCTCTGTTTCTTAGAATTATCACATAATCTCGAAAAGTTGTCATTTTTTATTTTGTTGGCACGTTAATATATATATATGAGCCCATATATATATATATATATATATATATATATATATATATATATATATATATATGTATATATATATGTATGTATATATATATATATATATATGATTTTGCGATTAGAACGATTTTATTGGTGACCAATATTGTGTAAATCCGTTAACACTCCCGTTTATACGCAATATGTTTATGATTTGCGTGTCGTAATATATATACACAAATGTTCACATAATATAACACCGAAACACACGAAATCTTGTTAACTCATCCATTTTATCATTTTTATAGCAAATATATATTAGACTTATCGTCCCAAACCACAACATAACCATGACCAAATAAAGTAGTCTTTTGATCCTCATGGATCTTATTAGATTTAGTCCCAGAAAGTTTAAAAGTCAGACCAACATTTTAAGTGACAAAACATGCATCGACAAATACAAGATACTCCATAATTCCCGAAGCCGAGCTCAAGTACCTGTAGAACACGTTAAAATCAAGTGTCAACACAAAGTAAGGTGAGTTCACTTAGTTGTTTACTAAAAGATTTTATTTCAAGGAAAACTTTCTAATTAGGTGTTTATTTAAAAACAATTTAGGAAATTTTTAGAAAGTCCATTTAATAAAATCCATGGGCATCCATCGGTTCTTTACTCCGACAATTGCAGTACTGCCCAGGTTTTGTATATTAAATTCTAGTGTCAACTTTGAGACTTGTATGTTAGCTAGACGATACAAACTATATATTAACCATGCAGGGATAAGCTAGACCATACAAACTATATATTAACCATGCAGGAATAATCAATGCTGGACAATAAACAGAATCTTAATTCGTCGTTTAACATTGACTCGGGGCGACCGGTCACGATGGGGTTGTCAACCCGATAGATCTACCAACAATTCCTCGCGTACCATACTTAACTGATTAAACGACATCATGGGCGCATGGTTCTTTCTCAAAGAACAATATGATGTCTGCCTCACGTACAATATATATATATCCTACTAATATGACAATTTAATATACTACGACTTACGAATTTCCCTGGCACTCAATTATTGAGATTCAGTCTAGAATTCATTCCCATTTCGTACAGTCTCATTTCTCTTAAGAAATACTGCACTTACCATATTCATTCTTCAAAATCGTTTTACTCCGAAACGTGTGACTTATCAAATTCATATACTTTCAGCTAAAATATATATTTTATATTAAAAGGTATGTTTTATTTCAAAAACATTATTAAACACTTTTAACGACGTGTTCCACCCCCAAAATATATATAAAACAGTAAAAAGAGGGGTTTAGTGACACCCACCTTTGGGTGCATATTTTAATACCGCAGTCCCAGAGATTGATTATATATGTCCTAATATGGGAACAATTCTAAATCAATATACATTTAATCACAAAATTCCTAAGTTTCTCGGTTTCTTAGAATTATCACATAACTTTGAAATTTTCTCGAAAAGTTGTCATTTTTATTATGTTGGCACATTAATATATATATATATGAGTCCACATATATATATATACTAGCCATTTACCCGCGCGATGTAGCGGGAATAGTGATTTACATAGGTCTTATATTCTTATGGTCTAAGCTATACTTATTTGGTGGATTATTTGTATGTGTAAGCAGATTCATACCATGGGTCATGTTAGTTTATTTTAAGTTAATTTACGACTAAGGGTACCCGCGCGATGCATCATGGTACTTATTTTTATTACTTTGTCAATGGTTTCGTGATATATCATATAGTACGTCTATTAGTTTAGTTACCCGTAACATCAGTATGATCCATCTATCTCATGAGTGTTACGTATCTCAGTCAAATAATAACGGAAACACAAAGTCAACTTATGAAAACCTTAAGAGAAGAAAGGTTATTAGTCTATACACTCGTATGAGAGTAAAATATGGATGCATGTGAGATGAAAGAAAGAATTAGATGAAAGAAAGAATTAAAAGGTAAAAATATATGTTCATGTATGCTTCAAAAAGCTTAAAAACAAAAAGCAGGTTAGCAATAAAAAAATAATCTTTTTTCGGTGTTCAGAAATAGAATCTTTCTTCATCATGATCATCACCAAACAACTATTAATTATAATAATAATAATAATAAATAAATAAATAAATAATAACAAACAAATAATCCTATAAAATAAAAAATAAAAAAAATCATCCACTCAGAAAAATTAAAACTTTCTTGCCAAACAAAACAGGAATTTAATCAGAATAAATCACAACTTAAAAAAAAAGAAAAAAACTTTTACCACAAGAAGAAGCAGCAGAGCCTTTGGAGGCAGAGAAATTGAACGGACTAAGACGATCTTCAGCCTCAACTTCATCTTTAAATCCTCGAAAATCAGCTTCAAACTCATCTTTAAGATCAAAGATCTCAGATCTCAACGGTACCAAGAGGTTAGCTCCAGTCGATGTCGATCTGGTGTCGGATAGAAAATATTTTAACCATCAAAACTTACTAAAGGATAGGGCTACCAGAATCTGGTCGAAACTCTAAACCCTAGGTTGGGTCACCAGAATCTGGAATCTGTTGATGCTAACCATTACCACCACAAACCGCAGACCACCACCATATCTATCGTTGCTAACCCCCACCAATTAAAACAGCAGCTTGCATCATCTTCAACTCCTGTAACAAAACAAATGGTACGGATTTCATATTTATAGATGCAAACAATAATTACATCAACGAAATCGGTTCATATCAAAAGTTTGGAACCTAGATCTACAATATAAAATTCCAATGAATTTGGACAAAATCTAGAAAAGCACTTACTCCGTGAAGTTCAAAACCTAGACTTGAGTTTGATTTTGAGAGGACTGTATGATTTCCATGAGAAATTGGTTTCTGATGGTAGATGTGGTATACGGTTATGGAATTAGGTTTTTGTGATGGGAAGAGACGATTAAGAAAACCTAAAAAGTGATGAGGTATATCACGTGTTTAAAGGAAACCAATTCAGATATGAGGAAAGCATAACCCTTGATTTCTCGTACGCTCTCTCTCCCTCCTTTCTGCAAATGAAAAATGAAAAAGAAGGCAGGCGTGTTTGAATGAAAAATTTGGCCGCTCAAGTTTGAATTAAAAGTTTGAATGCACAAGTCTGGCCGCCAAAAATTTTGTTGCTTTATTAGAACCGGACAAGATATTTGATCCACCCCAACGTGATTTTAATTGGTAAAAAATAGAAATATTACTTGCCAAGAAGTGTGTATACCTTGGAAAACTCCTCATCTGGAACCTGTAACTTCTTATATATCCATACTTCAACTTCAACTAATGTCACACCCTCCCAAATTACCATGAAGAATGGTTCCCCAAACAATTGATTCCATCAACCCCTTCGATTACACATAACAAACAAAGCATTAGGATATAGAAAATAGATATTCAATATTTACTTCAAATATCAAGTTTAGACAATAGTTAGAAGTGTTCATGAATCGCTAAACCTACAAACCCACCACACTAAAACAAGTTGACCAGTTTAAAAGTTATTTGGTTTGCTTACCAGTTTGTTTTGGTGATTTTTACCGTCCGGCAAGCTGTTTAGAACTTGAAAAAATGGCATATAAAGCAAACAGTATGACATTATTTTATATCCATTAACCATTAACGTCATTTTAAAATTTCCAATACAAAATTTCAGTTTAAAAAAAAAAACAGTTTAAACATAATAACCAAACTATCAAATGTAACTCCACAATTGTTCAATTTCTTACTCATTTCTTCATTTGGTAGTCAATAACGAATCTGAAAAACAAAAAAAAATAAAAAACAAAAAAAAAAACTTAGATCTAAACAAGATCAACAAGTTTGGATTAAAAATTAGAACCCAACTGTTGTTAATCTAACTTCTGCTCACTAATAACACACTTAGATCTAAACAAACATCACAAAAAATCAAGTTCTGAATAAAAAGGGGTATTAATGAAAAACTGATAGAACACATGCCATCAACAAATCATCACCATCTTTACCCTGTTTTGACAAATCAACCTCAGAGTAGCTATCTGCTAGTGTACTTTGCAACCTAAACAAAAAAATTCAAAATCTAATTTCAAACCAACCAACCAACCAACTTAGTCAAAATAAACAACACAGAACCACTATAACTTAAAGTTTAAAGCAAACATAAAAATTGGATTCGTAACCTTAAGTAGAACCCTGGAGTCAAAATTTCGCCAGATCTGGTTGCTCATGCCAAAATATCCAACACAAAACCACTATAACTTAAAGTAGAACCCTGGAGTCAAAATATCGCCAGATCTGGTTGCTCATGTTAGCGTCGACCTCAACAAGAATCCATCAGCGTTGAGCAGCACCACGCCAGCGATCTTTCCGCACAAAATCTAGACCAGATCTACCTGAAGAATGGAACCGAATATCAATTCGCTGCATTTAAGAGACTTGAACTTAATACAAAAATTTACCTTTAAAACAGTTCTGGTGATTGGACTTAGTGTAGCCGGCAATATGATTGATGGGGAAAACCCTAGATATTGCTTCACCACCTTCAACCTCAGTCGATCTGATTCGTTGATCTGGTGTCATTGAGAAAGCCAGATCTTGCATCGCCAAGAGAAACCCTAGATCTCCTTTTGAATCGCCTGGAGATCGGATTCGTTGATCTGGTGTCATTGAGAAAGCCAGATCTTGCATCGCCAAGAGAAACCCTAGATCTCCTTTTGAATCGCCTGGAGATAAAGCAGCTCG
Source organism: Helianthus annuus (assembly GCF_002127325.2). Classification (NCBI taxonomy): domain Eukaryota; kingdom Viridiplantae; phylum Streptophyta; class Magnoliopsida; order Asterales; family Asteraceae; genus Helianthus; species Helianthus annuus. The sequence goes on along the minus strand of NC_035441.2, from coordinate 29,303,186 downwards.
ATGGGGCGGATAAAATGCTATGAGAATGAGAAACCCTAATTGTCTACCCCGTGTGTTTTTTGAGAGAAGGGCATAATTGGTATTGTAAATTATATTGTGCTTTAGAATGTTGTACAACATGCTTTAGAGGTGTTTAAACAAAATTTCAATGACCTTAAGAAGTCATTTGGATGTGTATATTATATATAGTATGTATATATATATATATGTATATATATATATATATATATTTATGATTTTGCGACTTGAACGATTTTATTGGTGACCAATATTTTGTAAATCCGTTAACACTCCCGTTTATACGCAATATGTTTATGATTTGCGTCTCGTAATATATATACACAAATGTTCACATAATTTAACACCGAAACACACGAAATCTTGTTAACTCATCCATTTTATCATTTTTATAGCAAATATACATTAAACTTATTGTCCCAAACCACAACATAACCATGACTAAATAAAGTACTCTTTTGATCCTCACGGATCTTATTACATTTAGTCCCAGAAAGTTTAAAAGTCAGTTCAACATTTTAAGTGACAAAACATGCATCGACAAACACAAGATACGCCATAATTCCCGAAGCCGAGCTCAAGTACCTTTAGAACACGTTCAAATCAAGTGTCAACACAAAGGAAGGTGAGTTCACTTAGTTGTTTACTAACAAATTTTATTTCAAGGAAAACTTTCTAATTAGGTGTTTATTTAAAAACAATTCAGGGAATTTTTAGAAAGTCCATTTAATAAAATCCATGGGCATCCATTGGTTCATTACTCCGACAATTGCAGTACTGCCCAGGTTTTGTATATTAAATTCTAGTGTCAACTTTCAGAATCGTATGTTAGCTAGATGATACGAACTATATATTAACCATGCAGGGATAATCAATGCTAAACAATAAACAGAATCTTAATTCTTCGTTTAACATTGACTCGGGGCGACCGGTCACGACGAGGTTATCAACCCGATAGATCTACCAACAATTCCTCGCGTACCATACTAAACTAATTAAACGACATCATGGGCGCATGGTTCTTTTTCGAAGAACAATATGATGTCTGCCTCACGTACAATATATATATATCTTACTAATATGACAATTTAATATACTACGACTTGCGAATTCCCCTGGCACTCAACTATTGAGATTCAGTCCGGAATTCATTCCCATTTCGTACAGTCTCATTTCTCTTAAGAAATACTGCACTTACCATGTCACACCCCCAAAATCCACCATGCGGAGTGCCACCGCTTGGAGGCGTGACATGACCAGGATCAAGCCACCACTCATATTGAACAACGTAATAAGTAAATAAATCAACCACAATACAATTGGTGACCAAAGCTAGTTAACTAAGTTCAAATTCACCGGAAGCATTAAAAGTAAAAACCCAAAATATAAGTCCATAGTTCAAAAGTTTTAAGTCCAAAGCGTAAGTTTAATAAGTTCATAGGGATTTAAATATTAAACACGGAACATAACAGTCTGTATCCCACAACGACTCCTCCCTCGTGCAAGCTCCAAGCATTTAGCGACCTGTAAGGCATGTAACAACGAGTCAACAGCAAAGTTGAGTGAGTTCACGTTTGGTTGTTTAGTTTTAAGTTGTTTCTGAAAACGTGGTTTGTCTTTCGTTGGCGTAATGGCCACGGGGGTTACCCGTAGTTGAAAGTGAAATTAACCGGTTCATTCTTTATTACCCAAATCATATCCATGATCAGTGGGGGCTTCCACATGTGAACCACTAGACTTTACCATATCGACTGCTAACGCAAATAAGTTGTCCCCTACGTCAATGTCTATCATCACTGACGGTTTGCCATAGTCCATTAGTGCACGCCCGTCCGACTGGCACGGTGTGAGGTTTGTTAAACCTAATAGCGCTATTAACTAATGACCTGCTCGCCATTGGCCTCGGCGAATAAGTCGATATAAAAATGAGGGACTTATGAGAGAGTTTTGTCTAGTAGGTTTTAAGGTTGTTGTCCTACCCAAGGAGGACGAACGTACGTAGTTCTACCCAAGAAGAATACGCAGGATTAATATTGGCATCCTACCTATAGAGGATGGCCGTACATATCCTACCCAAGGAGGATATGTAGATTCCGTTTTAACATTCTTTTACCCATTCCCAACCACCAGGAATCGGAATCGCATGCCTTAGAAAGTGTGTGAACTCACCTTGATTTGCTCGGTTTGATTCTCAAATATAGCTAACACTCAAGGTCGGTCAATCACATCCTAATATGATTACCAGTTAGTCATTTAATGGTTTTCAAATAGAGCACAAAATTCCTACACGTATCTATCACATAACATGCATTATTTTAACGGTTTATGCCCATATAAACTCCCCATCCATTCCCGTTCACAAATAAACATACGATATTGCATATAACACTTTTATTGACACATATCATGTTAGATCATTCACATATAACATACTCGACACTTAGACACGCAAATTACTACTTATGTCATTTCAACTTAAATATCCAAAATTGGGCTGTTTTCGAGCATTTTAATAAAATAGTTATCTTATTTCAAAAATTCCCAACTTTTTACAGAAGGTGCTAAACGATCTAAATATTATTGCGTAAAAATATCGGAATCTAATTCATCACCAATATTTTAATAAAAATCATTTTACGGACTGCACTCAGATTTATCTTTTTCTGACTACAGTCCACGGAATAACTCATTAAAAATTCATTGTAAGTCGGATTGACGAAATTCCAGTGGGACAATTACTAGGACATCAGTGTCAATCCACAGTACAAATTTCATGATCTAAATCTACCCAGGTTTCAAGTTATGTGGAAAAATATAACACCCATTCACTGCTGTAAAATCTCAGCTTTAGCTGCTATTACGAATCGGGTCTTTAAAAAATAGTAACGAAGTCCAAAAATTATGATTACAGTGCCATTAGAACCGTATTTCATAATACATAAATCTAGACTTCAGAAAATACATTTTTCGTTAAGTTACAGTCCTGTTACAGCCAACTGAAGTTGGTTGTAATTACCAAACAGCCTACTGTTTCAGCTTCTAACTTTCTAACTTGTGTAAGATGATTCCGTTAACATGTTTAGTGATTACAACAACATCAAACATCAATATTAACAAGTAAATCAGCAAGAAATCAACAAGAATCATAGCAACATCATATTAACATTATATTTCAACCATATTTCATCACAAAGTTTGTTTATATGCAAGACTTTGTTCATGGTTCTTTAGTGTTCATGGATTCTCATCATCAAACAACTATTAACCACTCTAATAACATGAAGAACGAACGGATCTAAGTTCTTACCACTAGTTCAAGACAGTGTTGTAAAAGTCGCTAGGCGGTCTCTAGTCAGCCGACTGGGGAGTTGGGAGTAATCGGAGTACTCGGAGAGTACTCGGGGAGTACGCGGACATGGTAACTATAAAGAAAATTAACTGTTATATATTATACATATGTTAAAATAAGCATAATTCCTGTCAACTGAGTATAATTTAAAATGAAACGCGTTTAAAGTTCAAATATTCTGAATACAAGTCCGAGTAGTCCGAGTACAAGGCCGAGTAGTACGAGTACAAGGTCGAGTTGGCCGATTTTGACCGATTTTGACTAATTAAAAGTCAACAAACCACGTTGACCGCCTAGACCGACTAGGCCGACTCTTTCCGACTACGTCCAACTAGGCGCTGAGTTTGACCGAGGCCGGCTAATTGAGTCCGCCTAGGAGGAAGTTGCCTCGGAGGGGTTCCAAGGACCGAGTACTCGGCCTTGGAATCCGACTTTTACAACCCTGGTTCAAGACTATGGAAGTACGAGTGTAGAAAAGTTTGCGGTTAAAAGCGAATAGAGAAGGTCCTTGATGATTCGAAAGCTCCACACTTCGTGATTCACCTTGGTGCACCTTGTTAGTGCACCTACGTCTGCTGACTACGTCGTTCATCAAGTCTTAAAGATTGATCTGATCAGAAATGGCACGGAATCCTAGATCTAGATGTTTTGTATAGGATCGCTTATGTGTACTTGTTCTAGGGTCGCTTTTGTGTCATAGATGTTCTGGATCGCCTATGTGTACATGTTTGGATCACTTATTCGGCACCTTGTAGGACCGCTCATACGGACATGTCGTATGAGCGGCCTAGAAAGCCTATATATAGATCATTTGGGGCGATCCACAACACATAGTTAAGGGTGTATTCTTCCGGCGAGCCACGAAGTGCTGCCGAAGTGCTGTCAAACCTTGTAATCGACTTGGAAATCAATACAACAGCAATATTATAGTGAATACGGCTTCAATTGCACCAGATTATTAGTTTCCGCCTCTTAATCTGGACGAGAGCTTCTCTGAACGACTCATCGGGTCAGAAATCGATCCTACAAGTGGTATCAGAGCTCAGAAGGAGGAGTTCTTGCCATTGTAGCTGCTATTCTTCTGATTTTCTACAATTTCTTCACTTTTTCAAAATTTTTCACAGTAAAACAAGCTCAAAATCACACAGTGCACTCGGAAACATGAATTAACAAATCCTGGAAGTTTTCAGAACTAAAATGAAGTAGAAACCTAGATTTTAGGTGATTTGTACTTTCAGGATCGCTCATTAGGTGACGTAAGCTTTTGGACCGCTCGAAATAGTTCATCTAGGACCGCTCCAAGGAACGTGTTATACTTGAACCGCTCGAAATTTTGTTTATGGACCGCTTTTAGTGACAAAGTTTGAACCGCTCGAATGAACTAGGTGTGGATCGCTCGAACAGTTTATTTGGATCGCTCGAACGGTTGTATATCGGATCGCTTATTTGGATCGCTCGAACGGTTGTATATCGGATCGCTTATTTGGATCGCTCGAACAGATTGTGTCTGAACCGCTCGAACGAACTTAGTCTAAACCGCTCGAACAATCAGTCGTTTGAACCGCTCATCTGGAACCGCTTATTTGGATATCTAGTTCATTTTAGTGGATCGCTTTTGTGAACTGATTGATAAAATTTGAAAATCATTGTGAAACTTTTAAACAATTTGAAAGATGGACACTGATTTTTATAATGCCTTTGCTACTCCAACCTCTATTACCCAAAGTGCTTTGATCGAAAATGAAACCGGAACGTCTCAAAAACCACCGAAACTCATGGATATTGATGATTACAATGTGTGGTCAGAACGATTCGGAAATTGGGTTGAAGCTTATCATCTTGATGCATGGGAACACACCGAGGAACCATATGTTAAACCAGTTAAAAATGGTGTGCAGTTAACACTTCGAGAAATGAGTACAGATGACAAAAAGAAATATCGGGATGAGAAGCTTATGGTAAGTCTACTTCAGCAGGCAATAAAAGAAGATATTCTGATCTTGCTTCAACATGACGGAACTGCATATTCAATTTAGACAGAATTGGAAGCTAAGTTTACGGGAAGTGACGATATGTTAAAGAACAAGATGTCTCTCATGAAGAAAGAATTTGACTTGTTTAGGGGATTAAAAAATGAAACCACCAAACAAATTATTTATCGATACTGTAATTTGGTGAGAAACATGACAAAATTGGGTGCTAAGAAAGATACTGATGAATTAATTGAAAAACTTGCAGATGCACTTCCATATGAAATCTGGGGAACATTTTTGATGATGCTGAAGTCAAACAAAGTGGAGTACAAAAAGATGAAACTAGGAGACTTCATAAAGCATTTAGAAGCCCAAGAAATGGAGCAGAGAAAGATCGCTAGAATGAAGAACTATGATGGAGAGCAGGATATCCGTCTGTACTACAAACATGGTGCAACTGAATCAACAAAGTTATCTCCTAAGATCGAAACTGCTTACAGCGTTAAAGATTCTACTGAAATGAAGACATCTCAAGTATCAAGCAGCAGCACAAGATTCTCATCTTTTGATCCTAACATTTCTGTAACAAAGAGTGGTAGAAAACTTCAGTGTAACATTGTGTTAAGTCTTGAAAATGATCAAGACTACACTGAAGATATTGCTAAAAATCAAATGTCTTTGTTAGGGATGATTTTAGAGTCTTATAGTTGTTTAGTTGCAGGAAAGATCGGAAATCCAATGCTTACAAAAGAGGATTACGATCAGATTGATGCTGAAGAAATGGAATTAATGGATATAAAATGGTGTATGGCGAGTGTGATGAGACGCGCTGAAAAGTTTAAACAAATTACAGGCCGTGATGACTTTCGTGATGCAAACGTTTCAGCTTTGGGTTTTGACAAATCTAAAGTTACATGTTTTCGTTGCAGGGAGAAGGGGCATTTCAAGAGGGAATGCAAAAACCGTGAAGCTACCGGTGCCCAGAATCCTTTCGGAAACAATGATTATCACAAGAAGGCCATATATCATCAACCACAAACAGCTCATGGGAGAGATGTGGTTGATAAAAAGGCATGTGTTGTTAGTCAGGGAAAGTATGATAATTTCACATGGGAAAAGTTTCTTCCAAAAGAAAGCAAAGTGTGTTTAGCTGAACAAGATGATGAGAAGATGGCTGATGGATTTACTTGGGATGATTTTTGTCCAGATCAAGACTTTATGGCCAAAAACACTTCTCATGCTTTCTTTGCTAATGCTTATGATTTAAAATGTGCAGAAAGATGCAGAAAAGTCATGGAAGCTGCTGAAGAAAGACGAAGACAGAAGCTGAAGAGGAAGAGAGATTGAAGGAAGAAGCAAAAGCTGAGAAATTGAGAAGAGCTCGATTTTTAAATTCAAGCAAGACAGTTAAAGAGGTTCCTGAATTCGAGATTAAAGTAGAAGCTGAACCGGTCATGGTCCAAGAAAAGTGTATGAACTGTGATTCGTTAATCAAGCAGAACAATGAGCTGTTGCACAATATTCACAAGCTGAAAGAATCGTATGATACAATGAACAGAGAAATCAACAAATATACAGATTCTGATGGAGAACAAGCTGAAGCTATGAACACTTTGAAGATAGCTTATCTAAGGCAGCTTGATACAGCGAATTATAATATTAAGAAGTGTGCAGATCTCGAGCTTGAGTTGGCAACACAAAAGATAGAAACTGAGAAAGTCAAGAAATTGTTGGATAGTTACTCATGTTCTACTTTTGTTGTTGACAGAATTTATCCAGTGGTAAAAGATTTGAAGATTTCTGAAGATGTGAAGATTGTTGAAGAAGAACAATCTGTGACAAAAATTGAAGAGTTATTGAAGACTTCTGGTAAGAAAACAAGAGGGTCTTATAACAGATGTCCGCCCCCAGTCGAAAATGGATTTTCACCTCGAAATCCAAATTCCGAAAGAGTCAGTAAAGCAATCAATTTGAAATGGGAGTCTGGGCCATCGGTTAACTTGCCAGAAAGTATCGATGTCACGTACACGTCATCAGACACTGATCATGAATCAAAGTTGATAAAAAGTGTGGTCGATCAGGTGTTAGACAAAGATGACAATGAGGAGTCAAAACCCAAGTCAAAGTCTACGTCCAGTGTGTTAAAGCAAACAGTAAAAAAGGACAAACGGGTTTATGATAAAGAGTTTTTACTTTCGAAATCTAATTTGAATGATGAACCAGTCAAAGTAGCTTATACTTTAAAAGGTTCTGACAAATTATATTCAGATGAAAGTTTTCCAATAAGAAGTGTCAGAATTGAAATGATTCAAAAGGTTTTCAAAATCACAGAAATTGATATTCCTGAAATAAAAGATTTGATTCTTAATGAAAAACCTAAGTCATACACTTCAAGAGATCAACAACGAATTAACAAGAAAATGGGTTACAATTGTGGTTATAGTTTCCAAAAGAAACCAAACCATAATCGTAATTTCAAATAGAAAGGTCTTGGTTTTATTCCACCGAAAAATTATAAAAATGAGAAAATATATAAACCAAAAAATGTGTTTGTTTCAGGGAAAACTTCGGAAGCTGAAAAAGAACAATCATTCAGAAAGCAGACAAATCAGGAATTCCTTGCCAAGAAGCAAGAAGAATTAAAGAAGAACGAAGTTCCGAAGAAGTTTGAAAAGAGATCTTGTTTTCAGTGTAAAACTGTGGGTCATGTAGCGAAAGAGTGTCCGAAGACATTCCGACCAAAACAAGAAGTCTCAAGAAAAATGAAAGAAAAAGTTGTTGAGAAAACTGAATTGTCAACCCGGAAGTTCACAGGCTTTGAGAATTCAACTTTTGAAAAGGGAGAATCTTCAAAGAGTGCTTCCAAAAGAAACGAAAATGCTACAAATCAGAAATGGGTTGTAAAAGGTTCAGGTAACAAGTCTGGTGATGAATATGATTCCATAAAATCAGAGGAGCCACGTGTTGAGAAAAAGGTTGAAAAGAAAATTCCGATAGTGGACGATGTGAATTTTCCGCCACTAAATGCGAAAAATTATAAATCCAAAATCGGAAAAGTTGAAATTTCAAATCAATTCTTTCCTCGTCAGAAAGAATTAGATGTTGAAAAGACTTTTAACCCTGCTGTTAAAAATATTTTTGGGAAAATGATTCAGGGTAGGTCTAAAGGGGTAAAAGAATTTTACCAGGTTAAAAGAGAAACTAAAACCCCAGTTGAGACTGAAAATGTTACACCCAAGGAAGGTCAGGCTTGGGTGGACATATTTTTCGTTGAATAAATATCTGACTTGCCGGAGATCCCAAGATGGTATTGCGGATCATGAATCGGCATCTTTCTAAATTTATGTTTGAGAAGTTGCAGGACTTGCCGGAACTCCCAGGTTTGTAAGCGAGGAGTAGGAATCGGCACCTTGAAAATTCAACCAACAGATGGTAATTGGTTGAAAGACAGGTTTGAAAAGATTAAATGGTTGATTCTGCAAGTGGTAAACTTACAAGTGGTTAAATCAAGGTCATTAATTTGAACTTGAGTTAACTATCATTCATGAAATTGGTAAACAATGTGATGATTTTGCCCTATTTTTACAAAAGGTAAAAACAACTAAACTAATTTTCCGAAAAAACCATTATGATTAAAACAAACTTAAGTGTTTTGAGATCATTATGGGAAAATAGTTTGTTGTGAGGGGGAGTTCTGATTGTTTATGCTAAACGGATGGAGAATTGAGGTATTTCGATATCAGTTGTCTTGTTATGTATAGTTTGTTTTCAATATTCGTTAGATGTATTTGAATTTTAGGGGGAGTATAGGAATTTTTAGAAAATCCAAAAATATCAGAAAATTTGAAAAATTCAAAAACATGATAAAATCAGAAAAATAAGTTTTCGTTGCTTAAAAGAGGAAATGATAGTACATCAGTGAACTATCACAGCACGCTAAAGATATGTATTGTTAAAAGTGATAATCGGTCTCACTGATGATGTGACCATAGGTTTTCGTATATTCAGTAGTTTTATTCGGGATATAAACCTAAAATATCAAATTTTGCGAAATTTGTGGGGAACACTACTTGGATATATAGGTAACCCCTGAAATCTCGTTTGAAAGATTTCGTATTCTGATATACTAGGTGTTAATACTCTATGATGTCTGGGGTATTATTCCGGGACTTTTGCTGAACAGTGGTTCTGACCTAGTCCATGGCTAATACTTTCTCCTATATGCTTGAAACATAGCATAAAGCCCTCAGTTGATTAGACAATAAAATTGATAATCATCTGTTGTAGCTGAAAAGATCCTCTAAAGGGGACACACTGCTAAGTCGAAGCTGATATCTCTCTGCTGAACGGAAGTTCTGACCTGAGATCCCTCAGTTTTCGCATATTATCCCCTAATTTATGTACAGACATCATTGTAGTGTTCATACCTGTAAGACTGAATATTGAAATTCTGGATACGGGAGTATATTCAAGAAGTGGGTCACATAAATTGAACAAAGTTAATAAAACACCTAAATGGTATCCTCTATAGATTGAAAATTATATGAAAATTTAAGAGGACAAATATATCGTCAATCTACGTGAATCGTTTAGAACTTACAACGAATAGAAGCTTAACGGTGTTAGTGATATGTTTAATAACTGATATGATCCTCTTGCACGGACTCACAAAAATATTGTTTGTAAATATTTCATTTTCTGCATTTAATTTCATTCAGAAAATCCAAAACGATTTTAGTGGGTTTTAGCATAAATTTTAAAAAATCAAAAAGATTTTCGACAACTGGTGTTGACATACTGATTTTCGAAATTCAAAGTGCTAAACTTGAAGAACTGGTTTGGAGAGTGTTTGAGAGTGAAATGATAAAGTTGTTTCTGATGAAATTCAATAATATTCTTGAATGCAAAATCATTATTATTGTGTTTGGTTCATCATAAGTCTCTAAACTGTTGAAAAGTTTTATTTTATAGAAACTTATGGATGGGTAGAGATTGTGCAGGTGGTGAAAAGCCAGGTTTCAATCTGAAATTGAAACCTGATGGAAGACTATTAAAGATCTCAGATCCAGTGAAAGATTTACTTCCAGACTACGATCCCAGCTATGTGCCAGGGGAGGGGAAGTCTGAAGACACCGAGTCAACATTCAAAGAGAGAAGAGTATGTTGATGATGGAGATAGAGAACGAGGATTCTTGAAATGACAGATATTTCAGAAGCAAATTATTGACTAATGAAGATTGTAGACTACAGACTGGATTGAAGACATTGATGAAGACTCCGTCAACATCCGAGGGGGAGTTTGTTAGTGCACCTACGTCTGCTGACTACGTCGTTCATCAAGTCTTGAAGATTGATCTGATCAGAAATGGCACGGAATCCTAGATCTAGATGTTTTGTATAGGATCGCTTATGTGTACTTATTCTAGGGTCGCTTTTGTGTCATAGATGTTCTGGATCGCCTATGTGTACATGTTTGGATCGCTTATTCGGCACCTTGTAGGACCGCTCATATGGGCATGTCGTATGAGCGGCCCAGAAAGCCTATATATAGATCATTTGGGGCGATCCACAACACATAGTTAAGGGTGTGTTATTCCGACAAGCCACGAAGTGCTGCCGAAGTGCTGTCAAACCTTGTAATCGACTTGGAAATCAATACAACAGCAATATTATAGTGAATACGGCTTCAATTGCACCAGATTATTAGTTTCCGCCTCTTAATCTGGACGAGAGCTTCTCTGAACGACTCATCGGGTCAGAAATCGATCCTACACACCTTGGGATGCTTGTAGATTAGAAGAAGATGAACAAATGATGGTGATGGTGTGGTGGTTTGGGGTTTGGCCGAACAAGAGAAAGGAGGGAGAGAGATGAGTGTTGTGATGGTGATGATAAGGATGAGTGGTTAAGACCTTTGGTGCCTCTTTATAAACCATGTTCACCATTTAACCATTGTGCAACATGTTCTAATATCCACCAACATAATCTAGTTAAATAATGAAAGAAAATCAATAGGTGGGGTCCTTGTTCATAACCGGTTTTGAGGGGGGGGGGGTATTGGTTGGGTCTCAAGTATTGGTTACTAGTTTAGTTACAAATCTAGTTAGGAAATTAAGTATCTAGTTTGTGTTTTATGGTGTGTTATATAATATATAGTGTGTTAGGGTGTTCGGGGACCCTAACTAGCTCAGAACATAAAAACAATATGTCTGACAATATTTTCATGTTCCGGGTAATGTCCGGTAGTTCGGTTTGACACTGTTCCGTTAAAGTGCTTAATTAATCCGTAAAGTGTCCTATATATATATACATATATATATTTGTAACGTTTTTAATTTTCAACACACAGGAAAGCATACCGGACTGTTTAGTAACTTTCCTGTATACTACGAGTGTGTTAACAAGCGCATGTAAATATAATACAGAAATTAGAGAGCAGTTAAGTAATTCCACACAGTTGTCACACACTTTAATTATCAATAATAAATTGTACGGAATACATGGGATTTTGAGGGTTGTCACATTCTCCCCCTGTTAAGAAAATTTCGTTCCGAAATTTAGCACGTGGTTACTGAGGAAGCTAGTTAAGTTGTGTTGGTTTCCTAGTTTTCTTGCGGTGTCACATCATCCCCCCATTGACTTGGAATTTCGTCCCGAAATTCTGCAGTAGCTTGAGCCTCTGTAGTGGTTGCATTTTTCTTAAACAGTTGGGGATACTTGAGTTTCATTTGGTCTTCTCGTTCCCAGGTGTACTCTGGGCCACGACGGGAATCCCAACGAACTCGGACAAGAGGTATTCTGGTGCGCTTGAGAATCTTAACGTCTCGGTCAGTAATCTCTAATGGTTCTTCGACGAATCGCAGCTGGTCGTCGATAGTGAGCTCTTTGAGAGGAATTATGAGGGTCTCGTCTGACAAACACTTCTTCAGATTTGACACGTGGAATACGTTGTGAACTCCGCTGAGTTCTTCAGGTAGATTCAACCTGTAGGCCACCTTGCCAATCTTCTCAATGATTTCAAAGGGTCCAACGTATCGCGGGTTGAGTTTGCCTCGCTTGCCAAAACGAACTACACCTTTCTAAGGTGAGACTTTGAGTAGCACTCGATCCCCAACCTGGAACTCGAGTGGCTTTCTTCGCTTATCGGTATAGCTTTTCTGATGGTCACGAGCTGCCGCCATGCGTTATCGTATCTGAGCAATCTTCTCGGTTGTATCTACTACAAGTTCTAGGCCGGTGATTTGACTGTCACCAACTTCTGCCCAACAGAGAGGTGATCAGCATTTTCGTCCGTACAACGCCTCAAACGGAGCAGCCTAGATGCTAGTGTGGTAACTATTGTTATACGAAAACTCCACTAGCGGAAGGTGCTTTCCCAACCATTACCAAAATCGATTACACATGCCCTAAGCATCTCTTCAAGGGTTTGGGTGATAAGCGGTGCTCATATCTAAACGTGAGCCAAAAGACTTGCGCATAGCTTGCCACAGTTCAAAGGTAAAACGCGCGTCACGATCAGATATAATAGAGGTTGGCACTCCGTGCCTTGATACCACTTCCTTTAGATAGATGTCGGCAAGAGTAGAAAACTTATCCGTTTCTTTGATGGCCATAAAATGTACAGACTTGGTCAGTCGATCCACGATCACCCAAATGGTATCATTTCCGCGTTGAGATCTGGGCAAGCCAGTAACAAAATCCATGGAAATTTGCTCCCATTTCCATTTAGATATCTCTGGTTGTTGAAGTGGGCCTGATGGCTTCTGATATTCGACATTGACCCTAGCACAAGTCAAGCATTTACTGACGTAGGTTGCTATGCTGGCTTTCATACAAGGCCACCAGTATGTAGTCTTTAGGTCGTGGTACATCTTATCCGAACCAGGATGTACTGAATGACGAGACTTATGTGCTTCATATATCACAAGCTCGCGTAAGTCTCCATACAGTGGAACCCAGATGTGTCTGTTAACATAGTAGGCGTCGTTATCCTTTTGTTCTAGCCGCTGCCTCAATCCTCGTAGGGACTCAGCCCTCGTAGGGAATCAAGGTCAGGGTGGGTACAAGGGGAATCACCCCAAATGTAATCGATGTAACTTGGACCACAGCGGGCCATGAACTAAATGCAACTGTCGTCGATGCAACAAGCTTGGTCACATTGCAAGGGATTGCAGGAGTCAGCGTCCGGCGAATCAGAACCAACAGCATCAGCAAGGCCCACCAAATCAACACCAGGAGCAGCAGCAGCAGCAACAATTAGGTAACAACAAAGGGTGCTTTCAATGTGGTGCTGAGGGCCATTTCAAGAAGGACTGCCCCCAGCTAAATCAGAACCAGAACAACAACAATCAGGGGAATGGAAACGGCAATGGGGGAAACAACAATGGTAATGGGGCAAGGGGTCGTGCATTCGTGATTGGTTAGGGTGATGCAAGGAACGATCCTAACGTGGTGATGGGTAAGTTTCTTCTGGACGGCTTCTTTGTTACTGTTTTATTTGATTCGGCTGCCGATACTAGTTATGTGTCCTTGAAAGTTAGTCAGATGCTTAAGCGTACTCCAACACTTCCGAACACCAAACACACGGTGGAAATAGCGAACGGTAAAAGTCTTGAAGCCACACACATAGTTAAGGGCTGTAACCTCGTCTTAGCGGGTCAGACCTTCTCTGTCGATCTTATTCCTATCGTTATGGGTAGTTTTGACGTTATTATTGGGATGGATTGGTTATCTCATTACCAAGCGGATATTATTTGCAAGGAGAAAATCATCCGTTCCCCTTGTTTCGGTAAAGAACCCCTTGTGATTCGTGGCGATAAGAGTGGTGCTGTTGTAGGCATCATCTCTTTCCTTAAGGCCTAGAAGTGTTTGCGAAAGGGCCACACAACTATTCTAGCCATTGTTTCTGATGCATCCTCGGAAGAAAAGCAGATAGAAGACATACCTATTATACGTGATTTTCCTGAGGCTTTTCCTGAGGAATTACCTGGTCTTCCGCCTCATCGACAACTCGAGTTTCAAATCGAGCTAGCTCCTGGAGCAGCACCAATAGCTCGTGCACCTTATCGTCTAGCTCCAACAGAACTTGAAGAACTGTCCACACAACTACAAGAACTCTTGGAAAAGGGTTTCATACGTCCTAGCTCTTCGCCATGGGGAGCTCCAGTGCTATTTGTGAAGAAGAAAGACGGTACCTTCAGAATGTGTATTGATTACCGCGAACTCAACAAGGTGACCGTGAAGAATCGTGATCCTCTTCCACACATTGATGATTTGTTCGACCAGTTGCAAGGGTCGAGTTATTACTCTAAGATTGATTTGAGATCTGGATACCATCAGCTGAGAGTCCGAGAGGAGGACGTCTCCAAAACAGCATTCAGAACCTGTTACGGCCATTACGAGTTTCTGGTTATGCCTTTTGGATTAACGAATGCACCAGCGGTCTTCATGGATCTCATGAACCGAGTATGCAAGCCTTACCTGGATAAGTTTGTCATAGTATTCATCGACGACATCCTGATCTATTCTAAGAGTCAAGAGGAACACGAGCAACATCCGAGGCTTATTCTGGAACTTCTTCAAAAAGAGCAATTGTATGCCAAATTTTCGAAATGTGATTTCTGTCTTCGAGAAATCCATTTTCTAGGCAACGTAGTAAACAAGGATGGGATTCATGTAGATCCATCCAAGGTTGACTCGATCAAGAACTGCCCTGCACCTCGTACGCCAAGAGAAATCCGCCAATTCTTGGGCTTGGCAGGATACTACTGAAGATTCATCAAGGATTTCTCAAAGATTGCACAACCTCTCACTTCACTGACTCAGAAGGGTGTCACCTATCGTTTGGGTGATTCACATGAGTCCGCATTTCAGCACTTAAAAGATAGACTTTGTAGCGCGCCTATCCTCTCATTGCCCGAAGGCACATATGATTTTGTGGTTTACTGCGACGCTTCCATCCAAGGACTTGGTTGCGTGTTGACGCAACGTGACAAGGTCATTACCTATGCATCACGCCAACTTAAAGTTCATGAAAGGAACTACACTACGCATGACTTGGAATTGGGAGCAATTGTTTTCACGCTTAAGATATGGGGACATTACCTGTACGGTACCAAGTGCACCATTTACACCGATCACAGGAGTCTCGAGCATATCTTCAAGCAAAAGGAGTTAAACATGCGACAACGCTGGTGGGTCGAATTTTTGAATGATTACGAATGCGCGATCAAGTATCATCCAGGCAAAGCCAATATTGTGGCCGACGCCCCTCAGTCGAAAGGATACTATACCTAAGTGTGTATGTGCGTTACAGCTTACCATCCAATCTAAACTTCCCGCTCAGATTCGTGATCCTTAGGTTGAAGCATTGAAAGCAGAAAACAACAGGGCTGAGTCCTTACGAGGATCGAAGCGGCGGCTAGAACAAAAGGAAAATGGTTCCTACTATGTTAACAGGCACATCTAGGGTCCACTTTATGGAGACTTGCGCGAGCTTGGGATGGATGAAGCACATAAGTCTCGTTATTAAGTATATCATGGCTCATATAAGATGTACCACGACCTAAAGACTACATACTGGTGGCCTGGTATGAAAGCCAGCATAGCAACCTACGTCAGTAAATGTTTGACTTGTGCTAGGGTCAAGGTCGAATAACAGAAACCATCAGGCCCACTCCAACAACCAGAGATCCCGAAATGGAAATGGGAGCAAATTTCCATGGACTTCGTTACTGGCCTGCCTAGATCTCAATGCGGAAACGATACCATTTGGGTGATCGTAGATCGAATGACCAAGTCTGCACATTTTTTGGCAATCAAAGAAATGGATAAGTTTTCTACTCTAGCAGACATTTACCTAAAGGAAGTAGTATCAAGGCACGGAGTGCCAACCTCCATCATTTCTGAGCGTGACACGCGTTTCACTTCTGAACTGTCGCAAGCTATGCACAAGTCTTTTGGCTCACGTTTAGATATGAGCACCGCTTATCACCCACAGACGGATGTGCAATCTGAACGCACCATCCAAACCCTTGAAGACATGCTTAGGGCATGTGTAATCGACTTTGGTAATGGCTGGAAGAAGCACCTCCCATTAGTGAAGTTTTCATATAACAACAGCGACCACACCAGCATCCAGGCCGCTCCATTTGAGGCATTGTATGGAAGGAAGTGTCGATCACCTCTCTGTTGGGCAGAAGTAGGTGAGAGTCAAATCACAGGCCTAGAACTTGTAGTGGATACAACCGAGAAGATTGCTCAGATACGAAAACGAATTAGGGCAGCTCGCGAGCGTCAGAAAAACTATGCTGATAAGCGAAGAAAGCCACTCGAGTTCCAGGTTGGGGATTGAGTGCTACTCAAAGTCTCACCTTGGAAAGGTGTAGTTCGTTTTGGCAAACGAGGCAAGCTCAATCCGTGTTATGTCGGACCATTGGAAATCATTGAGAAAATTGGCAAAGTCGCCTACAGGATGAATCTACCTGAAGAACTCAGCGGAGTTCACAATGTTTTCCACGTGTCAAATCTGAAGAAGTGTCTATCAGACGAGACCCTCATAGTTCCCCTCAAGGAGCTCACAATCGATGACCAGTTGCGATTCGTCGAGGAACCAGTAGAGATTATTGATCAGGATGTTAAGATTCTCAAGCGTACTAGAATATCTCTTGTTCGAGTCCGTTGGGATTCCCGTCATGGCCCAGAGTATACCTGGGAACGAGAAGACCAAATGAAACTCAAGTATCCCAGCTGTTTAAGAAAAGTGCAACCCTACTAAGGCTGAAGCTACTTCAGAATTTCGGGACGAAATTCCAAATCAACGGGGGGATGATGTGACACCCAAGTAAAACCAGGAAACCAACACAACATAACTAGCTTCCTCGGTAACCACGAGCTAAATTTCAGGACGAAATTTTCTTAACAAGAGGAGAATGTGACAACCCTCATAATTCCATGTATCCGTACAATTTATTAATGATAATTAAAGTGCTTGATGACGGTGCTGAATTATTTATCTACTTTCTGATTTTTGTGTTATACTTACATATGCTTGTTAACATACTAGTAGTGTACGGAAAAATTACTAAATAGTCTGTTATGCTTTCCTCAGTGTTGAAAAATAAAAATGTCACTAAAAATATTATAAAAGACACCTTACGGATTAATTAAGCACTTTAACGGAACAACACCCAACCAAACAACCGGATATTACCCGGAACACTAAAATATTATCAGAAACATTGCTTCACTCTTTTTGAGCTAGTTATGGTTCCCGAAAACTTAATCATATTACATAAAGCATAACACAACAAGCACTAACTAAACCACCTAACTCCTAACCAAATAACTAACTAGAAGTTGAAATCAAACCAATACCCCACCCCCTAATGGTGACCGTCCCCTAGGGACCCTACCTCCATAAAATGTGAGCTAAATCTCTAAGTAATCTACTCTTGGAAATCACAAGATCTTGATTGGACTTTGTATGTACTCTTGAAGACATGAGATCCATTGGATAAAATGGATTAGTGGGTATAAGTACATCATCATCTTCATCAAACAAACATCTCGTTCTCCTCCATTAAAGTCTCGGCCGAACACCCCTCTTTATACACCATCATTTTCGAATTCCTTTGAAGCATTTCAAGTGTACATCAAGGTGCACAAAGGTGAATAACGAAAGGTGGAACTCAAGGATTATCAAGGACCTCTCTCGTGTGGTTTTATCCACCTTGTTTTCCACCTTGTTTCTTCCCCAGCTTCAAAGCTAGTAGTAAGCCTCTTTGATCTTTTTATATGTTATATTTATTGTGGTTAATAGTTGTGTTAGGATGAAAATACAAGAACACTAAAAGATCATGAACAAAAGTCTTACACATAAAGCTAAATATGATGATGAAATAAGATGAAATCTTGTTGAAAATAGAGTTGTTTTGCTATGTTGATGATTACTTGGTGTTTGCTTGATGATTACTAGTAATATGATGTTGAACATCATGGTTGAACTTGATTAAAGCATGATTAAAAACATGGTTTAACAAGTTAGAGGTGATTAAAAACATGGTCTACACATGAACTTGAAGGAAAAATGATTATTCTTGAAAAATAATAAACCAAGTGAACTAGTGATTCTTGTAGATCTAAAACTTGTGAATGATTTTCCTAAATAAACAAAGCCTAAAAGACGGGTCTTGAAGGATCATAACTTTTCTTGTATATATATTATTTTTGGAAATTAAAAGGGGTATAAAGATGCAAGTGAAACTTGAAAATTTGGTAAATAAATATCTTTGTAAAATATGTTCACAAGTTGTGAACATCTAAAAATCACAAGAATGAGATTTTAAATAAAGTAAACACACTTTGGAGGGTAACTAAGACCACTAAACACCCCACTAAGTTACTACGCGCCTTTATGAAAAACCAAGTTCATGTTGTATGTAAAGTGCATTGTTTTGCACTTGGCTAGTGTATTATTGTTTAGTAACTTGTTATTGATTGTTGAATGATTTTTGGAAAGGAAAATGAGGCGAAATTTCTAAAAATTCCAACATTTAGAAAATATTTTTCTAAACAAGCAGTACAAGTATATTTTATAACTTGTGTTTCGAATATAATCTTCGCCATGATTTTTGTAACAAAATACAAAGTGTCGGAGGTTGGTTTTTGTAAATAAAAATGGGTAAATATATATATTTAGAATATATATATATATATATATATATATATATATATATATCTTATATTAGAACACTTGTGTGGATACTTGTTTATTTGTGAGATTGTTAAATTATTTTAGGGTAAAATAATGTAAGTGGAGAATATAACTTGACATTTAAATTGTGTGATATGTGATAAAAGTAACGAGTAGATAAATCATACGTGTTGTGCATGAGAAATTGATTGTTATCTGTACCTTATTAGGACGTGCTTGAATTCCTGATTATTAGAGTAACTAATCTAACCGAGCAAACCGAGGTGAGTTCACACTTTTCTACAAAGCATGGTAAAATCCCGGTGGGAATGGGTTTAGGAATGTGAATTCCTCGTCCATGGGACGTACTTAGACTTACCGGACTAGAACTCTATCAGCGAAGTCCCTCTCTTTGTATCGACTTAATCGCCGAGGCTATGGCGAGCGTGTCATTAGTTAATAGCGCTATTAGGTTTAACAAACCTCACACCGTGCCAGTCGGACGGGCGTGTACTAATGGACTATGGCACGTCGGTGATGATAGACGCCGATGCTAGGGCACAATTAATTTTCGTTAGTAGTCGATATGATAAACGAGTCTGGTAGTTTAAATAATGGGGTAGCCCCCACGGCCGGAGTGCCAGCCTGGATAGCTAGGGAAGGTGGACATGGGGTGGTTAACTAATAAACTTTTACGAACTATGGGGTAACCCCCACGACTAGATAGCTGATTAAGATTAAACTGCGTTTTTGGAAACAACTCTAAAATGGACAACCAACCATGAACTCACTCAACTTTTTTGTTGACCTGTTGTTACATGCTTTGCAGGTCGCTAGATGCTCTGAGGCTTGCACATGGAGGAGGTCTTTGTGGGATGCAAACTGTTATGTCCCGTACTCAATAAATAAACTTTATGAACTTATGAAACTTATGTTTTGGGTCTTTAAACTTATGAACTACTAACTTATGTTTTGGTTTTACGTCATATGCTTCCGCTGTTTAAATTGAACTTGGTTAACTTCCTTTTGGTCACCAATTGTATTGTGGTGGGTTTTAATTACTTAATTACGTTGTTCAATATGATTGGTGGCTTGATCCTGGTCATGTCACGCCTCCAAGCGATGATACTCCGCATGGTGTATTTTGGGGGTGTGACATATATCACATTAGTAAGTTGATTATTTCATGCTTTTTGCCTACTAGTACATCATATGATGAAGCTGCTATCACACTTAAGCAATTTAATTTCAATTTCAGTGTGACAGTCTAACTTGCCGATGTACTATCATTTCTTCTCTTTCACACAGTGATAACTCATTTTTTATTTTCTATTTTTTTATATTATTCATTTTCAATGTTTTTGGATTTTTATGCTTTTCTATTTTTTTAATTTTTGATTTTTAAGAAAGCAATAAAATATTTACAAAATTCTGATGAAAACTGGTTATTCAGGATTCTTCATCCCGTTGAGTTCGACTAAATGTTCAAAACGAGCCGTATCAAAATCTTTAGTGTAAAGATCTACCAGGTTATCTAGTGTGTCGACTCGATGAAGTTCAATTAGTTTCTTTTCAGCACACGGTATAAAATGATGACAAATATCAATATGTTTAGTTTAATTGTGCTTTACGGGATTGTTTGTGATTGAATTAGTCCCATTATTGTCTATCATAATAGGAGTATGAGCTAAATCCAAATCGTAATCGTGCATCTGCTGTTGTATCTAGAGAACCTGAGAGCAACAGCTACCCACATCAATGTATTCAACTTCAGACGTAGAGGTAGACATACAAGATTGCTTCTTGCATTGCCAAGACACAGTCCTCCCTCCCAAGAACTGACAACCACATATGGTAGACTTTCTGGTAGACTTGCATCTTCCAAAGTTTGAATTAGTGTAAGCAACAAACGTTAAATCACTATCAGTTGGATACCATAGCCCAAGTTTAGGTTTCCCCTTCAAGTAACGAAGAATACGCTTCACCGCTTTCATGTGTGACTCTTTTGGATTCGCCTGATATCTATCACACAGACATACGACAAACATGATGTCTGATCTTGAGGCAGTTAAGTACATTAGAGAACCAATCATTGCCCTATACTAAGTTGGATCAACATCTTCCAAACTTTCATGATATGAGCTAATATTGTGATTCTTGCACATAGGTGTGCTAAAAGTAGAAAGTAGGACATCTCACCCATAACACTCTTTTTGGATTCGCCTGATATCTATCCCATCCTTCTTCTAGTCAACTTGTAATCCTAGAAAGTAGGACATCTCACCCATAACACTCATTTCAAACTTGCTCTTCATCACCTGCTCGAACTCATGACACATGACCTCATCAGATGACCCAAAGATTATATCATCTACATATACCTGTACCAGTAGAAAATCTTCCTTCTTTAACTTAATGAATAGTGTACTGCCAATCTGACCTCTTTCATAACCATTATTTAACAGATGTGTTAACAGTGTCTCATACCACTCCATGGGAGCTTGATGTAATCCGTACAAAGCCTTATCCATTTTGTACACTTGATCTGGATAGTCTAGATCAACAAACCCATCTCGTTGTGAGACTACACCACTTCTTGGACTTTCCCATAAAGAAACACACTCTTCACATCTAGTTGGTAAACTTTGAAGCCCATGAATGATGTGAAGGCTAGGAACAAACAAGTTGCCTCCAACCTTGCCACTGGTGCAAACACTTCATTATAATTATTCCTTTCTTGCTAATTGAACCCCTTAACTACTAACCGAGCCTTATTTCTCGTCACAATCCCTCGGTCATCTCGTTTGCACTTAAACACCCACTTAGTGCCTATTTATTGAATGTATACTATTGTAACCAAATTGATCCAGGTAATTAACTCTTTTATAGAGATATTGAATAATTGACTTTTATATGGGTCATGATATAAGTTTTTTTTTGCTAGGAAGGCTAGGAAGTAATCTTGACCATCAATTGATTTAATCAAGGGCTAAGATTAAATGGGTGAAATTGAAGAAAAAAGGAGGCACGTGAGTTTATGTAGGGGCATTCCAGTCAATCTAGGGCAATAGTTTCTCTCTCCTCCAATTCTCTCTATTTTTTAAACGTTAATAACTCTTTGATACGGCCTTATTTTTTTTTACAAAAATTGCACCAAAAAATGAGCGTTTTTTATCTTTAAAACGAGTATACATTTGCTACATTTTCGAATTTTTTTCGAAAACCCAATTGCGTAAAACACAATAGACAAAAAGTGTAAAAAATGATTTTTTTTTTAAACGCAATGGACCAAAAACACAAAAAAATGTCTTATTTCTAAAACGTAATAGCTAGAAAACACAAAGAAATATCTTATTTCTAAAACGAAAAGGCCTAAAAACACAAAAGAAAGTGTTTTTTTTTCTAAAACGCAATGGACTGAAAACACATGAAAATGTGTTTTACCTAAAACGCAATAGACTAAAAACACTTAAAATGTGTTTTTTAAAACGCAATGGACCAATAAACACATAAAAATGTGTTTTTTTTCTAAAACGCAGTAGCCTAAAAACACAAAAGAAAGTGTTCTTTCTAAAACACAATGGACTGCAAAACACATAAAAATGGGTTTTACCTAAAACGCAATGGACTAAATACACTTCAAAATGTATTTTTGAAAAACCCAATAGACCAAAAAACACATAAAAATGTTTTTTTTTCTTTCAAAAATGCAATGGCCTAAACACACAAATGAAAGTGTTCTTTCTAAAAACTATGGACTAAAAACACATAAAATGTGTTTTACCTAAAATGCAATGGAATAAAAACACTTCAAAATGTGTTTTTCAAAAAGGCATTGGGCCAAAAAATACCTAAAAATGTGTTTTCCTAAAACGTAATAGATAAGAACACAAAAGAACGTGTTTTTTTTTTTTCTAAAACGCAATGGACTAAAAACACATAAAATGTGTTTTACCTAAAACGTAATGAACTATAAACACAATAAAATGTGTTGTTTCTAAAACCCAATGGACTGAAAATATAAAAAAAACGGTGTTTTTCATTACTTTGTAAAATGCAATGACTCAATTCATAAACCAAGAACGTAAAAATGCAATTCAAAAATTTCTTACATAGATCAAAGTCGATTTCTTCAGATTTTTTCAACAATTGACGAAATTTGAATGTTAGAAACGCTTATCAGCGATCGAATCGAATGAATCGAGTGATTCGCTTCAAATTCACGGGAAAAAGAAAAAAATAAGATATTGTATGAAACTAAACTCGATTTCTTCAAAAAATTTGAAGAACACGTTGATTGGGTGTTTGAATCATTGATTGATGAGGAAAATCGCACTATAATGTAGTGATTATTCAGATAGGAAATGAAGAAAAGGTTGAAGATGGTGGGTTTTGAAGTTACAGAGAGAAAAGAAGGAAGAAGATTGGATTAAGTCGACTAAAATTCCTCTTTATTTTAAATTTTGCCACAAGTCATAATCCTATTGTTTCCTATCATTTCTAGCCAAAATAAACTTTCTATTTGATCCTCTCCTTAGGTTAGAAAAAAGACATGTAAACTACAGATATGATAAATTTATCTTTTTTGGTTTGTATAGTTTACTAATTGCCTTTGAAGGATGGATGGGGACATGATATTTTTTATATTAAACAATAGAAAACAACAAAGTGGTACCAATACGGTAAAACGGTACCGAACTCATATATTCCATACGGTATTCGGTATCCACTTTTCCTAATTTCAGTATCGATAAATGCGGTATCGACACCGGTACGGTACCGATATGATACCAATCTCATCTCTACCGGTTAGGTTTTACTTTTTAATTTCAAACTTTTTTGAATTTGATTTGACTCTTATTCTTTTTGCTTTATCTAGAAAGAGTCACCCAGAGTCATTTTACACTCATATTCTTTTTACTTTACCTAGAAAGAGACACCTAATGTCATTTTACACTTGTACTCTTTAATAAAATAAAGAGGTCATCAAGTAACATGTTTGGATCCAAATTTAATCATAGTGATTAATTATATTAAATCAATGGCTCTAATGGAGTTTGTTGTGTTTTCGGAACTCATAAAGGTTCTTAAAATATCTTACTCGATCTAGAGTAGAGTAAGAGCGACTCGCCTAGTTTACACGCCTAATTAATCATTTATCTTCTTGTAACTCGACCTCGATATCGGGTTCTGGATATCTTGATTATAAATCTTGGACTTGCTACTACAAAGGTATTGACCAAATTTGATTCTCTCTTACACACTTCATGCTGTTATTTTGATGTCTATTAAATCTCATAATACATTAGATTTATGTTACAATTAAATACATATGCCACTACTAGAGTAGCGTACATGGGCAGCTCTATAACCCCAACAAAACACGAAATAAAAGGTCCAAAAATCAACCAACAGTACAACAAACATCTACATAACCAACGGCGGAGCTTGAAAGAAAAATATGTGGGGCCAAACTCTCAAAATCTAAATCCATATGGCCGAACTCTTAAAAATCCAATATTTTACACAACAAATTTTTTCTGGTGAAATCAAAACTACTAGCGAAAAATTAGTGGGTCCGAGGCACCCCGGGCCACCAAGAACCTCCGCCACTGTACATAACTCAAAACACCATAACAATAATTAACGGTTCAGGTTCAAGATCACACCAGCACCATGCAAAGAAGCTTGATCGGCTTACAGAAGTACACAAACCTAGAGTTGTTCCTTGAGATGAAAATGGCAGAACAGCACTTGTTGCAGGTATCCTGAACTAAAATAAAAAATAGAGTAAAGTATAGTTTCAGTCCCCTGGGTTAACACCCGCTCGCAGGTTCACTCCCTGGGCTAACGGGGCGGGTGGGGTAAACTGAAGACTTAGCTCTGGATACGAATGCTGTCGAATGCCTAGTTGATCAAAGGGAATAGCTGGGAGTGGCAATTCCAAATCCAAGAAACTGACTGTTCATTGTCTGTTAAATTACAGAAACGAGTAATCAAAATAAGATATAGCTAAATTAATGAAGATAATAATAAAGAATTACAATGTATATTAAGATAAGTATAAATTCTAACAATGTATATGGGGACATTCAAGTTGGTATAAGAGTTGTAGGTTGATAGATTTGAATATGGAATGGTACCTTAAGCATGAAATGAGAGGGGTTGGAAGTCAGTTTCAAACTCGAAATGGGATGAGGTGATGGTGTTTTTAATAAAAATGGATCAAAGGAGAAAAAAGGTGTGGGGTGGGTGGTTCTAGATGGCTGAATTTTTAATGGAGAATATAATTTTGACCAGTTTTTTATAAAAATACATGGTTAAGATATAGTTAGATGCTAGAATGTGTTTATTATTTATAAATTACATTATAAGTATAACCTATTACGAACATTTCATAACATGCAAAGCCTTTAAATTATTTTGTTTGTCCTTCAATTTAAAGAACTAGAAATGAGAAATTTACCTTTATGAAGGTAGTATAGCCCACTTGAAGATTAAACACATATCATGTCATCAAAGCCTTTGATTGCAAATTGAGTCCCTCGACGAGAAAAAACCATATAGTTGTGCGAAACTAATGATAACCGATTGTCACAATTATCATCACAAGTTGCATAGAACATAACTCTCTTTATGAATTGAGACCTATAAATTTTTAGAGTAACGAAATATGATCATGGACCAGTTGAGTTATAAACATGAATGATAACACTTACATTTTCGTTTACAAAACACAAATGTTGATTTGGTATTGTAACATTTCAAACACATACAGAATTACTTTACAATAGAAAAACTACTTATTAATGGCCATTAATAATCTATGAACAGATGATTAATGTACCGTGTACACATCATGCAACACACATAACATATATACTAATAACATCTGAAACAATCTTTAAGATTAGAATCACAAGATACATATTCAAAATTACTTAAAAAGAAAACAATACTAATTAAAAACCATTAATAATCTATAAACAAAACTACAGTATCAGACATTCGAAGATCAAACGTACATCATACTGATACAACACACATAATTTAAACTACATTATATTTCCTTTAAAAAATCAAAATCACACAGTAACATGAATAATATTAAACATTCTTCAAAAACAAAAAGAAATCTAAAATCACACAGATTCAGTATACATCACGTGTAATCTTGTAACATTCATGCGTAAAAACAGTAAAAGAAAAACATTCAAAATTTAGGTACGCCATACTATAACATAATCACAAACAGAATTTGACACTTTCTTTTTTCAATTTTATAACAAAAGCATAAAAAAGTAACAGTTATGCGTCATACTACAAATATAAAAAAGAGTAAATTCACGGCTTACCCTATGGCTTAAACTGTAGTAGAAGATGAAATTGTGAGGATGAATGTAACAATGTAGGCACAAGTTAATGAATAGAGCAAAAAGAGAGTTGAAACCCCTAGAATTGAAAGAAAACTGAAAAAAGAGAAGCAGTTAGTTTGGTTTATAACTTTATATCCATACACACACATATATATACATGTAAAGTTGTTGAAGGCTTAAAGAAAATGACATAGTCGATGATTACGCTGAGCTATGTCTTTCCGACTCATAAGAGTCAACTCATTTTGTTTTACATAGTCATAGAATATATGTTATTATTATTAATATATAGTTAAAAATAGTTACTTAGGAAAAAGAAAGAAATCCTTGTTATATTAAAGAGAAGTTAGGTCGGTTTTAAAATGTGTGTTTGAGACGCGTCAAGACCAGAGGTGGTCTCAGGTGAGAGAGAGACTTAGACGGGACATGACTCAAGCGACTTCGTTTCAGTTTTTTTAGTGGGAATATGGAGTATGAATAACATAAGAAAAAAAAAAACAGAAAGAGAAAAATCGGAGCTTACATGTGATGAAAGAACCGAGGTGGGGGAATCGGAGCTTTAGGCGACGAAATAACAAAATCGGAGAAGAAATCAAAGGTCACTGCTGATTATAGGCTTGGGATCGGCGGCTGGTTTTTAGGGTGAATTGAGGTTGACGGCTAATTGTTAGGTTATATAGAGAGTGGAGGAACATTAGGTTAGACAGTAATGCATATCTGATACAATGAAATATCAAGAGGATATGTGAATTAGATACGAATCAAAACGACTGATATTTATGTTAAACGACATATATACTAGTTTATATTTACTTTCTCTTTTTTCTTTGAACGGAACTACCATTTTCAACCCTAAAGTTATAGCTTTTATTAAAATTAACCCATTACATATTAGTGTTTTAGTTGTAATGTGTCTTTGTATGAATGTGTTTTATGTATGAAAGGTTGCTTAATAGACACTTGCCATTTATAAAACTAATGCGTCGTGCGTGCGTGATATGTGGGCCTTTACCTCTCGCCTCAACTCCAAGAACGTTAGCACCTTGGTGCGCCTCAAGTTTTTTACTGTACTAATATATATATGTATATATATATATATATATATATATATGAAAACTCTTTTCACTCACACAATTACTATCTATTTCAAACAAGAATGAAGCCCACGTTGCGGCGAGGAGTGTTAAATAATGTTTAAGACAATAATTGTGGGACAGATTAAATTAACAAAAACCATAGGCAATATATTTTAACATTGATTGTTTACACAAAATATTACAAAACTTTCATTAAACGTGTTAAAGTAGTAATATACCTATACATGTTCTTCTATTCAACATTATTAGGCTTCGTGTAAAGTATGTTAAACGCGTCAATTGTGATTTTAATTTAGCATGTTTTTCACAAATGTGGCTAACACTCTCAACATTCACATTAAGAAGGAATGCACCGATCAGACATCCTCTAAAATCATCCTGAGTTGTTCACAAATATCCACATCTCTAAACAAGCTCATTAAGATTAACCCCAAATGGGTCTTTAAGTGCAAGAAAGACGATCATGGTGTGATAGTGTGAAACAAGGCTCCACTTGTAGTGCAAGGTGTTGGCCTTAATTGTGTGATCAAAGTTTGATAGAAGTGCAAGGGTTGATTATGCACTACTTTAAAGTTATTTAGATGGCGGTTACAAGGCGGTTATAAAGTTCGGGGGGTGATTATGTCATTTCAGAAGTTTGTAACCACCACTCAAGGAATAGATGTGTCTCTTAGAGACACACCTCTAGATCGACGGCCACAAGGAAGACAAGAAGAGACGCAACTCTTCAGAATCATTCTCAACCACACATCCAAGAGACGTGTCCTTTCACGAAGAGACACGACTCTACACTCGCACCCATTGAAGTCTATAAATAGTTTAGTTTTAGTTTGTATTTTTGTAATCTTGAATCTTGTATCTTACATCTTGTAACAACCAGGTTCTGTTGTTCATATATTAATACAATTGCATATTAGGGTTAATCCCTCTCTTCTTGTTCTTTGTTCGATTGTTATTTTGTTCTTGATTGATGGGTTGAATTCATGGTCTCCTGGGATCTATACAAGGATTCTATCAATAGGAAGGGATAGATTTTACAGAAGTCTATGCTCCAGTTGCGAGATTAGAAGCGATACGGATCTTTCTAGCATTCGCATCCTGGAAGGGCTTTAAAGTGTATCAATTAGATGTAAAGTCTTATTTCTTATACGGAAAAGTGAAGGAAGCAGTGTACATCGCCAACCACCAGGTTTTGTGGATCCTATCCACAAAGATAAGGTTTATCTGCTAGACAAGGCGTTGTATGAACTAGATCAGGCCTCGAGAACCTGCTACGAGACGCTATCGCAGCATCTCCTAGACAACAACTTTGTTCGGGGCACAGTGGATTGCAGTCTATTTACGCCAGAAGTAGACGACCACATTCTGATCGTTCAAATTTACGTAGATGTCATTATCTTCGGGTCAGCGAACGATGCTTTATGCAAAGACTTCGAAGCAGTTATGAAAAAGAAATTCGAGATGAGCTTCATAGGGGAAATAAAATTCTTCTTACGACTTCTAGTGGACCAACTGCCTGATGCAATTACATTCACCAAACGAAATATGTGAATGAAATCCTAGAGAATTTAAGATGACGGATACATCTGATGTCTACCCCGCTTGCTCAAAATCATGGAATAGGACCAGATCCTACAGGCAAGAAGATCGACGAGACTCTTTATCGCTCCATGATCGGATCTCTGATGTACTTAAAGGCTTCATGACTTGATATAATGTATCTGACTTGCCTCTGTGCATGCTATCAGTCTAGTCGTGGGTATCTCACTTAATGATCGTTAAGAGGATCTTACACTACCTCAAGGGTTGTCCAAGAACCAGTCTCTCTGGTACTCGAGAAATGACGATTTCAATCTTCAAGGCTACTCAGATTCAGACTTCGGGTGTTGCAAACTCAACACTAAATCTACAACTGCAGGCTGCAAATTCTTCGGCACACGTTTGGAAATGTGGCAGTGTAAGAAACAAAACACGGTCTCTCTCTCTCGATCTGTGAAGTAGAATACATATCTGCTTCCAACTGTTGTTCATAAATCCTCTGGATTCAACAACAGATGAGGGACTATGGATTGCAATTTCTTAACACGCCAATACATGTAGATAATGAGGCTGTGATTTAGATAACAAAAAAAAAAAAACGGTTCACCACTCTAAAACAAAGCATATCGAGATACACTAGCACTTTATTCTCCTTAAAAATGTAAAGCATTGTCATTTTTAGTACATAACACAGAATGTTACTGTTTAAAGGCTGTAGTGAAATATAATTACTGTTAGATGTAAATATTGTCAAATATTGTATTTCCTATTTTGTATTTTAGATTGATTGAGTCTCCTCAATCATTCGATATTAGTTGGCATTATCATAGGAGATTAGTTGGCATTCTGTGTGTATATATTCCCGCTTGTAAATCAAATACAATCACTTTGAATTCAATATACCTTTCTACATGGTATCAGGCCATCGATCCTGTGCCAACCCTAGCCGTCGCACCCCTCCCATCTCAGATCTGTTTCAATCGCACACCCTTTCCTCTCTCTTCCTTCAATCAAATGGCACAATCCACTGAAGCAACCACACCTGCTGCTGCAAAAGCTCTTCACCCGGTTTATTCCGTCAGTGACATCCAACGAAAAGTGAGAGTTTTAGATGGTACGAAGGTGTCCTACTCTTTATGGGTCAAGCTATTTGAGTTGCATGCTCGAGGGTACCGGGTCATGAAACACATTGATGGCACACAGTCTCCAGCTAAAATTGACCCGGATTACGAATCCTGGTCCGAAATCGGTGCAATCGTCCTACAATGGATCTACAGAACATTGTCCGACGACATTCTGGTATGTGTCTTACAAACCGAATCCACTAACTTGGAAGCCTGGACACGCTTCAAATCTCTGTTTCTAAACAACAATGGATCGAGAGCCACTGCACTTGAACTTGAGTTTAACAATCTAACACTCAAGGCCATGCCATCTCTCGAATCCTACTGTCAAAAGCTTAAGGAGCTTAGTGATCAATTGAATGATGTTGATTTTCTGGTCAACAATCAAAGGCTTGTGCTCCAACTTGTTCAGGGGCTGCCTCGAGAGTATGATATGGTTGCTTCCAACATCAACCAAACTCTCCCCACATGGGAGGTGGCCTGTAGCATGCTCCAGTTGGAACACAAAAGACAATCGGCTCGTGATAACCTCTCGGCTCCAACAGCTCTAGCTGTTGTCTCAGATGAACCTCAGCCTCCTAAACAAGGCCCTATACAGCACCGCAGGAGAGGGGGTAACAGGCCTAACAACCCGCGTCAGGCCCAGTCCAACTCTGGCCCATGTAGTCGTGGTCAGATTCAGCCAGCAACCAACCAACCAATCTGCCCTGCAAACAATCAGCCCTCCCGGCCCACTCCCACTCCCCCTACTTCGGCGAACAGGCCACCTTACTGGGCCCAATGGGCACCGCCCCCGTGCCCCTTCCCAATTCAACCAGGCTTGGCTCAGCCTTGGTCTCCACAACAGACTTGGGACAATCGCGGCCCAAACCAGAACAAGCGTGTAGGTCCTTCCAATCCCAGCTCCTCCAGTCAGGCCTTTATCGGGGAATACGACCCACTGCAGCCTACTCAAATCGAGGAAGCTATGAACGCGATAAGCATTCACAATGGTACATGGATACGGGTGCATCGGATCATCTCACGGGTGATCAAGGTAAAATTACTAACCCATTTTTATCTTGTCCACTTGGTTCTATTTTTGTAGGTAATGGCGCACGAGTACCCATACTTGGATCGGGCCACTCAACCGTACCCACTAACACCCGTGACCTACACCTAAACAATATCCTTTATACACCAAATATCATTAAAAACCTCATTTCGGTTCAAAAATTTTCTGTTGACAATAATGTTTCTATTCAATTCGATCCCCATGGTTTTTCTGTGAAGTAATACAAGACTGGGATGATTTTGTCGCGCCACAATAGTTCAAGTCATCTGTATCCGCTTACGTATCCAGTATCACCAAATGCTTCCACCGTCCTCATTTCTACAATTGAAGATTTCTGGTACGATCGTTTAGGCCACCTGTCTTTGACTTTCTTGTTTTGAATAAGTTGATTTTGTGTCATAAACATAAACGTGCTAGAACTTTAATTTGCAATTCATGTGAATTGTCTAAGAATAAACGTTTACCTTTTTCTGTTTCCATTATCGTACTATTTTGCCCTTTGATATCGTGCATTGTGACATATGGACCACGCCAATAACAAGCAAAACTGGATATAAGTATTATATGGTCCTAGTAGATGACTATACACAATACCCTTGGGTTTTTCCCCTTAAATTCAAATCAGAAACTTTTTAAATTTTTTCACAATTACATGAAAACCCAATTCAATATGTCAATAAAATCCTTCCAATGCGACCTAGGTGGTGAGTTTGACAATCACCATTTCAAATCGTTCGCACTCTCCAATGGCCTTCAATTTTGTTTTTCTTATCCTCAAACGTCACAACGAAACGGTAAGTGTAAACGCATGATTCGACGATTTAACGAAATCATGCTTGCACTTCTTACACACACCTCACTATCACCTACGTATTGGATTGAGGCCTTACACACCGCATGTTACCTCCACAACATTTTACCAACAAAACTTCATAATTTTCAAACTCCTACCGCTTTGATGTACCTTCGAAACCCATCCTATGAACACTTACAAGTATTCGGATGTGCTTGCTACCCAAATGCATCATCCACCACTCGACCACACAGACTCGCTCTTCGATCGACATTGTGTGTGTTTCTTGGCTACCCAACCGACTATCGTGGTTACCGGTGTCAAGAAATTTCTACCGGCAAAGTTTTCTTCTCTCGACATGTAACGTTTGCTGAGTCCATTTTCCCTCTAGCCAAACATCCTACTGCTCACTCATCATCCTATGATTACTCGTTTTTGGATGATGTCACTTCCCTACTTTTGTACCCTCTTAATCCTTCTCAACTGTATTTTCCATCTCACCCACCTACACCCACACCTCAAAACTCGTCTGATCCACCTTCCCATATCAAGTCTAATCCCCAAACCACACAAATCCATTCTGGCCTAACTACCCACCCACACTCACCGGCCCATCACCATACCACCAGCCCTTCCACACATTCAACTTATCCCAACCTCCCTACAAATCCAAGCCCGCCGGCCACTGACTCAACTCCCTTACCTAAGCCGCACCATCCTTACAACTCACCCACTCACTCTTCCGCCAACCAACAATCTGTTACCGTACCACCTCCACCTCCACCTTCGTCTCACCCAATGACCACACGGTCCAAAGACGGCATATCCAAACCACGTGTGCCTTTAAACCTTCACACCCAAGCCGAAAAACTAACATTGTCCTAGAATCCAACATTGTCTTAGAATCCAAACATTTTCTTAGAATCCAACATTTTCCCTCTATCCAAAAATTGTCTTAGAATCCAACATAGACTTCAAATGCAATTACAAACCATGCAACTTGTTTTAGAGTTCCACAAAGACGCGACAAAAGCCATTAAATAAAACCAGGCTTTGGAAGATGTGTCTCATCGAAGATAAGACACACTATCCAAACCCTTAGACTCCGGATGACATCTCTTATTCTCAAGAACACTTGAAACATCCAAACGCCCGCCAGATCCACATTTAATTTCCTGAAATACATGTAGTTTGAAAACATCAACAAAAGTTGAGCGAGTTCATGTGTTTTGTGCGTGAGCTCGAATAAACTTGGTAATCATCATAAGTAAGTATATATTTGTAAAACTATGGTATGAAAGTAACAAGGAACAGATCGGTTAATGATTTGCAAAGTCATTAATATGTGTGCAACGGTGTAGAAAGGCTCAATCCTTTGCGTATTTCGTACCAGGCCTCCCGGCTGGAACGACATAGTCACCACATGCGGCCAAATTGCGGACCCATGGGTGGCTCGCAACACCCAAATAGATCTATCACTCATGCCCCTCGGTCCTTAACCAGGATTAAATGTCTCAAGATAACGCCTACCCATTTACATGGCCTAACAGTATGTTCCTTGCTAACGATACCATTTGTAATCATTGTATCATTTGTAACATGTACTTCACCCCCGAAGTTATAAAACCGAAAATGGTTAAAAGAAAAGGGGGACATGAACTCACTATTTTGCGTTCTTCGCAATCAACTGTAACTCAAAGCTTCTTTTGGTGCACACGACTACCTACAACGTACTACGGTTTATTAGACGAGCGGGTCGTGGCTTGACTTAGTATAAATTAGTGTCTTTGAGTTACGTTTCTTTGTGTCTTCAGTATTATTCCAAGTTATATAATTATTTTTTTAAATAATAAATATTTTAACTTAGATTTTATTTATTAAAATTTTGGAATATTAGTTAAAATCATATATTTTAACTTGTTCTCTAAACGTATTTATACATGTATATCCTTCCCAAGGGTAGGTGTATTTGTATTCGTATTCTTATACTTGTATATTTTTGCCATGTATTGGTGTCGTATTCCGGAGTGTATTTATACGTACGAGAATACCTTTTTTCTTGTAATTGTTAAGTATTCTTATACTTAATTTTGTATTAGTTTTTTCCGGAATAATATCTATAGTAAAAAAACCATTAATATATATATATTTTTTAAAAATATATATTTTAAGAAATATCCCTTAGAAAAATTATTTATAATTTTTCTCTTGGCATAAATATTTGTAAATTTCATACAAGTCTCATAAATAATATATTTCCAAGTCTAACTTTGAAAATATATATAAACTTATTTTTCACTCAAAAATGATATATTTCCAGTTTATTTAAGAAAATACATTTTCTCCGAAAAATAATGTATCTCATGTTTGTTTGAGAAATATATATTTTCTTCCGAAAATAATACATCTTCTAATAATTCCAAGAAAAATATATATATTTTTATTTGCCAAAAATAATATATTTTCTCCTTGTAAAATAATATGATATGTTTTGTAATAATTGTAAAAATCATATTTTTGTTCTCTGGGTGTCCAAAATATTATTTACCAAAATATACTTATGAATAAAATTTCCGGAATATTTTTGTGAGTTATATTCCTTTGTTCGGTTTCTCTCATATTTTGGGTATAATGTGTATATTCATATTCTTGGGTTTATGGTAATATTTTGGATTGTAATTTTTGGTATTTTGATGAGTTATATTATTTTAAGTCCTAAAATAATATAACTAATACATATAATATACAAATAATCACACACATGGTGACTTCTAAATATATATTTCCTAAATACATATTTAGTCACTTTTATTTATAAAAATCAACCTCCAATATTTATAATTTTTGTAACAAAAATTATGGCAAACTTTATGTAAAATTCATGGTTTGAAATATACTTGTAAATATTTGTTTGAAAATATTTTTCTAAGTGTTTAATTTTTAGAAAAATTTTGCCATAGTTTCCCCTAAAAATGGAGGTTTCCATGCCTTCAAGGCATATCATTTTCTTTTGTAAATCAACACAATCAACAACAAATCAATCTATACTTACCATCATGCCAAAAACAAGCATAAATGTTAATGTGCTTTGGGTGATAAGTGCATGCCTTCCAATACTTAGGGTCTTTATTGTACATGTCTTGAAACTTAGTCCAAAGTTTATACAGAACTCGGAACTAAATTTGACCAAAACTCGGATACAGAACTCGGAACTGAATTTGACCAAAACTCGGACCTTTGAAACAACTAAACCTAAACACTACAAACAAGAACACGTTTTTTTCAAAACAGATCAAGAAGCTGAATTTTCAAAAACATATCGATCAACCAAATTTCACCACGCCAAGAACACTAACCAAGAACTCCTACATAAAACTACATTAAAAACAACAAAACTTTCATCCTAATCAAGCATATTCTAAACACAAATAGGCAAGACTTCAACCCACAAAACACAAAATTAACTCAATCGTTCAAGATTTCTTCAACATTCAAAACCCCCAACCTCAAAAACACCAAGTTCTTGAAGCCAAACACAAAACCCCCCAAATTTTCTCACAAAACCCTAACTTCAAAATAGTTCACTAACATCAATTATCATCAACATTCAACAATGAAAGAACATTTAAGCATGGATCAACAAGAAATAAGAACAGTAAGTTCAACCAAGATGAGAATCCAAGCCCTAGAAATCAAGATTCTTACCAAAGTTTGAGACAATGGAGATGTTATGAGTGTAGAAACACATACCTTGAAGAAGATTTATGGATCTAATCAGAAGTGAAAGGGATTTGTAAGAACCATGAACTGAGAGAAGGGAGGGGCGACAGATCTTTCGGTTACGTGGGTTGTTTTACCAGGAAGGAGATCGCCAAAGGATTGATTCTTGGGCAGTGGAGATATTTTTTTCATGTAATGATGCATTGTTAAGCTCCACGAAAATCGGGAATGGATGGCATGGCTAATGATCTTCTTTCAGCAATGATTGGGTTAACTTACAACCAGCCATACAATTTCTCACTGATGATTTTCCAAGCTTTCAAACATCATATTGGTCTAAAAGAAAATGATAAGCGATTGATGATTCTATATCCTCGTTTTTTTTCGCCTATTATTCGACACTTGTTTCCAAATCTTCAGTTTGATATAAATCTACCTGCGCACGCTCAAGCGTGCATGCATACTCGTATTTTCACCGATTGTACCAAGGTTAATGTGTCAAAGAAGACTGATGTTCATCTTGTTACGACTCCTTTGCTTGGTGCAATTGTTCAAGAGAACTACAATCCGGAAAATGATCCAATTTGGTTAAACATTCGGAATGGTGTTGCTCAAATCTTTAGTGGAGGAATGCAGGTAGTTGAGGCTAATGTTCACGAACCCGTGGTTGTTCAACCTATGGTTGATCTTCAACAACCACCGCTTAATATTTCGGAACCTGAACCCATTGAAGAACAAGTTATTAATGAACCAATTGTTGTTGCTTCTGTTCAGGAAAATGTTTTTGTTCATACTCCAGTTTCTACATCTTCGGCAATGGGAGTTGCTGTAGAAACTGATGAGGTGATCCTAGAGCTTGATGCGGCGCTGGAAGCGGGTCCGTCTTCCCATGCAGTTGATAAAGGGAAGTGACCTATCGAAGAAGTTTCTGTGGATTAGTCTGTTAAAGATATGCTAACTAAAATGCAATACCTCCTATTAGTTCTAAAGGACCTTTAAAATCGTATCACACCTTCTGAATGGGAAAAACTTGAGTTATTTCGAGCAAGGGTTGCTTCTTTTGGTCCCTCTTCCGACTTGAGTATACGCTTAGCGAGTTGGAATGATAGAGCGAACGATTTGGATTCAATCGCTTTTAGTTCTTCTTCTTCTATTGATGAGGATGAAGACCATGGTTATCCTGATACTGATATTGTCCGTGTGTCAGCTCCTCTCAAAACGTATAAACGACGACGGGTTACTGTTTCGGATTTTCAGTCTTCGAGTCCGATAGTTGCTTCAGTTGTGGTTACATCAAGCGCTGCTCCATCAGATTCCAGAGGTCTCCTAAATTTGTAGTAAACTATCGCTCTTCCGTCACTGTCTACTTCACTTCCGTTCACTTCCTTTGTGGAAGCTACCAGCATGACTACTTCTGTTCATCCATCAACGCCGATGATGTCTTCTCAGATCCCAACAGTACCGTTTTTTGGGTCGTTATCTTCTCCAATGGATACGGGCAATTTGTTTGCATTATCAGGAAGTTCTTCCTTGCCACCGCGGCCTAGTGTTTTCATCGGTATGCGAGCGCCGAAGACACGAAAAGTCCGTCCGAAGGTTGCTTTCGGTCCAAGTCCGCCAGTGAGATCGAAGAAAGGATCTCAGAGACCTCTAGCTTTCCCATCATTAGGTCCTAGGCCATCTGGTGGACAACCGTCTGGTTCTAGACCTGCTGCTCCTAGACCTGCTGCTCCTAGACCTTCGACAGCTTAT
This sequence comes from Helianthus annuus, assembly GCF_002127325.2. Classification (NCBI taxonomy): domain Eukaryota; kingdom Viridiplantae; phylum Streptophyta; class Magnoliopsida; order Asterales; family Asteraceae; genus Helianthus; species Helianthus annuus. The sequence continues at coordinate 29,265,698 of NC_035441.2, read as the reverse complement.
GCCTTGAGACTGTCAAGTTCAGGTCAAGAGCAGAATTTTCAAGAGTTTGTTCGTGGCAAATTTCAGGATGCTACTAAGGTCATGGTACAACATAAGAATCAGATCGCGAAGCAGCAAAAAGAAATTGATTACTTGAAGAAAAAGGAAGCGGTTCGAGATCAGCATATATGACACAATTTTTTCGTCTAACCAAAGACCAAAGTATTTAGTTGGGAAAGTTCATAACGCAAGATACCTCGACTTCAGCCCGACATGAGACTTTGGCTAGGGCAACGAATCGGCTTCTCGGTATTGTGACGGATCTCGTGTCACTCCTTGCTGCTCAGGGGGAGAATTCGGATTTTCAGATTCAGGCTCAATGTAAGATAGATGAGCTAAAGAAAATCAGAGATGATCTCGACAAAGACAAGGATCCCGACGCAGCGATGCAGGAGGAGCAGTCAAGGAGCGCACGTGCTCCTGAAGCTGCAACCTCGGCACAAGTTGAGGGGGTGTACTCAGGTGCAGCCGCATGGGGAGATAAAGGTCCTATAGATGCTGATACGGGTGCCTTATCTGATTCTGAATTGGATCGTGCTGTTGATTTGGTTTTAGGAGATGGTGAAGTGGTTGAGGAACTGGTTGAATATTGGCGATCTGATGAAGAACTAGCTGGTAAGTTCGAGTTCATTGAGACTGCACAAGGGAAAAGGATCGAGTACGAGTCCTTACCGGTTAACATTGATGATATTAGAAGCTTTGGTTTTGGAAGTGAAATTCCTGAAGAAATCTATAATCCTATTCGAGTTCCCGAGGAAGTTAGTTTTGCAGCTCGCAAATGGTTTAAACCTCTTCCCGACGAAACTCAAAGGAAGAGGTATATCAACACAAAAGGTGAGTATTCGGGTCAGAATCGAAGTTTGGATTTTGATGAACAATACAGCTTGGTGATGATCAAAAGGACCGATGGGGTTCAGTATTTCAGGCCATGGGCTAACTTCCTTCAGACTTTTCCAGCTCGTGATCCCCATCACATTGCTCAGCTGAATCTCAACAATGATACGAATGTTGCTAGCCTCAGAGGATTAATTCCTCATCTCGTTGCTGAGAGTCAAGCATGTAAATGGAGGACTTTCAAACCAGCAGTTGGTCGGGGAGTTAAGTACTTCAATAAGTTTACCGACAAGGAAGAATAGAAGATGGTCTATCCTCCAACGAGACACCTCTGTAAAATCCCTATGCGCAAATTTGATATCGATAAATTTGACATGTTAGGTTATTGGTATCTCGATGGCATGACTGGGGAAGCGGCGATTACCAAGAAGAAAGTGACTGATGAGATTGCAAAAATTATGGATCCGATTTGGCTTGTCAACCTAAGGGAAGCACTTCTGAAGAATCTTCGACGCCTACCTCTGAAATACCTTAAAGAAGATCGTGAGCTAGCTGACCAGTTCATCAAGGTAGTTCAATTATGTGTGAAGAACAAGGTATGGGCAGGAAGCGAGTACTGGAAGCAAGGATGAAGAATTCAGGACCCCATGAAGACCATGCACTGATCAAGGGGGAGTTTGTTAATGCACTTTGGGTGATAAGTGCATGCCTTCCAATTGTTAGGTTCTTTATTGTACATGTCTTGAAACTTAGTCCAAGGTTTATCCTTGGACAATTTGTCCAAGTTTATGTCTAGAATTTTGTCAGGGGTTTTGTTTAGGCAAAAGTCAGGGTTTTTGTGTAGATTGTTTTGTTCGGATTTCTAGTATGTCTTCGAGTCCGTGGTTTGTCTTGTATGGGCTTTGGGCCCTTGTCTCCGGACAATGTGTTGTCCGGAGTTTGTCTTGTATATATACTTTTTTGTGGAATAGACAAGACAACGATTCTTTGTGAAATTATGTGCACCTTTCTAACCCTAATCATTGTGTGTGTGTTTTGTCTGGCGGCTACTGTGTGTGGCATCATCCATCTTCCTCATCAGAAATACTCTGTGTATTCTTGATTTCTCTCACAGATCTTTGCATTCTAGTGTTTCATCTACAGTGGTTGATCATCAGGTGGATTCCGCACACCTGTTGGTTGCATTAGCTGAGTGAGATCTTGGATCAGGACGCCTTACAATAAACTACTACTTCATGAACTTGAAAATTTATAAAAATGTGTAGTAACATACTAGTGTGTATAGTAAGCTTAGTTACCCTTTAAAGTGTGTTGTTTATTTAAAAACTTAATTTTTAAGGAAAATAGTTCTTTACAACTTGTGATCACATTTTCTAAAAATGCTTCTTCTTAGATTTTTCTTGTTACATATGTGTTTCTACACTTGTTTAACCTTTAAAAACATTGTTGATTTCTTTAAGAACCAAGGTTAAGTAAACTTTGTATTTTTAACTTGGTTTCTTGAAAAATCATTCTTAAAACCTTAGATTTACAAGACTAATATCTTACGTTGATCATCATTTTACAAGAAAACCAATTATTCTTTCAAGTTCATGACTTAAGTGAAGATGATCTATGGATCTTTAATATTTACATCCTCTCATGTTGCTAGATTATGTTTTTAATCATTATCTAGTATGATCATATGATGATCTACATTAACAACATAAACAATCAATCATCAAGTAGCAGAATAACACTAAAGAACATGATTTCTTTAAGACTTTAAGATTATGTTCATGTTTCATGTTCTTGATTCTTAGTGTTCATCATGATTATCAACATGTATCTTCTTTTAACCAACAAAATATGATGTAAAATGAAGAGTATAGTGTTCTTACTACTAGCTCAAGGCTAGAGATGATCAATAGAAGAAATTGTAAAGCCCAACGTCCCTAAACTTTAGGCTTTTGTCAAGATTAGTCCCTGGACTTACATATTGACAATATTAGTCCTTAATCTATGTAATTTTGTCTAAACCTATATATACTTGGAATGCCTAATCCTCTATTAAGAATGTCTAAATCTATGTTGGAATGCCTAAATCTATGTTGAAATGTCTAAATCAATGTTGGGATGCCTAAATCTATGTTGAAATGTCTAAATCTATGTTGGAATGTCTAATACTATGGTGGAATGTCTAAATCTATCTGGTGCTTGACTCTTGAGACCCATGAAACTTGATTCTTGGTTAAACAAGAGACTGGAGTCTTGTCACTGGCGGAATATATTAATTTTGGTGTTTATGATGTAATTTAGATATTCTCTTACCAAATAACACGCAACGCTTAATCTAACTCGCAAAACGTATCACAGACGGAAACGTGGAAAGGATTGGATTGGCCAAGTGCAATCCGATAGGATGACCACCCGATCGGATGAACACTCGGTCGGATGACCATCCGATCGGGTGACCACCCGATCAGACGCCCACCTGATCGAGCCACCATCCAATCCATGTTGCACCGCCTCAACTCTCCTCCACACTATAATTAGGCATGTCACGTCACTTTATTCCCTGATGTGATAGCCCTATTCGATCAGACGCACATACACTACATTCTCCATTTTCTTAGCGATTTCGGTACGTTTTAGGCTAGATCCTTGTACTTTCTTGATCTATACTTCATTCTTTACCTGATTCACCTTTGAAATCATACTTTTCACCTTGAAATCTCTCATATCTGAGTTCTTGAGGGTGATGTCATCATGGTGGGTTGTACAAACTGCTATATGACGTCATTTCTAGCAAGATCTAGCTTGAATCTAAGGAATTTCATACGTTTTCATACTAAATCTAAGTTAAATTTAGACTTGTTCATACAAAACTTAAGTTTCTTCCTCTTTCTTTCAATCTTTTACGTTAAACGGTGAGATCCGGTTCTAAACGAACTATATAATTGATTATTAGTCAAGAGTCGGCCTGAAACTAGATTTTTACCGGAGAAGGATGGCCGGAATATGGATTTTGACATAAATGTTATCGCGGTCAGTTAACTGATCGGACTAGGGTGGTTCCCACCCGATCAGAACGGCTGTGTGCCGATGGGTTTACCATTGTCTCAATACGTACCATGTCGTCATCATTAAACTTAGAGGTTTTTACAATATAGTTAACGGAACCAGGGTCGCCCGATAGAGTGGCAATCCGATCGGACAGCCGTCCGATCGAACAACCACCCGACCAGGTGACACTTGTCTCGCAGCCTTGAAACCTTGAAACAATCCAGCACTTAGAAACTTTTTCAGAAAACTTGAAACTTGAATCTTGGGACCCTCAATTAAATGGCAACCCAATCGGAAAGCCATCCGATCGAGCAGCCACCCGATCAGAGGAACCAAGGCACTTAATACTTGGATCGAGTGGCAACCCGATCAGATAGCAGTTCGATCGGGCAGACATCCTATCCCCCTCACCTTGTGGATTTTGAACCAAATGGCAACCTGATTGGATGGCCATCCGATCGGGCAGCCATCCGTTCCTCATACACATGTGACCCGATCGACTAGCAATCCGATCGGATAGCCACCCGATCGGACAGCCACCCGATCCAGTGACTGTTTCCGACACTTAACGCAATCTCGTTTTTCTGCCCGACTCTTACCTGTTGTAATCTAATCGGGCTAATTTTAAAAGAGCTCCCTTTGATCCAATAACAGTCTATATTGTTAAGCAATCACTGTGAGTATACTCGTTCCCTTTTTATTTTAAACTTTTGGGATGTAACATGTATTCTATAAGCTACAATACTTGAGACTTTGCAAACTAAACTCTATCCTACGTGTATGTGAAAACTTGTGCATTATAGTATTCTATTTTGTGATATGTGATGTTTAGTCCAGGGTGTGTAGATCCGCCATAACAATAGTAGCGCTATAGGGGGTGCACCTCTCCCATTATTCTCAGGGGGTATTGTAAGGAGGATTCTAGTTTACCTTGAGTCTTCGATAAACACTAAAGCATCGGGATACTTGGGCTATTACTGCGTGGACTGCGACACCAGCACGGCTAAAACTATCTTTATTGCTTACACTGTGGATATGAGTTGTTTTAATCTATTATTCTATTATCAAACTTGTATACTTTCCAATACTTTTTTATTTATATTTTAATACATGTTGCAGGCTGATAGGTTGCTCTGGAACACTTGGGAATCAAGCTTGGAGATGCCTAGAAACGTCGCCTAGTTAATTTAGACAATTGAACAATTAAAACAATGGTTTTTATGTTTGATACTTGTTAATTGTGGTTGATGGTTGATTTAGACAATTACTATGATATCTATTTAATGTCCATTGAAAAATCTGTTGTGATTGAATGCTTAGTGCTTGCACCCCGATGTTTCCGCCATCGGTTTGGGTGTGACAGATTGGTACCAGAGCCATAACTATAGGGAATTAGGATAAGTAGGAATACTTGCCCTAGTCTATAGTTCTAGGAAATCTCGACTATTATTTGTTGTTTAAGACTTATGCATTCTAATGTATCTGCTTCCTAGCAGCATATATTCTTGGTAAACTTACATGCCTTTCCTAAGGCTAACATAATATATACTTTATACTTGGAAAACACTGTGTTAATCGGTGTTTGTATTTTGCACTAGATTTACCCTCAACACAGGAGTGACATCCGAACCTTAATGTTGAATCTCCATATTATTCTAGTAGTCTTGTCTGCGGATAAGTACCAACGGTATTTAGGGTACCATGTTGTCAGGTTAGAGGTGAAACTCAGACCTTGATAACTAGTCCCACTCTTTGATGATTTTTTGTCTCGCCAAAGTTTGGTGACTTCCGATCAATTAGGAATGTGGAATGACTAAAAGGCGAATATTGTAGGCCTAACATCGACGACGTATTGGTCTAAGTAAGTCAAGACACGTTACCTCAATTCGGAGGGGGTCGGATCACTTTGATTTGTCGCCGTTTGTAACACCCCGTGTTTTCCAAAAGTCAAAGTCAAAGTCAAGCGTTGATTGTTATTGGAATCAAAGTTAATTTAAATTCCAATTTTATTTTATTTTCGTATTATGTTGAGTAAGTGTTGTATAATCAAACTAATCGATCGACAACCTAATCGCGAATCGACGATCGACTGTGAATAATAGGAAGTAACAATGCGATAAAGTTAACCAATCAATAATCAAGCAAATCGAATCAATCATCGAACTCAAGTGTGGAAATTTTGATACTTTTTATACGTGTGCGTGTGCCTTATGTGTTACTTGTGCATGTTTACTTTTACGTTGAAGTGTGTGGTGAATCAATCAAATCAAATCGAAACTCGAAGGATAATCGAACTCAATCGAAATCGAACCCGAATGGTGAAGTAAGGATGATTATATGTTAGATATAGTGGTTAGGACTAAAAGTAAATTGATTAGGAACTCTATCATACGCAAATCATCGTTCATCGAAATCGAAATACCAAAAATCGTCGCAAAACTCTCAAAAAGGAACATCCTGATCGAACAGGACCTCCGATCGAAAAGGCTAGCCGATTGAACAGGCTGTTCGATCGAGCAGCCCATTCGACCCAGAATCCCGTTCGAACGGCTGGACCTTTCCTCTTTTGGAAGCCTATAAATAGGGCTGTCATTGTCATCTTTACCACTTTTGGAAAGCTCTGACCGACCAGCCTTTGTTCTTCACTGTTTCGCTACAAGTACTGGTGGTCTGGGATGAAACGAGATATCGCCCTCTATGTTGGTAGCTGCTTAACCTGTGCAAAAGTTAAGGCTGAACATCAAAGACCATCCGGCTTACTCGAACAACCGCCGATACCCGTATGGAAGTGGGAGAGCATAGCTATGGACTTCATAACTAAGCTTCCGACCACGCCATCAGGTCACGACAGTATTTGGGTTATAGTCGACCGTCTAACCAAATCAGCCCACTTTCTGCCAATACGAGAAGACTATAAGGTGGCCAAACTAGCCCAAATCTACACCGACGAGATCATTAAAAATCATGGTACGCCTCGAGACATCATCTCTGACCGTGACGCTCGGTTTACTTCGAGATTGTGGGAAACATTTCAAGCGGCTCTTGGTACGACGCTGAATTTGAGTACCGCGTTCCATCCACAAACCAACGGGCAGACTGAAAGAACGATCCGTACTCTTGAAGACATGCTCTGTGCGTGTGTTATTGATTTTGGTGGTAGTTGGAGCAAACACCTGCCCTTGGTCGAGTTCTCGTATAACAATAGCTACCATTCCAGCATCCAGATGGCACCTTTCGAAGCCTTGTATGGTAGGAGATGTTGTTCGCCCATTGTGTGGCACGAGATCGGTCATTCCCAATTAACCGGTCCCGAGATTCTACAAGAAACGACTGACAAAATCCACCAGATAAGGGAGAACTTGGTAAAGGCCTGGGAGAGACAGAAAAGTTACGCCGATAACCGACGCAAGCCTCTCGAATTTGAAGTTGGTGACTACGTACTCCTAAAGGTATCCCCTTGGAAGGGTGTAGTCCGATTCGGCAAAAGAGGGAAACTTGCGCCTCGATATGTTGGACCTTTTAGAATTCTGGAAAGGATCGGAAAGGTGGCCTACAGACTCGAATTACCGGAAGAACTCAGTAACGTCCACCCGACTTTCCATGTGTCAAACCTTCGGAAGTGTATAGCCAATCCCGATACAGTCATACCACTTGACGATCTTCAGGTCAACGAAACGTTACACTTCGTGGAAAAGCCAGTCGAAATCATGGATCGCCAGACCAAGCAACTCAGACGCTCTCGCATTCCAATCGTGAAAGTCCGATGGGAAGGCAAACGAGGCGCAGAGTTCACTTGGGAACTCGAAAGCGACATGAAGGCCAAGTACCCGCAGTTGTTCAGATAGATCTGAAGCATCAAATTGGTAAAATCACGGCAATGTAGGGCTCTCGGCCTAATTTCGGGACGAAATTCCCTAAAGGAGGGGAGGCTGTAACACCCCGTGTTTTCCAAAAGTCAAAGTCAAAGTCAAGCGTTAACTGTTATTGGAATCAAAGTTAATTTAAATTCCAATTTTATTTCATTTTCGTATTATGTTGAGTAAGTGTTGTATAATCAAACTAATCGATCGACAACCTAATCGCGAATCGACGATCGACTGTGAATAATAGGAAGTAACAAATGCGATAAAGTTAACCAATCAATAATCAAGCAAATCGAATCAATCATCGAACTCAAGTGTGGAAATTTTGGTACTTTTTATACGTGTGTGTGTGCCTTATGTGTTACTTGTGCATGTTTACTTTTACGTTGAAGTGTGTGGTGAATCAATCAAATCAAATCGAAACTCGAAGGATAATCGAACTCAATCGAAATCGAACCCGCATGGTGAAGTAAGGATGATTATATGTTAGATATAGTGGTTAGGACTAAAAGTAAATTGATTAGGAACTCTATCATACTCAAATCATCGTTCATCGAAATCGAAATACCAAAAACCGTCGCAAAACTCTCAAAAAGGAACATCCTGATCGAACAGGACCTCCGATCGAACAGGCTAGCCGATCGAACAGGCTGTTCGATCGAGCAGCCCATTCGACCCAGAATCCCGTTCGAACAGCTGGACATTTCCTCTTTTGGAAGCCTATTAATAGGGTTGTCATTGTCATATTTACCACTTTTGGAAAGCTCTGACCGACCAGCCTTTGTTCTTCACTATTTCTCCGATTTCTCTCCGATCCGGTAAGTTTTCAATCTAAATCTTGTACGTTCTTGTTCATTTATCGATTCTACACCTTTCTATCTTTCGAAACTTGGATTTCATCCGTGAAATCACCAAGATCTAAGTGTTCTTGGGTGATGTCATCATAGTGTTCTTCAAGAACACCAAGTTTTGGGCATCATTCAACTATGATTAGCTTAGATCTAACCGATTTCCACATAAACAACCTAAAATCTACCAAAGATCTTAACATTTCACGGTGGAAAAGGATTGGAAGATGGATTTTCAACTATCTTTCAACTCTTTTACACTCAACCGGTGAAAACGGAGCTTGAACCGACTTACAAATCATTCTAAACAAACACATGGTTCAAGGTTTGGATTCTACCTACGGGGTTCACCGATTCCGGGTTAAACGTTAAACTGAAGTTCCAAACCGTTCACTGACCGGATTTGGGTGATTCCTGCCCGAACCAGTGAACTAAGTAAGGACTTAGGTTTTTGTGGTTCAACTCGTTATCAAACTACCTCAAAATCACATCAAGTTAACAAAACAACCAAGTGTTAGGAGATAGGCTAACCAGGTCAGAAATGATGGCCGAACGGTTAGGCTGTCTGATCGGACAGCCCAACCGAACGGACAACCCAGCCGATCGACCGGGCCAGCCGATCGGCTAACACATGGACCCACAATTCCACAAAGTGTAGTATTAACAAAGTGATGTTCAATCGATTACGCCATTCGATTGTAACAATTACTCATCGAATCATGAGATATTACACTTCAACACTTAGCCTTTTCGAAACATTGGAATGTCACCCGATCGAGCATGCCACCCGATCGAGTGACACATTGCCAATTGATTACACTGAGGTGACTAACCGATCGGTTGGGCTAACCGATTGAACGGACCGTTTGATCAACCGACTTGAAAGGTAAGAACACTTCGATGTTTTCAAATGCTGCAACTAAAACCTCAAAAGTTCAAACCATCATACACAAACACATCCTTTCCTTAAAGGAAGAAACAATCCACTCGAAAGGACCAGCCGATCGAGCCTGCCGGCCGATCGAATGGGAAATGTTCAAACGGACTTTCAAACCGAACGAATAGCTCGTCCAATCAAACCAGCTGTCCGATCGAACGGCCCAATCGATCCATTATCACTTGTTTGCATTTCCGCGTTACTCATCGTTATGCTATCGAACTATTCAGGCTAACTTACTCTCAGCGCTCCCTTCAATCCATACCCAATCACTGTGAGTATACTCGAACCCTTTTTGCTTTTAGCACTTTTGGGTGTTACATACGTTCAACTATTCAAAACACATCAATCACACAACTCAAAACTATCTTATCAATAACCAACCTACGCATGCTATACGTGATCTAATAAGATGCTTGTTTGTTATGTGTGTACTATGAATTGCTGTCTACCTGCCTTAACAATGATAGTACTATAGTCTGGACTCGGCGCCCGTTCATTCGGGGGTTGTTAGGGACAAATCAATTTGCGTGTGCGCAGTGGCGACCATGCATTCGAACTGCAGTAGCAGTCAACTCGAAGTCACTGGTATTGATAGAATTCATGTCGATTAGCGAACATGTTGCATTATATTACGTGAACATGTTGGTTATTCGTAAACGATTCTAAACTCTATATGCTATATCAAACTTGTGTACTCACCTTTACATTATATGTATTGACTTTATTTTAGCGTATGTGATAGGTGCTTAGGATGTCTGATTGCTAGCTATTTGGAAGTCAAGATATAGGGGGATGTCTAGAAACCAAAAAGACAATTTATGTTTTGTTTATTTGAAATCTGAGTTGTCGGAACAGAGTATTTGTTTAGGTGTTTATCTGTAATAACTTGTTTATCGTTTGAGGTACGGTATGGGACGTACTATTTAAATTGAATGGTATTAATAGTTGTTATGGAAACTTCTGAACAATCTGTTTCGCTCAGTGCCATGCCCCGATGTTTTCCGCCATCGATTGGGGTGTGACAGATTGGTATCAGAGCCATAACTATAGGGAATTAGGTTAGACACGACCTAGTCCGGGTCGCTGTCTTAGAGACCTAGACTATAGCTAAGAACCAAGAGACCAAGTTTATGTGCTTATTCATGTTATTCCTTGCTATCACTACACTCGAACTCCAAATCAAGTCAGCAATTTGGGCAGGATTAGGTGTGAAAACCGCAAACTCCTGACTAAAGTTGTTGATTTATATCGATTATTCATGTGTGTTTACCAACAAACGGGGAGAATTATACCAAATCAGGGCTGAAACCCGCAATTTGATGCAAATTTTCCCCAGAATTTTTCTTAAAACAAGGAAGAAATTGCTAAGCTAGGGGTGAAACCCTAACCTTGGCAATTGTTCCGAACTTTATTCCATCTCGCCAAGACATTTGACGGACTCCAACGACCTGAACTCACGAGTATGACTAAGGGAATGCATGCGTCATGCCCGGGAACTGAGGCAGGAACACGACTTCTAGAGTCGAAAGTGACGACAAGTCCACTGTGAATAGTTGAAATGTTTATGTTAGTCAAAGTCTAGTAGCCGCAGACAATCTATCTCCTGAATTTTATGTATTACCTCGTTGATTTTATGTGTTTTGCCTGTCTACGTGTTTATATTTTCGTTGGTTATTCGATTTTGTTATCAATCCGCACGACTTGTATTGCTATTCTATCCCGATTCAATTCTCAGCTAAAGCAATCTAGGCGATATTAGTATGTTATGCTACGCTATACGACTAAGTTAGACGATGCGATGCGATGTTGCTCGATAAACTATACGAACGACACTCGATCTGGAAGTATAGGTTTCTGTTTTCTGAATGCCTCTGTGTTAAATGTGTATGTCTTTAGATATTCTGTGCTTTACTTGCTTATGTGTTTCTGTGATTATGTGCATTCTGTGTTCCGTGTTCATTTGTTATGTGTTCCATGTGCGGCGTGATTCTAAGCTTTAGTAAACTAAGACGTGTGAGGTGAGATACAATATCGTTGTGTTGAGCCCTGTGGCGATGTCTATTGCAGACCATGTCGTCATCATCTATGTCTCGTCGTCTCACCCGTCAGGAAAAGAGAGACCGACGTCTTGCTGCGATTATCTCCAAAACTGTAGCGAAAGCTGTCAGTGATGTGTACGAGAACGTGAGCAAATCGTCAGAGGAATCTCGAGCTGATTTTCCCAAAGATTCCAACAAGACTGCTTTTAGCTTTAAGCAGTTCAAGGCGTGTGGACCAAAGGAGTTCACCAGTGAGGATGGCCCGACAGCCATGTTTCATTGGTTTGACTCGGTGGAAGTCACCCTTCGACAAAGCGGATGCCCCGATCATCTTCGTACTCTCAACGCTACAGGCGTCTTCCAGTCGCGTGCTTTGGACTGGTGGACCGCAGAGCGAAACAAGCGCGGGAACGACGCAGCCTATGAGCTGACGTGGGAGGAACTAAAAGCAATCATGATCGACGAGTTCTGTCCTCCCCACGAACGCCAGAAGCTAGAGGATGAATTTTGGGTTATCAAGCAGAAGGAAGGAGACAATGCTGGTTTCACTGCTCGCTTCAAGCAGTTAAGCATCATCTGTCCCGACCAGGTCAAGACTCCGGATATGACCATCAAGAAATACATCCGCGCTCTTCCCGACTGTGTAGCGGATTTCGTTCACGCCTCCAAGCCTGCAACAATCGAGGAAACCTACCTGCTAGCCACTGAGATTAACGATAAGCGGGTAAAGGCTGGTGTCTGGGATAAGCAAGTCAAGTCTTTGCATCAAGCTACCTCATCAGCAACCGACTCTGCCACTCCAAGCAAGAAGAAGAGCAAGAGAAAGAACCGCTCCAACAAGAACTGCGCAATCACAGCTGCTCCTCAGCAAGCCGTACCGGCTCTAGTTGCGCCAGTGGCAAGTGCACCGCCAGACAAGCGTGCGTATACAGGACCCCACCCTGCATGTCCTACTTGCTCCTATCATCATCCGGTGGGTGTCGCCTGCCGTTACTGCGCTCACTGCCAGGTGAACAACCACTATACCGCCAACGCCGCTATGGTCCTCGCCAAGCCCCTGCTCAAGTTGTTGCCAATCAAGCTCTACTTCCAGCCCCGCAAGGCCAACCAGCAGCTCAAGCACCGGCAGTAAATGCTCGAGTCTGCTATAACTGTGGCGATCCTAATCACTTCGCCAACAGATGCCCGAACAGGGTTGTCAAGCAGGAGCTCCAACAGCAGCCTCAGCAGCAGCAGCAGCAGCAACAGCAACCAGCAGCCCGTGCCAGGACATTCAACATCAACGTGAACCAGGCTCAAGCAGACAACAATGTGGTTAATGGTACGTTCCTCGTGAATGGTATATATGCTTCATGTTTGTTTGATACTGGAGCCGATAATAGTTTTGTATCATTCGAATTCGAGAAGCTCCTTAATCGTAAGCGCTCTTATCTATCGTCGTCGTTTGAAGTCGAAGTCGCTACTGGGAAATCTATCGTGGTTAATTCTGTTCTCCGTGATTGTACTCTCGAGCTTAACAATCACATCTTTCCGATCAACCTTATTCCGATGCAACTCGGAAGTTTTGATGTCATAGTAGGCATGGACTTTCTTCGCGAAAACCATGCTGAAGTTGTATGCTTCGAAAAGATGATTTGATTCTTACTCGCAAATGGTGATCAGCTGTGTGTGTACGGTGAAACAGCATCAAAGGGTCTCAAGCTTATGTCATGTCTTCAAGCCAGCAAGTATCTCCGCAAGGAATATCGAGCCTTCTTGGCCAATATTGTAGTAGCGGAGGAGGAAAAGAAAAAGAAAGTTGAAGTCAAGGATGTTCCAGTTGTCCGAGAGTTTCCTCAGGTATTCCCTGATGATCTCCCTGGATTACCTCCAAGTCGTGATATCGACTTTCGAATCGACCTTATTCCTGGAGCTAACCCTGTAGCCAAAGCCCCTTACCGACTCGCCCCATCCGAAATGCGCGAATTATCGAACCAACTCCAGGAACTACTCGAAAAAGGCTTTATTCGCCCGAGCACTTCTCCTTGGGGCGCACCAGTCCTTTTCATCAAAAAGAAGGATGGGTCGTTCCGGATGTGCATCGACTATCGGGAGCTGAATAAGCTAACCATCAAAAACTGATACCCCTTACCTCGAATCGACGATTTGTTTGACCAGTTAAAAGGTGCCCAGTGCTTCTCCAAGATCGATCTACGTTCAGGTTACCATCAGTTGCGGATTCAAGAGGAAGACATACCTAAAACCGCTTTTCGAACCCGTTACGGCCATTACGAATTCGTTGTTATGCCTTTTGGTTTGACGAACGCACCCGCGGTTCTCATGGATCTGATGAATCGCGTGTGTAAGCCCTTCCTAGATCGTTTTGTCATCGTGTTCATCGACGATGTCTTGATCTATTCCAAGTCGAAGGCCGAACATGCGCAACATCTACGTTTGGTTCTCGAGTTACTTCAGGGGAACCAACTCTACGCCAAGTTCTCCAAGTGTAAATTTTGGCTGGAGAAGGTTCAGTTTCTGGGTCACATTGTGAATAGTCAGGGTATACACGTCGACCCCACGAAGATTGAAGCAGTTAAAGGTTGGATTACGCCGAAGAACCCGTCCGAAGTTCGCTCTTTTCTCGGACTAGCGGGTTATTACCGACGATTCATCGAAGGATTCTCCAAAATCGCTGTGCCGCTTACCGCTCTCACCCATAAAGACAAGCCTTTTGTGTGGGGAACCGCGCAGGAGACTGCCTTTCAAACCCTCAAGCCTATGCTGTGCAATGCACCGATTCTTACGCTGCCCGACGGAAGCAATGACTTCGTTGTCTACTGTGATGCTTCAAACCTTGGTCTTGGTTGTGTTCTCATGCAACGAGACGAGGTTATAGCCTACGCATCTCGACAGCTCAAAATCCACGAGAAGAACTATACAACCCATGACCTCGAGCTAGGCGCAGTTGTCTTTGCATTGAAGATTTGGCGACACTACCTGTATGGTACCAAGTGTACGATCTTCACCGATCATAAAAGCTTACAACATATCTTTAATCAGAGAGAACTCAACATGCGTCAACGCCGATGGGTAGAACTCCTCAACGAGTACGACTGTGAGATTCGTTATCACCCAGGCAAGGTGAATGTAGTTGCTGACGCACTCATGTCACACCTCGATCTCCACGTGTCACCGGTGGGCCCGGTGTGGGGTACAGTGACGTGGTTGGCATCGTCATAGACAAACAACACAATATAATAATGCACAGCGGAAGCAGAAATAGATTCATTTCAACTTTAATTAAAATGTAATAATAAATATCACAAGTAGTTGAACCGGATCCACAGGCGGATCAAATAAAATAAGATAAATTGTTCAACAGTTTATTGTCGTCCGAGCTTGCGAGACTATTGTGGACGCTCTTAGGAAACAGCCAGCCTAGTTCGTAAGGTACCTGCACTTAACCTTTTGGGAAAATACGTCAGTTTACACTGGTAAATACAAATCAACTGACACATTTTAAAAATGGTTGAAAATTGATTTAAATGCACACGGCATAAAACATTTTTATTAACTTGGTATAATTATGCAATATAAACTTGTGAACGAATTACATGTACTCGTACTTTTGGTGGCCCGGGATCTTCTGTCCGGGCTAAAGATTAAATGACACACCACATTAATGAGTTATACACGACGGGTGTACGCCTACACCCCGTGCTCTGGTCGTGGCCATCTCGTAAGATAATGCCAAGGATATCCGGGACACGGTCAATAACCCCCCAAAGCCTAAAGTAAGACAAGACTGTTTAAACGAGTCGAACAAACTTTTCCAACTGGACACCCAAGGGTGCAGGATTTGTGCGCTCGATCAAGCGGTATTCTATATACCGTACCCCAAGCCCGTATAGGGAAAATAAGTCAAAATGTATTTACCTGAGCAAGTATGAATCACAATTGGTAAGTGTAGATAGCTTTTACTGGGCCCCCTAATCTGGAACAAAGGTTTATAATAACCTATTAGATTCCTAACGGGTCTTTTATTTAAGCCTAAGCTTTGACCGGTTAGTTTTAAAGACGATACGGCACAAGCGCACGATTAAGCGAAAGACCGGATAGAATGTGATTTAGACCCGACAAGTTTGAATACTTGTATCATATGGGTATACTAAATACATTCTGGATTTTGAGACAAAAATGATAATGTTTGACCCGTTTCGGTCAATTTACGCAAACTAGTTATGTAAACCGAACCGAACGCAAAAAGGGCGTTACGGGTAGCCAAAAGAGTCAAATGCAAGTTCCCTGAGATAATATGCTTTAAATATGATATAATATCAGTAAGTCATGTTCTATTATGCCCCGAATAATTTTAAACTCAATTTATGCCTTAGAAGGGCATTTTGGTCATTTAAAAGATTACAAAAGAGTTAATTTGGAAATCTGAGTCTCGGGTCTGATTTATACAGTAAATATACTTCATTTAACATATTATAACAGTAGGGTATGACCCATATACAAAACTTATCATTTAAAATCAAACTATGCACCGTAGGGGTATTTTAGTAGTTTTGGCCCCTGCTCTTCGTACGCGATATTTTGCTGCTTATCTTGACTCGTAAACCCCCAAACTTGATTTTTAAGAACCTTGGGACATTTACCAACATGGTAAAGTCCTCGGATAACTTTGCGCTCAACCGAAAAGCCATGAAATTCGACGTTGACGCTTTTAACCCCTCAAGTACGGTTTTGGCCATAACTTTCTCATACGATAACGAAACTTCACAAAATTTTTACCACATATTCTAGTGAGTATATTTTATCATTACAAATCTTCGGGTCTGCCAAAAGTTCACTCAGAGGTATAAATTCAACATGTTGACACTTTTGGCCCCTATAGTTTGTAATTCCTCACTTTTGTGCAATTTCCGCTTCGTATGATCCATGATCCATCCGTTTAAGGTTATAAACATTATGTAGGGTTATCATAGAGTATATTTATCCATTGTTGACACTTTGGACCCTTACGTTCCATAGTTTTCACCGTTTGTCGACTTTAGTCCCTCTAAGGTTTGTTTTCACATACCGGGACCTTATGACACGTGTCAATACATTATTGGACGTAATTTTTCAAGGTGTTACATCCTCACCCCCTTAAAGAAATCTCGACCTCGAGATTTACTGAAACAAATGAGGATATTTCTCTTTCATCGTGGATTCCACTTCCCACGTGTATTCTGGACCTCTACGGGCATCCCATTTGACCTTAACAATAGGCACGTGCTTCCTTCGAAGCTTCTTCACCTGTCGATCCTCGATCGACAAAGGTTTTTCCACGAACTTCAAACTCTCGTCTATGTGTATATCTGTATGTGGTATAACCAGTGATTCGTCCGCGAAACACTTATTCAAATTACAGATGTGGAACACATTATGAATAGCGCTAAGTTCTTCATGCAAGTTTAACTTATTAGCGACTGCCCCGACACGTTCGATGATCTCGAAAGGTCCTATGTATCTCGGGCTTAGCTTGCCTTACTTACCAAATCGCATCACCCCTTTCCAAGGTGATACCTTAAGCAATACCTTATCACCTACATCGAAGTGAAAATCTTTGCGCTTAGGATCCGCATAACTTTTCTGCCTATCCCTGGCAGCTTTCAAACGATCGTGAATCTGAACGATCTTATCCGTCGTCTCAAAAACGATATCTGGTCCTGACAGCTGGACATCTCCATCTTCTGCCCAACAAATGGGCGATCTACACTTTCTACCGTATAAGGCCTCAAAAGGCGCAGCTTTTATGCTGGAATGGTAGCTATTGTTGTAGGATAATTCAATCAGTGGTAGGTTCTTATCCCAACTACCACCCAAGTCGATCACACATGCACGAAGCATGTCTTCCAAAGTTTGAATGGTACGCTCACTCTGACCATCGGTCTGAGGATGATAAGCCGTACTAAAATTCAAACGAGTGCCCAACGATTGTTGGAAACTCTTCCAAAAATGCGACATATATCTAGTATCTCTATCGGAAATAATAGATATAGGTATACCATGTAACGCTACAATCTTATCGACGTATAATTGAGCTAACATATCAAAGCTATACGTCTCCTTGATGGGTAGAAAATGAGCTGACTTCGTCAGTCTATCTACGATGACCCATATGGTATCATTTCCTTTTTTCGTCTTTGGCAACTTGGTGATAAAATCCATTGTCACCATTTACCATTTCCACTTGGGAATTTCGGGTTGTTGAAGCAAACCTGACGGTTTCTGATGCTCAGCCTTGACTTGCGCACAAGTCAAACATTTAGCTACATGCTCAGCTACTGACTTTTTCAAACCAATCCACCAGTAGTTTGATTTCAGATCCTGGTACATCTTATCAGCTCCAGGATGAATGGAATATTTAGAGCTGTGGGCTTCCTGGAGGATAACATCCCGAAGACCTCCATAAACTGGAACCCATATTCGTCCGTTTAGTCGTAGCATTCCATCCTTGTCGTAGGATAACTGCTCCTCAGTTACTCCTAACTTTTCTTCAGGATAGTTAGCTTCCAACACAGCTTCCTTCTGTGCAGCTAACACCCTCTCGTTCAAATTATTCCTTATCTCAATGCGCTTGGCATTGATTCTGATCGGTTTCACCCTTTCCTTTCTTCTTAAGGCGTCGGCAACCACATTGGCCTTGCCTGGATGGTATTTTATCTCAGAGTCGTAATCATTCAGGGTTTCCATCTGTAAGTCCCGTATAACCGGATCTTTCAATGATATCAAACAACACCAAGTTTGTGCGGAATCCAAACTTGATGTGATTCAAGAACAAATCGAAAAATATGAAAAGACGAACCGAAAATATGGAAACGAAGAACACGATACCGAATAACCTTTAAACTTGCACACGATTCTATTACTTTGACAAGCAAAATCGTCTGGTACAAGTTCACCACCAATTCCCTCTCTCTCTCTCTCTCTCTCTAGAGAAATTGTAACTATAAAAATCCAACCCTAAAACAAGTAGAAAACTTGTTTATATACTAACCTAAGCCCAAGTCCCTACATGGGCTCCCCTTGGGCCTGCTTGGCCCACATGGCCTAAAGCTTGGCCCAAGTGACCTATAAAGGTCCAAAACCTAATATAAACTAACCCGGTAAAGCCCAGTTCGCAACCATAGCCCGTTGGATTAATTTGATGCGTCAGTCTCACACTTTAGGGCCTAACAATCTCCCCCTAGACTGATGCCATCAAATTGTCTTCATAACTTGAATTCAGCAATGTCTTCAACGAAATCTATGGTTGTCTCTAAGCTGCAGATGTTGTGGAAGTTCTTGACTTCTGAACTCTCAGCACTGGGTCTCTTTCTTCAGCTCTTGTGGTTAGCTTCATATCAGGATCACGATCAGCATTTACTTGAAAATCTTGTCAAAAAGAATGTGAGAGGAGGATTCTCAGCAGCTCTTTTCTTCTTCAGTCTTTGTCTTTCAAGCAGGTTCACGGTACTTCTTCAAATGCACTTTCATTGTCAGACGACGTCTTGTATCCGGTTCTTCTGACTCAGGTACATCTTGTTGTTGTGATGCTTTGGGCTTCTTTAGCAACTAACAGCATCTCAGTCTTCATCAACCCCTGTTCTTGATTGAAATCAAGTTCTGCACATGCTCACAAACTCATAAGCAAACATTTCTTATGCAACAGGGAGAGTACCACATGAACACTAGGTACATGAAATTTCACGATTTAAATTCTTTTAACTTTTGATGATCAGCCAAATCTTCAAGAACGGTTACATTTTTAATTTTTAAGAGAAACAAATAAACACACTATTTTTGGATTTTTGAATTTTTCTATTTTTTTTAATTTTTAATTTCAAGAACTAAAACAAATAAAAACTCAAAATATAAACAACTACCATAATATACAATTACAATTGCAATGGGATCAAAATTCGTTCTCGAGCAGACTAAGGAACATTTTTCAGTACGAGCCTAATCAAACTGGTCTATGCGATTGCCAATATGTTTGTCCACTTAAACTTTAATGCTCAACTTTCAATTTTTCAACTTCGTGATATGCTTAAGGTAATATTATACTATTATACCCGTGTGTCCCATTCCAAGGCATACCCCCACGATCAAGGTAAGCACAACGATTCATCGTAGCAGGTGAGTATACTGATGTCATCCTTTAAGATATCCTGACTGTGTCTAGGTCTGCATATAATCTGTTTTATCATGTTTTGATTTCTTAACAAAGAACACCCAAATAAATACTAATCAAATCTCGGAAATATAAACAGCACACTCTATCATGCAAGTATCTTCCCTACCACATATTTCACAAGTCCAATCCAGATTTCTGAAATCTTAACTGGGAGTAGGTTGAGAAAAGAACAAAATAGATCTTTTGCAGAGATGATATAATATACAGATCAAATGAGTTTTTCTCAATTTGATATAGGTTTCTTGGGGTTTCTTTTGGGCACTAGAGGGCCTCTTTCGGGTGTTTAGATCTACAGCGCGACAACAGACAGCTAGGTCAGCATGTATCTGGATGCAGCAGAAGCTGTCGTTGCCTAGCACCTCCAGGTCAGCATGTATCTGGATGCAGCAGAGGAGGTACACGACTTTTTTTCAGAGAAGATTTCATAATCAGATCAAAATTGTGTGTATCGGGAAACATACAGACATTCAAATAGATATGAGCTAATTCCAAGTGACTTTCTTTCCTGGGGTCATGTACAATTTTAGTTCTAAGCAGAAAAACAGCCAAGATATCCCCGGATGTTTGTAACAACATAAAGACCCGAAACCTCAGATGTTGGCTATCTATCAACGCAAGATTTAAGACCATAAAATCATACGCCGTTGGTATGTTACCCACATGATACATAGTTCGTTATGTTTATATCACTTAGTATCTTTTATCATGTTGAGCGTCAAGCCTATCGACATATCGCAGTAGATCCTAGTCTTTTCAGCTATGACACCTTACATGTGTTAGTCAAACCCTTTAACACGAACATTTATTTCACTTCCCATATCATGCAATTTATCTTTTTGGCTTTTTCATTTTTCTAATGTTTTTGTATTTTTCTCATTTTCTCCCCCTAAAGCAATACATATATATACATCAAACTCTTTTTGTATTTTTTTCTTTTCTGAGTTTTCTCCCCCTAAACTCTATATCTATCTATATGTTCCTCTCCCCCCCTAAATTTGTGCATAAATCTTGGATTTTTGCGCAAATTTACCATTTACTAGAGAAAGGACACTTTATATACAAAGTTATAAACTAAGAAAAAGAGAAAATATTTTTGCGTAACCGTTCTGTCATCAGATTAAAGACACTGATCAAATTCAAATCAAAGTTCTGAATTTAAACGGTACCTTTTGCTGATCATTTCTTACTTCTTTTATCTCCTCCAAAGGAAACATATCATCTGTAAAAAAAATTGAACTTTTTGCAACAGTGAAATGTTACCCGTTTTTATCTCTGGAACAACCGCTATCAACATTCCAGAGATTGTCAACAGCTCCTCCTTGGTTGTTCCTGAAAAGTAAGGAGATTAGTAAGACATGGGTACCCAGGCCATCGTGGTCCTGGGATTAACTGAAGCATCAAAATAAGACACTTCCTTCAAACACAAGTCCCCTTTTGTTTCAAGGATTGGAGACGTAGCTGCTTTTTGTTTTGCTCTCCAAATTTGTTTAGGCTTTTCTAGTTTCTTAGATGCCTTTGGCAAAACATTTGGCTTATCAACCTTGTTATTTTTCAAAATTTTGTAGGTTTCAAAGCTTGTTTTCTTTTTGCTTTAGCAGCATTCCAATCCCCATCAGAAGGTTTAACCGTGAGATTCACATTCTTCATTGCCTTAGGTGAAGATACCTTCATTGGCTTAGAATGGTAGTTGTCCTTTGGTGTAACCCTCTGATTTTGCATATAGTAGGGTACGTAGGGATGCCTTGTGCAGTTTCTAGCAATGTGACCCGCAATGCCACAGTTGTAGCAAGTTTGTCTTTTCACCGGAAGGACGTTTTGAGCCGCTTGATTCGCTCTAGCAGGTCCTGAAGGACAAACCGGTCCTTTTTGCGTTGGATGTGACTGCACATTTCTCTTAGATGAAGACGAATTGGGGTGCTTGTATTTGTTGTTTGCAGAAGTCTTGTTGCTCTGAGCACCATTTTTCGTCTTTTCTCCCATATTGGAGCTTTCAATCACCTTGTCATGAGCCTTATGAGATCGTGATTGTCCTTGATAAGCAGACTTCGCATACCCCTGACTTTGATCTGCTTGCTTTGACTCATTCCGCTTGTTGTGAACCGGCTCACAAACATCAGCACACGAGTGAGTGTTGGCATTTCGTTGCACTTTTGGACGATGAACACAATTTCTAGCAATGTGTTCAGGAATTCCACAGTTGAAACATGTCTGTCGTTTCAATGTATGGATATTCTGACAGCCAGCAGCCGTAGCTGATTTGGTGGGTCTAGATGACCGAGCTTGCGTTGCCTGTGTTCCATGTGCCTTTTCTGAGTTCTTCTGTACCTGTTGATCAGAACTAGCACAAGCATAAGATTCAGACAGATGATGTTTTTCGTCTTTTATAATTTTATCAGGATCATTCTGAAAAGACGATTCAGTTTCTGTTTTAATTTCCTTTTCAGAAACATTTTCTTGTGACGTTTCATTTAATGTGACCACCTCTTCTTTTTCAAAATCTGGTTCAGTTTTAATTTCAAAAGATGTAGAAGTTTCATCAACACGTGTTTCATCAACACACGTATCATGTGAATCTACTTGTGGTTTACTTTCAGCTACTGGTTCCAATTGGGTCCCACTCGATTCAACATTAGGGATGCCCACTGAGATAGATTCAGAAGAAGAATCACAGAACTCCTGATTTTCTTGTGAAGACGTTTCAGTGGTTTCACTGAATGTGTCCTGAGGGACCTCACCTGTGACACTTTCATCAACCAAAGGGTTAGAAACATCAGATACACAAGATGAAACATAAGCAGAAAATGATGCAAACAGAGATCGACTAAAAGCAATATCAGATTCAGTTTGTTCAAAATAATTTTCGGAAATATTAGAACGATCAACTGATTCACTCCCAAGAACATCTCCACACTTTACTTCAGAGACTTTATCTGCACATGAAGACGAAGTATTAGGATCAACTGAGCCTTTAGAAACAAAGTTGATTGGAGCAGACTTCTGTTTCTCAATTTGTCTGTCATTAAATGATGACTTATTGTTTTTGGGACCATAAGTCATGTTGCTTTCATTTTTCATCTCCTCCTCAGTCATTGGTAAATAAGTATAATTATCATTGTACGGAGGAGGAGTCTGATTATAACCCAATCCTGACCCTTTCCTTTTAGAATATGCCAATTGCTGATCACACAGATTTTTGACTAATTTACTGGAAGAATCAAATTTCTTAATGTTTAATTGATTTATTTGGTATTTATCCCTTACATTCTCCGGTTCTTTAGTCACCTCACACAATTTTTCTTTGACTATCATGAGTTGGGCCGTAGCTACACTGACATCGTCCTTGAGTTGAACAATGTCCTTGCGCTGAGCTTCGATTTTCTCTTTGAAAAGTTTTTCGTTTTTAGTTAAAGTGAAATTTTTCCGTTTAATTTCATTATAGTCTTCGATTAGCTTAGCGTTGTGAATTCTATAAACTTCAATTCTTTGTCTACACTCAGGAGTACAGAAAACCGAAAGTGTATCTTCAACAGTCATTTCTTGAACCACGGGTTTGTGAAATATGAATGCCATGATTTCAGCGGGTGGTTGATAAGTTTGTTCTTCTCCTCAAAACACAAACCAAACAAGAACCCGTGTACTCGCTCACTCAAAACCTTTTGCACGCGAAGGAACCTGCTTTCTGAACCGTAGCTCAAAACCTGTCAAACCGAGTTTACCACCAAACAAACCCCATTTTTTTAATTATTATTTTTATGTTTATTATTATATTATTATTTTATTTTATTTAATTTTTTAATTTTTTTTATTTTAAAGTTATTATATTTTTTTTATAATTACTAAAAGAGAATACTTATATTAATTATTATTATTATTATTATTATTATTATTATTATTATTATTATTATTATTATTATTATTATATAATGATTAGCTAATGATTGTTAGAATGATTAATATTATTATATTCTAACCTAAAGTATCATTAAATGTCTGTATGTCTTCTTCGTTTCACAACTACTGAAACCCTAATTCAGCCTCTCAATAGATAATCGTGAAATAACGTTGGCTGAAGACGTAATTTGATCGGAAAAGAAGACCGACGGTGATCGGAGAGAACGATGGTCGGTGACGGAGACAGCGGTGTCGATGATGATATTGTGACGGAGACAGCGGTGACTGGTGGTCGGAGGATCAGACGATGTTGAAAGGTGGTGGTGGTTTATGGCGGAGATGGTGAAAGTTGCAGGTTGTTGATGATGGCCGGAGAAGGTGATTCGAAACAGTTAATCGATGACTCGGAATCGAAACCTCAAAGTGTAATTGTTCCCCGGAACCACAGGAGCTGTTGATACGATGATTATGGGGATGACTGCCGGATAAAATGATGGTCGACGGCGAGGGTTGATGAAGAGGATGACCGAAGGAGATGTTGATGATGAGACTTTGCTGAACGGAGAATGGATGGAGACGATCAAAGAGATGACAGTGAACCGATGGAAGATGTTGGTTAGAGTGAGTGGTTCGTAGGCAACAGGGTAGATGATGACAAACCGGAGATCGAGTTGGTTATGGTGATGAGTTGCAGATCGTCGGTGATACGGTGTCGGAGGTGATCGGAAGAATGACAGTTTAACGTCGGAGAATGATGATCAGAAGACAAGCAACTCGAAACTTTTATGTGTCGGAGTCCGAACTCGAAACCTCGAACTTGATCCGAAGAAGATGACGATGAACGGACGTGATGTATGATAGATAACAGTCGCTGGCCGTATAATTTTGAAGAATGGTGACCAGAGATCGACGAGACGGTTATCGGAGTTTCGCAAACATCGACTGAGAAGATGATGGTAAACGATGAACTTTGGTGGTTACGAAACGGAATGGTGGTTGCGAGTGGGGACAATAATGAAGATGGAGATGACTCGAGACCTCGGTTGCGACTCGGAACCGAGGTTGCGAGTCGGACAAGTCGAAACGGTGGATGCGAGATGATTGAAGAAGGTTGCGACTCAATCAGTGAAGAATGAAACCTATTGATGAAAGAGACTTTAAATATAATACTTGTGGTTGCGACTCAAACGTGATGAACCGAAATCGTGAAATATGGAAACTCGCAAACTGAATGTTATTTTGAAACAAATCCGGTCAACCAAAATATCTTTTTCAAACAACTTTTCCGAAAACAATTGAGATTAATCAAAGATTTTTTAAAAATCTTATCAAAATTAAACAAAATTTCCAAATCAGTTTGTTTATTTTTTTTTTTTATTTTTTTTTTAAATAAAAGATTATGTTTAATCTTTTAACAACTTTTTCAAGAATTGAAACACCAAAATATGTGGAATTTTCAAGAAAATTCGATGAACACTACGAAGAACGCGATGAACACCAACCCAAAAATAACGAAATGTTGAATCCTTGATATCACACCGAGCCTAGAAATAGGTTCTAAAGGCTCTGATACCACTTGTAAGTCCCGTATAACCGGATCTTTCAATGATATCAAACAACACCAAGTTTGTGCGGAATCCAAACTTGATGTGATTCAAGAACAAATCGAAAAATATGAAAAGACGAACCGAAAATATGGAAACGAAGAACACGATACCGAATCACCTTTAAACTTGCACACGATTCTATTACTTTGACAAGCAAAATCGTCTGGTACAAGTTCACCACCAATTCCCTCTCTCTCTCTCTCTAGAGAAATTGTAACTATAAAAATTCAACCCTAAAACAAGTAGAAAACTTGTTTATATACTAACCTAAGCCCAAGTCCCTACATGGGCTCCCCTTGGGCCTGCTTGGCCCACATGGCCTAAAGCTTGGCCCAAGTGACCTATAAAGGTCCAAAACCTAATATAAACTAACCCGGTAAAGCCTAGTTCGCAACCATAGCCCGTTGGATTAATTTGATGCGTCAGTCTCACACTTTAGGGCCTAACACCATCCATCGCCTCTGACGCATGTTCAATTCCTTCTGATTGAACAAGTATTGAAGACTCTTGTGATCCGAATAAATTATACACTTGGTTCCATACAAGTAATGTCTCCATAGCTTCAAAGCAAATACAACTGCACCCAATTCCAAATCGTGGGTGGTGTAGTTCTTCTCGTGCACCTTTAGCTGTCGAGAAGCGTAGGCAATGACTTTGCCTTTCTGCATGAGTACACAGCCCATACCAGTATGTGACGCATCACAATATACCACAAATTCTTCTATACCATCAGGCAATGTCAACACTGGCGCATTTCTCAACTTCTTCTTCAAAATGTCGAAGGATTCCTGCTGCTTAGGGCCCCAATCAAACTTAATCTTCTTACGAGTCAACGAATTTAGGGGCGCAGCAATTCTTGAAAAGTTCTCGATAAATCGCCTATAGTATCCTGCCTTTCCGAGGAAACTGCGAATCTCAGTAGGCGTCTTTGGCTCTTGCCAGTTCATGACTGCTTCTACTTTAGCGGGATCTACTTGGATACCTCGCTCACTTACTACATGTCCAAGGAACTGGACTTCTCGAAGCCAAAGTTCACACTTCGAAAATTTGGCATAAAGTTTCTCCTGGTGCAGAAGTTTGAGAATACAACGAAGGTGTTTCTCATGGCCAGCTTGGCTCTTCGAGTAGATAAGGATGTCGTCAATAAAGACGATAACGAATTTATCCAAATAAGGCTTGCAGACACGGTTCATGAGATCCATGAAGGCGGCTGGTGCGTTAGTGAGTCCAAAAGGCATCACTAGGAACTCGTAATGTCCATATCGAGTCCTAAACGCTGTCTTGTGCACATCTTCATCCTTGACTTTCAACTGATGATAACCTGACCTCAGGACGATCTTTGAGAAATAGCTTGCTCCTTGCAACTGATCGAACAGATCGTCGATCCTGGGTAACGGATACCTATTCTTGATAGTGACTTTGTTAAGCTCACGATAATCGAAGCACAGGCGCATCGATCCATCCTTCTTTTTAACGAACAAGATTGGCGCTCCCCAAGGAGATGAGCTAGGCCTAATAAAACATTTAGCTAACAAATCATCCAACTGCGTCCTCAACTCCTTCATCTCCGTTGGTGCCAATCTATATGGTGCTATTGCTACAGGCGCTGCACCCGGAATAATGTCTATTCGGAACTCCACTTGCCTATCCGGTGGCAAACCGGGTAGTTCTTCAGGGAATACCTCAGGATATTCTGAGATGACAGGGATATCCTCAATCTTCGGCTTCGGTTCATCAATGGTAACTTGTGCCATATAAATGACACATCCCTTCTGCATGCATCTGGATGCCTTGAGCATGGACACTTGTTCCGGCAATCCATGCTGGGTATCTCCTTGAATAGTAAGGGACTCACCGGACGGAGTCTTAACTATCACTTGCTTTCTTTTGCACAGAATCTGGGCTTGGTTACTGTAGATGCAGATTTTGTGTCCGATGCTTGTCGAATAGATTAGTTTTATTTTATGCTGAATTTGTAATAGTTAGTGAAACGGTCAAACGAACGTGTATAGACCCGCTCGTTTGAAGTGGTCAAACGAGAGGGTTGTTGGTTTGACTGTGTGTGTGTGTTGCTAGACAAAGTGGCTGTGTTGTTATTGGTGTCGAAGGATAAGGCATCGAAGGATTATGAATATCCTTCGAGGAGCTCGAAAGATACCCATCGAAGGATGGACCTCGAAGGATATCGAAGGATATCATTCGAGGTATGTGAGTATCTTTCGAAGACTGTCTGATCGAAGGATGATGTTTCGACCAGTCAGTCTGATCCTTCGAACCGCAGCCTGTGTTTTGGTATAAATACCAACACTTTGTCATTTGTAACACAAGAGTGAGAGCACAAGTGTGTGCTAGAGAGTGATAGGAGGTTTGAGTCCTCACCGGGAGAAATCACCACTTGATTTCTCCCTGGATGTATACTTCTTTGGTATTAGTTCGGTTTCCATGTAATCGGGCCGACTTGTAATGTTTACTACCGGATTAATACAAAAGTTGTTTGTTTATCATCTCTTTATCTCTTCCATCTTTGAACATGAACATGAAAATCACGGTTTCGGTCCCGAAACCTGGACCTACAATTGGTATCAGAGCCATGGTGCCCGATTTAGTAAAACTAACCGTTTACTAAGTCACATGTGCTCTAGATCTGTGATTTTTGTGGGTTTTTGTTCAAGATGTAAAAAGGTGAAAATGAGAAAAACCCAGATCTGGACCCGGATATCCAGATCTGTGATAAACCGGGTGTTGGGTTTTATGTTTTTCTCCTAAATCTTCAAGTTTCCATCATCAAAAACTGTATACAAAGTGTTTTCGTCAGATCTGCAGATGAACAGTCCTCCGTGTTCTTGATGTTCTTGACAGCTTCAAGTTTCGAAAGATGTTGTTTGTCCATCGAAAGATTGAACAGATTTCGAAGGATCAGACAAAATTCAAATTTCAAATTTTCATGCTTCGAAATTTGCGAAAGTTGGTCACCTACCACATCAACTTTTCTGACACCTGTCGTACTTTCTGTCCTTGTGTCAGAACCATCGAAGGATAACTTTCGATCTCGAAAGATCATCCTTCGATCAAGGAGATTCGAAAGATGAACAGGAGTGCTCGAAAGATCATCAGTCCTTCGAAGGATCAAAAAGACTTCGAAGGATCAACTCTGAAGTGTACGAAGGATCAGCCATGTCCAACTTCGAAAGGTGTTCGAAAGATCTGTGACATGTGCTCGAAAGATGCTCGAAAGATATGTGACATGTGCTCGAAAGACTTCGAAAGATCATCTTTCGAAGCTGTCTTGGTGTTTATCTTTCGTTTGATGCAGATGTTTCGAAGGATCCAGATGTTGTGGAATTTTATGAACTCAGACAGTGTGTTGGGGTTAATCATTTAATTCACTTGGAGTCGGGTCGGGTGTTCGCAAGGATTATTCATACCGGGCTTCAAAGTTTCAACATCAAAATTCGTACGTGCCTTGGGAACACGCGGGGTGATGCAGCATGATGAACACAAGAGATGATGAAAACTTGATGTTTGAAAATGTGGGATAGTCACGGTTACCAATGAAATGTCAAACATGGTAACGTGACTATTATGGGCCAAACACAACAGTTCCGCTTGGTGGAGGGAATTGGTGAATATTTGACGACAGTTTCTTTGAAGTGGAAAGAATCTGTTAAGGTTTAGAGATTTTGCCAAAGAAATGGGGGGATAAAATTTTCATTTGTTGAATTTCTTCGGTAAAATTCTAAACGCAATCACAGGTGGTAGAGTTTATGATCTTCTGGTGATTCAAACGGTTCAGCGTGGAATGTTTTGCACAGACACTTGAAGATCAAGACTTGATGCAGTTGTTTAAGAATGGAACCTTTATCATATGCCGGTTGGAGTATTGGAAGATCAGCGGAAGATCGGTCAATTGATCCTTTTGAGGAAATTGCACAACACTCAACACGGATACGCGTACTTTGAGGGGGAAATCTTATACATTGAGCATCAGGATACTACTTACCTGGATCATCGGTCAAGGGGGAATTTGTCTACACAGAGAAGATGAATACTTGGCTGAAGATCGATTGCAGTTGCATTTTCAGCATTCGACAGCAACGGACAAGGGGGAATTTGTTGATGCAGATTTTGTGTCCGATGCTTGTCGAATAGATTAGTTTTATTTTATGCTGAATTTGTAATAGTTAGTGAAACGGTCAAACGAACGTGTATAGACCCGCTCGTTTGAAGTGGTCAAACGAGAGGGTTGTTGGTTTGACTGTGTGTGTGTGTTGCTAGACAAAGTGGCTGTGTTGTTATTGGTGTCGAAGGATAAGGCATCGAAGGATTATGAATATCCTTCGAGGAGCTCGAAAGATACCCATCGAAGGATGGACCTCGAAGGATATCGAAGGATATCATTCGAGGTATGTGAGTATCTTTCGAAGACTGTCTGATCGAAGGATGATGTTTCGACCAGTCAGTCTGATCCTTCGAACCGCAGCCTGTGTTTTGGTATAAATACCAACACTTTGTCATTTGTAACACAAGAGTGAGAGCACAAGTGTGTGCTAGAGAGTGATAGGAGGTTTGAGTCCTCACCGGGAGAAATCACCACTTGATTTCTCCCTGGATGTATACTTCTTTGGTATTAGTTCGGTTTCCATGTAATCGGGCCGACTTGTAATGTTTACTACCGGATTAATACAAAAGTTGTTTGTTTATCATCTCTTTATCTCTTCCATCTTTGAACATGAACATGAAAATCACGGTTTCGGTCCCGAAACCTGGACCTACAGTTACTCGATAACCAATCCATGCCTATCACTATGTCGAATCCAGCTAGCTTAAAGGGAAGCAAGGATAACGGGAATGAATGATTCCTAATGGATATAACACATCCATCTAGAACAGTCGAGGCGGTTTCTATGGTTCAATCGGCTAATTCCACCTCATATTTCACACTTAAGGTTTTAACAGGTAGGTTTAACAATTTACAAAACTTATCATCTACAAACGATTTATCAGCTCCTGAAGCAAAAAAGACTCTAGCGAAAACATCATTTACAAGAAAAGTACCTGTAATGACGTTGTCATCAAGAACTGCTTCCTTGGCGTCCATTCTGAAGACTCTCGCATTAGTCTTCTTTCCTTCATCGGCTTTCTTCGCGTTCTTTGGGCAATTTGGCCGGATGTGCCCTTTCTCGTTGCAACCAAAACAAGTTGCATCCTTAATCCTCTTGCAATCCAAGGCTTTATGGTCTGTGGACTTGCCGATTCCACATCGTTTTTCGCGAGACTGGGATTTCGCTTCCAAACGACATTTCCCAAAATGGTGTCTCTTGCAGGTCTTGCATCTGGGTCTCTCACCCGATTGATGATCTCCTTTCTTGAATCCCGACCCTTTCCTATGGTCGTTGTTCCCTCTGTGTCGCTTCTCCGATCTTCGCGAGGTGTCATCCTCATGTTTCCTTTTGTTTTCCTCTGAGCTCTTAATAGCTCTCAATCTGACTACATCTTGAGTGAGGGAGAGGGATAGATCAGCTACTGATCTAAATGTCGTAGGCCTTGATGCCTTAACGCTCGCCTTTATCTCTGGTGCCAAACCCCCAATAAAACGTGCGATCCTTCGCGGCTCCGGGGTCACCAAATACGGCACTAAACGAGACAAGGTGTTGAAGGTAGTGAGATATGCCTGACAATCGAGATTCTTCATTACCAGAGATACGAAATCCGACTCAATCCTTTCGACCTCATGCTGCGGGCAGAAATTTTCCTTGATCAGGGCTACAAACTGATCCCATGCCATGCTGTACAGAGCGGCTTTACCGGCAGCTTGTAGGAGTGACTTCCACCATGCTAGAGCATCTCCTTTAAATGACTGGGACACGTACTTTACTACGTCCCAATCAGCACACCCGCTGATGTCAACAACTGTATCCATCTCATCAATCCACGTCATGCAGTCTACTGCTCCTTTCTCCCCAGTAAAATCCCTGGGTTTGCATGAAACTAAATACTTGTACGTACAGGACTTGCTGTGCGTATCATGCTTCAGTTTGATTTCTTGTTTCGGTACACTACTGTGGTTGGAGGAGTGGTTATCCTCCTCATCCTTTTTCGGCTCATTCTTCTTAGAAGGCGGCTTACTATGAGCCTCCGAATGAGTCTTGGGCTTTACGTGCGATACGGTTCGGGTCCTACTCCGAGTCCCGCTAGATTCTCTGAATTGCCTATCCATAGCTTTGGCAACAGCGTTTTCTACCAGTGCTTGCAGTTCCGCACCAGTGACGTGAATCCTTGTATTATCTGGGTGCTCCCCAGAGTGACTGTCGGTTTCTTCCGATTTGGTCATGTAGCTTTAAGCTACATAAAAGTAAGGACAAGGTCTATTTTAGAAACCTAACAGTATTATCGTTCTAGACGATTAATTAACCATGGTATTAATAACCATAATAGTTAATTTAATTAATTTCATTCAGGGCTTTTATTAGCAACTATAATGGAATGAAATATATATATTGGCCCAATAGGCCTAGTCACTTCGGACAACTTCTAAATTTTAAATTTAGATTTTTATAGGATTAGAAATTATATAATTAAACAAATAATCCCTTACTTGGCAGGGAGTCATAAACCACAACTGCCTTTTTTTGCTTTATATGACATAGTCATAACCCGTAGGTTTCAAGCCATAATCAGACTTGTATACAGATATAATCTGTAGATAATTTATTAAAAAGGGTGGCTTGTGTGATTTTACAGATCACGCTTGGCCAAGAATGTTAACATGTTTACAGATGTTAACAGAGATTTGAATCTTTTCAACCAGGTTTTACCATATTGGCCAGGCCTGTTAATAAGACATTCAAGCTAGGTTTTACCTTACTAAGATTCTTATTAAATGGCAAATCAAATAAAAATTGATATTTTCCATTTATTTGAATATTATATTCATGCACATAGATAAAATGAAAAAAAAACTTAAATTAACCATTTTAGATAAAGTAAACTAGTACAACTTTGCCCTAAACGGGACTTTTAACTGAAATAACATGCCCACGCAGGGGCTAAACCAAATAACAAACAATTAAAACAAAACAAACCCACGCAGGGGTTAAACAGAAATATACCCACGCACGGGTAGAATACCGGAATAAATGTCCTCGCAGGGACATGAGTAAATGAGCTAACAACACAGGATTTAATAATCCTTCTTACTCTTACCCTTGATTAAGTCAACCATCTTCTTAAACATACCGCGGTTGTGTCGGCGATCTTCCCGCATTTCCTGTCGCAACTCACGACGCACGTCGTTTATCCCTTGCAGGATTTCTTGGACCTGCGGTGGCGACATCATAGGCGCCGGTGGCGGTGGCTGATACTGCGGTGGCTGCGGGGGTTGCGGCTACTGGTATCTCTGCGGCGGGTATCCAAAAGTGGATTGCCCCGTCGCCCAAGTGCCTCCAAATGGACCTTCAGGTGGAAGAGAGCCGAAGTTTGAAGCCATCCAGTATGGGTCTCCTGTATAATCATAGCCCTGAGGGAAAACCTGCTCAAACGGGTTGAACTGTGCTGCGCTAGCATACGCAGGGATGGGCTCTCCAAAGTTCTGCGGCGGCAGTGGCGCAATAGGCGCAGAAGTAACTCCTGAGACGGGATGTGGAGACTCTCCCATCTCTGACTCCTCTTGGAGCGGCGAGTAGCGGCTACTGCCAACATGCGGAGGGGTGCCAATGCGAATCCCTCCTCGCGTAGACATACGCGCGTTCCTCCTTGGCCTCTGAGGCGGAGGAGGCAAAACCGGTGGTGGTGGTGGCGACGGAGTGACCACGTCGCGCTAGAAGGCCTTAGATGGATCCTGCTGCTGCTGAGGCTGCTGCTGAAGCTGCTGCTGCTGGGAGTGGTGCTGAGAGTGCACTGGAGAACTGTGGTAAGACTGGTGCATGGGGGAGTTGTGGTAGCTGGGGGTATGAAACCAATCATGCTGCTTAAACCTCTCCTCGTAGCTGTCTACACCATTGAAAGGTGATCCCCTGTATGGTGACCCATCTGATATCTCAATGGGATGGTTGGGAGTGCTGGACGGCGGCAGGGAAGGGTCAGTGTCCTCGTCGACCTCCATCTCATTACCACCCGAGAAGTGGTCTTCAGGTCCGAGTGGGTTATGACCCACTGGTTCATCCAAGTAGGCATCAGGGTTGTACAGGCCCTGATAAACGGGTGCTTGGTAGTGGTGAGGTGACTGATGTAAAGGAATGAAAGATCCGGGGGAGTCATGGGGCCCATTTTCAGAGTGTGGCCCAAACGAGTGTGGTATGGATGGTGAGGTACTCAGTGATACCGAGTGCCTAGCTGGTTCAGCAAGCGATCTCCAAAGATCGTGGGCTGCAGTGTTATGGGATGCTGATGGGGCCCGCCTATGCGAAGGCCCTGCCTCGTGGTCATGCGAGGTGGCGAATCCTCCTCGTCCTCGTACACGTGGCGGCATGATGTACCTGTAAAAATCAAACAAGTTGCACAACGAAATATATAAGACAAAGCTTAATAAAAAAAATAAATAAACGAAATTTTGAACATTTCCTAAGTTCTTTGTCTAGACTCGAAAATCGAGGAATGTGCAATTGTGTAACTGAGATTAAACACAAAGACTAGTGTTTAATTCACTCAGCGTTGGCTCTGATACCAACCTGTCACACCCCGATCTCCACGTGTCACCGGTGGGCCCGGTGTGGGTTACAGTGACGTGGTTGGCATCGTCATAGACAAACAACACAATATAATAATGCACAGCGGAAGCAGAAATAGATTCATTTCAACTTTAATTAAAATGTAATAATAAATATCACAAGTAGTTGAAACGGATCCACAGGCGGATCAAATAAAATAAGATAAATTCTTCAACAGTTTATTGTCGTCCGAGCTTGCGAGACTATTGTGGACGCTCTTAGGAAACAACCAGCCTAGTTCGTAAGGTACCTACACTTAACCTTTTGGGAAAATACGTCAGTTTACACTGGTAAATACAAATCAACTGACTCATTTTAAAAATGGTTGAAAATTGATTTAAATGCACACGGCATAAAACATTTTTATTAACTTGGGATAATTATGCAATATAAACTTGTGAACGAATTACATGTACTCTTACTTTTGGTGGCCCGGGATCTTCTGTCCGGGCTAAAGATTAAATGACACACCACATTAATGAGTTATACACGACGGGTGTACGCCTACACCCCGTGCTCTGGTCGTGGCCATCTCGTAAGATAATGCCAAGGATATCCGGGACACGGTCAATAACCCCCCAAAGCCTAAAGTAAGACAAGATTGTTTAAACGAGTCGAACAAACTTTTCCAACTGGACACCCAAGGGTGCAGGATTTGTGCGCTCGATCAAGCGGTATTCTATATACCGTACCCCAAGCCCGTATAGGGAAAATAAGTCAAAATGTATTTACCTGAGCAAGTATGAATCACAATTGGTAAGTGTAGATAGCTTTTACTAGGCCTCCTAATCTGGAACAAAGGTTTATAATAACCTATTAGATTCCTAACGGGTCTTTTATTTAAGCCTAAACTTTGACCGGTTAGTTTTAAGGACAATACGGCACAAGCGCACAATTAAGCGAAAGACCGGATAGAATGTGATTTAGACCCGAAAAGTTTGAATACTTGTATAATATGGGTATACTAAATACATTCTGGATTTTGAGACAAAAATGATAATGTTTGACCCGTTTCGGTCAATTTACGCAAACTAGTTATGTAAACCGAACCGAACGCAAAAAGGGCGTTACGGGTAGCCAAAAGAGTCAAATGCAAGTTCCCTGAGATAATATGCTTTAAATATGATATAATATCAGTAATTCATGTTCTATTATGCCCCGAATAATTTTAAACTCAATTTATGCCTTAGAAGGGCATTTTGGTCATTTAAAAGATTATAAAAGAGTTAATTTGGAAATCTGAGTCTCGGGTCTGATTTATACAGTAAATATACTTCATTTAACATATTATAACAGTAGGGTATGACCCATATACAAAACTTATCATTTAAAATCAAACTATGCACCGTAGGGGTATTTTAGTAGTTTTGGCCCCTGCTCTTCGTACGCGATATTTTGCTGCTTATCTTGACTCGTAAACCCCCAAACTTAATTTTTAAGAACCTTGGGACATTTACCAACATGGTAAAGTCCTCGGATAACTTTGCGCTCAACCGAAAAGCCATGAAATTCGACGTTGACGCTTTTAACCCCTCAAGTACGGTTTTGGCCATAACTTTCTCATACGATAACGAAACTTCACGAAATTTTTACCACATATTCTAGTGAGTATATTTTATCATTACAAAGCTTCGGGTCTGCCAAAAGTTCACTCAGAGGTATAAATTCAACATGTTGACACTTTTGGCCCCTATAGTTTGTAATTCCTCACTTTTGTGCAATTTCCGCTTCGTATGATCCATGATCCATCCGTTTAAGGTTATAAACATTATGTAGGGTTATCATAGAGTCTATTTATCCATTGTTGACACTTTGGACCCTTACGTTCCATAGTTTTCACCGTTTGTCGACTTTAGTCCCTCTAAGGTTTGTTTTCACATACCGGGACCTTATGACACGTGTCAATACATTATTGGACGTAATTTTTCGAGGTGTTACAACTCAGCAGAAAGAATTACGTGCTCGGTGTCCGAAACATCCAAGCACAGT
Source organism: Helianthus annuus (assembly GCF_002127325.2). Classification (NCBI taxonomy): domain Eukaryota; kingdom Viridiplantae; phylum Streptophyta; class Magnoliopsida; order Asterales; family Asteraceae; genus Helianthus; species Helianthus annuus. Next base: position 29,229,692 of record NC_035441.2, on the reverse strand, counting down.
ATAACCTCGAAGCCCTCATTCGTGAAGCGCAACATGCTTGCTTTAATGAGCGTACATTGAAGAGAGAGAGGATCTATCATGATGGAGCTCATCTTATAAGCAAATCCAATGGGATATTCTATTATCTGGACCGAATCTGGGTCCCAAGGAGGACCGATTTGCGAAAGATCATCATGAATGAAGCCCACAAATCCCGATACTCCATTCATCCCGGTGCAGACAAGATGTACCAGGATCTTCGCTACAAGTACTGGTGGTCTGGGATGAAACGAGATATCGCCCTCTATGTTGGTAGCTGCTTAACCTATGCAAAAGTTAAGGCTGAACATCAAAGACCATCCGGCTTACTCGAACAACCGCCTATACCCGTATAGAAGTGGGAGAGCATAGCTATGGACTTCATAACTAAGCTTCCGACCACGCCATCAGGTCACGACAGTATTTGGGTTATAGTCGACCGTCTAACCAAATCAGCCCACTTTCTGCCAATACAAGAAGACTATAAGGTGGCCAAACTAGCCCAAATCTACACCGACGAGATCATTAAAAATCATGGTACGCCTCGAGACATCATCTCTGACCGTGCCGCTCGGTTTACTTCGAGATTGTGGGAAACATTTCAAGCGGCTCTTGGTACGACGCTGAATTTGAGTACCGCGTTCCATCCACAAACCGACGGGCAGACTGAAAGAACGATCCGTACTCTTGAAGACATGCTCCGTGCGTGTGTTATTGATTTTGGTGGTAGTTAGAGCAAACACCTGCCCTTGGTCGAGTTCTCGTATAACAATAGCTACCATTCCAGCATCCAGATGGCACCTTTCGAAGCCTTTTATGGTAGGAGATGTCGTTCGCCCATTGTGTGGCACGAGATAGGTCATTCCCAATTAACCGGTCCCGAGATTCTACAAGAAACGACTGACAAAATCCACCAGATAAGGGAGAACTTGGTAAAGGCCCGGGAGAGACAGAAAAGTTACGCCGATAACCGACGCAAGCCTCTCGAATTTGAAGTTGGTGACTACGTACTCCTAAAGGTATCCCCTTGGAAGGGTGTAGTCCGATTCGGCAAAAGAGGGAAACTTGCGCCTCGATATGTTGGACCTTTTAGAATTCTGGAAAGGATCGGAAAGGTGGCCTACAGACTCGAATTACCGGAAGAACTCAGTAACGTCCACCCGACTTTCCATGTGTCAAACCTTCGGAAGTGTATAGCCGATCCCGATACAGTCATACCACTTGACGATCTTCACCTCAACGAAACGTTACACTTCGTGGAAAAGCCAGTCGAAATCATGGATCGCCAGACCAAGCAACTCAGACGCTCTCGCATTCCAATCGTGAAAGTCCGATGGGAAGGCAAACGAGGCGCGGAGTTCACTTGGGAACTCGAAAGCGACATGAAGGCCAAGTACCCGCAGTTGTTCATATAGATCTGAAGCATCAAATTGGTAAAATCACGGCAATGTAGGGCTCTCGGCCTAATTTCGGGACAAAATTCCCTAAAGGAGGGGAGGCTGTAACACCCCATGTTTTCCAAAAGTCAAAGTCAAAGTCAAGCGTTGACTGTTATTGGAATCAAAGTTAATTTAAATTCCAATTTTATTTTATTTTCGTATTATGTTGAGTAAGTGTTGTATAATCAAACTAATCGATCGACAACCTAATCGCGAATCGACGACCGACTATGAATATAGGAAGTAACAATGCGATAAAGTTAACCAATCAATAATCAAGCAAATCGAATCAATCATCGAACTCAAGTGTGGAAATTTTGGTACTTTTTATACGTGTGTGTGTGCCTTATGTGTTACTTGTGCATGTGTACTTTTACGTTGAAGTGTGTGGTGAATCAATCAAATCAAATCGAAACTCGAAGGATAATCGAACTCAATCGAAATCGAACCCGAATGGTGAAGTAAGGATGATTATATGTTAGATATAGTGGTTAGGACTAAAAGTAAATTGATTAGGAACTCTATCATACTCAAATCATCGTTCATCGAAATCGAAATACCAAAAACCATCGCAAAACTCTCAAAAAGGAACATCCTGATCTAACAGGACCTCCGATCGAACTGGCTAGCCGATCGAACAGGCTGTTCGATCGAGCAGCCCATTCCACCCAGAATCCCGTTCGAACGGCTGCACCTTTCCTCTTTTGGAAGCCTATTAATAGGGCTGTCATTGTCATCTTTACCACTTTTGGGAAGCACTGACCGACCAGCCTTTATTCTTCACTATTTCTCCGATCTCTCTCCGATCCGGTAAGTTTTCACTCTAAATCTTGTACGTTCTTGTTCATTTATCGATTCTACACCTTTCTATCTTTCAAAACTTGGATTTCATCCGTGAAATCACCAAGATCTAAGTGTTCTTGGGTGATGTCATCATAGTGTTCTTCAAGAACACCAAGTTTTGGGCATCATTCAACTATGATTAGCTTAGATCTAACCGATTTCCACATAAACAACCTAAAATCTACCAAAGATCTTAACATTTCACGGTGGAAAAGGATTGGAAGATGGATTTTCAACTATATTTCAACTCTTTTACACTCAACCGGTGAAAACGGAGCTTGAACCGACTTACAAATCATTCTAAACAAACACATGGTTCAAGGTTCGGATTCTACCTATGGGGTTCACCGATTCCGGGTTAAACGTTAAACTGAGGTTCCAAACCGTTCACTGACCGGATTTGGGTGATTCCTGCCCGAACCAGTGAACTAAGTAAGGACTTAGGTTTTTGTGGTTCAACTCGTTATCAAACTAACTCAAAATCACATCAAGTTAACAAAACAACCAATTGTTAGGAGATAGGCTAACCAGGTCAGAAATGTTGGCCGAACGGTTAGGCTGTCCGATCGGACAGCCCAACCGAACGGACAACCCAGCCGATCGGCTAACACATGGACCCACAATTCCACAAAGTGTAGTATTGACAAAGTGATGTTCAATCGATTACGCCATTCGATTGTAACAATTACTCATCGAATCATGAGATATTACACTTCAACACTTAGCCTTTTTGAAACATTGGAATGTCACCCGATCGAGCATGCCACCCGATCGAGTGACACATTGCCAATTGATTACACTGAGGTGACTAACCGATCGGTTGGGCTAACCGATCGAACGGCCCGTTCGATCGACCGACTTGAAAGGTAAGAACACTTCGATGTTTTCAAATGCTGCAACTAAAACCTCAAAAGTTCAAACCATCATACACAAACACATCCTTTCCTTAAAGGAAGAAACAATCCACTCGAAAGGACCAGCCGATCGAGCCTGTCGGCCGATCGAATGGGAAATGTTCAAACGGACTTTCAAACCGAACGAACAGCCCGTCCGATCGAACCAGCTGTCTGATCGAGCCACCACTCATATTGAACAACGTAATAAGTAAATGAAATCAACCACAATACAATTGGTGACCAAAGCAAGTTAACTAAGTTCAAATTAAACACCGGAAGCATTAAAAGTAAAAACCCAAAATATAAGTCCATAGTTCATAAGTTTTAAGTCCAAAGCGTAAGTTTAATAAGTTCATAGGGATTTAAATATAACACGGAACATAACAGTCTGTATCCCACAACGACTCCTCCCTCGTGCAAGCTCCAATCATTTAGCGACCTGTAAGGCATGTAACAACGAGTCAACAACAAAGTTGAGTGAGTTCACGTTTGGTTGTTTAGTTTTAAGTTGTTTCTGAAAACGTGGTTTGTCTTTCGTTGGCGTAATGGCCATGGGAGTTACCCCGTAGTTGAAAGTGAAATTAACCAGTTCATTCTTTATTACCCAAATCATATCCATGATCAGTGGGGGCTTCCCCATGTGAACCACTAGACTGTACCGTATCGACTGCTAACGCAAATAAGTTGTGCCCTACGTCAATGTCTATCATCACTGACGGTTTGCCATAGTCCATTAGTGCACGCCCGTCCGACTGGCACGGTGTGAGGTTTGTTAAACCTAATAGCGCTATTAACTAATGACCTGCTCGCCATTGGCCTTGGCGATTAAGTCGATATAAAAATGAGGGACTTATGATAGAGTTTTGCCTAGTAGGTTTTAAGGTTGTTGTCCTACCCAAGGAGGACGAACGTACGTAGTTCTACCCAAGGAGAATATGCAGGATTAATATTGGCATCCTACCTATAGAGGATGGCCGTATATATCCTACCCAAGGAGGATATGTAGATTCCGTTTTAACATTCTTTTACCCATTCCCAACCACCAGGAATCGCATGCCTTAGAAAGTGTGTGAACTCACCTTGATTTGCTCGGTTTGATTCTCAAATATAGCTAACAGTCAAGGTCGGTCAATCACATCCTAATATGATTACCAGTTAGTCATTTAATGGTTTTCAAATAGAGCACAAAGTTCCTACACGTATCTATCACATAACATGCATTATTTTAACGGTTTATGCCCATATAAACTCCCCATCCATTCCCGTTCACAAATAAACATACGATATTGCACATAACACTTTTATTGACACATATCATGTTAGATCATTCACATATAACATACTCGACACTTAGACACGTAAATTACTACTTATGTCATTTCAACTTAAATATCCAAAACTGGGCTGTTTTGGAGCATTTTAATAAAATAGTTATCTTATTTCAAAAATTCCCAACTTTTTATGGAAGGTGCTAAACGATCTAAATATTATTGCGTAAAAATATCGGGATCTAATTCATCACCAATATTTTATTAAAAATCATTTTCCGGACTGCACTCAGATTTATCTTTTTCTGACTACAGTCCACGGAATAACTCATTAAAAATTCATTGTAAGTCGGATTGACAAAATTCCAGTGGGACAATTACTAGGACATCAGTGTCAATCCACAGTACAAATTTCATGATCTAAATCTACCCAGGTTTCAAGTTATGTGGAAAAATACCCATTCACTGCTGTAAAAACTCAGCTTTAGCTGCTATTACGAATCGGGTCTTTAAAAAATAGTAAACGAAGTCCAAAAATTATGATTCCAGTGCCATTAGAACCGTATTTCATAATACATAAATCAAGACTTCAGAAAATACATTTTTTGTTAAGTTACAGTCCTGTTACAGCCAACTGAAGTTCGCTGTAATTACCAAACAGCCTACTGTTTCAGCTTCTAACTTTCTAACTTGTGTAAGATGATTCCGTTAACATGTTTAGTGATTACAACAACATCAAACATCAATATTAACAAGTAAATCAGCAAGAAATCAACAAGAATCATAGCAACATCATATGAACATTATATTTCAACCATATTTCATCACAAAGTTTGTTTATATGCAAGACTTTGTTCATGGTTCTTTAGTGTTCATGGATTCTCATCATCAAACAACTATTAACCACTCTAATAACATGAAGAACGAACGGATCTAAGTTCTTACCACTAGTTCAAGACAGTGTTGTAAAAGTCGTTAGGCGGTCTCTAGTCAGCCGACTGGGGAGTTGGGAGTAATCGGAGTACACGGAGAGTACTCGGGGAGTACGCGGACATGGTAACTATAAAGAAAATTAACTGTTATATATTATACATATGTTAAAATAAGCATAATTCCTGTCAACTGAGTATAATTTAAAATAAAACGCGTTTAAAGTTCAAATATTCTTAATACAAGTCCGAGTAGTCCGTGTACAAGGCCGAGTAGTACGAGTACAAGGCCGAGTTGGCCGATTTTGACCGATTTTGACTAATTAAAAGTCAACAAACCGCGTTGACCGCCTAGACCGACTAGGCCGACTCTTTCCGACTACGTCCAACTAGGCGCCGACTAGGCGCCGATTTTGACCGAGGCCGACTAATTGAGTCCGCCTAGGAGGAAGTCGCCTCGGAGGGGTTCCAAGGATCGAGTACTCGGCCTTGGAATCTGACTTTTACAACACTGGTTCAAGACTATGGAAGTACGAGTGTAGAAAAGTGGCGGTTAAAAGCGAATAGAGAAGGTCCTTGATGATTCGAAAGCTCCACACTTCGTGATTCACCTTGGTGCACCTTGGGATGCTTTTAGATTGGAAGAAGATGAACAAATGATGGTGATGGTGTGGTGGTTTGGGGTTTGGCCGAACAAGAGAAAGGAGGGAGAGAGATGAGTGTTGTGATGGTGATGATAAGGATGAGTGGTTAAGACCTTTGGTGCCTCTTTATAAACCATGTTCACCATTTAACCATTGTGCAACATGTTCTAATATCCACCAACATAATCTAGTTAAATAATGAAAGAAAATCAATAGGTAGGGTCCTTGTTCATAACCGGTTTTGAGGGGTGGGGGGGTATTGGTTGGGTCTCAAGTATTGGTTACTAGTTTAGTTACAAATCTAGTTAGGAAATTAAGTATCTAGTTTGTGTTTTATGGTGTGTTATATAATATATAGTGTGTTAGGGTGTTCGGGGACCCTAACTAGCTCAGAACATAAAAACAATATGTCTGACAATATATTCATGTTCCGGGTAATGTCCGGTTGTTCGGTTTGACACTGTTCCGTTAAAGTTCTTAATTAATCCGTAAAGCATCCTATATATATATATATATGTATATATATATATATATATATATATATTTGTAACGTTTTTAATTTTCAACACACAGGAAAGCATACCGGACTGTTTAGTAACTTTCCTGTATACTACTAGTGTGTTAACAAGCGCATGTAAATATAATACAGAAATTAGAGAGCAGTTAAGTAATTCCACACAGTTGTTAAACACTTTAATTATCAATAATAAATTGTACGGATACATGGGATTTTGAGGGTTGTCACATTCTCCCCCTGTTAAGAAAATTTCGTCCCGAAATTAGCACGTGGTTACTGAGGAAGCTAGTTAAGTTGCGTTGGTTTCCTGGTTTTCTTGCGGTGTCACATCATCCCCCCATTGATTTGGAATTTCGTCCCGAAATTTTGCAGTAGCTTCAGCCTCTGTAGTGGTTGCATTTTTCTTAAACAATTGAGGATACTTGAGTTTCATTTGGTCTTCTCGTTCCCAGGTGTACTCTGGGCCACGATGGGAATCTCAACGAACTCGGAAAAGAGGTATTCTGGTGCGCTTGAGAATCTTAACGTCTCGGTCAGTAATCTCTAATGGTTCTTCGACGAATTGCAGCTGGTCGTCGATAGTGAGCTCTTTGAGAGGAATTATGAGGGTCTCGTCTGACAGACACTTCTTCAGATTTGACACGTGGAATACATTGTGAACTCCGCTGAGTTCTTCAGGTAGATTCAACTTGTAGGCCACATTGCCAATCTTCTCAATGATTTCAAACGGTCCAACGTATCGCGGGTTGCGTTTGCCTCGCTTGCCAAAACGAACTACACCTGTCTAAGGTGAGACTTTGAGTAGCACTCGATCCCCAACCTGGAACTCGAGTGGCTTTCTTCGCTTATCGGTATAGCTTTTCTGATGGTCACGAGCTGCCGCCATGCGTTATCGTATCTGAGCAATCTTCTCGGTTGTATCTACTACAAGTTCTGGGCCGGTGATTTGACTGTCACCAACTTCTGCCCAACAGAGAGGTGATCGGCATTTCCGTCCGTACAATGCCTCAAACGGAGCGGCCTAGATGCTAGTGTGGTAACTATTGTTATACGAAAACTCCACTAGCGGAAGGTGCTTTTCCCAACCATTAGCAAAATCGATTACACATGCCCTAAGAATGTCTTCAAGGGTTTGGGTGATAAGCGGTGCTCATATCTAAACGTGAGCCAAAAGACTTGCGCATAGCTTGCCACAGTTCAAAGGTAAAAACGCGCGTCACGATCAGATATAATAGAGGTTGGCACTCCGTGCCTTGATACCACTTCCTTTAGATAGATGTCTGCAAGAGTAGAAAACTTATCCATTTCTTTGATGGCCATTAAATGTGCAGACTTGGTCAGTCGATCCACGATCACCCAAATGGTATCATTTCCGCGTTGAGATCTGGGCAAGCCAGTAACAAAATCCATGGAAATTTGCTCCCATTTCCATTTAGATATCTCTGGTTGTTGAAGTGGGCCTGATGGCTTCTGATATTCGACCTTGACCCTAGCACAAGTCAAGCATTTACTGATGTAGGTTGCTATGCTGGCTTTCATACAAGGCCACCAGTATGTAGTCTTTAGGTCGTGGTACATCTTATCCGAACCAGGATGTACTGAATGACGAGACTTATGTGCTTCATATATCACAAGCTCGCGTAAGTCTCCATACAGTGGAACCCAGATGTGTCCGTTAACATAGTAGGCGCCGTTATCCTTTTGTTCTAGCCGCTGCCTTAATCCTCGTAGGGACTCAGCCCTGATGTTCTCTGCCTTCAATGCTTCAACCTGAGCATCGCGAATCTGATCGGGAAGGTTAGATTGGATCGTAAGCTGTAACGCACGCACACGCCTCGGTATAGTATCCTTTCGGCTGAGGGCGTCAGCCACAACATTGGCTTTGCCCGGATGATACTTGATCGCACATTCGTAATCATTCAAGAGTTTGACCCATCGGCGTTGTCACATGTTCAATTCTTTTTGCTTGAAGATATGCTCGAGACTCCTGTGATCGGTGTAAATGGTGCACTTGGTACCGTACTGGTAATGTCTCCATATCTTAAGCGCGAAAACAACTGCTCCCAGTTCCAGATCATGGGTAGTGTAGTTCCTTTCATGAACTTTAAGTTGGCGCGATGCGTAGGCAATGACCTTGTCACGTTGCATCAATACGCAACCAAGTCCTTGGATGGAAGCGTCGCAATAAACCATAAAATCATCTGTGCCTTCAGGCAATGAGAGGATAGGCGCACTACAAAGTCTATCTTTTAAGTGCTGAAACGCAGATTCCTATGCATCACCCCAACGATAGGTGACACCCTTATGTGTCAGTGAAGTGAGAGGTTGCGCAATCTTTGAGAAATCTTTGATGAATCTTCGGTAACATCCTGCCAAACCCGAGAATTGGCGGATTTCTATTGGTGTACGGGGTGCAGGCTAGTACTTGACCGAATCAACCTTGGATGGATCTACATGAATCCCATCCTTGTTTACCACATGGCCTAGAAAGTGGACTTCGCGAAGCCAGAAGTCAAATTTCAAAAACTTGGCATGCAACTGTTCTTTTCGAAGAAGTTCCAAAATAAGCCTCAGATGTTGCTCTTGTTCCTCCCGACTCTTAGAATAAATCAGGATGTCGTCGATGTATACTATGACAAATTTATCCAGGTAAGGCTTGCACACTCGGTTCATGAGGTCCATGAAGACCGCTGGTGCATTTGGTAATCCGAAAGGCATAACCAGAAACTCATAATGGCCACAACGAGTTTTGAACGCTGTTTTGGAGACGTCCTCCTCCCGGAACCTCAACAGATGGTAGCCCGATCTCAAATCAATCTTAGAGTAATAACTCGACCCTTGCAACTGGTCGAATAAGTCATTAATGCATGGAAGAGGATAACGATTCTTTACGGTCACCTTGTTGAGTTCGCGGTAGTCAATACATATTCTGAAGGTACCGTCTTTCTTCTTTACAAAAAGCACTGGAGTTCCCCAAGGCGAAGAGCTAGGACTTATAAAACCCTTTTCCAAGAGTTCTTGTAGTTGCGTGGACTGTTCTTCAAGTTCCGATGGAGCAAGACGATAGGGTGCTCGAGCTATGGGCGCTGCTCCAGGAGCTAGCTCGATTTGAATCTCGACTTGGCGATGAGGCGGAAGACCAGGTAATTCCTCAGGAAATACCTCAGGAAAATCACGTACAATAGGTATGTCTTCTATCTTCCTTTCTTCCGCGGCTCTATCAGAAACGATGGCTAGAATAGCGGTGTGGCCCTTGCGCAAACACTTCTAGGCCTTAAGGAAAGAGATGATGCCTACAACAGCACCACTCTTGTCACCACGAATCATGAGGGGTTCTTTATCAGAACCAGGGATACGGACGATTTTCTCTTTACAAATAATATCCGCTTGGTGTTGAGATAACCAATCCATCCCAATGACACCTTCAAAACTACCCAGAACGATAGGGATGAAGTTGATAGAAAAGGTCTGATCGGCAAGGACAAGCTTGCAACCCTTAACAATATGTGTGGCCTCTAAACTTTTTCCATTTTCTAACTCTACGATGTGCTTGGTGTTTAATAGTGTTGGAGTACGCTTAAGCATCTGACTAACTTTTAAGGACACGTAGCTACTATAGGCACACGAATCGAATAAAATAGTAACAAAGAAATCATCCAGAAGAAACTTACCCATCACAATGTTGGGATCGTTCCTTGCTTCACCCTGACCAATCACGAACACCCGACCTTAGGCACCATTGCCATTATTGTTACCTCTGTTGTTACCTCCGTTGTTGCCTCCGTTGTTATTTCCATTGTGGTTCCCGTTTCTTTGGTTGTTGTTCTGATTTTGGTTCAGCTGGGGGCAGTGCCTCTTAAAGTGGCCTTCAGCGCCACACTGAAATCATCCTTTATTGCCCTGATGATGTTGCTGCTGGTGGTTCTGTGGAGCTTGTTGTTGCTGGCGAATATGGTTTGCAGGATGCGGGCTCCTGCAATCCTTAGCTTCATGACCCAGCTTGTGACATCTCTGACAACGACCCTTGTTGCACTGCCCGCTGTGGTGCAGATTACATCGATTGCACTTAGGGTGATTTCCCTTGTACCCACCCTGACATTGATTCCCAGAAGACTGCTGACCGGGGCTCCTGTACTCGTCTGTCTTTCGCTGCTGGGAATGAGTTGAAGCAGAACCCTTACCCAAATTTCCATCCCACTTGCGCTTATTATCATTGGGAGTATCAGAAGTGGTAGCGCTAATACGCTTGGGCAGCCTGTTCTGCTCAACTGCTTGATCGGTGAAACGATGAGCCAACTTGACGACTTGCTGAATGGTGCCAAGATTAGCTGAGGTTACGTGGCTTTGAATTTCTGGCACCAAGCCCTTGAGGTATAGTTCGATACGCTTGACAGGAGGATCCACCATAGTAGGGCACAAGATGGCTAGCTCATTTGACCTCTTCGTGTATGCCTCGATCTCAGACCCCGTCATCTTCAAATTGAAAAATTCCACCTCCAGCTTGTGGATGTCGTCACGACTGCAGTACTCCTCTTTAATCAGTTCTTTGAAACTGTTTCATGGGGTGGCATTAGCAACCGCCAACCAAGGCAGTTGAACATGTGCCTTCCACCAGGTTAACGCAGCACCTTCGAGTGTTCCAGTTGCATATTTCACCCTACGATCTTCAGGGCATTCACACATTTCGAAAACAGACTCGAGCTTCTCGAACCAGTGAAGAAGACCTACAGCTCCTTCTGTGCCGCTGAAAGTACTAGGTCGGCAATCCATGAAGGTTTTGAATGTGCACACAGGAGGCTGAGCATGTTGACCTGTTACGCGAGAATAAAAGACAAGGTTAAGCATGAGGGTTGGTTTACGAAGGTAGGATCTAAACGTCCTAAGATGGGTTGATATGGCAGGTTATACCTCCTGCAGGAACAGCTGCGAGTGCCTCAGCAACTCGTTCGTTGATCAAAGCTGTCAGCTGGGCTTGAGTTAGGTTGATACGTCCTCCACGTCCGTTCATGATTTTCATAACGAAGCAACGTAAGTGAGGAAAGTGTCGCGAAAGTGCGTAAGTGTGGGACGACAGCAGAGAGTAAGCACACAAGGTTCAAATAGCAATTATCACGTTATCTAATGCACAGTGTAAACTATCTAACCGACAATATAACATAGATCATAACACCTATTGTGTCGAGTCTTGCACGTGGAGCGAAACGTCGTTGTGGATCGTTGAGTACTGTACATGTTATAGTCTGGTTTTATCAAAAAGCTTTTCCTCTTTTAAAACCAAGTTCACTATAACCAATGGCTCTGATACAAATCTGTCACACCCCCAAAATCCACCATTCGTAGTGCCACCGCTTAGAGGCGTGACATGACCAGGATCGAGCCACCAATCATATTGAACAACGTAATAAGTAAATGAAATCAACCACAATACAATTGGTGACCAAAGCTAGTTAACTAAGTTCAAATTAAACACCGGAAGCATTAAAAGTAAAAACCCAAAATATAAGTCTACAGTTCATAAGTTTTAAGTCCAAAGCGTAAGTTTAATAAGTTCATAGGGATTTAAATATTAAACACGGAACATAACAGTCCGTATCCCACAACGACTCCTCCCTCGTGCAAGCTCCAAGCATTTAGCGACCTGTAAGGCATGTAACAACGAGTCAACAACAAAGTTGAGTGAGTTCACGTTTGGTTGTTTAGTTTTAAGTTGTTTATGAAAATGTGGTTTGTCTTTCATTGGCGTAATGGCCGTGGGGGTTACCCCGTAGTTGAAAGTAAAATTAACCAGTTCATTCTTTATTACCCAAATCATATCCATGATCAGTGGGGGCTTCCCCATGTGAACCACTAGACTGTACCATATCGACTACTAACGCAAATAAGTTGTGCCCTACGTCAGTGTCTATCATCACTAACGGTTTGCCATAGTCCATTAGTACACGCCCGTCCGACTGGCATGGTGTGAGGTTTGTTAAAGCTAATAGCGCTATTAACTAATGACCTGCTCGCCATTGGCCTCGACGATTAAGTCGATATAAAAATGAGGGAGTTATGATAGAGTTTTGTCTAGTAGGTTTTAAGGTTGTTGTCCTACCCAAGGAGGACGAACGTACGTAGTTCTACCCAAGGGGAATACGCAGGATTAATATTGGCATCCTACCTATGGAGGATGCCCGTACATATCCTACCCAAGGAGGATATGTAGATTCCGTTTTAAAACTCTTTTACCCATTCCCAACCACCGAGAATCCCATGCCTTAGAAAGTGTGTGAACTCACCTTGGTTTGCTCGGTTAGATTCTCAAATATAGCTAACAGTCAAGGTCGGTCAATCACGTGAGTCATTTAATGGTTTTCAAATAGAGCACAAAGTTTCTACACGTATCTATCACATAACATGCATTATTTTAACGGTTTATGCCCATATAAACTCCCCATCCATTCCCGTTCACAACTAAACATACGATATTGCACATAACACTTTTATTGACACATATCATGTTAGATCATTCACAGATAACATACTCGACACTTAGACACGCAAATTACTACATATATCATTTCAACTTAAATATCCAAAACTGGGCTGTATTCGAGTATTTTAATAAAATAGTTATCTTATTTCAAAAATTCCCAACTTCTTACAGAAGGTGCTAAACCATCCAAATATTATTGTGTAAAAATCTCGGGATCTAATTCATTACCAATATTTTACTAAAAATCATTTTCCGGACTGCACTCAGATTTATCTTTTTCTGACTGTAGTCCACGGAATAATTCATTAAAAGTTCATTGTAAGTCGGATTGACGAAATTCCAGTGGTACAATTACTACGACATCAGTGTCCATCCACAGTACCAATTTCATGATCTAATTCTACCCAGGATTCAATTTATGACTAAAAATGTAACACCCATTTACTGCTATAAAAACTCAGCTTTAGCTGCTATTACGAATCGGGTCTTTAAAAAATAGTAAACGAAGTCCAAAAATTATGATTCCAGTGCCATTAGAACCGTATTTCATAATACATAAATCAAGACTTCAGAAAATACATTTTTTGTTAAGTTACAGTCCTGTTACAGCCAACTGAAGTTGGCTGTAATTACCAAACAGCCTACTGTTTCAGCTTCTAACTTTCTAACTTGTGTTCGATGATTCCGTGAACATGTTTAGTGATTACAACAACATCAAAAATCAATATTAACAAGTAAATCAGCAAGAAATCAACAAGATTCATAGGAACATCATATTAACATTATATTTCAACCATATTTCATCACAAAGTTTGTTTATATGCAAGACTTTATGGTTCTTTAGTGTTCATGGATTCTCATCATCAAACAACTATTAACCACTCTAATAACATGAAGAATGAACGGATCTAATTTCTTACCACTAGTTCAAGACTAGGGAAGTTCGAGTGTAGAAAAGTGGCGGTTAAAAGCGAATAGAGAAGGTATTGCTGATTCGAAAGCTCCACACTTCGTGATTCACCTTGGTGCACCTTGGGATCGGTGAACACTAAATGATGGTGATGGTGTGGTGGTTAAAAAATATGAGTCCCAAATGATGGTGATGGTGTGGTGGTTAAAAAATATGAGTCCATATGCTCGAGACTCCTGTGATCGGTGTAAATGGTGCACTTGGTACCGTACTGGTAATGTCTCCATATCTTAAGCGCGAAAACAACTGCTCCCAGTTCCAGATCATGGGTAGTGTAGTTCCTTTCATGAACTTTAAGTTGGCGCGATGCGTAGGCAATGACCTTGTCACGTTGCATCAATACGCAACCAAGTCCTTGGATGGAAGCGTCGCAATAAACCATAAAATCATATGTGCCTTCAGGCAATGAGAGGATAGGCGCACTACAAAGTCTATCTTTTAAGTGCTGAAACGCAGATTCCTATGCATCACCCCAACGATAGGTGACACCCTTATGTGTCAGTGAAGTGAGAGGTTGCGCAATCTTTGAGAAATCTTTGATGAATCTTCGGTAACATCCTGCCAAACCCGAGAATTGGCGGATTTCTATTGGTGTACGGGGTGCAGGCTAGTTCTTGACCGAATCAACCTTGGATGGATCTACATGAATCCCATCCTTGTTTACCACATGGCCTAGAAAGTGGACTTCGCGAAGCCAGAAGTCAAATTTCGAAAACTTGGCATGCAACTGTTCTTTTCGAAGAAGTTCCAAAATAAGCCTCAGATGTTGCTCTTGTTCCTCCCGACTCTTAGAATAAATCAGGATGTCGTCGATGTATACTATGACAAATTTATCCAGGTAAGGCTTGCACACTCGGTTCATGAGGTCCATGAAGACCGCTGGTGCATTTGGTAATCCGAAAGGCATAACCAGAAACTCATAATGGCCACAACGAGTTTTGAACGCTGTTTTGGAGACGTCCTCCTCCCGGAACCTCAACTGATGGTAGCCCGATCTCAAATCAATCTTAGAGTAATAACTCGACCCTTGCAACTGGTCGAATAAGTCATTAATGCATGGAAGAGGATAACGATTCTTTACGGTCACCTTGTTGAGTTCGCGGTAGTCAATACATATTCTGAAGGTACCGTCTTTCTTCTTTACAAAAAGCACTGGAGTTCCCCAAGGCGAAGAGCTAGGACTTATAAAACCCTTTTCCAAGAGTTCTTGTAGTTGCGTGGACTGTTCTTCAAGTTCCGATGGAGCAAGACGATAGGGTGCTCGAGCTATGGGCGCTGCTCCAGGAGCTAGCTCGATTTGAATCTCGACTTGGCGATGAGGCGGAAGACCAGGTAATTCCTCAGGAAATACCTCAGGAAAATCACGTACAATAGGTATGTCTTCTATCTTCCTTTCTTCCGCGGCTCTATCAGAAACGATGGCTAGAATAGCGGTGTGGCCCTTGCGCAAACACTTCTAGGCCTTAAGGAAAGAGATGATGCCTACAACAGCACCACTCTTGTCACCACGAATCATGAGGGGTTCTTTATCAGAACCAGGGATACGGACGATTTTCTCTTTACAAATAATATCCGCTTGGTGTTGAGATAACCAATCCATCCCAATGACAACGTCAAAACTACCCAGAACGATAGGGATGAAGTTGATAGAAAAGGTCTGATCGGCAAGGACAAGCTTGCAACCCTTAACTATATGTGTGGCCTCTAAACTTTTTCCATTTTCTAACTCTACGATGTGCTTGGTGTTTAATAGTGTTGGAGTACGCTTAAGCATCTGACTAACTTTTAAGGACACGTAGCTACTATAGGCACACAAATCGAATAAAATAGTAACAAAGAAATCATCCAGAAGAAACTTACCCATCACAATGTTGGGATCGTTCCTTGCTTCACCCTGACCAATCACGAACACCCGACCTTAGGCACCATTGCCATTATTGTTACCTCTGTTGTTACCTCCGTTGTTGCCTCCGTTGTTATTTCCATTGTGGTTCCCGTTTCTTTGGTTGTTGTTCTGATTTTGGTTCAGCTGGGGGCAGTGCCTCTTAAAGTGGCCTTCAGCGCCACACTGAAATCATCCTTTATTGCCCTGATGCTGTTGCTGCTGGTGGTTCTGTGGAGCTTGTTGTTGCTGGCGAATATGGTTTGCAGGATGCGGGCTCCTGCAATCCTTAGCTTCATGACCCAGCTTGTGACATCTCTGACAACGACCCTTGTTGCACTGCCCACTGTGGTGCAGATTACATCGATTGCACTTAGGGTGATTTCCCTTGTACCCACCCTGACATTGATTCCCAGAAGACTGCTGACCGGGGCTCCTGTACTCGTCTGTCTTTCGCTGCTGGGAATGAGTTGAAGCAGAACCCTTACCCAAATTTCCATCCCACTTGCGCTTATTATCATTGGGAGTATCAGAAGTGGTAGCGCTAATACGCTTGGGCAGCCTGTTCTGCTCAACTGCCTGATCGGTGAAACGATGAGCCAACTTGACGACTTGCTGAATGGTGCCAAGATTAGCTGAGGTTACGTGGCTTTGAATTTCTGGCACCAAGCCCTTGAGGTATAGTTCGATACGCTTGACAGGAGGATCCACCATAGTAGGGCACAAGATGGCTAGCTCATTTGACCTCTTCGTGTATGCCTCGATCTCAGACCCCGTCATCTTCAAATTGAAAAATTCCACCTCCAGCTTGTGGATGTCGTCACGACTGCAGTACTCCTCTTTAATCAGTTCTTTGAAACTGTTCCATGGGGTGGCATTAGCAACCGCCAACCAAGGCAGTTGAACATGTGCCTTCCACCAGGTTAACGCAGCACCTTCGAGTGTTCCAGTTGCATATTTCACCCTACGATCTTCAGGGCATTCACACATTTCGAAAACAGACTCGAGCTTCTCGAACCAGTGAAGAAGACCTACAGCTCCTTCTGTGCCGCTGAAAGTACTAGGTCGGCAATCCATGAAGGTTTTGAATGTGCACACAGGAGGCTGAGCATGTTGACCTGTTACGCGAGAATAAAAGACAAGGTTAAGCATGAGGGTTGGTTTACGAAGGTAGGATCTAAACGTCCTAAGATGGGTTGATATGGCAGGTTATACCTCCTGCAGGAACAGCTGCGAGTGCCTCAGCAACTCGTTCGTTGATCAAAGCTGTCAGCTGGGCTTGAGTTAGGTTGATACGTCCTCCACGTCCGTTCATGATTTTCATAACGAAGCAACGTAAGTGAGGAAAGTGTCGCGAAAGTGCGTAAGTGTGGGACGACAGCAGAGAGTAAGCACACAAGGTTCAAATAGCAATTATCACGTTATCTAATGCACAGTGTAAACTATATAACCGACAATATAACATAGATCATAACACCTATTGTGTCGAGTCTTGCACGTGGAGCGAAACGTCGTTGTGGATCGTTGAGTACTGTACATGTTATAGTCTGGTTTTATCAAAAAGCTTTTCCTCTTTTAAAACCAAGTTCACTATAACCAATGGCTCTGATACAAATCTGTCACACCCCCAAAATCCACCATTCGTAGTGCCACCGCTTAGAGGCGTGACATTACCAGGATCGAGCCACCAATCATATTGAACAACGTAATAAGTAAATGAAATCAACCACAATACAATTGGTGACCAAAGCAAGTTAACTAAGTTCAAATTAAACACCGGAAGCATTAAAAGTAAAAACCCAAAATATAAGTCTATAGTTCATAAGTTTTAAGTCCAAAGCGTAAGTTTAATAAGTTCATAGGGATTTAAATATTAAACACGGAACATAACAGTCCGTATCCCACAACGACTCCTCCCTCGTGCAAGCTCCAAGCATTTAGCGACCTGTAAGGCATGTAACAACGAGTCAACAACAAAGTTGAGTGAGTTCACGTTTGGTTGTTTAGTTTTAAGTTGTTTATGAAAATGTGGTTTGTCTTTCATTGGCGTAATGGCCGTGGGGGTTACCCCGTAGTTGAAAGTAAAATTAACCAGTTCATTCTTTATTACCCAAATCATATCCATGATCAGTGGGGGCTTCCCCATGTGAACCACTAGACTGTACCATATCGACTACTAACGCAAATAAGTTGTGCCCTACGGCAGTGTCTATCATCACTAACGGTTTGCCATAGTCCATTAGTACACGCCCGTCCGACTGGCACGGTGTGAGGTTTGTTAAAGCTAATAGCGCTATTAACTAATGACCTGCTCGCCATTGGCCTCGACGATTAAGTCGAAATAAAAATGAGGGAGTTATGATAGAGTTTTGTCTAGTAGGTTTTAAGGTTGTTGTCCTACCCAAGGAGGACGAACGTACGTAGTTCTACCCAAGGGGAATACGCAGGATTAATATTGGCATCCTACCTATGGAGGATGCCCGTACATATCCTACCCAAGGAGGATATGTAGATTCCGTTTTAAAACTCTTTTACCCATTCCCAACCACCGAGAATCCCATGCCTTAGAAAGTGTGTGAACTCACCTTGGTTTGCTCGGTTAGATTCTCAAATATAGCTAACAGTCAAGGTCGGTCAATCACGTGAGTCATTTAATGGTTTTCAAATAGAGCACAAAGTTTCTACACGTATCTATCACATAACATGCATTATTTTAACGGTTTATGCCCATATAAACTCCCCATCCATTCCCGTTCACAACTAAACATACGATATTGCACATAACACTTTTATTGACACATATCATGTTAGATCATTCACAGATAACATACTCGACACTTAGACACGCAAATTACTACATATATCATTTCAACTTAAATATCCAAAACTGGGCTGTATTCGAGTATTTTAATAAAATAGTTATCTTATTTCAAAAATTCCCAACTTCTTACAGAAGGTGCTAAACGATCCAAATATTATTGTGTAAAAATCTCGGGATCTAATTCATTACCAATATTTTACTAAAAATCATTTTCCGGACTGCACTCAGATTTATCTTTTTCTGACTGTAGTCCACGGAATAATTCATTAAAAATTCATTGTAAGTCGGATTGACGAAATTCCAGTGGTACAATTACTACGACATCAGTGTCCATCCACAGTACCAATTTCATGATCTAATTCTACCCAGGATTCAATTTATGACTAAAAATGTAACACCCATTTACTGCTGTAAAAACTCAGCTTTAGCTGCTATTACGAATCGGGTCTTTAAAAAATAGTAAACGAAGTCCAAAAATTATGATTCCAGTGCCATTAGAACCGTATTTCATAATACATAAATCAAGACTTCAGAAAATACATTTTTTGTTAAGTTACAGTCCTGTTACAGCCAACTGAAGTTGGCTGTAATTACCAAACAGCCTACTGTTTCAGCTTCTAACTTTCTAACTTGTGTTCGATGATTCCGTGAACATGTTTAGTGATTACAACAACATCAAAAATCAATATTAACAAGTAAATCAGCAAGAAATCAACAAGATTCATAGGAACATCATATTAACATTATATTTCAACCATATTTCATCACAAAGTTTGTTTATATGCAAGACTTTATGGTTCTTTAGTGTTCATGGATTCTCATCATCAAACAACTATTAACCACTCTAATAACATGAAGAATGAACGGATCTAATTTCTTACCACTAGTTCAAGACTAGGGAAGTTCGAGTGTAGAAAAGTGGCCGTTAAAAGCGAATAGAGAAGGTATTGCTGATTCGAAAGCTCCACACTTGGTAATTCACCTTGGTGCACCTTGGGATGCTTGTAGATTGGAAGAAGACGAACAGAGTTGTCATTTTTTGTTAGGTTGGCACGTTAATAAATATGAGTCCATATATATATATAATATATACATATATATATATACATATATATATAGGGGGAGGTTCATTTGAGAAGAAAATTAAATTGAGAAGAAAAAGAACAAAGGGTACAATTATAAAACATTAAATAGTTTTTCTTTCATCTCATTTATTATTATTTTTGACTAATTAATTAGTCATAAAGACTATCATCCTCCACACTAAATTTTTTGCCAAGACACATCAAAATTTATCCTACACATACTGAAATTTATCCTACACAACTCGTAATTCATTCTACACACCACATAATTTATCCTACACTTTAAATTAAATTTTTTTTCTTTGAACTTTTTTTCTGAAAATAAGTTACAAATTTAATTTAGTTAGCTATTAGAAAGGAAGACTAACAATTAATGATCTATCTAATTTTACCAATATACCCTTACACCCATATATTAAATACAAAAAGTAAATGAAGTAAAATGAAGCATTCTTATTGGTTGAAATTTGTTCTTTTTTATTCTTACAAAAAATTTCTTCTCATTCGAACCCTCCACTATATAAAATTTGAACCTCCACTATATAGGGGAAGGTTCATATGGAGGGTTCAAATAAGAAGAATTTTTTTGTAAGAAGAAAAAAGAAGAAGTTTCAACCAATAAGAATGCTCCATTTTACTTCATTTAATATTTGTATTTAATTTTAATATAATGGTATATTGGTATACTTACATAAATCATTAATTTGTATTTTTCCCATTTAATAACTAATTAAATTAAATTTGTAACTCTTTTTCAAAATATATATATCTTTCCAAATTAAGAAAAACAACTTAATTTAAAGTGTAGAATAAATTACTAGTTGTGTATGATAAATTACGAGTTGTGTAGCATATATTTCGAGGTGTGTAGGATAAATTTCGACTGTGTAAGATAAAATTCTATAAGGTGTAAGGTATATGTAGGAAAATTTTGATATGTGTAGGTTTTGTATATTATATGTAGGATAATTAATTACTATTTGACTAATTAATTAAAGAGAGAAAAATTAATGATATGAGTTATAAATGAAATAGTATTTTACTAATAAAATGAACCTTCCCCTGTATATATATATATATATATATATATATATATATATATATATATATATATATATATATATATATATATATATATATATATATATATATATATATATATGTAGGTAGAGGGGGAGGGGCTCATGCGAGAACCACCCTTATTAAAAAACTAAACCCCCCTCCCCCACCCCCCAAAAACCTAACCCACCCCCCCAAGCTAAATTACTAAAAACTAAACCCCCAAAAACTTTAAAAAAATCCAAAAAAATCAAAAAAAAATCTAAATTTTTTTTTTAATATTTTTTATGCTGTAAAAACTCAGCTTTAGCTGCTATTACGAATCAGGTTTTTTAAAAATAGTAAACGAAGTCCAAAAATTATGATTCCAGTGCCATTAGAACCGTATTTCATAATACATAAATCAAGACTTTAGAAAATACATTTTTCGTTAAGTTACAATCCTGTTACAGCCAACTGAAGTTGGCTGTAATTACCAAACAGCCTACTGTTTCAGCTTCTAACTTTCTAACTTGTGTTCGATGATTCCGTGAACATGTTTAGTGATTACAACAACATCAAACATCAATATTAACAAGTAAATCAACAAGAAATCAACAAGAATCATAGCAACATCATATTAACATCATATTTCAACCATATTTCATCACAAAGTTTGTTTATATGCAAGACTTTATGGTTCTTTAGTGTTCATGGATTCTCATCATCAAACAACTATTAACCACTCTAATAACATGAATAATGAACGGATCTAAGTTCTTACACTAGTTCAAGACTAGGAAAGTTCGAGTGTAGAAAAGTGGCGGTTAAAAGCGAATAGAGAAGGTCCTTGATGATTCGAAAGCTCCACACTTCGTGATTCACCTTGGTGCACCTTAGGATGCTTGTAGATTGGAAGAAGATGAACAAATGATGGTGATGGTGTGGTGGTTTGGGGTTCGGCCGAACAAGAGAAAGGAGGGAGATAGATGAGTGTTTTGATGGTTATGATAAGGATGAGTGGTTAAGACCTTTGGTGCCTCTTTATAAACCATGTTCACCATTTAACCATTGTGCATCATGTTCTAATATCCACCAACATAATCTAGTTAAATAATGAAGGAAAATCAGTAGGTGCGGTCCTTGTTCATAACCGGTTTTGAGGGGGGGTATTGGTTGGGTCTCAAGTATTGGTTACTAGTTTAGTTATAAATCTAGTTAGGAGATTAAGTATCTAGTTTGTGTTTTATGGTGTGTTATAGCATATATAGTGTGTTAGGGTGTTCGGAAACCCTAACTAGCTCAGAACATAAAAACAATGTGTCTGACAATATTTTCATGTTCCGGGTAATGTCCGGTTGTTAGGTTCGACACTGTTCCGTTAAAGTACTTAATTAATCCGTAAGGCGTCCTATCTATATATATATATATATATATATATATATATATATATATATATATATATACATATATATATATATATATATATATTGTATGGTTTTTAATTTTCAACACTCAGGAAAGCATACGAGACTATTTAGTAACTCTCTTGTATACTACTAGAGTGTTAACAAGCGCATGTAAATATAACACAAAAATCAGAGAGCAGTTATATAATTCCACACAGTCGACAAACACTTTAATTGTCAATAATAAATTGTACGGAATACATGGGATTTTGAGGGTTGTCACATACGATATTCGTTCTTCAAAATCGTTTTACTCCGAAACGTGTGACTTATCAAAATCATATACTTTCAGCTAAAATATAAATTTTATATTAAAAGGAATGTTTTATTTTGAAAACATTAGTAAACCCTTTTAACGACGTGTTCCACCCCCAAATTATATATAAAACAGTAAAAAGAGGGGTTTAGTGACACCCACCTTTGGGTACATATTTTAATACCGCAATCCCAGAGATTGAGTATATATGTCATAATATGGGAACAATTCTAAATCAATATACATTTAATCACAAAATTCCTAAGTTTCTCGGTTTCTTAGAATTATCACATAACTTTGAGATTTTCTCGAAAAGTTGTCATTTTTTATTATGTTGGCACGCTAATATATATGAGTCCATATATATATATATATATATATATATATATATATATATGTGGGAGGTTCATTTGAGAAGAAAATTAAATTGAGAAGAAAAAGAACAAAGGGTACAATTGTAAAACATTAAATAGTTTTTCTTTCATCTCGTTTATTATTATTTTTGACTAATTAATTAGTCATAAAGACTATCATCCTCCACACTAAAATTTATCCTACACGTTTTTTAAATTTATCCTACACATACTGAAATTTATCCTACACAACTCGTAATTCATCCTACACACCACATAATTTATCCTACACTTTAAATTAAATTTTTCTTCTTTGAATTTTTTTTTAAATAAGTTACAAATTTAATTTAGTTAGCTATTAAAAAGGAAGACTAACAATTAATGATCTATCTAATTTTACCAATATACCCTTACACCCATATTAAATACAAAAATTAAATGAAGTAAAATGAAGCATTTTTATTGGTTGAAATTTGTTCTTTTTTATTCTTACAAAAAAATTTTTCTCATTTGAACTCTCTACTATATAAAATTTGAACCCTCCACTATATAGGGGAAGGTTCATATGGAGGGTTCAAATAAGAAGAATTTTTTTGTAAGAAGAAAAAAGAAGAAGTTTCAACCAATAAGAATGCTCCATTTTACTTCATTTAATATTTGTATTTAATTTTAATATAAGGGTATATTGGTATACTTACATAAATCATTAATTTGTATTTTTCCCATTTAATAACTAATTAAATTAAATTTGTAACTCTTTTTCAAAATATATATATTTTTCCAATTTAAAAAACAACTTAATTTAAAGTGTAGAATAAATTACTAGTTGTGTAGGATAAATTACGAGTTGTGTAGGATATATTTCGAGGTGTGTAGGATAAATTTCGACTGTATAGGATAAAATTCTATAAGGTGTAGGGTATATGTAGGAAAGTTTTGATATGTGTAGGTTTTGTATATTATATATAGGATAATTAATTACTATTTGACTAATTAATTAAAGAGAGAAAAATTAATGATATGAGTTATAAATGAAATAGTATTTTACTAATATGTCCTTTCTTCTTTTTCTTCTCACATTTTCTTCTCAAATGAAACTTCCCCTATATATATATATAGGTAGAGGGGGAGGGGCTCATGCGAGAACCACCCTTATTGTGAGAACCTTGAGAACCAATGTGAACACAACCTAAAATAGTAAAAAACCTAAAAAAAACTTAAAAAACCTAACCACCCCCCCCCCCCAAAGCTAAATGCTAAAAACTAAAACCCTCAGAAAACCTAAACCCCCCCCCCCCCAAAAAAAAAAAAAAACCTAAACCCCCCCTCCCCCACCCCCTAAAAACCTAAACCCCCCCCCCCCCCACCCCCACCCCCTAAGCTAAAATACTAAAAACTAAACCCCCAAAAAACATTAAAAAAATCTAAAAAATTATTATTTTTTTGGCTTCGAAAAGTAGCGATTTTTATATAAGAAATATTAAAAAAAAAATTGTGTGATTTTTAGCTATTTTTAGGCATTTTTGGTGTGTTCACATTGGTTCTCGCAGTTCTCACAATAAGAGGTGGTTCTTGCATGATCTTCTCCCTAGGTAGAGGATCCTGTAAAAAGTGCACAAAGTGTAAGAAGTGTGAGAAGTGTATTATAACACTATATATAATACTATATAACACCATATAAACACCGTATAACAATATGTAACACCATATAATACCATATAACACTATGTAACACTATATATCATTATATAACAAATATGTGTTATATTTGTTATATAATGATATATAGTGTTACATAGTGTTATATGGTATTATATGGTGTTACATATTGTTATACGGGGTTTATATGGTGTTATATAGTATTATATATTGTGTTATAATACACTTCACACTTCTTACACTTTGAGCACTTTTTACAGGATCCTTACCCTATATATATATATATTTAAGTTATATCATAAATTAATAATAACTTTATAGTGTAAGTATCTATGAAAAACTCATTTAATCTAGAAACTTGGCAAACCTGACTTGTGTGGTCAAGATTGATCCACATCATATCTTTAAACACATGTTGAAAGGGCAAATTAGTCATTTGTTCAAGCCATCATTTCACCCTCTTCCCCATCCCATCAAGTCATTTATTACCCATCATCTCATCACTTTTTTAAACCAAATAATATATACAGAACTTGCATCTCTTTCTTCCTTCTTTATCCCCCATTCCTTTCTTCTTCAAAAACCCTAATTCCTTTGCTTTCTCCCATCTTTCATGGCTGATTTTCAGGCATCAATCCATCACATTTTTAGTCAAAACCCAACCCCACATTTTAAACCCCCATTTTCTTTCTACCTCAATTGTTTCTCTCTCAACATTCAAAACCCCAAAACCCACCGGAGAAGAAGAAGAAAGCACTGCAGATCCAAACATTGCCGACGATCATTTGAGCACAAAATTGTACGGCGATCATTGGAGAAACAAGAAAAAACGACGGTGCTTTTCGTTTGGAGGAAAACCCTAGATATGAGAGCCACATTTTCGGTTGTTATCATCCAGTAAATGTCACCGGAAATGGAAGAAATCAAGAAGCAAGTGAAGAACCAAGTAAGTTTCCTCCGTTTTTCCGATAAATGTCGCCGGAAATGTAGTTATTACGGTTTTTTTTCGATGATTGATGGAACAGACAACCATCTGTCTCATCGCTCGTCGATCGGTAGGTGTTTAGCTTCGAATGTCTCGTGTTTTTGCGACTTTTAATCTGATACAAAATTGTTAGTTGTTTTGAATGAGAGTAGAAATATGTGTCTTCTTGTTCATAACTGATGTTGTGATTTTTTATAAGATTTCAAGTAGGATCCCATGACAACTGTTATGTGCTTAATTGGTTTATTAGAGAGTTGGTTTTATAAAAGTTAGGATTGAGATGTTCACTTGGTTGAGATAATGTTGAATTCGAGTTTTGTTATATGCTAAGGATGTTGA
The DNA here is from genome assembly GCF_002127325.2 of Helianthus annuus. NCBI lineage: Eukaryota > Viridiplantae > Streptophyta > Magnoliopsida > Asterales > Asteraceae > Helianthus > Helianthus annuus. The sequence continues at coordinate 29,203,806 of NC_035441.2, read as the reverse complement.
CTTAATATTCTAGGGGACGAAAGGTTGTTTGATCAACTGTTGGTTTGTTTGTTTTTTTGTTTGAAAACATGTTGAGAATAATGGCCATAAACTGTGTAGGAGACTATGCAATTTCAACTCAGAAAAACAGATTAGGTAAAATGTGTTAAACCTGTCTTATTTTTATCAAATTAGGTAACATGTATTAAACCTGCATTATTTTTATCAAAAACATATTAGGTAAACCTGTCTTTATTAGGGTAACATGTGTTAAACCTGTCTTATTAGGTAAACATATTAGAGTAACATGTGTTAAACCTGTCTTATTTTAATCGAATTATAACATATAGGAGATTAATACTGATGTACTTGTTTTGTTCATAGGTGAATGGTTGTTTTGTGTTCAAAATGAAGATGGCTATCAAGAAGCAAAGCATAGCTAGATTTTAACTTATAATAGTTTTTGGATCATTTTTGTATATTTAAGTTCACATAAATTACTTTTGCCACTTTTGTTACCTTATGTATTACATTACAACTTCCAGGAACACCACTGAAGATGTTACATATGTTAACATAAGTAGATTCTCTTAAAATCTGAAGAAGTATTACATCTCGTAAAGAGAAGTATTGTTGAATGTAATATAACATTACATGTACCACATAACATCATTAAAAGTAAACCATAAAAATGTTGTTGTAAACCATTCAATGAAACACATAACTATAATGTCAGAAAAAGGTAATATAACATTAAATGTTACTCATAACATCATTAAAAGGTAATATATAAAAATGATACAAAATGTATAAACTTCATAATTTATTCGGAATATCTCGTTTATTTTACAAATAAAAAGTCGTGTTTTTTTGTGGGATAATTTGCTACATATGTAGTAACAACGTTACACAAGTTACTTATAGTTACCCCAACCCTTTTTTTAGACACAAAGGGGGGTTGCACATATGTAATACATGTTTGTAACATGTGTTACACTAGAGAGGTAACACATGTATAGCCACGTTACACATGTTACATATGAGATTAATAAGTTTTAACTATAGAAGATTAATATTGATGTACTTGTTTTGTTCATAGGTGAAAAGATGTTTTGTGTTTAAGATGAAGATGGTTATCAAGAAGCGAAGCCCGTCGAAGCATTACAACGCATCATCAGGCTTTCATGGTGACCATGGTGTGTTTTTGGTTGGCTGCTATTTGTTGTAAAGATGATGTTGCTGTGATGACCATTTTTAGAAGCACTACAACTATTGATATAAAATTCATTTTTATTTTCATTGTTAGTATGAATACGGATGTTGTTGGTAAGGCAAATTTTTTTTATGCAACAACTATATGTAACATGTGTAACAGTGACGTTGTAACACATGTAAAACCTATATGTAACATGTGTAAGATGGTTATACACGTGTTACATATGTTACCCCATAGTGTAAAATATGTTATAAACATGTGTTACATATGTCAGCCCGTTTGGTGTCAATTTAAACTTAGTAAAATTACATATGTAACAACATTACATCATCCAAAATGTCATATCAGTAAACAAACAAGTAATATTAGTAAAATTACATATGTAACATATGTTTACATACATAGAGTTACATGTCTTACATAAGTGGTAACGTATGTATACTCATAATATACACATTACACCCTTATGTTAGAGACTCTGGCCTACAACCTGAGTATACACGTGTTAATGTGTTTATTAACCTCATGGTGTTATATTAGGAAGCTACACGTAACACAAGTTACATTTGAAGTGTTTGCACCCTTATAAGTTTTCCTTTTCCATCTGTTTATGTGTTATATTAGAAAGTTAAATGTAACACAAGTTACATTTGAAACTCGTAACACAAGTTACATTATTAAACGGTGGGATTATGGCACAAGTTACATATCCTGATCTTCTTACACCTTCATGTTTTTTTACTCCATAAATGATGTAATATTGTTGGATTGTATGCCACTTTATACTCCTAATACATGCAACACTGCTTGGAACATTTGTTACATGGTTATATATTGGGATCTTTGTTCCACCCTCATCTTACAAAGGTTTAAACATATCAAAACCCACTTCATATTGGTTTAACATATGTCACAAAATATTCAACCATTTTTAACTAGTATATTTGTTGTATATGCTACAAGGGTTCCTCTATGCTACAATTATTTTAATGTGTATAAATTGTCACTGTTAGCCTTACCCTACGTAATTATCGCTCCCACCATTTTTATAGATCAATTGAGTGATGAGTAGGGCGACTTGTCATTACCACCACGTACCAATCAAGGTCAAACATTTCCATGTATAGGCTCATATGTTCATGAAAGTTTTGATTGAATAATATCTTTTTATTAATTTCCGTGTTTTGCATGTGTTACCCCAAAGTGGATAACATATGTACAACCAAGTTACATATGTTGCATAGTGTAGTTACGTGATCTACACCAGAGGCCAACACTTGCATAGCAAGGTTACACATGTTATCTTTTATTTGTAACACGTGTTACACCGATTGTAACATATTTTTAGATAACACAAGATGTTACATGTGTTACACATGTTACATAGAGTAGTTGCATGTTCTACACCAGAGGCTAGCACTTGTATAGCCACGTTACACATGTTACCACATGTAACCTTTATATAGAGAAAACAAGATGTAGCATGTGTTACACGTGTTACATAAAGTAGTTGCATAGGATATAGTATTGTTACACATGTTACCTGGAAAACCAGGTAACACATGTAGCAAACTAAAAAGAGATCAAATTAAGTTGCACAAGCAAACTAACATATGCTAAACGTTCGAAAAATACAAAATATGAAATATAATGCTAAAATGTATACAACATATCAATTTCACCTGCCTTTTTTTCACCTAGACAATTAATACATTCAATTCCTCTCATCTTTGTTTTCTTATCCTTTTTTCACTTGCCACATTGACCCAAAAAATAATATCCTACAAAACACCCGATTAGCCACTGATTGAAATCATATCCCACAAAATAACCGATTAGCTACTAATCGAATGTGGTTTCAGCAATCACAACATCCGATTGGTCGTTGCAACATTTAACGACAGTGGTTGCTGGAAGAAGACAACTTGTTTAAAGTACACTAGGTGGTTTCACTTACTAATTGATGGCTACAACGTTTAACGATAGCGGTTTCACTTACCGTCGGTAAGGAAGAAGACGGTTGTGTTAGTGGCTGTTGGTGGTGTTGCCGAATCCGGTTTTACTTACCGCCGACAAGGAAGAAGACGGTTGTGTTAGTGGTTGTTGGTTGTTGGAAGAAGTCGGTTGCTGGTACGACCAGATCTATAGATTTGTCACCATAGCTTCAGATCTGAAAATCAGTCACCACGATGTGAAACCGGAAAAATGGTGTGAGAGGTGGCTGGACGCCAAACTTATTTGTCTCTCTTTATACAATCCATGTCTCCCCTTTATTTTGTTATACCAGTCTCACATATCAACTAATTACATATGCAACAATTATTAGTATAACGACGAACAAAAAAAATCTCGTCATAATTGAAACGAATTTATTTAATATGAAATTTAAAATTAATTTAAATGAAAAATAAAGTTGTAGATAAAGTAAGAAAGAGAATGTTAGTGAGAGAAAAAAAGTAGAGAGGGAATGTTGGTGAGAGAAAAAAAGTAGAGAGAGAAAAAGGTAGAGAGAGAATGTTGGTGAGAGAAAAGGTGGTGAGAGAATATTGGTGAGAGAAAAAGGTAGAGAAAGAATGCTGGTGAGAGAAAAGGTGGAGAGAGAATGTTAGGAAAATGAAAGGTAGAAATAGAATGTTATTTAATATTATTTCTTATGTACTTTTGTAATATGTCTTGACCAAAATACCCCTCCAGCCACTTAAATGGTATTAAATTTAAATTAAATTACTATTTAATAATTTCAGCCATTGGATCATGTTGATCAATGGTTATCATAGAGTTTACTAGGTTTTCTTACTACAAATAAGTTTTCTATAGATCCTTTTCCTAACTTTATAATACTTATAGAGTTATATATATATATATATATATACTTCACAACGTATATAATATAAATATTGTTATCAAATACATATACTAAAAGAAAACTTATTTTTACACATTATGAAGATACTAAAATAAATCACTAATAAATCACATTATGAAAAATAAAAATGTAAATTAAAAAATTCAGGTATAATGTTCGGGTAACGGGTATATGGTTTCGGGTAATCGGGTCGGGTATCACCTAATCCTATACCCGACCTATACCCGCGAAAATTTTTAAAACTAATCCCATACCTGGCCCCACAACCATCGGGTATTGGGTATACCTGTCACATTTGTGTTGGGTTTTGGGTATACTCGTCGGACTTGGGTATTTTTGTCATCCCTAGATTTGCTACTAAAAAGGTGAAAGTTATCTCTAGGAAGATGCACAGAAACAGACATGAACGTCGCCAAGGTTGCGTATATAGCTCTTACCAAAAGTAATGACCAAATTTGATTCTCTCTTACACACTTCATGATGTTATTTTGATGTTTATTAGATCTCATAATAAAGTAGATTTATATGTTACAATTAAATACATATGCCACTACAAGAGTACTGTACAAGGGTGGATCTATAAACCCCACAAAACACCAATTAAAAGGTCAAAAAAGACAACCAATAGTAAAACGAACATCTACATAACCAGTGGCGGAGCTTGAAAGAAACTTGTGAGGGTCGAACTCTCGAAATCCAAATCAATGGGCCGAACTCTTAAAAATCCAGTATTTTACACTACACAATTTTTTCCGGTAAACTTAACACTACGATTGAAAAATCAGTGGGGGCCGAGACACACCCGGGTCACCGAGAACCTCTACCAGTGTACATAGCTCAAAACACTAAAACAATAATTAACGGTTCAGGTCCAAGCTCACGCCACCACCATGCAAAGAAACTTGATCGCTTTACAGAAGTACACAAACCTAGAGCTATTCATTGAGATGAAAATCGCAGAACTTGACTTGTTGCAGGTATCCTGAAAATTAAAATAAAAAATAAAGAAAATGAGAAAACATGACATATTCCCTGTTTTTATATTCTATGTTGGTACCAAGTAACAGCTTCATAAAATGTGTTCCTAAACTAAACTAGGAGTTTGTGTTTTTATCCGGTCAGAGTCAAATTCAAAATATGCAAAAAGGTACCTTTACGGCTTTACATAGAAATCAAGTAGATAGGCGTGTTATAGAAAAGGCATCAGAAATTTCTAATAGAAGACAACAAGAATCTTCATTCGGGCATATTTCCTGCTTGTCCAGTCTCATTTCTTATAGAAAGCTTGATCCACAAGTGGTGTGTACTCTGATGCTTGAGCAGGTGATGGTCTTGGCTTTGTTTGTTGAATTAAATTGGCGGTTGCTGGATTTTCAACTGTTGGTGCTGATACTCTAGGAGTACATGAGTTGTTGACCACCACATATGGGTTGTACACTACATTAAATTGCCGACTTATGAGAGATGGAGATGAGAGAATAGGTGTGGGAGACAAAGGAGAAGGTTGAACAAATATATCTAAAAATCAATAAATGATTGACCAAAGTAGAACAAAGATAGATGAACAAACACAGGCTGTATTGAAACAACACTAAGATATAGATGAACAATCAGAAAGTGTATTGAACAAACACAATGATCGAACAAACTGGAACTTCACTGAACAAACATATTTAGAAAACAAACTATATTATTAACTTGTACTGTACTTCACTGGACTTTTTGGTTTATTTGGAAGGCAAGAAACAATAGTCTTTTAGTGGGCAATCATCATCTCCCGGGATATTTTTTGGAGTCGATCAAACATTTCACTGTTACAACTTGGTATTAGAGTCGTAGGTTGAGAGATTTGAATGTGGAATGGTACCCTAAGCATAAAATGAGTTTCAAACTTGAAATGGTGAAATGATCATATCTTGTCTAACAACAATAAGCACGGGGATGAGGTGATGGTGTTTTGAATAAAAATGTATCGAAGGACAAATGAGGCATGGGGTGGGTGGTTCTAGGCCAATAACAGAGGAGAGGGGGCACGGGGATGGCTGGTCTTTGGTTGGATTTTGAATGGAGAATTAATCTACTTATTCACCAATACTTGTGTTTTATATAATTTTGACTATATTTTTCATAAAAATACCTAGTTAAAACATAGTTAGCTGCTAGATTGTGTTTATTATTTATAACTTACATTATAAATATAAAACGCACGCAAAATCCAGAAAATACAAGACTAACCCACAAAACTATTTTTTTTACACTAATACACTAATACTTTAGAATCTTTGGTACTCATTAGATGATATTAAATGTTATATTATAGCTTTGATTTATTTAAATAGTATGATTTTTTAATACATAATATAGTTATAATTTTTTTTCACTATACTTTGTTTTGTGCCTAGCTCCCATATATAGGGTACCCAGTTCCATACCCTACTTGGAACCAGTGACACCAGGTATGGTTTTTCAAGTTAATATCCGGATCCGAACCCTATCCATTTATGGTCAATACCCGATTTTTTTCATACCCGGGTCCATACCCATACCCATACCCATACCCATACCCGGGCCCATACCCGAAACCGGGTATTGAAAAAACCCGGCTTTGTGCACCTCTAGATGCAAATAGTCCTACGCTCGGCCCAACACCTATCAACATAACACCATTTACCCCTTTTGGGCTTACCATTGGTCCAGTGTACATGCCCACTATGCAATTTAGTATACTCAATACAATATATATACTAGGTTAGAATCCCGTGTAATACACGGGTTGAATAAATATGATCCTAGATACTAAGCAATAATAAAAATAAATGGAGTAAATTACGTTTTTGGTCTCTGTGGTTATATCACTTTTAGTATATTAGCCCAAAATAAGAATTTTTAACATATCTGCCCTCATGGTCTCTATAACTAACCATTTTTGCCCCTAAGTCTAGAGATCATGGGGGGCAAAATGGTTAGTTATAGAGAACATGGGGCCAAAATGGTTAGACTTATGAGCCAAAATGGTTAGTTATAGAGACTATGGGGGCAGATATGTAAAAAATTCTTGTTTTGGACTAATATAGTAAAAGTGATATAACCACAGGAGTCGAAAACGTAATTTACTCAAATAAATGTTTATATTAGGTTAATGTTTAAGTTCTTTTATAAATATGTAACTGTTAATAGAATATTATATATTGTTTCATCACATATATACGTGTCTTTATTATGCCTTAATACATTTAAAACTGATTAAGTTTCGAATGTTAAAGAAAAAAATTATTAAGTCTTCTTAATATTGAAATTAATAAAATAAGTATATAGGTAAACTTAATTTGTAATTGAACATGAACATAATATGATAAAGATTATATCACCGATTTAGTTTAAAAAAATCATCCCAAATCTCTTTTACAGATTTTAAATTTAATATTATTAATAATTGAATTTCCATAATAATATTTATTTAGATGGGAAAATAAAATTGAGACTATCTCATAGAACGACACGTGTCCCTCAAAGTGATTTCTTTTATTATATGTATAGATAAGCATAAGCACAAATTCAATAGTGAAATCTTCGGCCCATCTCTTTTATAAATTGTATATAGGATTCTTCGGCCCATCCATTGTTGTTCATATTGTGATCCAGAGTATAGAAACCCATTATAGCTAGCCACGTGTGACACCTTCTTTTGATATATCCTCCAATCAAAAGCCTAAAACTTAACCTCCAATTCAAAATTAACACACATATGTTGCATAGTGTAGTTACGTGATCGGATGAAACTGGATCAACATATAAAAATAAAAACCTGTACTAAACCTCCGTGTTCAGCCGGGCCCAAATCTGTTTGGCTGAAACCAGTTTTTCTTTTTTTTGCTACCGAATCAGGCTCTGAACCGGTTTATCAGTCCCAAACCGGATATTTTTACACCTCTACATAGAATGCTCATTCCTGCTTGAGCCCAATGTCCATTTGCCTTTAATAAATCCTTTCTTGTTGACATTCAGTCGGCCCAAAGGTGAACACCCAAAGAAACCCAATTCTTTCTTAAAATTCCAATCACACTTTCCATACATTCTGGATGTGATGTTGTGGGCCCGTAGTTAACACTAGCCTTATACCAAAATTTATATTTGACTGATTTAAGTTCCAATCCCAATTCGGTATATCTCGAACAGTGGTGAAGTTTGAAATTTACGATCAGGGGGTCGAAAACGTATATACCAAAAATTTCTATAAAACCAGGTCATCAAAAAGGTATATACGAAATAAATTCTATACGAAAACTACATACTCTCCACTAACGAGCGAAAACGCTCGGGGGGTCGGCCGCCCCTCCCGACCCCACAAAGCTACGCCATTGATCTCGAACACATGTATTAAGAGTATCTTTGGTACATCACTCATTACAGTCACATCAAATTTCCACTGATCTGTCTAACGTACTAAATGTTTGACTTGTGCTAGCGTCAAGGTCGAATACCAGAAACCATCAGGCCCACTCCAACAACCAGAGATCCCGAAATGGAAATGGGAGAAAATTTCCATGGACTTCGTTACTGGCCTGCCTAGATCTCAATGCGGAAACGATACCATTTGGGTGATCGTGGATCGAATGACCAAGTCTGCACATTTTCTGGCAATCAAAGAAATGGATAAGTTTTCTACTCTATCAGACATTTACCTAAAGGAAGTAGTATCAAGGCACGGAGTGCCAACCTCCATCATTTCTGAGCGTGACGCGCGTTTCACTTCTGAACTGTCGCAAGCTATGCACAAGTCTTTTGGCTCACGTTTAGATATGAGCACCGCTTATCACCCACAGACGGATGTGCAATCTGAACGCACCATCCAAACCCTCCCTTGAAGACATGCTTAGGGCATGTGTAATCGACTTTGGTAATGGCTGGAAGAAGCACCTCCCACTAGTGAAGTTTTCATATAACAACAGCGACCACACCAGCATCCAGGTCGCTCTGTTTGAGGAATTGTATGGAAGGAAGTGTCGATCACCTCTCTGTTGGGTAGAAGTTGGTGACAGTCAAATCACAGGCCTAGAACTTGTAGTGGATACAACCGAGAAGATTGCTCAGATACGACAACGAATTGGGGCAGCTCGCGAGCGTCAGAAAAGCTATGCTGATAAGCGAAGAAAGCCACTCGAGTTCCAGGTTGGGGATCGATTGCTACTCAAAGTCTCACCTTGGAAAGGTGTAGTTCGTTTTGGGAAACGAGGCAAGCTCAATCCGTGTTATGTCGGACCATTGGAAATCATTGAGAAAATTGGCAAAGTCGCCTACAGGATGAATCTACCTGAAGAACTCAGCGGAGTTCACAATGTTTTCCACGTGTCAAATCTGAAGAAGTGTCTATCAGATGAGACCCTCATAGTTCCCCTCAAGGAGCTCACAATCGATGGCCAGCTGCGATTCGTCGAGGAACCAGTAGAGATTGTTGATCAGGATGTTAAGATTCTCAAGCGTACTAGAATACCTCTTGTTCGAGTCCGTTGGGATTCCCGTCATGGCCCAGAGTATACCTGGGAATGAGAAGACCAAATAAAACTCAAGTATCCCAGCTGTTTAAGAAAAGTGCAACCACTACTAAGGCTTAAGCTACTTCAGAATTTCGGGACGAAATTCCAAATCAACGGGGGGATGATGTGACACCCCAGTAAAACTAGGAAACCAACACAACATAACTAGCTTCCTCAGTAACCACGAGCTAAATTTCAGGACGAAATTTTCTTAACAAGAGGAGAATGTGACAACCCACATAATTCCATGTATCCGTACAATTTATTAATGATAATTAAAGTGCTTGATGACGGTGCTGAATTATTTATCTACTTTCTGATTTTTGTGTTATACTTACATATGCTTGTTAACATACTAGTAGTGTACGGAAAAATTACTAAATAGTCTGGTATGCTTTCCTTAGTGTTGAAAAATAAAAATGTCACTAAAAATATTATAAAAGACACCTTACGGATTAATTAAGCACTTTAACGGAACAACACCCAACCAAACAACCGGATATTACCCGGAACACTAAAATATTATCAGAAACATTGCTTCACTCTTTCTGAGCTAGTTATGGTTCCCGAAAACTTAATCATATTACATAAAGCATAACACAACAAGCACTAACTAAACCACCTAACTCCTAACTAAATAACTAACTAGAAGTTGAAATCAAACCAATACCCCCCCCTAATGGTGACCGTCCCCTAGGGACCCTACCTCCATAAAATGTGAGCTAAATCTCTAAGTAATCTACTCTTGGAAATCACAAGATCTTGATTGGACTTTGTATGTACTCTTGAAGACATGAGATCCATTGGATAAAAGGGATTAGTGTGTATAAGTACATCATCATCTTCATCAAACAAACATCTCGTTCTCCTCCATTAAAGTCTCGGCCGAACACCCCTCTTTATACACCACCATTTTCGAATTCCTTTGAAGCATTTCAAGTGTACATCAAGGTGCACAAAGGTGAATAACGAAAGGTGGAACTCAAGGATTATCAAGGACCTCTCTCGTGTGGTTTTATCCAATTATTTTCCACCTTGTTTCTTCCCTAGCTTCAAAGCTAGTAGTAAGCCTCTTTGATCTTTTTATATGTTATATTTATTGTGGTTAATAGTTGTGTTAGGATGAAAATACAAGAACACTAAAAGATCATGAACAAAAGTCTTACACACACTACTAGAAAACTGCTATTATTCCTACCAGAATTTCCTACGCATTCCCTACAAACGAAAATTCTGACACTTTTCCCACGAAAATCCTACGAACAAGAAAGAGTCTTAGTTTTGTGACAAAAAAAGCCACAAAAAAGCCACAAATTGTTATGCGTAGGAAAAGTGTCAGAAATTTCCCATTTGTCGGAAATTTGTAGGAATTGGTATGCGTAAGAAAAGTGTCGGAAATTTCCCACGGAATTCGGACGGAATTCGTTTTCATTTTAACGATTAGTAGGAGATGCGTAGGAGTCCAGTTTATAAAAAAAAATTCATAATAAAGAAAATAATGATATTAAAATATAAAATTTTATTATTTATAAAATTATATGTCGTTTTTTATTTTATTTAATACTATCCGTAGGAAGAATGTCGAAAATTCCGACAAATTACTTACAGAATGGATAAAAAAATATTTGTAATACATTTTATATGTTATTTTAAAGCTAATTGATTAAAATCCGTAGGAAATGAGTCAGAAATGCCGACATATTTCCTACGAAATAGTTTTTTTATTAATATCCGTAGGAAATGCGTAGGAAAATACCGACATATTTCCTACGTAATTGTTTTTAGGGTAAATTACTTTTTGAGTCCCTGTGTTTTAGTGGTTTTAACCACTTGAGTCCAAAATCAAAAAGTTTCACGCCCTGAGTCCCTAGCCATTTATTTTATAACGTTTTGAGTCCAACTTTGTTCATTTTATAACGATTTGAGTCCAAAAAAATTGGACTCAAAAGGTTAAAATTTGGACTCAAATGGTTAAAGAAAATGCTTATAGGGACTCAGGTCGTTAAACTTTTTACTTTTGGACTCAACTAGTTAAAACCACTAAAACACAAGGACTAAAAAAGTAATTTACCCTTGTTTTTAATTAATATCCGTAGGAAATGTGTAGAAAAATACCGACGTAATTCCTACGAAATACATTTATGATTGGTTGTTACGACATAATAACACTCCATACAACGTGATATAACCCTTTAACATTAAATGTTACATGATAAAGGCCTTAATGGGTCATTAAGATATATCAAGGCCTAACACGGTCTATTAGGGCATATATGACTTGCAATCCTTCGTTACGATATAATAGCACCCAATATAAGGTGATGTCATCCTTCAACATCAAATGTCACATAATAAATGCCTTAACGTGCCTTTAAGATATATCAAGACTTAACACGGTCTACTAGGGCACGTATGACTTGTAATTGTTCATTATGTTACAATATCGCTCAATACAACGTGAAATAACCCTTCAACATCGAATGTTACACAATAAAGGCCTTAACGGGCCATTAAGATATCTCAAGGCCCAACACCGTCTATTAGGGCATATATGACTTGTAATTCTTCGTGACGATATAATAGCACTCAATACAACGTGATGTAATCCGTCTGTCACACCCCAACCGATGGCGGAATCATCGGGATGTGGCATGATGCGAATAGGTTGCTTGAGAGAATCCATAACGACTAATTTAGTGACAATATTTAAAAGGTTCAATATCCCATACTATCAAACAAATATTCCACAAAAGTCATAATGGAATTCAGTTGTTTCTCAAACAACAAAACGTAACGTAACAAAACTTGCATTTAGATTTAGGCGGGTTTCTAGACTTCCTAAACCATTTCCAGCGTTAGTTAGTGCGAGTACTCTAGGTATTTTAGCGAGATATTAGGTGTCGGGTTGCGTTGCGTTGCGTTTAGCGTGATAGATACATAGATAATAATATAATATAATATAATATAATATAATATAATATAATATAATATAATATAATATAATATAATATAATATAATATAATATAATATAATATAATATAATATAATATAATATAATATAATATAATATAATATAATATAATATAATATAATATAATATAATATAATATAATATAATATAATATAATATAATATAATATATAAGTAACCGCGTTTTGAGTTTGCGTTGCGTTGGTGCGAGAGCGAGCAAGTAGTTTAGATACTCACGTGATGTGGTAGTGTAAGCGAAAGCATTATAAGCGTAAGCGTTGTGTAGTGCGATATAGCGTGCTGAAGTAAGCGATGTAGTGCAAAAATATGCGATATAACGTAGTAAGCGATACAGTTTACATTATGATTCGAATCTCGGGTGCTAGGCGTAAAAAGAGTAACGAGCGCGAAAGTGCGGATTGTTACACCGTCAACATCAGATGTAACATATTAAAAGCCATAACTAGCCATTAAGATATATTAAGACTTAACACGGTCTATTAGGGTACACATGTCTTGTAATTGTTCGTTGCGATATAATATCATTCAATACAAATACAACGTGATATAATATCCTTTAACATGGAATGTTACATAATAAAGGCCTTAACGAGCCATTAAGATATATCAAGGCTTAACACAGTCTATTAGGGCATGCGTGACTTGTAGTTGTTCGTTATGATATAATATTACTTAATACAATGTATTCTTTTTCATCTCTTTCATTTGCTGCTATATCGTGTACCCGTTTCGTACATGCACTGAAATTAACTGAACCGATACCCACCGAAAACCCGTCGCAAAACACTCATAAACCCACTAGTTAGATATGAAAGTTAATTATTCTATAGTTGCCATTGAGTTAGTGGTGTAGTGGTTGGGGAAAGAATTGGTGTTCCTTGTGACCCAGGTTCGATTCACACTCTCCTCGTTATTTTATACGGTTATTAACCGAACCGGTTTTTTCACTCAAAACGAAAACAGTTTTTTTATAACCGGTTTCGGTTACTAACCGGTTTTTTCAAGCCCAAAACAATAACCGGTGTATCCGGTTAGGACCGGTTTTTCCCAAAAAAAAACCGGTTTTTTTTGGGGTTTTAACCGGTTTTTTTTCCGGTTTCGGTTATTAACCGGTATTTCAGATCAAGATTAGTACCCGGTCACAAACCAGCGGTTCGGTTATAAAACTGCTCCGGTTATAAAAAAATCGGTTTCGGTTTTTTTCCCGGTTTCGGTTCTAAAACCGGTTTTTTTTGTACACCTCTAGCTGGCAGCGGTCGAGTACTCGACCTTGGCCATAACGTCCGATGTCACAGTGGTTGACACATCGTTTCTTGTGGTTCAGAAAAAAATATACTAGTCTATTCAAAGTTATTTACATGTATTAATATTTATTCATAACATTTATAACTAAGTATTAATATTTATTCATAAAGTAAGAATTAAAAAAACAACTTATATTGTCTCACAACTAAGAGCATTCCCATCCAGTCCATCATATGTAGTGTGTGGGGTTTTTAAAATGTAAAGAGTATAAAAAGTGGTTGTGAGTGGAGGAGAGAGAAAATATTACTGTTCATCTGTATATTTGGGACTATAATTTTTTAATATATATTGAAAGTGGCTGTGAGTGAAAGAGAGAGAAAAATGTAATATATATTGAAAAGGAGACAGAAAAAGTATTTGTTTTTAGTGGAAATATATTGATATAGGAGTTGTTTTTTAGTGAAATGTATATATATTTTTAGTGGATTGGATGTGAATGCTCTAATTACGCTAGTTTGAATTTTTCATCAAAATGAAACCCTCCGGTGTTTCCCGCCCCCCAAACCTCACCAATCCAAATTACATACCTTTTATCTACCCAGTACCCACTCACTTTCTCTCTCAAAATCTCCTTTCATAGTGGATCTAAATAGGCTAAAACGAGAGGGCGTTCTTGGTGTTTTATAATAGAGGTTCGATACGGGGGAAGATAATGGAGTTAGGGTTTTTCTGTTGAGGTCTTTTGTGATGGTTCGAAGTCTTTATTCGTCAATCGTCACCCAAAAGGCCAAAAAAAATCAAACGCTACTTTACCCCTCTCGGCTGAAACACAATAGCCTTCGGCGACCGGCAGGCTTCAGTGGTTCCCTTTCGATTGAAATACAACAGCTCTCCATTATATGTAAGTTATTTGTGCTATGTTCTTAATTTGGAAATTGTTATCTAAGGATTGCACCTTGTTATGATTTTGCTTTTGTCATAAACTCTTCTTATTATACTTTTGTTCTAGTTTTGCCCTAAATTGTTAACTGTTATTTTTTTCCTAATTTGAGAATTAAGTTGGTAGCTGTTAAAACTTGAATTATAGGTCTTATGGATATTGGGACTTTGAGGTAGATTTGTTTCTTTTGTCTTGTTAATCTCATATTTCATATTTGATGCTTGAATGCTTCAGACTTATATAGTTGTCTTGAATACTTTAATTGTCATACTTGAATTTGTGATTTAGTTGTGTTAAAACTTGAATAACAATTTATTCGGGTCAAAAGGTGAAAACTCGTAGGGAGAAACTTTAGATATTTGTAGTTTTTTATATATATATAATGACATTGCAATTTTCTTCTATGATTTCTAATGATTCTATATTTTCATTATGAGATTGTATTTTGTTATGTTCCTGACCCGATCGATCCGAAAATTCTGATTTTTGGTTGCGAGAAACATGACCACCAGGAAAAAATGAACACATAAGAAAAAAAATTTCTGGATTTGCCACTGTTCAAAGATCCGTGAACCCATAGGTTTATTGTTTTTGGTGATTTAATCTACCCAGCACCCATGATACCAATAGATAATTTTTAATTTGTACAGATACTTAGGTCAAAACTGAAATTATTTGTCGATTAGTGACATATCTTGTTTTAACTTGCAGATTCAGAGAGCACCTGGCTCCTGAGATTGAAAAGAGACGACGTAAGTTGAAGAAGGTGAGGTTTGATGTTAAGTTTGCCCTATCTCACTCTCTCTAGACTCTACTTTTTTAGTGGGATATTACTCGTTACGTTATTTTTGTTTGTTATTTAATTGATTGAAATTCTTATCAATTCTGCTGGGGCATTGTCACCTGTGGTTGCCACTAATGCTGGCAGTATAGACTGGTTTGGTCATGGCCAGGGATCCAAAGTGGGTTCCCTATCCCGAATCGGTTCACAGCCCATGTGGATTTCGTTAAGTGCAAAATACTAGTTTATTATAATTATGTGTCATTATTTCAGATAATGTGGATTTCGAGTTACTTTAACTCTTTAAGTTTCGACCCCGTCGCAACGCATAGCGGGTCAAAATACTAGTTTATTATAATTATGTGTCATTATTTGAGATAATGAATACAAGAACGATTTCATATCTGTATTTTTCGTATGTTGTTAACAGGTAGTAATGTAGGAGAAGAATTCGGCAATCAGCTTGATGAATGACACAAAGTAATTTGCCCATGGAGAGGAAACACCTCTGCCGAAAGCTTAGTGCAGTTCCCTCCTACGCCGCCATCAGCCCTAATTGGTGGTTTTAAGGCCATTGTGACAGATTGTTTCGGTTTCTCTACCTACCAATTGTGGCTGCTTCCACATTTGACCAGATGAGGGTCTCTAGAGGCCCGGAAATTGACCGCTTTTTGGTTCAGTCGCATACTTTCGCCACATGGGAATCAGGTTTTAAGGCAGACATCGTATCTGGTTCAGATAATGCCAGAGAAGAGGCGTTATGTATATATTCACGTGTAACAATGGTGGTTTTGTGATTTAAACTGGTTCAAAATTTATGTTGTTTGTTCCGGATCTTTATGTTTACAATGGTGATTTTGTAATTTAACATGCTCCAAATTTATGCTATTTGTTTTTGTTAAATTTATGTTCTAAATCATATTTACCATTATGCTTTTTAAGCTGAAAAAAATAGGTATTTTCTATTTTTTATATTATTTTTTTTTTCAAATGTATCCGCAGGAAATGTGTAGGAAAAAAATTAATTAGGTTTGTCACATTCTGTTGGAATTGTGTAGGAAAAAGAATACATTCTGTTGGAATTATGTAGGAAAACAAAACTAATTTCGTAGGAAATGCGTAGGGAAAAAGAATACATTTCGTTGGATTTGTGTAGGAAGAAAAAATTATATCGTAGGAAATATGTAGGGGAAAAGAATACATTTCGTTGGATTTGTGTAGGAAGAAAAAAATAATTTCGTAGGAACTGTGTAAAAAAAATAAAATATATAAAATTATATAATAAAAATAATTATAATTGATTTATACACAAACTTTAAAAAATAAATATTCTGTGGGAAATGTGTGGGAAAGTTGAGAAAATTAATTCTGTTAGAAATGTGTAGGAGAATTCTAACGAAACATTTTTGTGGGAAATGCGTAGGAGAATTTGTAGGAAATGCGTCAGAAAAAAATTACCCACGAGCAAAATTCCCACAGCCCATTTTCGTGGGAAATCCGTGGGTAAACGCATTTGCCCACGGATTTCCCACGGAAATTGACGTGGGAATAGCAGCAGTTTTCTAGTAGTGACATAAAGCTAAACATGATGATGAAATAAGATGAAATTTTGTTGAAATAGAGTTGTTTTGCTATGTTGATGATTACTTGGTGTTTGCTTGATGATTACTAGTAATATGATGTTGAACATCATGGTTGAACTTGATTAAAGCATGATTAAAAACATGGTTTAACAATTTAGAGGTGATTATGTGCTTGTATGAAATAATCATCTTCTAGTCTACACATGAACTTGAAGGAAAAATGATTATTCTTGAAAAATAATAAACCAAGTGAACTAGTGATTCTTGTAGATCTAAAACTTGTGAATGATTTTCCTAAATAAACCAAGTCTAAAACACGGGTCTTGAAGGATCATAACTTTTCTTGTATATATATTATTTTTGGAAATTAAAAGGGGTATAAAGATGCAAGTGAAACCTGAAAATTTGGTAAATAAATATCTTTGTAAAATATGTTCAGAAGTTGTGAACATCTAAAAATCACAACAATGAGATTTTAAATAAAGTAAACACACTTTGGAGGGTAACTAAGACCACTAAACACCCCACTAAGTTACTACGCGCCTTTATGAAAAACCAAGTTCACGTTGTATGTAAAGTGCATTGTTTTGCACTTGGCTAGTGTATTATTGTTTGGTAACTTGTTATTGATTGTTGAATGATTTTTGGAAAGGAAAATGAGGCGAAATTTCTAAAAATTCCAACACTTAGAAAATATTTTTCTAAACAAGCATTACAAGTATATTTTATAACTTGTGTTTCGAATATAATCTTCGCCATGATTTTTGTAACAAAATACAAAGTGTCGGAGGTTGGTTTTTGTAAATAAAAATGGGTAAATATATATATATTTAGAATATATATATATATATATATATATATGTGTGTGTGTGTGTGTGTGTGTGTGTTGGTGCACTTGTGTCTGTACTTTGTCTGTATTTTGTAATGTTATAAACGATGTCTTTTGTTAGTCTTGTTTACGTCTTGTGTTTGATTTGTATATGTGTTGGAATGTTTGTTTGACCAAGTCAACCATCCTCCTGGTTTGACTTGGCCAAACAGTCAACACTTAGTGTGTAAGTTTACTTGTCTTCGAAGGATGTCATCGAAGGATGTTTTGTATCCTTCGATGACCTCGAAAGACATCATTCGATGGATACATATGGACCTCGAAGGATACATCATCCTTCGAGGTATGTCTGGATCCTTCGGAATCTTTCGGTAGATATTCTGGTCGATAGATGATCCTTCGACCAGATCTCCTTATCCTTCGAGCATGTTAACTGTTATGGGTATATGTATCCCATACATGGTTCAGTTCACACAAGTCTTTTTCATAGTTGTTGATAGTGCATGTGAGTGAACCAAGGTCTTGTAGAGAGCATTTCAGTTTGGTCAAGGGCTGTAACCGTGTCCACTGAAATACAAGAGAAAACTTTGATATCTTGCGTGTCTACTCTTTCTCTTTGTTACTTGTGCTTTCATATAAACTACGGTTTGCACCCTAGCTTGGATTCCGCACTTGCTAGAGTGTTAAACATAACAAGGATTAGGTTTAACCTCAACCTCAGAGGGACCTACAAGTGGTATCAGAGCCGTGGCTCTTTTCCTTGTTAAAAACCGGGTTTGTACAAGACTTTGGAAGTGTTTGGACAAAACTCACTTGGTTTAGCACCCGTTTTTAGTGTGTTTCTTGCATTTTTAGCCTTAAAAACGTGTTCTAAACTAACCGGGTGTGTTAAGGAAAGGTTTGGGTAACTTAAAATCTTGTTTTAAAGGGTTTGCTAATTTCCGGCCAATATTCCGGCTAAACTCCGGTACCGGTTTCTCTGGATAAGAAGCTTCCTTTTTGGGCAATATTTCAAAGTCAAATCTGAAGTTGGTGAAATGTTGTTGTCAGATCATCCCTTCTGCTGAAAGTTGGTTCACCAACCAATCACCTTTTCACCAACCTCTCAACTTTGTGTCAGTGTGTCAGAGCTCATCGAAAGATATCCTTCGGAGTCGAAAGACTATCTTTCGATCAAGGAGGTTCGATAGATACCCATCCTTCGAACATCTTTCGAAGTCAGTGAGTTATCTTTCGAGCCAAGGAATCTTTTCGAAGGATACATCGTTCGAGCTACTGTCACATTTCGAAAGATAAGGATCCTTCGTGTAGGAGAATCTTTCGAAGTCATTGTTCGAAACTCAACAGTGATCTTTCGAACACTGTTGATCCTTCGAACAAGTGTTATCTTTCGGCCAGTGTTATTTTTCGATCTTATCTGTTTAAGCTTAACAAGTTGTGTATTTCAGGTCTTTCTATCCTTGATCCTTCGGCTGTTTGTTATCATTAAAGTTTTTAACATAGTTTGTGAAAATTAATTTTTCAAATTTTAAATCAATTTTCACTTAATATATTAATTTTTATAAAATGGGAACAAACGGTCAATGGGATCCCTCCGCGTGGACGACAACATCTTTGACTCCGCAATCGTCTGATACGCAATCATCAGCGTCACAATCTGCATCGGATTTCAACAAAACTGCATGGATGCAGGCTATTGCCCCAACTCAAGCTGCAATGATATCTGCAAATCAATGGGCTTTAGTCACAAATCAAAGCAGCAGTATTCAAGCAATGATGCAGAATGATAATGAAACGGGTACAAGCACGAAACCGCCAAAGCTTAATCACATCAACGACTGGGGTTGGTGGAAAGAAAGGTTGAGAACTTATGTTCAGGGGCAAGGTCAAGATTTGTGGATGTGTTTCTTCACTCCATTTGAGAATGATTTGGAAGTCGCAGGATCTAATCCACAGACTTACAGTACTTTGTCTGACGAAGATAAAAAGAAGTTTGAATTGGAAAAGAAAGCATTTATGATTCTCACACAACCTCTTCACAGAGACATATACCACCAGTTCGTTTACTGCACAACTACTAAAAGTTTGTGGGATATGCTCACATTAAGATGTGAAGGAAATGCTCAATCCAGGAAGATAAAGCAAGAGTTGCTGAAGAAAGAGTTTGAAGGTTTCACTTGTATGGAGAATGAAGGTTTGGCAGAATTATGTACAAGATTCCATCACTTGTTGAGTGAAATGTTTGCCTTCAGAGTTACTGCCACTCCACAAGAAATGGTGAAGAGATTTGCTGATAGCTTACCAGCAAAGTGGAGCGGTTATCTTGAGATTCTCAAGGAAAACGGTGTTCTGGACACAATCACCGTTTATGAGCTAATTCAGAAGCTGGAGAACAAAGATGTGGAAGAGAAGCTAAAGGCAAAAAGAACAATAACTCCTCAGAATCCAGAGATGTACTATGGGATTGCAGGAGGTATTACTGGAGAAAAGCCAGCCTCTCAGCATGCTAAGCTTCAAACAACTTTCATCTCTAACACCGGACCTTCAACAACGAATCAGTTTGATCCTTCAGCATATACAATGTTCTCAAGACCAAATTCTTCTTCTTCTCAACAACAGTATGTGCAACAGACAGCTCAACAATTCACTCCACCGCCTTTCTTGGATCCAAACAGAGCTCAACAGCAACAACCACAACAGCAAGGGTTTTATGGAAGTTCTTCAAGCTTTCAAGCTACTTCTAACCCGAACACAGTCAGATTGGACACTTCCAACTTTTCAAAAGTCAGTGTCGAGATAGCCAAGGAGCATATGGAGATGTTGAACACCTTGGTTAGTGCTTACTGTGGGTTGGTTGCAGGTCAGATTGGAAATATATCAATCTAACCAATGAAGATTATCAACAAGTTGATAAAGAAGAGTTTGAGATGATGGATATAAAATGGGCTCTTGCTAGTGCCATTCGAAGAGCAAAGGAGTTTATGGAGAGAACGGGGAGAACCAACTTGGAAAGCAACAACAACACCAAGTATGGTTTTGATAAGAATGCTGTCACCTGCTTCAACTGTGGTGAAAAGGGTCATTTCAAGCGGGAATGTCAGAAGCCATCTAAGCAAGGCAATCAGAATCCTTTCAGGAATCAAAGACAGCCTCAACAACAACAGAACAACAATTCTGACAGACAAATAGTTCCCGTGGGAGGAAATACATCTGGATCCACAAACTCTAATCCCCACAGAGGGTTAGTTGTTCAAGCTGATGAGATTTGCAACTGGAATCTTCAGCTTGGTGAAGGGGGAAATGGTGGAACAACATGTTATGCTAAGGTGGTTGAAAAGGTTGTAGAACCCGTGTCTGCTGGTGAATCTTCAGAAGATGAAGATAGCTCAGGTTATAGTGGGAGTTTGGATGGGGAATCACTTGATGCTGGTGATTATCAAGTGATGCTTTAGATCTGGAGGTTGATGAGCTTTTGGCTGATGCTGAAGCATTATGCAAGAGGAGATCTATTCTTTGCCAGAAATCTGCTGGAACTTCCGAGAAGCTTTCTCAATTTTTCTCTGAAGATGGATCTTTTTCTTTTCATACAGCCTTTATGGCTCATGTTGAAGGACAAACCTCTCAGGTATGTGATTCTAAACCTGACTCTATTTCTGCTGCTGTTGAATGTGCTAAATGTCTAGAATATGCAGAAAAGGAAAGTCTGTTTGAAATCACACACAAACACAATCAAGAATTGATTGTTGATCTTTCCAAAGCAACTGAAGCTAACTTATTTTTAACCAGAAATGAAAAGGAGTTTAAAGCAATAATTGCGTCATTAAAACATGATGTTTCTGAACTTCAAAAGGTTGTTTTGAGAAAACAACATGCTAACAACAACTTAATTGACACAATTGAAAAGCAGATGGTTGAGTTAGCAACATCTAGGTGTGAATGTGAAACAATCAAGCAGAAATTGGAAAGTTATTCCAATTCCCGCTATGTATTGGATCACATTATCAATGCTCAGAAGTTAAAGGGGGATGTCAAGTGTATAGGATTCAAATCATGTCCTCCCCCAATGAATCACAATTACTCCAAGTTGCCTGATGACGAGGATATGCCCCGTTTTGAACCTACAGTGCCACTCTGTCTTGATGACTTTGCAGTAGGCCTCGGGTTCACAACTGGTACATCATCCTCGGGGCAATCTGAGTCTGAGAAAGTGAAAGACTCATCGTGTGATAAGGAACAGAGTCCTCCCATTATTGAGGATGCTGATTCTTCGGACGATGAATCTGAAGAAATTGTGAAATCACAGTCTAACTCGGCTACACCAGACATTCCAATTGAGAATTACATCTTGTGTGATCCACCGCTTAAACCGAGTAAGTCTGAAGAGCCAAAAATGATGAAACCCAGTGTACCTAGTCCTAAAGGGAATAACTTGTTGTATACGCTCAAAGGAGACAGCAAAATCTACTCTGACAAAGATTTTCCAATTAAAAATGTAAATCAAGATTTAATTGAGCAAATTTTTGAAGGACGTACTGATAAGTTTTTGGGAAACAAGAATAGAAAAGTCATTGTCACTCAATGTGACCCAATTCCGTGTGAACAAGTTAGAAAACAATACGGAAACCAAAAACTACCAGTTGAGCGAAAACAACAAATCAATTCTGGAAAGGGTAAGGGCCAGGTACAAGGAAAGAAGGCTCAAAACAAGAATGCTCAAGCACCAAAAGTGCAGCAGCCTAAGACTGAACAACCAAAGGTTCTACAACCTAAAGTTGAGCAGTCTAAGGCTACTCAACCTAAGGCTGCACAACCTAAAGTTCAACAATCTAAGGTTGAGCAACCTAAGGTTCAAAGGGTGCAAAACAAAAGAGCTCCTGCTAAGAAAAGAGAACAGAAAGTGAACTTTGTTGGATCCAAGGGTACGGACAAACTTGAAACATTTCAAAATAAATCTAACGTTGATTTTGTGAAACAAGTTAGAATTTTAAAACGAAATGATCAGAACAATTATACCCAACACACCAATGGATGTGACTTAGGTCCAAGCACATCTAGATCACAAAGTTCAGTGTCTGATTCTCCGTCTGGTCATCAACACGTTTCTCCGAGGTTTGTAGAGCGGAGAATGTGTTTTGAATGTGGCACAGTTGGGCACATTGTAAGATACTGCCCATACCTGCAAAAGTTGAAGGGAAAAACAAGTGCTCCCCAAGAAACCAATTACCAAAAACAGCCGGTTTCCCCGAAACAAGACCCACGTGTCTTGAAAGAAAGGGAAAATAAATTAAAACAAAAGAACCAAAAGGTAATTGAGAAGGCCTTAAAATCAGAGGTCAAAGATGAAAAACCTGTACAAGCTAAACCTACAAATGTAAAACCAGTAATTGCAAAAACAATTAATACAAATACTGGTAAAGGACAACAAACTTGGAAACAAAAACAGGTAACTAAGTCAGGGGAGCACCAGAGGTTTTATTTCCTAATCATCAAGTGATTGAAATCACTTTCCTTGATGATCAAGGACGACCCAAGTCAACAAAGGCTTGGGTCCCCCTCTCAAACTGATAATCAAGTTGTATGTGCAGGCGGCTCCAGGAGGAACTATTAATAGTCATTGGATTGTTGATAGTGGGGCTTCCAGGCACATGACGGGCGACTATCATCTTCTGTTCGATGTGCGAAGTATAAGAGGAGGATATGTTGCATTTGCTGGCGACAAAGGAGGTTATATCACCGGTGAGGGAATGATCTCAAATGGAATTGTGAGTTTTGTCAAGATCAATTATGTGCAACAATTGGATCACAATCTCCTGATTGTTTCTCAAATCTGCGACAAGAAGTTCACCGTGCATTTTGATGATGCCGGTTGTTATGTGCTGAAGCCAGGATTCAAGATTCCCCCAGAATGGATTCTCTTATCAGCTCCAAGGATTAATGATTTGTATGTCCTTGATATGAGCCAAGCAATAACTCAATCCAAACAAGTTACTTGCTTCATTTCAAAAGCCACTGAAAAGGAGACGATCTCTTGGCACAGACGAATGGGTCATATTCACCTCAGAAAAATGAATCACCTAGTCAAAAACAATCTGGTGAGAGGTGTCAATGTGAAAAACTTTCAACTTCAAGATGTCTGTGTGCCATGTCAGAAAGGGAAACAGACCAAGAAATCACATCCATTGAAGAAGGTTAACACTGTCAACATGCCACTCGAACGTTTGCATATGGATCTGCTTGGTAGTTACTGATGACTATTCAAGATTTTCATGGGTTGACTTCATGGTCCACAACAGTGAGACTCCAGAAATTCTGAAGAATTTGATCACCTTGTTGAAAAATTTGTATAATCTAAAGGTGAGGCGAATTCGAAGCGACAACGGTACCGAGTTCAAAAACAGAGCTATGGATGAATTTTGCGCTGCAAAAGGAATCCTTCATGAATACAGCTCTCGGTACACGCCACAACAAAATGGAGTCGCTGAAAGAAAGAACAGAACCTTAATTGAGACTGCAAGAACCATGTTGGTCGAGTCTCAGCTTCCAGTTCGATTCTGGACTGAAGTTGTTGCCTCGGCTTGCTACACGTTAAACAGGGTTCTCACAGTGAAAAGACATGGGAAAACGTGCTTCGAACTCCTACACAAGAAGACTCCTGACTTGGAATATCTAGAACCTTTTGGTGCACCATGTACCATGATTGATCCTGACGGGAAATTTGGTGCCAAAGCTATCGAAGGATACTTCCTTGGGTATGCTACTCCTAATCTGCGAGTATGGAACCTAACTACCAAAAGGATTGAAGAATGGGGTGAAGTAAGAGTCCAAAGATATTCTAATCCACCGAAGCCTTCTGGTGATCCATGGATGTTCGACTATGATGGTCTTTTCGACTCATTCAATCTGCCAACATTTGATGATGATAATGCAATTGCTCAAATGTTGTCTGAAAGCGAGAATGCGACTGGCTCTCAGCTAGTTCGTCCAATCCTTGTTGACTCTCAAGCAACTTCTTCTGTCAACAATCTCGCTTCAAATGAGGTGTTTAATGATGCTGTCGACTACAATTTGTCGTCGGAAGATGAGGAGTATGTTGATGCAAATGATGGTGAAGCACGAGGTCCGGTTCAAGGTACTTCAGAAGCAACGGATCCAGTGTCTGCGCCGATTGTTCAAGAAGAAAATGCATCATCTTCTACAACTCATCAGCTTCAGAATGATATCGGGAATTTAAACATCAACAACTTGAGGACCAATGTTGAAACTCCTCTAGTTCCTGAAACCCGAATTCATAACATTCATCCTCAGCAGAATATTATAGGTGATGTTCTCGGTGGTGTAAGGACGAGAAATCAAATCAGAAACAATGAAAATGCCGGCTTGTATGCTGAGATAAGAGAATCGGGACAACAAAATGATTGGTCTTTCGCCTGCTATGTTAGCCAAGAAGAACCTAGATCTTGGAAGGAGGCATTGAAAGATGATTCCTGGGTGGAAGCAATGCAAGAAGAACTTCAGCAGTTTGAGAAGTTGGGCGTATGGAAATTGGTTGATAGGCCCGACAACTACAAAAAGATCGGAACTCGCTGGGTGTTTAAGTGCAAAAAGGACGACCGTGGGATTGTTGTCCGAAACAAAGCAAGGTTAGTTGTCCAAGGTTTCAGTCAGGTTGAAGGTATTGACTACAATGAAGTGTATGCACCTGTTGCTCGTCTGGAGGCTATTAGAATCTTTCTAGCCTACGCATCTTTCAAGGAATTCAAAGTGTACCAGATGGATGTTAAAAGTGCTTTTCTACACGGAGTAGTCGAAGAGGAAGTATATGTCGAGCAACCACCGGGGTTTGAAGATCCATTTCATCCTGATAGGGTTTTACTTCTTAACAAGGCGTTATATGGTCTTCATCAAGCACCTCGGGCCTGGTATGAGACGCTGTCTACTTACCTGCTAAGCAATGGTTTTAGACGGGGTTTGATCGACTGTACCCTCTTCATCAAAGAAAAGGGTGAAGATCTTCTGTTGGTACAGGTGTATGTCGATGACATTATCTTTGGTTCTACCGATGATAAATTATGCAAGGAATTTGAAAAGGTGATGCAAGATCGATTCGAGATGAGTGCGATGGGTGAAATAACGTTCTTCTTGGGTTTGCAAGTTAATCAGTCCGAATCTGGAATTTTTATTCATCAAACAAAGTACGTCGGAGACATCTTGAGCCGGTTCCAGATGTCCGATTCGAAGCCAATTTCTACTCCTCTTCCGCAGAATCACGGGATTACTCCGGATGAAAAAAAGGAAGTTGTGGATTCTTCACTTTATCGTGCTATGATTGGATCTTTAATGTATCTCACCGCATCAAGACCCGACATTATGTATCCAACTTGTCTTCTCGCTAGATACCAAGCGAATCCGAAGGTCTCTCACTATGCTGCTGTCAAAAGGATATTTCGTTATCTGAAGGGTTGCCCTGACACCGGGTTATGGTACCCTAAGGATGATAACTTCGATCTCAAAGCTTACAGTGATTCTGATTTCGGCGGCTGCAAGAAAGATGGAAAATCAACTACAGCAGGATGTCAGTTCTTAGGCGATCGCCTAGTCACTTGGCAGTGCAAGAAGCAGACATGTGTGGCTACGTCTACATGTGAAGCGGAATACATTGCTGCATCTAGTTGCTGCTCCCAGGTTCTATGGATCCAACAACAGATGCGGGACTACGGTTTTGAATTCCTGACTACTCCTATTTATGTTGATAATGAGGCTGCTTTACAGATCACTAGAAATCCTGTACAGCATTCGAAAACGAAGCACATCGATATTAAATATCACTTCATACGTGATTGTTTTGAAAAGAGACTTATCGATGTGGTTCACATTCATACCGACCACCAACGTGCCGACCTTTTTACCAAAGCATTTGATAAATCGAGATTTGATTATTTACTTTTGGTAAACGGCATTAAGGTGAAGCAAGAGTAACCGACATCCGGAAATCGTTTTTGTAACCGAATGTTTTTCTAAAAACCAAAAATCCAAAAATATTTTTATTTTATTTTATTTTTGAATTTTAGGGGGAGAAAGTTTCAAGAAAAATACAAAAACATTGAAAAACCACAAAAATACAAAAATATGTCTTTAATTTATTTACTTTCTGCATTTAAGGGGGAGAAAATTCGGAAAAACACAAAAACAATAGAAAAACAAAAATGAGTTTCTTGGTAATATAAGAGAAAGTGATATTACATCTGAGGTCGGTTAAAACATGATTCTGGAAATCAAAAGAAAAAGAAAATGATAAGTAGCTTTACTAATGATGTACCGGTAGACTCACGATCATTTTAAAGTATGCAGGAGATATAAACATAACAGACTGAAAACCGAGTGGGAACCATTCATTGGCATATGGTCTTGGTACCGAAATTTCGTTTGACAGATTGCCGAGGTTCTGAGATATTCGGGGTTTATGCTTTTTATCATCCGGGTATCATGGTTGTTTCTATAAAAGACAATGTCTAAGTTCTTCCATGATATCATACATACGTGTACAAACTTCATACTGCATTCGACCTCAATAAGTGATAAACAATCACATGTCCATACAAAATAAGTGATACAATATCACATTTATCCGGGAGTCAAGTTCGTCTCTCTGCTGTACGGAAGTACTGACCTGTTCACGGACTTGCTCCTGTGCCCTCATGCATCGAAAATCAAGTTCCTCATCAATAAGTGATTCTATCACATAGGGCTTGTTTTCAAATTCAAATAAGTGACTTGTTCACATTGTATATATATACGTTAAAAACGGATGATAAATGGTATACTCCCCAGTATGATGAATCTCGTGCATACCTTGATACGGGAATGTGTCGTGAGTGGATGAACACTGGTCGGTAAGTATAAATCATACCTTAAATGTATCTCATTGTATTATGATTACACTTGATTGTTGAGTTTAAGTGGATAACAATATCGGTAATTGTGGTAGAATACTTATCAACTTCTGTAAAAGAATTTTTAAAAGGAAATGTGTTTTAACAAAAGACCGCAAGCTGATATGATTATCTTTGCCAGAAATTCGCAAAAATATTGTGTGTTTGTACATATTTATTTACTGCTTTATTTTAAATAGTTTTGTCGTTTGGTGCATATCAGCACGACATTAGCGGTGATGTCGTTTGATAAAATTCAAAGGATATTAAAATTGTTGCCTTTTATTTTATCAAACCTCAAAATCCAAAAAGATTTTTAATTTAATATTATTTTTGATTAACTGATGTTGGTGCTCGATCCGATACCTGACAAGCCGAGATACTTCATAAAACTAACCATTGCAGAACTTCATAACGGACAACTTTTCAAAATGGTCATTTCTGAAAAACCTCCAAAAGTTGAAGGGTTTGAATTGAAAAATCCCAAAAATCCAAAGTGTTGGTGGAAATCTGATCCTTCGAGGAAGCAATGGCCCTCGAAAGATCAGATGGTCAAGAAAGTCAACGAAAGTCAATCATCTCAGTCGAAAGATGATTTGGTCAACGAAGGATTTGACCAAATTGATCCTTCGAGCTAATCAGATCCTTTGAAAGATGGAAAAGGTCGAAAGATATCTATCGAAGGATAACAACAAATATCTGGTATCCTTCGATCCAGGTTTTTCAAATATCTGGATCCTTCGAGCCAAATATGGATCCTTCGACCCAAGAGTAATCTTTCGAGACACCTCTACATCTTTCGAAAGGTCATTTATCTTTCGAGACGGTTGGACTTTCGAGGTCAGACTATATAAAGGTCATCTTCTTCACAAAAACTTAACAGTTTCAAAAGTCATCACACAAAAACCCTCTCATCATTCCGAACCTCTGCCAAAATTTTTCAAAACTTGTTAAGATCAGGATTCTTATAACAACATTCTTGGTAGGATAACCTTAATGCTTTTTACAAACAACAACTTGTAATATTCACTGATCATGTGTTTCTCATCTTGTTTGTTTTTCATTTCTGTTAAACTGATAAATTTGGATGATGCATGTGAATGTATTGTAATATGTTTAGTATTAGGTTTTCATTATCAAGTTTGGTTCGAATGAAACAGAGTTTGGATTGAATCCTGGTGTAAAGTGTTTGGGTTGGGTTAAACAGAGCATGTGTTGGTTCTAGGTTGTGTTTATTCATGGATTAGTGTCTGGGTTGGTTTAGGTGTTGGTGTTTTGAATGGATTTGATGTTGTTGTTATCTGATCTAAAACACACTTAAAACCGCTTTAAAACTGACCAGAAACAACATTTAAAACCATCTCCGGAAACACACTTAAAACCCACCGGAAAATACACCGATGAACAGTGCTGCCGGAGGTCAACACGAAGGATGTTGACTCTCACCTCGATAGATGTGCTGCACAACGTCTTTCGATCTGAGACTCGAAAGATGTTAGATTTGTCAAAGGATCATCCTTCGATTGATCAAACCTTCGAATGATCAAGATATCTTTCAAAATTCTTGATTCTTCGAAAGATGATCTTTCGATAAGGTTGTCATCCTTCGAGGAAAGTGACATATTTCGAACAATCTGTCATCCTTCGAGCCATGTTTCAATCCTTCGATGGATAAAAGGCATCCTTCGAGGGTTCAACACTTAGAAATTTTTCAAGAAATTGAAAATTTTCTAAGTATGAAATCCTGTTGACTATTTGACTTTTTCTTATTACGTGTCTATGTTTGATGAACAGAAATGGCACCAAAAGTAAGGAAAGAACGGGCAAAGCCAACAAAGAAGGAGAAATCGGAGGTTGAATCTATGTCTGAATCTAGACATAACATGGCTGCTTACTTACAACCGGAAGGAAAGATCAGTCCGGAATTCACTGGAATTATGGAGTACCTTCATCGCGCACGTATCAATTATGCGATCACAACACAACACATTGCCTATCAGTCTCACATCAAGGCGTTCTGGAGTTCAGCTGTGATTGAAACAGTGGAGAATAAGGAAGTGATCAGGGCATCAGTTGCTGAAAAACCCGTGGTTATTACAGAAAACACTATCAGAGAACGTCTACAGCTTGGAGATCAACCAGAAGATCCTACTTCTATCGATCTACAATGTCAGCGGGGGTTACTGATGAGGCAGCGGTACAGCGACAATGTTCTTGCAAATCAGATCAACAAGAAGTATATGCCGCTTCGATACAAGTTCTTGTTGCATATCCTTATTCATTGCCTGAGCAACAAGCGTTCTGGATATGATTTATCGCCGATTGATTTAACTGGATTGTTTACGGCCTTGATTCTGAACAAGCCGTTCAACATATCTCGCTATATCTTCGACAATCTGAAGGAAAACGCTCGAAGGCCGCTCCCGTCAGCAACATAGCGAACATCTACCAAATTCTGGTTATATCCAAGATTTCTGCAGATGATGATTGACGATCAGATTCCTGATCTTCCAAAGGCTGAAGCAGATGTTCTACCTGTTAATCCAATGAATGAGCGTACACTGTTGATATTCAAGTCCATGTCTGCCTACAAGGAATCGGACCCAATTAGGAAACTTATTGGTCATCTTGATATTCCTGACTACGAGGCACCGCAGAACAACAGATGGCGTCGAGACGCGAGCGATTCTGATAATGAAGAGCCAAAGTTAATCGCTTTGGCTGATACGCAGCTCGGGGCTAAACATGGAATCAAGGCAACAAGGAAATCTGCTGGCAGTTCTAGTGCTGCAGCACGTGTTGAGGTTAACGTTAATGTTGCTGCTGAAGAAGTTCAGGGAGAGTTTGTCGACCCTGATGCTCATGTTGGTACTGGTGGTGATGGTGGTGCTGTAGTTGTTGAAACAGGCGGTAGTGCAAGTGGTGCTGGTGGTGTTGCTAGTCAGTCTGGTAATATTGCGGCTGACAAGGGTAAAGGCAAGGTGGATGAAACGAGGAAGCTAATTGATGAAAGTAGCTCGTCTTCTGAAGAGGAAGGAGGTTCTTGTGGCGATGGTTCGTCTTCTGAGGATGATAATCCTTCTCCTCCAGGGATGAGAAAGGTCTTTGATAGTCGCGGGAATCCCAGGCTTGAACGAATAGGGAAGACGGTTAGAACTGGAGAATCTGACCAGGATGAGGATTATATGCTTACTTCTCCGGGTTTTGTTAAAAAGAGGAAGGCAAAAAGACAGGGTGTTCGTTCATCGAAGAAAATCGAAGAAAACTGCTGGTGATTCCTCTGTTCCTGTCTCTGTTCAGCCGTCATCTGCTCCTGAGCAACAGCTTCCTCCTGTTGGTGATGAACTGACTGCATCAGAGACGCTGGATCTTATGTCTTCTCCTCAGAGGTCTTCTGGGACGCGCACGGTGACTGTTGATCAACAGCCACCTGCAACTCCCGCCTCAGGTACACATGTCCGCTCCCTTCTCGTTATTACTGGTCCTACAGGTGCTCCTGGTCAGGCTGGTCAGTCCGGCTCCTCTAGACCTGAGCCTTCTCGGCCGACTCTGGCAGAAACTTTGTCTGGGTTATCTGAAGCTGAAAAGATCCAATTCCTGATTGAACAAGTCAGTGAATTAGGTTCCATAGTCGGTCGGCACACAAAAACAATTGAAGAGTACCGTGTGCAGCGATCACATGATGTGGCAGCACACAACACGTTGTGTTCAATTGTTAATGCTCAGAACATCAAGATTAAGGAACAGGCCCAAGAAATTGAAAGGTTAAAAGAGGTGAACAGGGCACGAGATAGGGAGGTCGAAATTATGAAAGGGCATAGTACTAATTTGGAGGCTCAGGCGAAAGCGTTAACGCAGAAGATCAATAGTCGTGATGATAAACTAGTTGAAGCCTTCAAGCCTAAGTATGCTAACTTCAAGAAGATTAATTCCAAGGTTGGTACATTGTGGAGTGAAAGGTGCAATGCCTTAGGCATAGTTCCCTCAAGGCGTGAGGATGACAAGGATGATGATGCAGCGAATCCAGATCAATCAGCTGCCTCAGGTTCCGGTGCAACTGCATCCGGTGCTGCAGGTGGATCTGATACACCTCAAGACACTCCTTCTGCTCCTCCAACAGCTACCACTGGCCCATCTGAGCAGACAGAATCACTAGAAACTTCTACAGGGCCTGAACTTATTAGTCTGGAACCAGAAACATTTGCAGATCTCCCTGAATCCTCAGGTGCTCAGAAGTATCATCCAGTCACGGGTGAACTGTTAGAAGAGGGAGAGCATGTTACTGAAATGTCAGATGAACAGATACTAGCTCTGACAGAATTGGATGATGTTGCTGTAAGTATGATTGATGCCACTCCATTGGAACAGGACCAAACTGATTTCTCTACAATTGATGAAATGTTCATCAGTTCGGATCCTGAACGTCCTGTCTATGTTGGACAAGACAATGTGGAGGTGAATGCTCTGGATGATGAGTATGTGGCAGAAAAGACTGCAGAGTTTGCCAATCTGTCTTCAGATTCTCCGACAGCTCAAGAAAACCGTGAGAAAACTGTGAATGAATGGTGAGCGGATTTCCTTGCTAGGAATCCTCCTCCGCTCGCTCCGTTGGATCAGGTTAACTATATGAGTCTGGAAAAGAATCAGGCTCGGGGTCGCATTATTAGTTGGATGTTCGTCAAGGAACTTCACTGCATGGTCGTGAAACGAGAAAATGGTCTTCAATATTTCAGAACTCTTCTCAGTATTCTCTCACTTCCGTACTATGATGTTGCAGTGTTAGCTCAACTAGATGTTATCAATCGAGACGAAGAAAAGATGGTGGATCTGTTTGCTAAGAAAATCAGGTTGGAAAGAAGAAGGGGTTGGAAGGATCCTCTATACAAGCCACAGTTTCCCAGATACGAGCAGATCGGATTTACACTTGATCCAGAAACAAACACTGCTCGTTATCGTCTGGTATATGATCCTCCAAAAGTGATGAAGAAGATACCTTTGCTGAAGATGAAGACTGGCTTTCTAGGAAACTTTCGTTGCTGGGTCTACGATGCGGATACTGGAGAAGCCGTGATCCTATTCAGAAATAGTCAGGAGAACTTTAGAATAATAGATCCGATGTGGATTACTAACATGTCCAGATCGGATATTATTGTTCTGAAGGATCATGAGATAAACTATTTGGTTCGAGATCGAGATCAAGCTATGAAGTTTCAGAAGATGGCCTTGTACTGCTTCAATCTCCTGGTTAACGCGGGAAGTGCATGGTCATCACATCATTTGACAGTGGAAAGGATGTCCGAGACTTAGAGACATGAAGATCGAGACAAAGCTACAGCCAAGGGGGAGTTTGTTGGTGCACTTGTGTCTGTACTTTGTCTGTATTTTGTAATGTTATAAACGATGTCTTTTGTTAGTCTTGTTTACGTCTTGTGTTTGATTTGTATATGTGTTGGAATGTTTGTTTGACCAAGTCAACCATCCTCCTGGTTTGACTTGGCCAAACAGTCAACACTTAGTGTGTAAGTTTACTTGTCTTCGAAGGATGTCATCGAAGGATGTTTTGTATCCTTCGATGACCTTGAAAGACATCATTCGATGGATACATATGGACCTCGAAGGATACATCATCCTTCGAGGTATGTCTGGATCCTTCGGAATCTTTCGGTAGATATTCTGGTCGATAGATGATCCTTCGACCAGATCTCCTTATCCTTCGAGCATGTTAACTGTTTTGGGTATATGTATCCCATACATGGTCCAGTTCACACAAGTCTTTTTCATAGTTGTTGATAGTGCATGTGAGTGAACCAAGGTCTTGTAGAGAGCATTTCAGTTTGGTCAAGGGCTGTAACCGTGTCCACTGAAATACAAGAGAAAACTTTGATATCTTGCGTGTCTACTCTTTCTCTTTGTTACTTGTGCTTTCATATAAACTACGGTTTGCACCCTAGCTTGGATTCCGCACTTGCTAGAGTGTTAAACATAACAAGGATTAGGTTTAACCTCAACCTCCGAGGGACCTACAATATATATATATATATATATATATATATATATATATATATATATATATATATATATATATATATCTTATATTAGAACACTTGTGTGGATACTTGTTTATTTGTGAGATTATTATATTATTTTAGGGTAAAATAATGTAAGTGGAGAATATAACTTGACATTTAAATTGTGTGATATGTGATAAAAGTAATGAGTAGATAAATCATACGTGTTGTGCATGAGAAATTGATTGTTATCTGTACCTTATTAGGACGTGCTTGAATTCCTGATTATTAGAGTAACTAATCTAACCGAGCAAACCGAGGTGAGTTCACACTTTTCTACAAAGCATGGTAAAATCCCGGTGGGAATGGGTTTAGGAATGTGAATTCCTCGTCCATGGGACGTACTTAGACTTACCGGACTAGAACTCTATCAGCGAAGTCCCTCCCTTTGTATCGACTTAATCGCCGAGGCTATGGCGAGCGTGTCATTAGTTAATAGCGCTATTAGGTTTAACAACCTCACACCGTGCCAGTCGGACGGGTGTGTACTAATGGACTATGGCACGTCGGTGATGATAGACACCGACGCTAGGGCACAATTAATTTTCGTTAGTAGTCTATATGATAAACGAGTCTGGTAGTTTAAATAATGGGGTAGCCCCCACGGCCGGAGTGCCAGCCTGGATAGCTAGGGAAGGTGGACATGGGGTGGTTAACTAATAAACGTTTACGAACTATGGGGTAACCCCCACGGCTAGATAGCTGATTAAGATTAAACTACATTTTTGGAAACAACTCTAAAATGGACAACCAACCATGAACTCACTCAACTTTTTTGTTGACCTGTTGTTACATGCTTTGCAGGTCGCTAGATGCATAGAGGCTTGCACACGGAGGAGGTCGTTGTGGGATGCGAACTGTTATGTTCCGTACTCAATAAATAAACTTTATGAACTTATGAAACTTATGTTTTGGGTCTTTAAACTTATGAACTACTAACTTATGTTTTGGTTTTACGTCATATGCTTCCGCTGTTTAAATTGAACTTGGTTAACTTCCTTTTGGTCACCAATTGTATTGTGGTGGGTTTTAATTACTTAATTACGTTGTTCAATATGATTGGTGGCTTGATCATGGTCATGTCACGCCTCCAAGCGATGATACTCCGCATGGTGTATTTTGGGGGTGTGACATATATCACATTAGTAAGTTGATTATTTCATGCTTTTTGCCTACTAGTACATCATATGATGAAGCTGCTATCACACTTAAGCAATTTAATTTCAATTTCAGTGTGACAGTCTAACTTGCCGATGTACTATTTTTGTATATTATTCATTTTCAATGTTTTTGGATTTTTATGCTTTTCTATTTTTTTAATTTTTGATTTTTAAGAAAGCAATAAAATATTTACAAAATTCTTATGAAAACTGGTTATTCAGGATTCTTCATCCCGTTGAGTTCGACTAAATGTTCAAAACGAGCCGTGTCAAAATCTTTAGTGTAAAGATCTGCCAGGTTATCTAGTGTGTCGACTCGATGAAGTTCAATTAGTTTCTTTTCAGCACACTGTATAAAATGGTGACAAATATCAATATGTTTAGTTTAATTGTGCTTTACGGGATTGTTTGTGATTGAATTAGTCCCATTATTGTCTATCATAATAGGAGTATGAGCTAAATCCAAATCGTAATCGTGCATCTGCTGTTGTATCTAGAGAACCTGAGAGCAACAGCTACCCGCATCAATGTATTCAACTTCAGACGTAGAGGTAGACATACAAGATTGCTTCTTGCATTGCCAAGACACAATCCTCCCTCCCAAGAATTGACAACCACATATGGTAGACTTTCTGGTAGACTTGCATCCTCCAAAGTTTGAATCAGTGTAAGCAACAAACGTTAAATCACTATCAGTTGGATACCATAGCCCAAGTTTAGGTTTCCCCTTCAAGTAACGAAGAATATGCTTCACCGCTTTCATGTGTGACTCTTTTGGATTCGCCTTATATCTATCACATAGACATACGACAAACATGATGTCTGATCTTGAAGCAGTTAAGTACATTAGAGAACCAATCATTGCCCTATACTAAGTTGGATCAACATCTTCCAAACTTTCATGATCTGAGCCAATATTGTGATTCTTGCACATAGGTGTGCTAAAAGTAGCACTTTGTTTGATGTATAAACATCCCATCCTTCTTCTAGTCAACTTGTAATCCTAGAAAGTAGGATATCTCACCCATAGCACTCATTTCAAACTTGCTCTTCATCACCTGCTCGAACTCATGACACATGACCTCATCAGATGACCCAAAGATTATATCATCTACATATACCTGTACCAGTAGAAAATCTTCATTCTTTAACTTAATGAATAGTGTACTGCCAATCTGACCTCTTTCATAACCATTATTTAACAGATGTGTTAACAGTGTCTCATACCACTCCATGGGAGCTTGATGTAATCCATACAAAGCCTTATCCATTTTGTACACTTGATCTGGATAGTCTAGATCAACAAACCCATCTCGTTGTGAGACTACACCACTTCTTGGACTTTCCCATAAAGAAACACACTCTTCACATCTAGTTGGTAAACTTTGAAGCCCATGAATGATGTGAAGGCTAGGAACAAACAAGTTGCCTCCAACCTTGCCACTGGTGCAAACACTTCATTATAATTATTCTCTTCTTGCTAATTGAACCCCTTAACTACTAACCGAGCCTTATTTCTCGTCACAATCCCTCGGTCATCTCGTTTGCACTTAAACACCCACTTAGTGCCTATTTATTGAATGTATACTATTGTAACCAAATTGATCCGGGTAATTAACTCTTTTATAGAGATATTGAATAATTGACTTTTATATGGGTCATGATATAAGTTTTTTTGGCTAGGAAGGCTAGGAAGTAATCTTGACCATCAATCGATTTAATCAAGGGCTAAGATTAAATGGGTGAAATTGAAGAAAAAAGGAGGCGCGTGAGTTTATGTAGGGGCATTCCAGTCAATCTAGGGCAATAGTTTCTCTCTCCTCCAATTCCCTCTATTTTTTAAACGTTAATAACTCTTTGATACGGCCTTATTTTTTTTTTTACAAAAATTGCACCAAAAAATGAGCGTTTTTTATCTTTAAAACGAGTATGCATTTGCTACATTTTCGAATTTTTTTCGAAAACCCAATTGCGTAAAACAGAATAGACAAAAAGTGTAAAAATGATTTTTTTTAAACGCAATGGACCAAAAACACAAAAAAATGTCTTATTTCTAAAACGTAATAGCTAGAAAACACAAAGAAATGTCTTATTTCTATAACGCAAAGGCCTAAAAACCCAAAAGAAAGTGTTTTTTTTTTCTAAAACGCAATGGACTGAAAACACATGAAAATGTTTTTTTACCTAAAACGCAATAGACTAAAAACACTTAAAATGTGTTTTTTAAAACGCAATGGACCAATAAACACATAAAAATGTGTTTTTTTTTTCTAAAATGCAATAGCCTAAAAACACAAATGAAAGTGTTCTTTCTAAAACATAATGGACTGCAAAACACATAAAAATGTGTTTTACCTAAAACGCAATGGACTAAATACACTTCAAAATGTGTTTTTGAAAAACCCAATAGACCAAAAAACACATAAAAATGTTTTTTTCTTTCAAAAATGCAATGGCCTAAAAACACAAAAGAAAGTGTTCTTTCTAAAAACTATGGACTAAAAACACATAAAAATGTGTTTTACCTAAAATGCAATGGAATAAAAACACTTCAAAATGTGTTTTTCAAGAAGGCATTGGGCCAAAAAACACCTAAAAATGTGTTTTCCAAAAACGCAGTAGATAAGAACACAAAAGAAAGTGTTTTTTTCTAAAACGCAATAGACTAAAAACACATAAAATGTGTTTTACCTAAAACGTAATTGTAGGTCCCTTTTCTCGGAGGATCGAGAACAAACCTAAACCTTGTTATACAAACTCACTAGCGAGTGCGGAATCCAAGCTAGCGAGCAAACCGGGATGATGCAAGAACAAACACAAGAACACACAAGATTCAACGATTAACACCACTTGTATTAATGCGTAGAAAGTTTCCGGTTACAAGCACAATGTTTACAATCAGTTTGCAAACTCTCAAAGTGTATGTGTGTGTGTTTTCAGCAGAGTATCCTCTCTATCTCTCGGATATGCTCTCTCTTGGTGTCTCCTTCTGTCTTAAATGAACACAACACACTACATGGGTATTTATACCCATACACAGCAGGTCTGGTCGAAGGATCCGATAGATGATCCGAAGGATCATCTATCGATGACAACATGTTCGAATGATCAGCAATGACCTCGAAGGATGATCCTTCGAGGTCCAACAATTCGAAGCATATCTTTCGATTACCTCGAAGGATCGACAGTATCCTTCGAGGCTATCCTTCGATTCAGACTAGCATATTACAAACAGATTGACCAAGTCAGACTAGGAGGATAGTTGACTTGGTCAACTTACAGACTAAGTTTGGACATCGTTTATATACAGACCGAATACAGACAAAGTACAGACACAAGTGCACCAACAAACTCCCCCTTGGCTGTAGCTTTGTCTTTATCTTCTAAAGTTGTAGACTCGTCTCGAACTTCGACGGTCTTTGGTCTTTGAGTTACCAAAACTCTGATGTCCTTTCAAGTCTTCAATGTCGGAGGATCTTCAAAGTCTTCACGCCTTGAAAGCAGAGAGTGTATCAACAAACTACCCGTATCATGTAGGAAGTGTGTTGACAAACTCCCCCTTAACATAAGCTCCCCCTTGAGTTATGCTCGTGAATGACTTGATCTTTATGAAGTGAGATCCTTGTGGTGTTGATGATGGCCAGCGGCAACTCGATCATCTTCATCAGTTGAGTGTCTTCACGTTGTGTCTTCATCCCGAAGCTTGTCATCGACCATGTTCTCCTAGCCTTTAGAATCTGCACATGCAAG
The DNA here is from genome assembly GCF_002127325.2 of Helianthus annuus. Taxonomy (NCBI): domain Eukaryota; kingdom Viridiplantae; phylum Streptophyta; class Magnoliopsida; order Asterales; family Asteraceae; genus Helianthus; species Helianthus annuus. Next base: position 29,164,934 of record NC_035441.2, on the reverse strand, counting down.
AAATCTAAACGCGTAATGAGAACAACTGCTTGGAATATAGTTAATCATAAACAAGTGACACACGGATGACCATGTCACAATCAAACACCGTCCGACAGTTTGAAAGTTTAATAAATTTGTCAATTTTAGTTTAACTTTCAAAACTTGCAAATTTCGACCGTTTATGAAGATTTAGTCAATTCGGTTTTCGTTCAGGTTTCAGGCAACGAAGACTCGAGTTCCAACATCGTACGATCGAAAATAAAGTAGAAAGAAAATCTTTTTGGCTTTTATAAAGTTTATATTAAAACAAGCCTAAAATCTTTTTGGTATTTTTCAAATTAAAAGACAACAAGTTAAAATCTTTTGAGGGTTATCAAACGACATCACCGCTAATGTCGTGCTGATATGCACCAAACGACGAAACTGTTTAAAAGAAAAACAATAAAAGTTAAGCAGTAAATAAATATATACAAACATTCTTTTTGCGAGTTTCGAGGGTAAGAGAATCATATCAGTGTACGGTCATGCCAAAACACTCTTGTTGTTCAGTTAGTTAACATTAAGATAAGCATCCTATAACAATTATCGGTATTGTTGTCCACTTAAACTCAACTTATCAGATGTAATCATGGAGAGGGGATACGTTAAGGTATGATTTATACTTACCGACCGGTGTTCATCCACATCACGACACATTCCCGTATCAAGGTATGTACGAGAGTTCATCTTACCGGTGAGTATACCGATTATCATCTGTTTGACCGTATAAACTGTGAGATACTCACTTATTTTGATTTGAAAACAAGCCCTATGTGATATAATCACTTATTGATGAGGAACTTGATTTTCATATGCATGAGGGCACAGGTGCAAGTCCGTGAACAGGTCAGTACTTTCGTACAGCAGAGAGACGAACTTGACACCCGGATAAATGTGATATTTTATCACTTATTTGAGTTGGACATGTGATTGTTTATCACTTATTGAGGTCGAATGCACTATGTAATATGTACACGTATGTATAGTATCATGGAAGATCTAGACTTGCGTCCCCGTTATTTTTCGGTAAAAGATACAACCATGATACCCAGATGATAAGCAGCATAAAGACCGAATATCTCAGAACCTCGGCAATCTCTCAAACGAAATTTCGGTACTAAGACCATATGCCAATGAATGGTTCCCACCTGATCTTCAGTCGATTTAGATTTATATTACCCTGCACACTTTAAAATGATTGTGAGCCTACCGATACATCTTATATAGAGCTGTTTATCGTTTTGCATTTAAGGTTTAAAGAGGTTTGGATAGACCACTGATGTACTATCATTTTCTCTTTTGCTCTCCAGGAAACTCATTTTTGTTTTTCTATTGTTTTTGTGTTTTTGAAATTTTTCGATGTTTTTGGATTTTCCGATTTTTGGATTTACTCCCCCTAAAATCAATAAACTAAGAGAAATTTAAAAACACACAAAGATATTTACAAAAAAAAATGATTTTCCGATGTTGGTTTACGCTTGCTTGACCTTAATGCCGTTTACCAATAATAAGAAGTCAAATCTAGATTTGTCAAAAGCTTTGGTAAATAAGTCGGCACGTTGGTCATCGGTGTGGACCTTAACAACATCGATTAGCCTTTTCTCAAAGCAATCACGTATGAAGTGATATTTGATTTCGATGTGTTTGGTCTTTGAATGCTGCACAGGATTTTTAGTGATATCTAAAGCAGCAGAATTATCAACGTAAATAGGAGTAGTTAGGAATTCAAAACCGTAGTCCCGCAATTGTTGTTGGATCCAAAGAACTTGTGAGCAACAACTTGAGGCAGCAATGTATTCAGCTTCGCATGTTGATGTAGCGACACACGTCTGCTTCTTGCACTGCCATGTGACTAGGCGATTTCCTAAGAACTGACATCCAGCCGTTGTGGATTTACCGTCGATTTTGCATCCGCCAAAATCAGAATCACTGAAAGCTACCAATTCAAAGTTATTATCCCTAGGATACCACAGACCGGTGTCGGGGTAAGCCTTCAAATAACGAAAAATCCTTTTGACAGCTGCAAGATGTGAGGCCTTCGGATTAACTTGATATCTGGCAAGTAGGCACGTTGGGTACATTATATCTGGCCTTGATGCTGTGAGGTACATAAGGGATCCGATCATCGCGCGATAGTATGAAGGGCTAACAGGTTCACCCTTCAAGTCAGGAGTTATTCCGTGATTAGTTGGCAATGGGGTACCAATGGGCGTTGCATCGGACATCTGGAACCGGCTCAAGATGTCTCCAACATATTTAGTCTGATGGATGAATATCCCAGACTCCGTTTGTTGCACTTGTAGGCCCAAGAAGAAATTCATTTCCCCCATAGCACTCATCTCGAATTTATCCTGCATAATGCGCTCGAAATTCCTACACAAAACATCATTAGTAGAACCAAAAATAATATCATCAACATATACCTGTACCAGAAGAAGATCTCCATCTTGTTCTTTGATGAAGAGAGTACAATCGATAAGGCCTCTTCGAAAACCGTTCTCCAGCAGATATGTAGATAAGGTTGCATACCAAGCTCGTGGCGCTTGATGAAGACCATAGAGAGCTTTGTTGAGCAACCAAACCCTATCGGGATGAACAGGATCTTCAAAACCTGGAGGCTGTTCGACATATACCTCTTCTTCAACCACACCATGTAGAAATGCACTTTTGACATCCATCTGGTAAACCTTGAATCCTTTGAATGAGGCATAAGCCAGAAAGATCCGAATAGCTTCCAGACGTGCAACAGGTGCATAGACTTCGTTGTAGTCGATCCCCTCAATCTGACGAAAACCTTGAACGACTAAACGAGCTTTGTTCCGAATAACCACTCCACGGTCGTCTTTCTTGCATTTGAAGACCCATCGAGTGCCAATCTTCTTGTAGTTCTCAGGCTTTTCAACAAGCTTCCAAACTCCAAGCTTGTGAAATTGCTGTAATTCTTCATGCATGGCTTCAACCCAAGCACTGTCTTTCAATGCTTCTTTCCACGACTTTGGTTCTTCTTGTGACACGTAACACGCGAAGGACCAGTCATTTTGTTGACCAGATTCTCTTATAGCTGAATACAAACCAGCATTCCGGTTGTTTCTCAGCTGATTACGCGTCTGCACACCGCGATGGACACCTCCTATGATATTCTGCTGGGGATGGGTATCGTGAATCCTCATTTCAGGATTATCTGGCACATGAGCATTGATACCCAAATTATTCAGATTAAGATCAACAACCAGCTCCACACCTGGAATGTGGGTAGAGGTGGATGCATTCCCTTCAGCAATATCTATATTCTGCGTATGAGGTGTATCACCAGAGGCACCTTGAACAGGAGCAGCTGGAGCTGAAGATCCTTCGGCTGCATCATGATATTCATCATCTTCAGAAGAGTCATTATAATCAGCAGCATCTTCATAAACCTCATTTTGAACCATATTGTTGACTGACGAAGAAGCTTGAGGGTCAACAACAATAGGTCTAACCAATGGCGAGACAGCAGCGTTGTCACTTTCCAACAACATCCGAGCCGCTGCTGATTCTTCGTCAAAGGTTGGCAGATTGAAGGAGTCAAATAGCCCATCGTAATCGAACATCCACGGATCACCCGAAGCCCTAACAGGACTCGTGTACCTTTGAACCCTAACTTCGCTCCATAGCTCAATCTTTTTGGTAGCTAGATTCCAAACACGAAAATTCGGAGTAGCATATCCAAGGAAGAAACCCTCGATAGCTCGTGCACCAAACTTTCCATCCGGTTCAATCATAGTACATGGAGCACCAAACGGTTCAAGGTAAGAAAGATCCGGTTTCCTTTTCTGAAGGAGTTCGAAGCAAGTCTTGCCATGTCTCTTTACTGTAAGAACTCTGTTTAACGTGTAGCAAGCAGCCGATACAGCCTCTCCCCAGAATTGGATAGGGAGTTCCGACTCTACTAACATTGTTCTTGCAGTTTCTATAATCGTCCGATTCTTCCTCTCAGCGACACCATTTTGTTGTGGAGTATAACGAGAACTGTACTCATGAAGAATGCCTTTAGAAGTACAAAACTCATCCATAACTTGATTCTTGAATTCAGTTCCATTGTCGCTTCGGATCCTTTTCACTTTCAACGTATAGAGATTCTCCAACATTGTAAGAAGATCCTTGAGGATGCCAGGAGTTTCACTCTTGTGTGCCATAAAAGATACCCAAGAAAATCTAGAGTAGTCATCAGTAACTACTAAACAATAGGCATCACCAAACGTTGTCTTGTGCTTCATAGGTCCAAAAAGGTCCATGTGAAGACGTTCAAGAGGCATGCTGACAGTGTTGATTTTCTTCAAAGGGTGAGACTTCTTCGTTTGCTTCCCCTTTTGGCACGAGACACAGATATCTTGCAAATGAAAACTTCTTACAGGCACACCATTCACAAGATTATTTTTCACCAAATGGTTCATCTTTCTCAAGTGAATGTGTCCCATTCTTCTGTGCCAAGATATAGACTCCTTTTCTGTGGCTTTTGAGACAAAACAAGTGACTTGTGCAGACGTTGTAATTGCCTGGCTCATGTCGAGAATATAAAGATCATGTTCATAGATGGAACTATAAACACAATAAAATGTGTTGTTTCTAAAACACAATGGACTGAAAATACAAAAAAAAAAAAACGGTGTTTTTCATTACTTTGTAAAATGCAATGACTCAATTCAAAAACCAAGAACGTAAAAATGCAATTCAAAAATTTCTTACATAGATCAAAGTCGATTTCTTCAGATTTCTTAAACAATTGACGAAATTTGAATGTTAGAAACGCTTATCAGCGATCGAATCGAATGAATCGAGTGATTCGCTTCAAATTCACGGGAAAAAGAAAAAAATAAGATATTGTATGAAATTAAACTCGATTTCTTCAAAAAATTTGAAGAACACGTTGATTGGGTGTTTGAATCATTGATTGATGAGGAAAATCGCACTATAATGTAGTGATTATTGAGATAGGAAATGAAGAAAAGGTTGAAGATGGTGGGTTTTGAAGTTACAGAGAGAAAAGAAGGAAGAAGATTGGATTAAGTCGACTAAAATTCCTCTTTATTTTAAATTTTGCCACAAGTCATAATCCTATTGTTTCCTATCATTTCTAGCCAAAATAAACTTTTATTTGATCCTCTCCTTAGGTTAGAAAAAAGAGATGTAAACTACAGATATGATAAATTTATCTTTTTTGGTTTGTATAGTTTACTAATTGCCTTTGAAGGATGGATGGGGACATGATATTTTTTATATTAAACAATAGAAAACAACAAAGTGGTACCAATACAGTTAAACGGTACCGAACTCATATATTCCATACGGTATTCGGTATCCACTTTTCCTAATTTCAGTATCTCGATAAATGCGGTAGCGACACCGGTACGGTACCGATATGATACCAATCTCGTCTCTACCGGTTAGGTTTTACTTTTCAATTTCAAACTTTTTTGAATTTGATATGACCCTTATTCTTTTTGCTTTATCTAGAAAGAGTCACCCAGAGTCATTTTACACTCATATTCTTTTTACTTTACCTAGAAAGAGACACCTAATGTCATTTTACACTTGTACTCTTTAATAAAATAAAGAGTTCATCAAGTAACATGTTTGGATCCAAATTTAATCATAGTCATTAATTATATTAAATCAATGGCTCTAATGGAGTTTGTTGTGTTTTCTGAACTCATAAAGGTTCTTTAAATATCTTACTCGATCTAGAGTAGAGTACGAGCGACTCGCCTAGTTTACATGCCTAATTGATCATTTATCTTCTTGTAACTCGACCTCGATATCGGGTTCTGGATATCTTGATTATAAATCTTGGACTTGCTACTACAAAGGTGAAGTTTATGTCGGGGAAGATGCATGGACAAAGAAACAAGATGAACGTCTTAACTGTTGTGTATATAGCTTTTCCCAAAGGTATTGACCAAATTTGATTCTCTCTTACACACTTCATGCTGTTATTTTGATGTCTATTAAATCTCATAATACATTACATTTATGTTACAATTAAATACATATGCCACTACTAGAGTAGCGTACATGGGCAGCTCTATAACCCCAACAAAACACGAAATAAAAGGTCCAAAAATCAACCAACAGTACAACAAACATCTACATAACCAACGGCGGAGCTTGAAAGAAAAATATGTGGGGCCAAACTCTCAAAATCTAAAACCATATGGCCGAACTCTTAAAAATCCAATATTTTACACTACAAATTTTTTTCTGGTGAAATCAAAACTACTAGCGAAAAATTAGTGGGTCCGAGGCACCCCGGGCCACCAAGAACCTCCGCCGTACATAACTCAAAACACCATAACAATAATTAACGGTTCAGGTTCAAGATCACACCAGCACCATGCAAAGAAGCTTGATCGGCTTACAGAAGTACACAAACCTAGAGTTGTTCCTTGAGATGAAAATGGCAGAACAGCACTTGTTGCAGGTATCCTGAACTAAAATAAAAAATAGAGTAAAGTATAGTTTCAGTCCCCTGGGTTAACACCCGCTCGCAGGTTCAGTCCCTGGGCTAACGGGGCGGGTGGCGTAAACTGAAGACTTAGCTCTGGATACGAATGCTGTCGAATGCCTAGTTGATCAATGGGAATAGCTGGGAATGGCAATTCCAAATCCAAGAAACTGACTGTTCATTGTCTGTTAAATTACAGAAACGAGTAATCAGAATAAGATATAGCTAAATTGATGAAGATAATAATAAAGAATTACAATGTATATTAAGATAAGTATAAATTCTAACAATGTATATGGGGACATTCAAGTTGGTATAAGAGTTGTAGGTTGATAGTTGGTATAAGGGGTTGGAAGTCAGTTTCAAACTCAAAATGGGATGAGGTGATGGTGTTTTTAATAAAAATGGATCATAGGAGAAAAAAGGTGTGGGGTGGGTGGTTCTAGATGGCTGAATTTTTAATGGAGAATATAATTTTGACCAGTTTTTTATAAAAATACATTGTTAAGATATAGTTAGATGCTAGAATGTGTTTATTATTTATAAATTACATTATAAGTATAACCTATTACGAACATTTCATAACATGCAAAACCTTTAAATTATTTTGTTTGTCCTTCAATTTAAAGAACTAGAAATGGGAAATTTACCGTTATGAAGGTAGTATAGCCCACTTGAAGATTAAACACATATCATGTCATCAAAGCCTTTGATTGCAAATTGAGTCCCTCGACGGGAAAAAACCATATAGTTGTGCGAAACTAATGATAACCGATTGTCACAATTATCATCACAAGTTGCATAGAACATAACTCTCTTTATGAATTGAGACCTATAAATTTTTAGAGTAACGAAATATGATCATGGACCAGTTGAGTTATAAACATGAACGATAACACTTACATTTTCGTTTACAAAACACAAATGTTGAATAGGTATTGTAACATTTCAAACACATACAGAATTACTTTACAATAGAAAAATTACTTATTAATGGGCATTAATAATCTATGAACAGATGATTAATGTACCGTGTACACATCATGCAACACACATAACATATATACTAATAACATCTGAAACAATCTTTAAGATTAGAATCACAAGATACATATTCAAAATTACTTAAAAAGAAAACAATACTAATTAAAAACCATTAATAATCTATAAACAAAACTACATTATCAGACATTAGAAGATCAAACGTACATCATACTGATACAACACACATAATTTAAACTACATTATATTTCCTTTAAAAAATCAAAATCACACAGTAACATGAATAATATTAAACATTCTTCAAAAACAAAAAGAAATCTAAAATCACACACATTCAGTATACATCACGTGTAATCTTGTAACATTCATGTGTAAAAACAGTAAAAGAAAAACATTCAAAATTTAGGTACACCATACTATAACATAATCACAAACACAATTTGACACTTTCTTTTTTCAATTTTATAACAAAAGCATAAAAAAGTAACAGTTATGCGTCATACTACAAATATAAAAAAGAGTAAATTCATGGCTTACCCTACGGCTTAAACTGTAGCAGAAGATGAAATTGTGAGGATGAATGTAACAATGTAGGCACAAGTGCGGAATGTAACAATGTAGCCACGGCTCTGATACCACTTGTAGGTCCCTCGGAGGATGAGGTCAAACCTTAATCTTGTTATATTAAACACACTAGCAAGTGCGGAATCCAAGCTAGAGTGCAAACCGAGATGAAACAAGCACAAACACAAGACACACAATATTCACCGATTAACACCACTTGTATTAATACGTATGAAAGGTTCGGTTACAAGCTCAATGTTTACAAATCAGTTTTGCAAACTCTCAAAGTGTGTGTGTGTTCTCACAGAATTGTCTCTCCTAGTGTGTATGTCTATCTCTCTAAGCTCTTCTGTCACTAATGAAGTGAACACACTACATGGGTATATATACCCAACAGAGATAGTCTGGTCGAAGGATCAAATTTACTGATCAACGTCGATCAGACAGCTATCGAAGGATCCACATACCCTTCGAAGGATGATCTATCGAGGTCCATCAACATCCATCGAAGGTTCATCTTTTGAGCTCATCAAAGGATCTAAACTATCCTTCGATGAGTCATCCTTCGACACAGACATGTCAACCATTTTCTAACTGTTTGTCCAAGTCAAACCAGGAGGATGGTTGACTTGGTCAAACTTACATGACTAACAAAGACATCGTTTTACATCATGACCGAATACAGACAAAGTACAGACACAAGTTCACCAACAAACTCCCCCTTGGCTGTAGCTTTGTCTCGATCTTGATCATCTTTGATCTTCGTGTCTTCAAGACTCTGATGTCCTTTCAAGTCTTCAATGTCGGAGGATCTTCAAAGTCTTCACGTCTTGGAAGCAGAAAGTGTATCAACAAACTACCCATATCATGTAGGAAGTGTGTTGACAAACTCCCCCTTAACATAAGCTCCCCCTTGAGTTATGCTTGTGAAATACTTGATCTTTATGAATTGAGATCCTTGTGGTGTTGATGATGGTCAACGGCAACTCGATCGTTTTCATCACTTGAGTGCCTTCACCTCGTGTCTTCATTCCGAAGCTTTGTCATCGACCATGTTCTCCTTGCCTTTAGAATCTGCACATGCAAGAAATCTAAACGCGTAATGAGAACAACTGCTTGGAATACAGTTAGTATAAACAAATGACACACGTATGACCATGTCACAATCAAACACGGTCCGACAGTTTGAAAGTTTTACAAATTTATCAATTTTAGTTTCCAACTTTCAAAACTTGCAAATTTCGACCGTTTATGAAGATTTAGTCAATTCGGTTTTCGTTCAGGTTTCAGGCAACGAAGACTCGAGCTCCAACATCGTACGATCGAAAATGAAGTAGAAATAAAATCTTTTTGGCTTTTAGAAAGTTTATATTAAAACACACCTAAAATCTTTTTGGTATTTTTGAATAATTCGAAAAGAAAAGACTGAAAGCAGTAAATAAATATATACAGACATTCTTTTTGCGAGTTTCTAGGGTAAGAGAATCATATCAGTGTACGGTCAAGCCAAAACATTCTCTTTGTTCAGTTAGTTAACATTAAGATAAGCATCCTATAACAATTATCGGTATTGTTGTCCACTTAAGCTCAACTTATCAGATGTAATTATGGCGAGGAGATATGTTAAGGTATGATTTATACTTACCGACCGGTGTTCATCCACATCACGACACATTCCCGTATCAAGGTATGCACCAGGGTTCATCTTACCGTTGAGTATACCGATTATCATCTGTTTGACTGTATATGATGTGAGATTCTCACTTATTTTGATTTGAAAACAAGCCCTATGTGATATAATCACTTATTGATGAGGAACTTGATTTTCATATGCATGAGGGCACAGGAGCAAGTCCGTGAACAGGTCAGTACTTTCGTACAGCAGAGAGACGAACTTGACTCCCGGAAAAGTGTGATATTTTATCACTTATTTGTTTGGACATGTGATTGTTTATCACTTATTGAGGTCGTATGCAATATGTACACGTATGTATAGTATCATGGAAGATCTAGACTTGCGTCCCCATTATTTTTCGATAAAAGATACAACCATGATACCCAGATGATAAGCAGCATAAAGACCGAATATCTCAGAACCTCGGCAATCTATCAAACGAAATTTCGGTACTAAGACCATATGCCAATGAATGGTTCCCACCTGGTATTCAGTCGGTTTAAGATTTATATCACCCTGCACACTTTAAAATGATTGTGAGCCTACCGATACATCTTATATAGAGTTGCTTATCGTTTTTCATTTAAGGTTTAAAGAGGTTTGGATAGACCACTGATGTACTATCATTTTCTCTTTTGCTCGCCAGGAAACTCATTTTTGTTTTTCTATTGTTTTTATGTTTTTGAAATTTTTCAATGTTTTTGGATTTTCAAATTTTTTGGATTTACTCCCCCTAAAATCAATAAACTAAGACAAATTTAAAACACAAGGTATTTACAAAAATGATTTTCCGATGTTGGTTTACTCTGGCTTGACCTTAATGCCGTTTACCAATAATAAAAAGTCAAATCTTGATTTTTCAAATGCTTTGGTAAAAAGGTCGGCACGTTGGTAAGCGGTGCGGACCATGACAACATTGACGAGTTTCATAGTGAAACAATCACGTGTAAGGTGATATTCGAGATCAATGTGTCAGGTCAAAGAGTGCTGTATGAGATGATAATAATTCATAAAGCAGCTTTAAAAATCGACAAGTATAGAAGAGAATAGAAATTCAAAACCGTATCATGCAACAGCTTCGTGCATTGCAAGGAACCTGAGTGCTCTCCAAAACTGGATATCCACCCGTTGTGGACTTCAAAGTCGATTTTTGTAGCTACTGAGAAATCTCTTCACAGCAACAAGATCAAACACCTCCGAATCCGGCTGGTCTTCCTCATTGCACCAGCGAAGGTCTTTGTCTTTCTCTTTCAGAAGTGGTGTGCGAATGTTCAATCCACGCCAAGGCATCTGCACACATTTCATTGTATTCTTTCCTGAGGACCCGATCAAAGACCATAACAACCAAATTTTGGCACATTCTTCATCTGGTCGAATTTTGCAACTTCATTCAATCACATTCTTTCATCAGACATTTTCTTCTTCTTTTCTTTTTCTTTCCTCTCTCTCCATCAATGACAACACTATTCTCCTAGGTGTAACAATATTTCGGAGCCTTATGTCGCCAATCTTGTGCATGGACGCTCCACTATCAACAATCCTAAGACTATCAATAGTTCCTCCTGGAACATCCTGCACACTCATTCAGAGATTAGTTGGAGAGGGGGACCCAAGCCTTCACAGACTTGGGTCGTCCGTCATCATCGAGAATTGTAACATTCATTTCCCGATGATTCGGATTGATGTAGCTCCCCCTGAAACAGTTACCGGTTTTGGTATCCAAATCTCTTTCTGTTTTTCATGTTTAACATCCGATTTAACAGATTTTGTTTGGATAACCTCTGGTTTTAAAACCTTTTCAACTTCTGTTCTTTGTTTCTTTTTCTGTTTCTTTTCTCGTTGTTTAACAAGACGAGGGTCCTGTTTTGGTGAAACAGATCTTTTATGGTAATTTTTACCATGGGGGGCATCAATTTTTGACTTTCTCTTGGTGAGATATGGACAATTCTTAATGATGTGGCCATACTCACAGCATTCAAAGCATGATCTCCGCTCAACAAACCTCGGAGTATCATAACTGTAATGGCTGGATGATGAACTTCGTGATCTTGAGGTACTTGGTCCTACATCACAACCTTTTGTTTGTTGTGTATAGTTGTTTTGACTGTTTCTTTTCAAAATTTTACTTTGTTTAACAGAATCCTTGTTGGATTTGTTTTCAAAAGTATCAATTTTATCAGTCCCTCTTGATTTCACGAAGTTTATCTTCCGAACCCGTTTCTTGTTTTTGCCCTGTTTGACTTTTCCATTCTCTTGGTCGGCATGATTTTGTTCACAGGGATCATCAACCTTTTCTTTCAACTTATGAAGATATGGACAATTTCGAATTATATGTCCAATTGTACCACATTCAAAACATGATCTTCGTTCAACAAACCCCGAAGTATCATGTGATCATCTTGCCGATGGTGAACTTTGTGATCCCGAGGTACTAGGTTTTGAACAGTCTGGTTCATTTCTTTTCTGCACTGTTGCTTGTTTAACAAAATCTAAGTTAGATTTGTTCTCAAAAGTTTCGATTTTGTTCGTTCCCTTCGATTTCACAAAATTCACATTCTTGTTTTTCTTTTGGGTCTGTTTCTTCTGACCCAGAGTCGGTGCTTTTCCTTTAGGTTTGGTATGATTTGGCTGCCTTTTCTCTGTTGGTAATTTCTTATTGCCATATTGTTTTCGAATTTCGGCCTTTGGAATAGGAGAACACTGCGTAACTGCAACATGTGGTCCTGCCTTTCCCAAAAACTTACTAGTCGAATTTTCAAAGACTTTACTGATTAAGGATTGATTAACATTCTTAATAGGAAAATCTTTGTCTGAGTAAATTTTATCATCACCAACAAGAGTGTACAGCAAGTTCACACCCTCCGACTCTTGTGCAGACGAGGACTCTATTGCAACAGTCTTAGCGGGTTTTGCAGGAGGATCACATAGAATGTAATTCTCAAGAGGTATGTCCTCATCTTTGATTACCGCATCAGACTTTGCTGGGACAGCATCATCGGATTCATCATCAGAAGAATCAGCATCCTCAGCAATGACTGGAGGATCCTGATTCAGTTCAGCAGAAGACACACATGTATCTGCTGAAGTATCTGAATCTGGTGATACTTCTTTCTTGTATCCGAGTCCTGTGGCAAACTCCTTCACATCGAGAGGAACAGATGGTTCAAAGAACACTCTATCCTCCTCGTCAGGCATTGCATCATAATTGTGTCTCACTGGTGGTGGACATTTCTTGTAACCTATGCATGTGACATCCCGCTTCTCTTTCTGAACGTCAATGATGTGATCCAACACATAGCTAGAGCTCAAATAACTGTCTAGCTTAAGTTGGATCGCCTCACTTTCGGTTTTCACACAAGCCACCTCCTTTTGCATTATCTCAAGGCGAGATATATACAAATTAATCTCAGTTTGTTTTCTGGAAACCATTTTTGTTAATTCGGTTTTATCTTTCTTCAGGTTCTCAATTACCGATTTAAACTCTTTTTCATGGTTCTCATAAAACATGTTGGCTTCAGTGCATTTTGAAAGATCCACGGTCAACTTCTGGTTGTGGATAAACGTCACATCATATTTCTCTTGCAAAGCTTCGTGTTTGCTTTGCAATTCACACCAGTTGGCATTCAATGAAACATGTTTGTCTTGCAAGTCAAACAAACTAGCTTGTAAAGCATCATGTTTGCCTTGCAACTCAGACATGTTTGCTTCTAAATCAGCACATTTAACTCTTAATCTAGCACAATTATCACAATCTACAGCAGTGGGTTCATCGACACATACCTGACTGGAATCACTCTCAGGTGTTGGCCGGTGTTGGCCTTTCTGCATCAGAATTAATAACCTCCCTTGATGATTCACATTCAGATCCATCCTCGCTTGAACTTGAAGTTGTGTCACCCTCAACTGAAGTTGAAACATCTTCATCTGAACTTCTATCATGTTCAGAACTGTCATCATTTCCCGAGGATTCACCATTGCTGGCATCTTTGACAATTTCAGTACTGTTCTTTGGATCAAGAGATGATGGTTCTACAGTAGAACGATGGTGTTGTAAAGTAACTGGGGGTAATGGATTTCCATACAAGTCTGTGGTTGGAGCTGGCTTTACAGGGACTTGTATTGGATTGCCATACCAATCCGTGCTTGTGACAAACGCCGTTTGAAGTGGAGCATGTGAACCGGGTCTTGTAGACGAAGTACCGGAAGTTCCATAATACATATCAGAATGACGTACTACTCTCTGCAGTTGACGGATTACCCCACGCCGGATTCATTTTTGATAAATTGAATTCCTTGAAATCACAATCAAATCAACTTAACAGTTATAAATGACCAGCCGAAGGATCCCTGATCGAAAGGCCTGGAAAAACACAAACTTGTTAAATCCAAACAGACTAGGATCGAAGGATCAACACTTGTTCGAAGGATCAACAGTGTTCGAAAGATCACTGTTGAATTTCGAACAATGATTTCGAAAGATTCACAATTGAAAGATCCTTATCTTTCGAATATATATACTTCGAAAAGATTCCTTGGCTCGAAAGATAGATCACAGACTTCGAAAGATGTTCGAAGGATGGTTATCTGTCGAACCTCCTTTGATCAAAAGATAATCTTTCGACTTCGAAGGATATCTTTCGAATGGAACTGACACAGCTGACACAAAGTTGACAGGTTGGTGAAAAGGTGATGGGTTGGTAGAGATCTTTCGGCAGAAAGGTATGGTCAGACCATACTTTTTGTACCAAACCCGATTTGACCAATAAAATATGCTTAAAATGGAAGGTCCTTATCCAGAAACCGGTCACCGGAGTAAGCAGGAAATATGGCCGGAAATCACCAAGTTTCTTAAAAACAAGTTTTAAGTTACCCGACCCGTCCTTTAACACACCCGGTTAGTTTAGAACACGTTTTTATGCCAAGAAATCCAAGAAAAACACTAAAAACGGGTGCTAAACCATGTGAGTTTTGTCCAAACACTCCAAAGTCTTGTACAAACCCGGTTTTTAACAAGGAAAAGAGCCACGGCTCTGATACCACTTGTAGGTCCCTCGGAGGATGAGGTCAAACCTTAATCTTGTTATATTAAACACACTAGCAAGTGCGGAATCCAAGCTAGAGTGCAAACCGAGATGAAACAAGCACAAACACAAGACACACAATATTCACCGATTAACACCACTTGTATTAATACGTATGAAAGGTTCGGTTACAAGCTCAATGTTTACAAATCATTTTTGCAAACTCTCAAAGTGTGTGTGTGTTCTCACAGAAGTGTCTCTCCTAGTGTGTATGTCTATCTCTCTAAGCTCTTCTGTCACTAATGAAGTGAACACACTACATGGGTATATATACCCAACAGAGATAGTCTGGTCGAAGGATCAAATTTACTGATCGACAGATCATCTGTTAATCAGACAGCTATCGAAGGATCCACATACCCTTCGAAGGATGATCTATCGAGGTCCATCAACATCCATCGAAGGTTCATCTTTCGAGCTCATCGAAGGATCTAAACTATCCTTCGATGAGTCATCCTTCGACACAGACATGTCAACCATTTTCTAACTGTTTGTCCAAGTCAAACCAGGAGGATGGTTGACTTGGTCAAACTTACATGACTAACAAAGACATCGTTTTACATCATGACCGAATATAGACAAAGTACAGACACAAGTGCACCAACACATATCTGATACAATGAAATATCAAGAGGATATGTGAATTAGATACCAATCAAAACGACTGATCTTTATGTTAAACGACATATATACTAGTTTATTTACTTTCTCTTTTTTCTTTGAACGGAAATACCATTTTCAACCCTAAAGTTATAGCTTTTATTAAAATTAACCCATTACATATTAGTGTTTTAGTTGTAATGTGTCTTTGTATGAATGTGTTTTATGTATGAAAGGTTGCTTAATAGACATTTGCCATTTATAAAACTAATGCGTCTTGCGTGCGTGATATGTGGGCCTTTACCTCTCGCCTCAACTCCAAGAACGTTAGCACCTTGGTGCGCCTCTAGTTTTTTACTGTACTAATATATATATATATATATATATATATATATATATATATATATATATATATATATATATATATATATATATATATGAAAACTCTTTTCACTCACACAATTACTATCTATTTCAAAAAAGAATGAAGCCCGTGTTGCGGCGAGGAGTGTTAAATAATGTTTAAGACAATAATTGTGGGACAGATTAAATTAACAAAAACCATAGGCAATATATTTTAACATTGATAGTTTACAAAAAATATTACAAAACTTTCATTAAACGTGTTAAAGTAGTAATATACCTATACATGTTCTTCTATTCAACATTATTAGGCTTCGTGTAAAGTATGTTAAACGCGTCAATTGTGATTTTAATTTAGCCTGTTTTTCACAAATGTGGCTAACACTCTCAACATTCTCATTAAGAAGGAATGCACCGATCAGACATCCTCTAAAATCCTCCTAAGTTGTTCACAAATATCCACATCTCTAAACAAGCTCGTTAAGATTAACCCCAAATGGGTCTTTAAGTGCAAGAAAGACGATCATGGTGTGATAGTGTGAAACAAGGCTCCACTTGTAGTGCAAGGATTCTATCAATAGGAAGGGATAGATTTTACAGAAGTCTATGCTCCAGTTGCGAGATTAGAAGCGATACGGATCTTTCTAGCATTCGCATCCTGGAAGGGCTTTAAAGTGTATCAATTAGATGTAAAGTCTTCTTTCTTATACGGAAAAGTGAAGGAAGTAGTGTACATCGCCAACCACCGGGTTTTGTGGATCCTATCCACAAAGATAAGGTTTATCTGCTAGACAAGGCGTTGTATGAACTAGATCAGGCCTCGAGAACCTGCTACGAGACGCTATCGCAGCATCTCCTAGACAACAACTTCGTTCGGGGCACAGTGGATTGCAGTCTATTTACGCGAGAAGTAGACGACCACATTCTGATCGTTCAAATTTACGTAGATGACATTATCTTCGGGTCAGCGAACGATGCTTTATGCAAAGACTTCGAAGCAGTTATGAAAAAGAAATTCGAGATGAGCTTCATAGGGGAAATAAAATTCTTCTTACGACTTCTAGTGGACCAACTGCCTGATGCAATTACATTCACCAAACGAAATATGTGAATGAAATCCTAGAGAATTTTAGATGACGGATACATCTGATGTCTACCCCGCTTGCTCAAAATCATGGAATAGGACCAGATCCTACCGGCAAGAAGATCGACGAGACTCTTTATCGCTCCATGATCGGGGATCTCTGATGTACTTAAAGGCTTCATGACTTGATATAATGTATCTGACTTGCCTCTGTGCATGCTATCAGTCTAGTCGTTGGTATCTCACTTAATGATCGTTAAGAGGATCTTACACTACCTCAAGGGTTGTCTGAGAACCAGTCTGTCTGGTACTCGAGAAATGACGATTTCAATCTTCAAGGCTACTCAGATTCAGACTTCGGGTGTTGCAAACTCAACACTAAATCTACAACTGCAGGCTGCAAATTCTTCGGCACACGTTTGGAAATGTGGCAGTGTAAGAAACAAAACACGGTCTCTCTCTCTCTCTCGATCTGTGAAGTAGAATACATATCTGCTTCCAACTGTTGTTTATAAATCCTCTGGATTCAACAACAAATGAGGGACTATGGATTGCAATTTCTTAACACGCCAATACATGTAGATAATGAGGCTGTGATTTAGATAACAAAAAAAAAAAAAAAAAAAAAAAAACGGTTCACCACTCTTAAACAAAGCATATCGAGATACACTAGCACTTTATTCGCCTTAAAAATGTAAAGCATTGTCATTTTTAGTACATAACACAGAATGTTACTGTTTAAAGGCTGTAGTGAAATATAATTACTGTTAAATGTAAATATTGTCAAATATTGTATTTCCTATTTTGTATTTTAGATTGATTGAGTCTCCTCAATCATTGGATATTAGTTGGCATTATCATAGGAGATTAGTTGGCATTCTGTGTGTATATATTCCCGCTTGTAAATCAAATACAATCACTTTGAATTCAATATACCTTTCTACATGGTATCAGGCCATCGATCCTGTGCCAACCCTAGCCGTCGCACCCCTCCCATCTCAGATCTGTTTCAATCGCACACCCTTTCCTCTCTCTTCCTTCAATCAAATGGCACAATCCACTGAAGCAACCACACCTGCTGCTGCAAAAGCTCTTCACCCGGTTTATTCCGTCACTGACATCCAACGAAAAGTGAGAGTTTTAGATGGTACGAAGGTGTCCTTCTCTTTATGGGTCAAGCTATTTGAGTTGCATGCTCGAGGGTACCGGGTCATGAAACACATTGATGGCACATAGCCTCCAGCTAAAATTGACCCGGATTACGAATCCTGGTCCGAAATTGGTGCAATCGTCCTACAATGGATCTACAGAACATTGTCCGACGACATTCTGGTATGTGTCTTACAAACCGAATCCACTAACTTGGAAGCCTGGACACGCTTCAAATCTCTGTTTCTAAACAACAATGGATCGAGAGCCACTGCACTTGAACTTGAGTTTAAAAATCTAACACTCAAGGCCATGCCGTCTCTCGAATCCTACTGTCAAAAGCTTAAGGAGCTTAGTGATCAATTGAATGATGTTGATTTTCTGGTCGACAATCAAAGGCTTGTGCTCCAACTTGTTCAGGGGCTGCCTCGAGAGTATGATATGGTTGCTTCCAACATCAACCAAACTCTCCCCACATGGGAGGTGGCCTGTAGCATGCTCCAGTTGGAACACAACAGACAATCGGCTCGTGATAACCTCTCGGCTCCAACAGCTCTAGCTGTTGTCTCAGATGAACCTCAGCCTCCTAAACAAGGCCCTATACAACACCGCAGGAGAGGGGGTAACAGGCCTAACAACCCGCATCAGGCCCAGTCCAACTCTGGCCCATGTAGTCGTGGTCAGATTCAGCCAGCAACCAACCAACCAATCTGCCCTGCAAACAATCAGCCCTCCCGGCCCACTCCCACTCCCCCTACTTCGGCGAACAGGCCACCTTACTGGGCCCAATGGGCTCCGCCCCCATGCCCCTTCCCAACTCAACCAGGCTTGGCTCAGCCTTGGTCTCCACAACAGACTTGGGACAATCGCGGCCCAAACCAGAACAAGCGTGCAGGTCCTTCCAATCCCAGCTCCTCCAGTCAGGCCTTTATCGGGGAATACGACCCACTGCAGCCTACTCAAATCGAGGAAGCTATGAACGCGATAAGCATTCACAATGGTACATGGATACGGGTGCATCGGATCATCTGACGGGTGATCAAGGTAAAATTACTAACCCATTTTTATCTTGTCCACTTGGTTCTATTTTTGTAGGTAATGGCGCACGAGTACCCATACTTGGATCGGGCCACTCAACCGTACCCACTAACACCCGTGACCTACACCTAAACAATATCCTTTATACACCAAATATCATTAAAAACCTCATTTCGGTTCAAAAAATTTCTGTTGACACCAATGTTTCGGTTGAATTAGATCCCCATGGTTTTTCTGTGAAGTAATACAAGACTGGGATGATTTTGTCGCGCCACAATAGTTCAAGTCATCTGTATCCGCTTACGTATCCAGTATCACCAAATGCTTCCACCGTCCTCATTTCTACAATTCAAGATTTCTGGTACGATCGTTTAGGCCACCCGAGCCATCCTGTCTTTGACTTTCTTGTTTTGAATAAGTTGATTTTGTGTCATAAACGTGCTAGAACTTTAATTTGCAATTCATGTGAATTGTCTAAGAATAAACGTTTACCATTTTCTGTTTCGCGTTATGGTACTATTTTGCCCTTTGATATCGTGCATTGTGACATATGGACCACGCCAATTACAAGCAAAACTGGATATAAGTATTATATGGTCCTAGTAGATGACTATACACAATACCCTTGGGTTTTTCCCTTTAAATTCAAATCAGAAACTTTTTAAATTTTTTCACAATTACATTAAAACCCAATTCAATATGTCAATAAAATCCTTCCAATGCGACCTAGGTGGTGAGTTTGACAATCACCATTTCAAATCGTTCGCACTCTCCAATGGCCTTCAATTCTGTTTTTCTTATCCTCAAACGTCACAACAAAACGGTAAGTGTAAACGCATGATTCGACGATTTAACGAAATCATGCTTGCACTTCTTACACACACCTCACTATCACCTACGTATTGGATTGAGGCCTTACACACCGCATGTTACCTCCACAACATTTTACCAACAAAACTTCATAATTTTCAAACTCCTACCGCTTTGATGTACCTTCGAAACCCATCCTATGAACACTTACAAGTATTCGGATGTGCTTGCTACCCAAATGCATCATCCACCACTCGACCACCCAGACTCGCTCTTCGATCGACATTGTGTGTGTTTCTTGGCTACCCAACCGACTATCGTGGTTACCGGTGTCAAGAAATTTCTACCGGCAAAGTTTTCTTCTCTCGACATGTAACGTTTGCTGAGTCCGTTTTCCCTCTAGCCAAACATCCTACTGCTCACTCATCATCCTATGATTACTCGTTTTTGGATGATGTCACTTCCCTACTTTTGTACCCTCTTAATCCTTCTCAACTGTATTTTCCATCTCACCCACCTACACCCACACCTCAAAACTCGTCTGATCCACCTTCCCATATCAAGTCTAATCCCTAACCACACAAATCCATTCTGGCCCAACTACCCACCCACACTCATCGGCCCATCACCATACCACCAGCCCTTCCACACATTCAACTTATCCCAACCTCCCTACAAATCCAAGCCCGCCTGCCACTGACTCAACTCCCTTACCTTAGCCGCACCATCCTTACAACTCACCCACTCACTCTTCCGCCAACCAACAATCTGTTACCATACCACCTCCACCTCCACCTTCTCTCACCCAATGACCACACGGTCCAAAGACGGCATATCCAAACCGCGTTTGCCTTTAAACCTTCACACCCAAGCCGAAAAACTAACATTGTCCTAGAATCCAACATTGTCTTAGAATCCAAACATTGTCTTAGAATCCAACATTTTCCCTCTATCCAAAAATTGTCTTAGAATCCAACATAGACTTCAAATGCAATTACAAACTGTAAGGTCTCCTAATCCAAGATCTCACTCAGCTAAAGCAACCAACAGGTGTGCGGAATCCACCTGATGATCAACCACTGTAGATGAAACACTAGAAAGCAAGGATTTGAGAGAGATGGTATAGATCACATCTTTGTTGGAGATACTCAAGAGCCCGTGGTTGTTCAACCTCAGGTTGATCTTCAACAACCACCGGCTGTTATTCCAGAACCTGAACCTGTTCAAGAACCTGTGATTTCTGAACCAGTTGTTGCTGCTTCTCTTCCAGAAGCTGTGTCTGTTCAGGTTCCAGTTTCTACGTCTTCGGCAACAGGGGTTGCTGTAGAAACTGATGATGTGATTTTAGAGCTTGATGCTGCTTTAGATGCATGTCCGTCCTCCCGTACAGTTGACAAAGGGAAACGGCCTATGGAGGATGCTATTGTGGATGAATTGTTTGATGATATGCCATCCGAAAAAGTATATCTTAGTTTAGTTATGAAAGAGCTTCAAAATCGTCTTCCACCCCCTGAAAGTAGGAAGCTTGAGTTATTTCGAGCGAAGGTTGCTTCTCTCGGTCCCTCTTCCGATTGGGGTATTCGCCTAGCTAGATGGAATGATAAAGCAAATGATTAAGATTCCATTGTTTTTAGCTCGTCTGATGATGATGATGATGATGATGAGGACCGTCAACGTCATGTTTCTGATACGGTTCGTGTCCCAGTTCCTTTCAGGGCATATAAGCGACAACGTGTCGCTGTCTCGGATCTTCAGTCTTCTAGTGCGATGGTTGCTTCAGTCACAGTTACATCCAGTTCTACTCCATCAGACTCAAGAGGTCTTCTTAATGTGGAGTTATCTATAGCTCCCCCGTCACTGTCTTCCTCGCTTCCATTTCCTTCCTTTGTGGAAGCTACCAGTGTCACTACTTATTCTCAACCGGATACGCCGATTATCTCTTCTCCAATTCCTGTAGTACCGCTATTTGAGTCGTTATCATCTCAAACGGGTACGGGCAATGTGTTTGCCGTATCATGAAGTTCCTCTCTGCCAGCGCAACCTAGTCCTGTTATTGATTTGCCAGCTCCAGAGACACGGAGGACAGGTCCAAGGACCGCCTTTTGTTCAAGTCCGCCAGCATTTCGGCGGAAGAAAGGTTCTTCACGTCCTCCAGTGATACCCTCTTCAGGTCCTAGGCCATCCAGGGCTCAGCTGTCTGGTTCAAGACCTCCTGCTCCTAGATCTTCTCCAGTTTCTGCTTCGAGACCATCCAGTTCAGGTAAACATCAGAACTTTCAGGAGTTTGTTCGTGACAAGTTTCAGGATGCAGCCAAGGTCATGTTTCAACACAAGACTCAGTTTTCTAGACTGCAGAACGAAATTGATCTCTTGAAGAAAAAGGATGCAGAACGAGATCAGCAGATGGCTCAGCTTTTTCGACTAACCAAGGATCAGAGCCTTCAGTTGGGTAAGTTCTTAGCTCATGAGGCATCGACGTCTGCTCGACAACGGACCTTGGTTAGTACTACGGATCGGCTCATCGGGATCGTGTCAGATCTCGTATCACTCCTTGCTGCTCAGGGGGAGAGTTCGGCTTCTGATTTTCAGGTCCAGGCTCAGTGCAAAATGGATGAACTTAAGAAAATCAGAGAAGATCTTGATAAGGACAAGGATCCCAATGCGTCAAAGCAGGGGGAGCAGTCAAGGAGTGCACGTGCTCCTGAAGCTGCGACTCCGGCTCATGTTGAGGGGGAGTCCTCAGGTGCAGTTACATGGGGAGATAAGGGCCCTGTAGAGGCTGCTGCGGAATAAGTTTTGGAACCTGGAGAAGTGGTTGAGGAAACGTTTGAGGATTGGCGTACAGATGACGACTTGGCTGGCAAATTCAGTTTTATTGAAACTACGAAAGGGAAGACAATTGAGTATGAGTCCTTGCCGGTCAACAGCGATATTCTCAGAAGCTATGTGTTTGGCGTTGAAATGCCTGAAGAAATCTTCAACCCAATACGAGTTCCCGAAGAAGTCAGTGTGGTAGCTCGCCGATGGTTTAGGGTTCTTCCAGATGACACGCAAATGAAGAGATACGTATCGACAAAAGGCGAGTACTCGGGTCAAATTCGTAGTTGGGATTTCGACGAGCAGCATGGCTTGGTGATGATTAAGAGGACCGATGGAGTTCAGTACTTCAGGCCTAGGGCTAAGGATCTTCAGACTCTTCCAGCACGTGATCTTCATCACATTGCTCAACTTGATCTCAACAACCATACAAACGTGGCTAGTATCAGAGGATTGATTCCTCATCTGGTTGCTGAGAGTCGTGAGAGCAAGTGGAAGCTGTTCAAGCCAGCTATCGGTCAAGGGGTTAAATATCTGAATAAGTTCACTGGTAAAGAGGAATGGAAAGTGGTTTACCCTCCATCGAGTTGCCTTCGTGAAATACCTATGAGAAAGTTCGATCTCAATAAGTTTGATAAAATAGGTTATTGGTATCTCAATGGAAAGACCGGGGAAGCCGTGATTACTGAGAAGAATGTGTCGGAGGAGATTGCGAAGATACTGGATCCGATTTGGCTCGCAAACTTGAGGGAAGGACACTTGAAGAAGCTTCGTCGCCTGCCCCTAAAATACAATGCAGAGGATCGTGTTCTTGCGGACCAGTTCAGCAAGGTGGTCCAGTTCTGTGTGAAGAACAAGGTCTGGGCAGGTAGCAGATTTTCAAAGAGAGTTTGAAGATCTCAAGTTCAATGAAGACCATGCATTGATCAAGGGGGAGTTTGTTAATGCACTTTTGGTGATAAGTGCAAGGCTTCCAACATTTAGGGTCTTTATTGAACAAGTGTCTAAACTTAGTCCCAAGAAGTTCCTAGGGACAAAAGTGCATTAACACAAACCATGCAACTTGTTTTAGAGTTCCACAAAGACGCGACAAAAGCCATTAAATAAAACCAGGCTTTGGAAGATGTGTCTCATCGAAGATAAGACACACTATCCAAACCCTTAGACTCCGGATGACATCTCTTATTCTCAAGAACACTTGAAACATCCAAACGCCCACCAGATCCACATTTAATTTCCTGAAATACATGTAGTTTGAAAACATCAACAAAAGTTGAGCGAGTTCATGTGTTTTGTGCGTGAGCTCGAATAAACTTGGTAATCATCATAAGTAAGTATATATTTGTAAAACTATGGTATGAAAGCAACAAGGAACAGATCGGTTAATGATTTGCAAAGTCATTAATATGTGTGCAACGGTGTAGAAAGGCTCAATCCTTTGCGTATTTTGTACCAGGCCTCCCGGCTGGAACGACATAGTCACCACATGCGGCCAAATTGCGGACCCATGGGTGGCTCGCAACACCCAAATAGATCTATCACTCATGCCCGCGGTCCTTAACCAGGATTAATGGTCTCAAGATAACGCCTACCCATTTACATGACCTAACAGTATGTTCCTTGCTAACCATACCATTTGTAATCATTGTATCATTTGTAACATGTACTTCACCCCCGAAGTTATAAAACCGAAAATGGTTAAAAGAAAAGGGGGACATGAACTCACTATTTTGCGTTCTTCGCAATCAACTGTAACTCAAAGCTTCTTTTGGTGCACACGACTACCTACAACGTACTACGGCTTATTAGACGAGCGGTCGTGGCTTGACTTAGTATAAATTAGTGTCTTTGAGTTACGTTTCTTTGTGTCTTCAGTATTATTCCAAGTTATATAATTATTTTTTGAAATAATAAATATTTTAACTTAGATTTTATTTATTAAAATTTTGGAATATTATATAAAATCATATATTTTAACTTGTTCTCTTCACGTATTTATACATGTATATCCTTCCCAAGGGTAGGTGTATTTGTATTCGTATTCTTATACTTGTATATTTTTGCCAGGTATTGGTGTAGTATTCCGGAGTGTATTTATACATACGAGAATACGTTTTTTCTTGTAATTGTTAAGTATTCTTATATTTAATTTTGTATTAATTTTTTCCGGAATAATATCTATAGTAAAAAAACATTAATATATATATATTTTTTAAAAATATATATTTTAAGAAATATCCCTTAGAAAAATTATTTATAATTTTTCTCTTGGCATAAATATTTGTAAATTTGATACAAGTCTCATAAATAATATATTTCCAAGTCTAACTTTGAAAATATATATAAACTTATTTTTCACTCAAAAATGATATATTTCCAGTTTATTTAAGAAAATACATTTTCTCCGAAAAATAATGTATCTCATGTTTGTTTGAGAAATATATATTTTCTTCCGAAAATAATACAACTTCTAATAATTCCAAGAAAAATATATATTTTTTTATTTGTCAAAAATAATATATTTTCTCCTTGTAAAAAAATATGATATATTTTGTAATAATTGTAAAAATCATATTTTTGTTTTCTGGGTGTCCAAAATATTATTTACCAAAATATACTTATGAATAAAATTTCCGGAATATTTTTGTGAGTTATATTCCTTTGTTCGGTTTCTCTCATATTTTGGGTATAATGTGTATATTCATATTCTTGGGTTTATGGTAATATTTTGGATTGTAATTTTTGGTATTTTGATGAGTTATATTATTTTAAGTCCTAAAATAATATAACTAATACATATAATATACAAATAATCACACACATGGTGACTTCTAAATATATATTTCCTAAATACATATTTAGTCACTTTTATTTATAAAAATCAACCTCCAATATTTATAATTTTTGTAACAAAAATTATGGCAAACTTTATGTAAAATTCATGGTTTGAAATATACTTGTAAATATTTGTTTGAAAATATTTTTCTAAGTGTTTAATTTTTAGAAAAATTTTGCCATAGTTTTCCCTAAAAATGGAGGTTTCCATGCCTTCGAGGCATATCATTTTCTTTTGTAAATCAACACAATCAACAACAAATCAATCTATACTTACCATCATGCCAAAAACAAGCATAAATGTTAATGCGCTTTGGGTGATAAGTGCATGCCTTCCAATACTTAGGGTCTTCATTGTACATGTCTTGAAACTTAGTCCAAAGTTTATACGGAACTCGGAACTGAATTTGACCAAAACTCGGATACAGAACTCGGAACTGAATTTGACCAAAACTCGGACCTTTGAAAACAACTAAACCTAAACACTACAAACAAGAACACGTTTTTTCAAAACAGATCAAGAAGCTGAATTTTCAAAAACATATCGATCAACCAAATTTCACCACGCCAAGAACACTAACCAAGAACTCCTACATAAAACTACATTAAAAACAACAAAACTTTCATCCTAATCAAGCATATTCTAAACACAAATAGGCAAGACTTCAACCCACAAAACACAAAATTAACTCAATCGTTCAAGATTTCTTCAACATTCAAAAACCCCAACCTCAAAAACACCAAGTTCTTGAAGCCAAACACAAAACCCCCAAATTTTCTCACAAAACCCTAACTTCAAAATAGTTCACTAACATCAATTATCATCAACATTCAACAATGAAAGAACATTTAAGCATGGATCAACAAGAAATAAGAACACTAAGTTCAACCAAGATAAGAATCCAAGCCCTAGAAATCAAGATTCTTACCAAAGTTTGAGACAATGGAGATGTTATGAGTGTAGAAACACATACCTTGAAGAAGATTTATGGATCTAATCAGAAGTGAAAGGGATTTGTAAGAACCATGAACTGAGAGAAGGGAGGGGCGACAGATCTTTCGGTTACGTGGGTTGTTTTACCAGGAAGGAGATCGCCAAAGGATTGATTCTTGGGCAGTGGAGATATTTTTTTCATGTAATGATGCATTGTTAAGCTCCACGAAAATCGGGAATGGATGGCATGGCTAATGATCTTCTTTCAGCAATGATTGGGTTAACTTACAACCAGCCATACAATTTCTCACTGATGATTTTCCAAGCTTTCAAACATCATATTGGTCTAAAAGAAAATGATAAGCGATTGATGATTCTATATCCTCGTTTTCTTTCGCCTATTATTCGACAGTTGTTTCCAAATCTTCAGTTTGATATAAATCTACCTGCGCACGCTCAAGCGTGCATGCATACTCGTATTTTCACTGATTGTAGCAAGGTTAATGTGTCAAAGAAGACTGATGTTCATCTCTAGCTTTCCCGTCATCAGGTCCTAGGCCATCTGGTGGACAACCGTCTGGTTCTAGACCTGCTGCTCCTAGACCTTCGACAGCTTATGCCTCGAGACCGTCAAGTTCTGGTCAAGAGCAGAATTTTCAAGAGTTTGTTCGTGGCAAATTTCAGGATGCTACTAAGGTCATGGTACAACATAAGAATCAGATCGCGAAGCAGCAAAAAGAAATTGATTACTTGAAGAAAAAGGAAGCGGTTCGAGATCAGCATATAGGACACAATTTTTTCGTCTAACCAAAGACCAAAGTATTCAGTTGGGAAAGTTCATAACGCAAGATACCTCGACTTTAGCCCGACATGAGACTTTGGCTAGGGCAACGAATCGGCTTCTCGGTATTGTGACGGATCTCGTGTCACTCCTTGCTGCTCAGGGGAGAATTCGGATTTTCAGATTCAGGCTCAATGTAAGATAGATGAGCTAAAGAATTCGGATTTTCAGATTCATGATCTGAGCCAATATTGTGATTCTTGCACATAGGTGTGCTAAAAGTAGCACTTTGTTTGATGTATAAACATCACATCCTTCTTCTAGTCAACTTGTAATCCTAGAAAGTAGGACATCTCACCCATAGCACTCATTTCAAACTTGCTCTTCATCACCTGCTCGAACTCATGACACATGACCTCATCAGATGACCCAAAGATTATATCATCTACATATACCTGTACCAGTAGAAAATCTTCATTCTTTAACTTAATGAATAGTGTACTGCCAATCTGACCTCTTTCATAACCATTATTTAAAAGATGTGTTAACAGTGTCTCATTTGCTACATTTTCGAATTTTTTTCGAAAACCCAATTGCGTAAAACACAATAGACAAAAAGTGTAAAAATGATTTTTTTTAAACGCAATGGACCAAAAACACAAAAAAAATGTCTTATTTCTAAAACGTAATAGCTAGAAAACACAAAGAAATGTCTTATTTCTAAAACGCAAAGGCCTATAAACACAAAAGAAAGTGTTTTTTTTTCTAAAACGCAATGGACTGAAAACACATGAAAATGTGTTTTACCTAAAACGCAATAGACTAAAAACACTTAAAATGTGTTTTTTAAAACGCAATGGACCAATAAACACATAAAAATGTGTTTTTATCTAAAATGCAATAGCCTAAAAACACAAATAAAAGTGTTCTTTCTAAAACATAATGGACTGCAAAACACATAAAATGTGTTTTACCTAAAACGCAATGGACTAAATACACTTCAAAATGTGTTTTTGAAAAACCCAATAGACCAAAAAACACATAAAAATGTTTTTTTTCTTTCAAAAATGCAATGGCCTAAAAACACAAAAGAAAGTGTTCTTTCTAAAAACTATGGACTAAAAACACATAAAAATGTGTTTTACCTAAAATGCAATGGAATAAAAACACTTCAAAATGTGTTTTTCAAGAAGGCATTGGGCCAAAAAACACCTAAAAATATGTTTCCCTAAAACGCAGTAGATAAGAACACAAAAGAAAGTGTTTTTTTTTTTCTAAAACGCAATGGACTAAAAACACATAAAATGTGTTTTACCTAAAACGTAATGAACTATAAACACAATAAAATGTGTTGTTTCTAAAACCCAATAGACTGAAAATACAAAAAAAAACGGTGTTTTTCATTACTTTGTAAAATGCAATGACTCAATTCAAAAACCAAGAACGTAAAAATGCAATTCAAAAATTTCTTACATAGATCAAAGTCGATTTCTTCATATTTCTTCAACAATTGACCAAATTTGAATGTTAGAAACGCTTATCAGCGATCGAATCGAATGAATCCAGTGATTCGCTTCAAATTCACGGGAAAAAGAAAAAAATAAGATATTGTATGAAATTAAACTCGATTTCTTCAAAAAAATTTGAAGAACACGTTGATTGGGTGTTTGAATCATTGATTGATGAGGAAAATCGCACTATAATGTAGTGATTATTGAGATAGGAAATGAAGAAAAGGTTGAAGATGGTGGGTTTTGAAGTTACAGAGAGAAAAGAAGGAAGAAGATTGGATTAAGTCGACTAAAATTCCTCTTTATTTTAAATTTTGCCACAAGTCATAATCCTATTGTTTCCTATCATTTCTAGCCAAAATAAACTTTCTATTTGATCCTCTCCTTAGGTTAGAAAAAAGAGATGTAAACTACAGATATGATAAATTTATCTTTTTTGGTTTGTATAGTTTACAAATTGCCTTTGAAGGATGGATGGTGACATCATATTTTTTATATTAAACAACAGAAAACAACAAAGTGGTACCAATACGGTAAAACGGTACCGAACTCATATATTCCATACGGTATTCGGTATCCACTTTTCCTAATTTCAGTATCGATAAATGCGGTATCGACACCGGTACGGTACCGATATGATACCAATCTCATCTCTACCGGTTAGGTTTTACTTTTCAATTTCAAACTGTTTTGAATTTGATATGACCCTTAGTCTTTTTGCTTTATCTAGAAAGAGTCACCCAGAGTCATTTTACACTCATATTCTTTTTACTTTACCTAGAAAGAGACACCTAATGTCATTTTACACTTGTACTCTTTAATAAAATAAAGAGGTCATCAAGTAACATGTTTGGATCCAAATTTAATCATAGTCATTAATTATATTAAATCAATGGCTCTAATGGAGTTTGTTGTGTTTTCTGAACTCATAAAGGTTCTTAAAATATCTTACTCGATCTAGAGTAGAGTACGAGCGACTCGCCTAGTTTACACGCCTAATTGATCATTTATCTTCTTGTAACTCGACCTCGATATCGGGTTCTGGATATCTTGATTATAAATCTTGGACTTGCTACTACAAAGGTGAAGTTTATGTCGGGGAAGATGCATGGACAAAGAAACAAGATGAACGTCTTAACTGTTGTGTATATAGATTTTCCCAAAGGTATTGACCAAATTTGATTCTCTCTTACACACTTCATGCTGTTATTTTGATGTCTATTAAATCTCATAATACATTACATTTATGTTACAATTAAATACATATGCCACTACTAGAGTAGCGTACATGGGCAGCTCTATAACCCCAACAAAACACGAAATAAAAGGTCCAAAAATCAACCAACAGTACAACAAACATCTACATAACCAACGGCGGAGCTTGAAAGAAAAAAATGTGGGGCCAAACTCACAAAATCTAAATCCATATGGCCGAACTCTTAAAAATCCAATATTTTACACTACAAATTTTTTTCTGGTGAAATCAAAACTACTAGCGAAAAATTAGTGGGTCCGAGGCACCCCGGGCCACCAAGAACCTCCGCCACTGTACATAACTCAAAACACCATAACAATAATTAACGGTTCAGGTTCAAGATCACACCAGCACCATGCAAAGAAGCTTGATCGGCTTACAGAAGTACACAAACCAAGAGTTGTTCCTTGAGATGAAAATGGCAGAACAGCACTTGTTGCAGGTATCCTGAACTAAAATAAAAAATAGAGTAAAGTATAGTTTCAGTCCCCTGGGTTAACACCCGCTCGCAGGTTCAGTCCCTGGGCTAACGGGGCGGGTGGCGTAAACTGAAGACTTAGCTCTGGATACGCATGCTGTCGAATGCCTAGTTGATCAAAGGGAACAGCTGGGAATGGCAATTCCAAATCCAAGAAACTGACTGTTCGTTGTCTGTTAAATTACAGAAACGAGTAATCAGAATAAGATATAGCTAAATTAATGAAGATAATAATAAAGAATTACAATGTATATTAAGATAAGTATAAATTCTAACAATGTATATGGGGACATTCAAGTTGGTATAAGAGTTGTAGGTTGATAGATTTGAATATGGAATGGTACCTTAAGCATGAAATGAGAGGGGTTCGAAGTCAGTTTCAAACTCGAAATGGGATGAGGTGATGGTGTTTTTTATAAAAATGGATCAAAGGAGAAAAAAGGTGTGGGGTGGGTGGTTCTAGATGGCTGAATTTTTAATGGAGAATATAATTTTGACCAGTTTTTAATAAAAATACATGGTTAAGATATAGTTAGATGCTAGAATGTGTTTATTATTTATAAATTACATTATAAGTATAACCTATTACGAACATTTCATAACATGCAAAGCCTTTAAATTATTTTGTTTGTCCTTCAATTTAAAGAACTAGAAATGGGAAATTTACCTTTATGAAGGTAGTATAGCCCACTTGAAGATTAAACACATATCATGTCATCAAAGCCTTTGATTGCAAATTGAGTCCCTCGACGAGAAAAAACCATATAGTTGTGCGAAACTAATGATAACCGATTGTCACAATTATCATCACATGTTGCATAGAACATAACTCTCTTTATGAATTGAGACCTATAAATTTTTAGAGTAACGAAATATGATCATGGACCAGTTGAGTTATAAACATGATGATAACACTTACATTTTCGTTTACAAAACACAAATGTTGAATAGGTATTGTAACATTTCAAACACATACAGAATTACTTTACAATAGAAAAATTACTTATTAATGGGCATTAATAATCTATGAACAGATGATTAATGTACCGTGTACACATCATGAAACACACATAACATATATACTAATAACATCTGAAACAATCTTTAAGATTAGAATCACAAGATACATATTCAAAATTACTTAAAAAGAAAACAATACTAATTAAAAACCATTAATAATCTATAAACAAAACTACATTATCAGACATTAGAAGATCAAACGTACAGCATACTGATACAACACACATAATTTAAACTACATTATATTTCCTTTAAAAAATCAAAATCACACAGTAACATGAATAATATTAAACATTCTTCAAAAACAAAAAGAAATCTAAAATCACACAGATTCAGTATACATCATGTGTAATCTTGTAACATTCATGCGTAAAAACAGTAAAAGAAAAACATTCAAAATTTAGGTACCCCATACTATAACATAATCACAAACAGAATTTGACACTTTCTTTTTTCAATTTTATAACAAAAGCATAAAAAAGTAACAGTTATGCGTCCTACTACAAATATAAAAAAGAGTAAATTCATGGCTTACCCTACGGCTTAAACTGTAGCAGAAGATGAAATTGTGAGGATGAATGTAACAATGTAGGCACAAGTTAATGAATAGAGCAAAAAGTGAGTTGAAACCCCTAGAATTGAAAGAAAACTGAAAAACGAGAAGCAGTTAGTTTGGTTTATAACTTTATATCCATACACACACATATATATACATGTAAAGTTGTTGAAGGCTTAAAGAAAATGACATAGTCGATGATTACGCTGAGCTATGTCTTTCCGACTCATAAGAGTCAACTCATTTTGTTTGACATAGTCATAGAATATATGTTATTATTATTAATATATAGTTAAAAATAGTTACTTAGAGAAAAGAAAGAAATCCTTGTTATATTAAAGAGAAGTTAGGTTGGTTTTAAAATGTGTGTTTGAGACGCGTCAAGACCAGAGGTGGTCTCAGGTGAGAGAGAGACTTAGACGGGACATGACTCAAGCGACTTCGTTTCAGTTTTTTTAGTGGGAATATGGAGTATGAATAACATAAGAAAAAAAACCAGAAAGAGAAAAATCGGAGCTTACATGTGATGAAAGAACCGAGGTGGGGGAATCGGAGCTTTAGGCGACGAAATAACAAAATCGGAGAAGAAATCAAAGGTCACTGCTGATTATAAGCTTGGGATCGGCGGCTGGTTTTTAGGGTGAATTGAGGTTGACGGCTAATTGTTAGGTTATATAGAGAGTGGAGGAACATTAGGTTAGACAGTAATGCATATCTGATACAATGAAATATCAAGAGGATATGTGAATTAGATACGAATCAAAACGACTGATATTTATGTTAAACGACATATATACTAGTTTATATTTACTTTCTCTTTTTTCTTTGAACGGAAATACCATTTTCAACCCTAAAGTTATAGCTTTTATTAAAATTAACCCATTACATATTAGTGTTTTAGTTGTAATGTGTCTTTGTATGAATGTGTTTTATGTATGAAAGGTTGCTTAAGAGACATTTGCCATTTATAAAACTAATGCGTCTTGCGTGCGTGATATGTGGGCCTTTACCTCTCGCCTCAACTCCAAGAACGTTAGCACCTTGGTGCGCCTCAAGTTTTTTACTGTACTAATATATATATATATATGAAAACCCTTTTCACTCACACAATTACTGTCTATTTCAAACAAGAATGAAGCCCGCGTTGCGGCGAGGAGTGTTAAATAATGTTTAAGACAATAATTGTGGGACAGATTAAATTAACAAAAACCATAGGCAATATATTTTAACATTGATAGTTTACAAAAAAATATTACAAAACTTTCATAACCATTATTTAACAGATGTGTAAACAGTGTCTCATACCACTCCATGGGAGCTTTATGTAATCCATACAAAGCCTTATCCATTTTGTACACTTGATCTGGATAGTCTAGATCAACAAACCCTTCTCGTTGTGAGATTACACCACTTCTTGGACTTTCCCATAAAGAAACACACTCTTCACATCTAGTTGGTAAACTTTGAAGCCCATGAATGATGTGAAGGCTAGGAACAAACAAGTTGCGTCCAACCTTGCCACTGGTGCAAACACTTCATTATAATTATTCCCTTCTTGCTAATTGAACCCCTTAACTACTAACCGAGCCTTATTTCTCGTCACAATCCCTCGGTCATCTCGTTTGCACTTAAACACCCACTTAGTGCCTATTTATTGAATGTATACTATTGTAACCAAATTGATCCGGGTAATTAACTCTTTTATAGAGATATTGAATAATTGACTTTTATATGGGTCATGATATAAGTTTTTTTGGCTAGGAAGGCTAGGAAGTAATCTTGACCATCAATCGATTTAATCAAGGGCTAAGATTAAATGGGTGAAATTGAAGAAAAAAGGAGGCGCGTGACTTTATGTAGGGGCATTCCAGTCAATCTAGGGCAATAGTTTCTCTCTCCTCCAATTCCCTCTATTTTTTAAACGTTAATAACTCTTTGATACGGCCTTATTTTTTTTTTACAAAAATTGCACCAAAAAAAGGAGCGTTTTTTATCTTTAAAACGAGTATGCATTTGCTACATTTTCGAATTTTTTTCGAAAACCCAATTGCGTAAAACACAATAGACAAAAAGTGTAAAAATGATTTTTTTTTAAACGCAATGGACCAAAAACACAAAAAAAAAATGTCTTATTTCTAAAACGTAATAGCTAGAAAACACAAAGAAATGTCTTATTTCTAAAACGCAAAGGCCTAAAAACACAAAAGAAAGTGTTTTTTTTTCTAAAACGCAATGGACTGAAATCACATGAAAATGTGTTTTACCTAAAACGCAATAGACTAAAAACACTTAAAATGTGTTTTTTAAAACGCAATGGACCAATAAACACATAAAAATGTGTTTTTTTCTAAAATGCAATAGCCTAAAAACACAAATAAAAGTGTTCTTTCTAAAACATAATGGACTGCAAAACACATAAAAATGTGTTTTACCTAAAACGCAATGGACTAAATACACTTCAAAATGTGTTTTTGAAAAACCCAATAGACCAAAAAACACATAAAAATGTTTTTTTTTTTCTTTCAAAAATGCAATGGCCTAAAAACACAAAAGAAAGTGTTCTTTCTAAAAACTATGGACTAAAAACACATAAAAATGTGTTTTACCTAAAATGCAATGGAATAAAAACACTTCAAAATGTGTTTTTCAAGAAGGCATTGGGCCAAAAAACACCTAAAAATATGTTTTCCTAAAACGCAGTAGATAAGAACACAAAAGAAAGTGTTTTTTTTTCTAAAACGCAATGGACTAAAAACACATAAAATGTGTTTTACCTAAAACGTAATGAACTATAAACACAATAAAATGTGTTGTTTCTAAAACCCAATGGACTGAAAATACAAAAAAAAAACGGTGTTTTTCATTACTTTGTAAAATGCAATGACTCAATTCAAAAACCAAGAACGTAAAAATGCAATTCAAAAATTTCTTACAAAGATCAAAGTCGATTTCTTCATATTTCTTCAACAATTGACCAAATTTGAATGTTAGAAACGCTTATCAGCGATCGAATCGAATGAATCCAGTGATTCGCTTCAAATTCACGGGAAAAAGAAAAAAATAAGATATTGTATGAAATTAAACTCGATTTCTTCAAAAAATTTGAAGAACACGTTGATTGGGTGTTTGAATCATTGATTGATGAGGAAAATCGCACTATAATGTAGTGATTATTGAGATAGGAAATGAAGAAAAGGTTGAAGATGGTGGGTTTTGAAGTTACAGAGAGAAAAGAAGGAAGAAGATTGGATTAAGTCGACTAAAATTCCTCTTTATTTTAAATTTTGCCACAAGTCATAATCCTATTGTTTCCTATCATTTCTAGCCAAAATAAACTTTCTATTTGATCCTCTCCTTAGGTTAGAAAAAAGAGATGTAAACTACAGATATGATAAATTTATCTTTTTTGGTTTGTATAGTTTACTAATTGCCTTTGTGTGAAAGCACCAGATCGATGACGAACATCAAACATTGCACTTGATTCAAGAAATGAAGAACAAAATATGAAGAACATGATAGAAAGATGTAGAAGATGTACTCTTTATTATGAATCAGTCATCACAGATTACACAAACCAAAGGAGTATACATCATCTACAAGCTGGTTTAGATCACAAAGATCTAAACCCTAGCTTTCTCTCACTAACACATAGTCTCTCTCTCTAGAATTCACACACAGGAGGAACAAGTTTGAGAGGAGCACAAAGCTTTCTCTGAATTCGTTGCCCTAATCTACACAATACACACATATATATAGGCTAGGGACTAAACCTCGGACAAACCAATTCTCCACCAAAACTCAGACAAAACTAGTCTAAACAAACTCTGACTAAACAAAAACTCTTTCTAAACATAAACTCTTTCTAAACATAAACTCTTTCCAATCATAAACTCTTTCCAATCATAAACTCTTTCCAATCATAAACTCTTTCCAAGCATAAACTCTTTCCAAACATAAACTCTTTCCAAACATAAACTCTTTCCAAACCTTGGACTAAGTTTGGGCACTTGTACAATAAAGACCCTAACAATTGGAAGCCATGCACTTTTCACCCAAAGTGCATTAACAACTCCCCCTTGATCAATGCAGGTCTTCATGTGGTCTTGAATTCTTCGTTATGGTTGACTTTAACTTGGACTTCTGCTTTGGTTGACCAGAACTGATAAGCGACAGTTACCCGGCAGGAACTGCACTTACAGTCTCCCCCTTGACTGTTGCATCAGTTCTGTGTGGCATCGATAATCTTCAATCACGGATACTGCACTTAGAGACTCCCCTTAAACTGAAGATATCATGTCAGCTTTCAACTTTGGCTGAGACTTGATCTTTCTGGTAGAGCACAGTGATCTTCAACCCTTCTAATTAAAGACTTGCTGACGATCACTTAAAGCCTCTTTGAGAAACCCGAAGAATCCAACATCAAACACTGTAGATCCTCCCCCTCAAACTACTCCCAAATCAAATTAACGCGAACCGACCTACAACCACATGTAGGAATATCGCTCGATACATTAATCTTCAAACCTAACCGGTAGCAGAAAGAAACATTGGATTTCCAATGCCCAATCTTGAACACTTCAAATTTCACAAAGACATGAAGTTTAGTTCGATAAGTTAATAACAAACTGAACTTTGTAAAAGTACATCCACCATCTCGATCAGAGTCTTCAACCCTTCATGTATGATCTCATCTCATCACGAATCTTCATGAATCAATCTCCTATCTTCACGAATCCCCTGAATCCCCGATGGCTTTCATCTCCGACCTTCCCCTCAAATCAAGAAGCCCCACATTATTTCGAGAC
This sequence comes from Helianthus annuus, assembly GCF_002127325.2. Taxonomy (NCBI): domain Eukaryota; kingdom Viridiplantae; phylum Streptophyta; class Magnoliopsida; order Asterales; family Asteraceae; genus Helianthus; species Helianthus annuus. Next base: position 29,128,074 of record NC_035441.2, on the reverse strand, counting down.
CAGAACTAATATTCTCTACTCTAAATAGCAACTTAATAAGGCTCAATCTTCAACTAGTCATCAACCGAGAATTCAGCTTCATCATGTCAACACTTGATTAATAACATAAACACACGTGACAAAAACTCCATCACACACGAGCTATTTCGCGCACAAGCTTTATATTTACAAAGAAAAACAGGAATTTCAAAATTTTTACTCCCCCTTTTTCTTTGTAAACAATACAAAAATCCAAGCAAGTCGTATTCTCTTCACCTCCTCACTTGATCCGGACAACATAAGTACCATAAAACTTTTCGATAATCCGAAACCGACTTCAAGTTTCCAAACTACACATAATTCTGACTCTTAGTTGGTTATCCGGTACCCCAGGTAACCCGGAATAACTAGAAAAACTCGGAACATGCACAACTCGAAACTTCCGAACAACACAAACTTCTGAATTTAGCTATAAATCCGGTACCCCAGGTAACCCGGAATTCTAGAAAATTCGGAACTCGTAAAACCCGAAAGCTCTTGAAACCTCGGATCAGATCATCTGAGCAGTATTTAGAGTACAAAGGAATTCGAAACAAGCAAGGAAATAAAGGAAACTCTGCGGACAACAAATGTTCTTGGACCAAGCGAAGCGAATCTCAGAGTTTAAAAAGAATCTTGAAAATTGAGGCCAAAATTCGGACCAAATTCGGATTTTTTTTTTTTTTTTTTTTTTGCAAAACTCGGAAAAAAAATCCAAGCAAAACCCGGACCTTCTAAACTGATTACTAAAATCCGGACCTGCTAAAACTCGGACCTGAAAGTTGGTATTGAAAACTCAGAGATAAACTAAGAAGAAACTCGGACCAAAATACCTTATACTCGGACCAAGAAAGAGTTTTAAACTTGGACAACTATCAAACAGGAAAGAGTTTTAAACTTGGACCAAGAAAGAGTTTAAAACTTGGACAACTAAGAAAGAGTTTTAAACTTGGACCAAGAAAGAGTTTAAAACTCAGACAACTAAGAAAGAGTTTTAAACTTGGACCAAGAAAGAGTTTAAAACTCGGACAACTAAGAAAGAGTTTTAAACTTGGACCAAGAAAGAGTTTAAAACTTGGACAACTAAGAAAGAGTTTTAAACTTGGACCAAGAAAGAGTTTAAAACTCGGAATTAAGCTCAGAAACAAGTCTCCGGACTATCTCCCTAGTGTGACTTCACACTAGTTCACCAAAACCCCGGAAACAACAAACACAGAGTTTTAAAACTCAGACAAGTTTAACACTAAGAAAAACTCGGACAAAGCAATTTTTGGATCAAACCTCATATCTGCAACAACTTGGAGAACAATACAACCACGAACAGCTTCATTTTCTTCAACTTTTCTGCAAAATCTTCAAGTCTTCAAGATGTTTGGCGGAAACAAACATCAAATCAAGAGCAATGGTGATTCAGAAGGCGGTTAGACCATTCTGAATCGGTAACCATGCTCTGATACCACTGTGAGGCCTCCTAATGCAAGATCTCACTCAGCCAAAGCAACCAAAAGGTGTGCGAAATCCACCTGATGATCAACAACTGTAGATGAACACAAGAATGCAAGGATTTGAGAGAGAAATCAAGAATACACTGAGTATTCTTGATGAAGATGAATGACGTCACTCACACAAAGCGCCGCCAGACAAAAAGCACAATGATTAGGGCACAAAAATTCACACAGAAATCGTTACCTTGTCTATTCCATATTAAAGTATATATACAAGGTGAAACCCGGACTTTCCACACTAAATAGAAAGCCCGGACAAAACATAAAGCACGAAGCAAGCACAGAGTTTTTGCTACAAAACTCAGACAAATCTAGTCTATACAAACTCTGTCTAAACATAAACTCTTTGGACCCCTGGTTAATAGGGTGTGCCTGTGCAGACCTGCTCTGACTTTGTGAGTTGGTGAGCGTGAGTTGGTGGGACGAGTTGGTGGACATGACTAGTTACTGTTCCTCGATTCCCTCATGATACAGCTTTTCATCCGATGAACCTTTCAACCTTTTAAGCTCTTTGCATATTAATAGTTTTATTTGTCTTTGGGCTACCCCCGTCGTCAGCCCCCCAAGTCAGAGGTTTTTGGGGTATTATGCTCAAAGACTTCTGACTTTTATGCATGTCTTTTAAAGGCTTCAAGGGTTCGTTGTTTGGAGGTTTGAAGGGTTTGTTGTTTGGAGGCTTGAAGGGTTTGAGGCGGTTACTTTTTTGAATTTTGAAATTTAATCGATTTGACAGTTGATTGGACATGTGTCAGGCGGCGGATTGGCAGAGATTTTTATTTTTATCTTTAATACCCTTACTTTACTCTTATATTCATTTTTACAATTACAAAACTTCATCATTTTTCCTTCAATCATTCACAGTTTTTCCTCCCTCAGGTTAGTTTTCTTCTCCGTTTTCACTTTTACTTTTTTCGATCATGGGTGCCCTTAAGGATTTAGCGAGGTCATTTTCTCGGTTGACACAAGAGGAGGTAGACCTGTTTTGCCTTGAATATGGTATCGATAAACAGTTTAATCCAACCGCCCCTGCTTGCGATGCTTCTATTGACAAACCGATTCCTGGTTTTATTGCTTTGTATTGTCGGCATTTTGAGTGGTCTAATCTTCGTTACCCTTTTTCGTTTTTTGTTCTAAATTTGCTTGAGTATTATCGAGTGTCTTTTGGGCAAGTACATCCGAAAGGAATGGCTAGGGTTTTGCACTTTGAAGTGCTGTGTCGTGCTTTAGGTTATGATCCTTCATTGTTGCTCTTTCGGAGGTTCTTCCGGTTAGCCAAAAATGGTGATTGGTTTACTTTTGAGAACACCAAGGTTGATACTTGTCTCGTTTCATCCATGGTTACAACCCTTGGATCATGGAAGAATACGTTTTTCTGGGTTTCTGAATCCATCATTCCTTTCAAAATGGTGTGGAGGCATCCGGATGCTGTTCTCAACGATCCGGAGCCTTCCGAGTCTGAATTGAATGATGCCTTTCTTTCAGCCATTCGGGGGTGCCCTTCTAGGGTTCGTCCTTTTCCCGAACATTTGCTAGTGCTTTTAGGGGTTAGTAATATTTGGGCAAAAGTTGATCGGGATCCGGTGTTGATGAGAAATGGCCTTGGTATGCATTTTCTCCCTTATGCCTTTTTATTTTACTTTGTTTGTGACTTATTTTCTTTATTTCTTTTTTGGCAGTTATGTCTGCTTTGGACTTCATCAAGAGTGACGACACGTCCGATGTGGTTTTTGAAGATGCTCCAACTGTTCCGGGTGAGAATGTTGTGGTGAGAACTTCTGAGCAAAGGTTTGGGGGTTCGGGTTATGTCAGTGTTGCAAATGTGAAGGGTTTTACCAAGTCTAATGTTCCCAAGCCTTCAACTCGCCGGTTATCTCGTCGTTTACTGAAAGCTGCTCCTCAATCCACTTCCACTGAGCCAGTGGATTTGAGTGATGATATCGAGGCTTCTGAGGATCAGGCTGAAGTGGAGGTTGAAAAGGAGAAGGAGTTAGTTGTCCATGGTAAGAAGGTTCGAGGGAAGAAGGGTGTTGCTACCCCTATTCAAGGATCATCAAGCAGGGACGCTGGAGGGTTGGATCCTGAAGGTGTTTATGTGCCTGCTTGGCAAGTGAAGAATGATGATACTTTCAAGGATGCTGCCGTCTGTGAGGATGCTCTTAGTCATCTTGCTCCTCCCTCTGTTCGTGAAACCATTGCTGAGATGGACGATGACCTTATGTTATCTCGCATGGTTCTAACTACTTGCAACCTTGCTGCCATGCTTCCTCAAGGGATTACACGCTTTCGCCAAAGGATGCGGGAGTATGAGGATTTTTCTAAGAAGAAGGAAAAAATGAAATCCTCCCTAGCATCGATGAAGAAGGAAGTAGCCGGGTTTGCAGAGAAGGAGGCAGCTTGGAAGGAGGAGGTTGATGGTCTGAAGAGGATGCATGCCATTGAGATGGGTGACCTGAGGAAAAGCTTTGAAGCAAATTTGCTGAAATTGAAGGCTGATCGAGAGGCCTTATCTGTCCAGCAGCAGGCTTTTCGTGAAGAAAAGGAGGGGTTGAAGGCTTCCGTTGGTCAGGTGACTGCGGATAATCAGTGGTTGATCGAGCATGGGTTTCAGCAGGTTGTGACTTACCTTTTGCATTCTAAGGAATTTAACTCTGCCCTTGGTGATGTTTACACAAAGCTGCTGAACCTGGGAAAGCATCAAGGCCTTACTGCTGGTTATAAACTTCATGAATCTGGGCAACCTTTGGAGAAGTCACCCATGTTTCGCCCTGAGGCTTCTGATGTCTTCAAGGCTTCTGTTGAGCAGATGGAGAGGCTGACCTACCCCTTCATTCATGAGGTATCCTCTTGTTTTGGTAAGCCTTTGTCTGTTTTACAGGGGTTGAAGCCTGAGGGGTTAAATGAGAAGGTTTGTGCTGAGGTTTTGGGTTCCTTGTCAAAGAAGAGGTCCTACTCTGGGGATAGTGATGATACCCTTTCGAGCCTGCCTGAAACCTCGAAGGATGCCGGTTTGGAAACCTCTGCTGTTGGTGGTGAAGAAGGTCCCAAGGTGAAGAAGATCAAGAAAGCTAAAAAGTCTAAGGGTGAAAGTTCCAAACCCTCTGATAACTGACATTTATTCGTAGCTTTCTTGGCAAACATTTTATGTTTTGTAATGTTTTAAACAATGTTTAGGTTTTGGGGACCCTTAAGGTTCCTATGGTTGGTTGGTTGGGCCTATATGGCCGTTGAACATTAGTTTTATTTGCAAGTCACTAGGGCTTGCTTTAACTGTCTTATGAAGGTCTTTTATGGCCTTTCTAACTTATGACATGATGGTTGTCGTTGATGTTTTTGTTGGTTCCATTTGCTTGGTTTTGTTTTGTGGGGTTTCAACCCTTCAAGCTTTTTGTACAGTTGCTGATGGGTTGAAGCCTTTAACCTTTCAAGGTCGATACCTGTTGGTTGATCTTTGTGTAGCTTCTGATTTGGTTTGTATGCTTGGTTGATAGGCTTGTTTGTTTTTATTCTCTTGCCTTGTCTTTGTTTACTTTGTCTTTATGTTTTTTACACTTTAAAGGGTTCAGTGCTGCAGTCACTTTGCCTTAGTGTTTATCATCAAGACGTAGTATCTATCCTTTTCTTTATTTTGTTGTAATTTGTTTGATTTCGTAAGTCTGTTTATTGAGTACATTTTTTAGACTTAAGGAACGATTGGTGTAGGCTGTTCAAACCTGTCTATGAGACACTATTGTTTTTCTTTGATAAGTCTCATGGAGTTGTATTGATTTAGGAACTCACCCCTTATATAGGTCCATTCAACCCTTGAACCTATTGAGCGATATGGCCTGGGAGCTCATCCCCTTACATGGCCCTTGCCATGGAGTTTTTTGCTAGGTTCTCAACCTGATATTAGGATAGAAAGACAAGTTTGATAAAGTAACTTCATTCATTCAAGCAACATTTGCTTTTACAAAAGGTTTTTGTTTTGCTACAAACCAAACTTTCTAAACATAGAACTTTCTTAAAGTTTTTCCGTTCCAGTGCCTTGGGAGCCTTTTGCCTTCTAGATCTCCCAGCTTGTAGGATCCACCCTTGTGTGCTTCGAGGATGGTGTATGGCCCCTCCCATTTTGGGCCTAATTTTCCTTGGTTTTCCTTTTTGCTGGCCTCATTGTTTCTGAGGACTAGGTCTCCTGGCTTGAATCGTTCGTTCTTGACCTTTTTGTTGTAATATGCTTCCATCTTTTGCTTGTATTTGGCCTCTTGTATTGCTGCTTGATCCCGGGCCTCTTCTAAGAGTTGTAAGTTCAACATGGTCTCTTGTGTGTTTACCTCGGGATCCATGTTGACAATTCGTTGGGTTACAACTCCTATTTCAGCGGGGATTACGGCTTCGGATCCGAATACCAAGCTATAAGGTGTTTTTCTGTGACTTGCTTTTTCTGTTGTTCTGATTGCCCATAAAACGCTAGGCAATTCTTCCAGCCAATTACTTTCATATCTCCCCAATCTTGTCTTGATGCCTTCCACTATGCTTCTGTTGGTCCTTTCAACCTGACCGTTTGATTGCGGGTAAGCCACTGAGCTGAAGATTTGGTTAATCCTGTACTCTTTGCACCAAAGGCTGAAGGGTTTCTCAGCGAATTGTTTCCCATTATCGGTCACAATTACCCCTGGCAGCCCATAGCGGCATATGATGTTCTCCCATACAAAGTCTATGATTTGCTTTCCTGTGATTTTGGCAAGGGGTTTGACCTCTGGCCATTTGCTGAAGTAATCAATTGCTACCAACAGGAATTTTACTCCCCCTTTGCTTGGAGGGAATGGTCCAACTATGTCCATTCCCCATTTATGGAATGGCCATGCTGAAGTTATGGGGACCAAGTCATGTTTTGGACTTTTTGGTATTGGGGAGTGGATTTGGCAGGCATCGCATTTCTTCAATTGCTCGACGGTATCCCGATGCATTGAAGGCCAGAAATATCCCAAGTTCATGAGTTTTGCAACCACCGACCTAGCTCCGAAATGAGCTCCACATATTCCTTCATGCACTTCTTTAACCAAATACTTGCTTTGTTCAGGGCCCACACACCTTAGCAATGGTGCAAGGTATCCTTTTTTATAGAGGATTTCTCCTTGCAACACATATTGTCTTGCTTTGATCTTTACCCTTTCAGCTTCTATTTGATCACTTGGTAGTTCGTTGTTTTGAAGGAATTTCTTTATGGGAGTCATCCAATTTGGATCTTCCTCGGTGACCACATCTTGTACTTCCAATTCGTCAATTGAACGAGCCTTCAACACTTCAACCAACACCTTTTTTGTGAGGTGGGCGAATGTGAGGGACGCTAACTTGCTTTAGGCGTCAGCCTTTTTGTTTTGGGATCTTGGAATCTGTTTGATGTTGCATGCGTGGAAGGTGTTCATTAATTCCTTTGATTTTTCTTTGTACCTTCTCATGTTGGGCTCCTTGGCGACATAGCTGTCATTGACTTGGCTTGATACTAGTAGCGAATCAGTGAACACTTCAAGCTTTTTGACTTTCATTTCTTTGGCTAGCCGGAGGCCAGCGATCAGTGCTTCGTATTCAGCCTCGTTATTAGTGGTCTGAAAGTTGAAACGAAGAGCATATGTGAATTCTAGCCCCTCAGGGTTGATTAGGATTACACCAGCTCCTGACCCTTCAACGCTTGAAGCCCCGTCGGTGAACAGTTTCCAGGCTTCAGGGTTGGAGGGTTCAGTGGTTGTGGTGTTTACTTCTTCAGTCTTTTGGCTTGGGACTTCTACTAGGAAGTCAGCCAAAACTTGAGCTTTGATTGCTTTTCGTGGGACATAGGTGATGTTATGTTCACCTAGTTCCACTGCCCATTTTGCCAATCTACCTGAGTTTTCAGGCTTTTCAAGCACGTTCTTGACAGGTTGGTCAGTGACCACTTGTATAGGATGTGCTTGAAAGTATCTTCTAAGCCTTCTGGCTGTTTGGACCAAGGCTAGGGCTAGTTTTTCAAGGGGAGGATATTTGGTTTCAGCTAGTTTTAAAGTTTTGCTGAAAAAATAGACGGGTACCTGAGCCTTGTCCCTTTCAATGGTGAGGACTGCACTGATGGCTTCGTCGGCAACTGAGAGGTACACCGATATGAGCTCCCCGGTTTCAGGTGCTGCAATATCTGGCAGTGAAGCAAGGTGCTGCTTCATTTGATTGAAAGCTTCCTCAGCCTCCTCGGTCCATCTAAAATCTTTCTTATCTGAACAATTCTTGAGCGTTTTGTAGAACGGTAGGGACCTTTCGGCCAGTTTTGAGGTAAAACGCTTCAAGGCTGCAAGCTTCCCATTCAAGCTTTCAACCTCCTTCTTGGTTCTTGGTGGTTTAGCTTCGAGAACAGCTTTTACTTTGTTGGGGTTGGCCTTGATGCTTTGTTTTCCAACAATATGACCCAGGAATTTTCCTTCATCAAATCCGAACGAACATTTTTCCGGGTTAAGCTTCATGTTGATCTTTCTAAGATTCTTGAAGGTTTCTTGGATGTCATCAAGCATCTGGTACTCCGTTTTGCTTTTGATCACCAGGTCATCGACATACGCTTCCATGTTTCTTCCAATTTGGCTTTCGAAGGCTTTATCGACGAGTCGTTGGTAAGTGGCTCCTGCGTTCTTGAGGCCAAAAGGCATTTTTTGGTAACAGAAAATGCCCTTGTCTGTGTGGAAAGCCGTTTTTTCTTCATCCTCTTCTTTCATGAGGATCTGGTGATAGCCTTTGTATGCATCAAGGAAGCATTTGAACGGGTATCCCGTGAGGGAATCAACCTTAAGGTCAATTTCTGGGAGCGGGTAGCAATCTTTAGGACAAGCTTTGTTAAGATCCTTGAAATCTATACACATTCTCCAAGAGTTGTCGGGTTTCCGGACCATGACAGGATTAGCAATCCATGATTGATACTTAACCTCTCGGAGGATGCCAGCTGATACAAGCTTTTCAACCTCTTGGCAAGCTGCCAGGCTTCTTTCAGGTGCCAAACTTCTTTTCTTTTGAACCACTGGCTTGACATTCGGTGGTATTCTTAGCTGATGTTCAGCAATGCTTCGAGGGATCCCGGTCATGTCTTCGGGAGACCAGGCGAACACATCGCTGTGATGTTTTAGCAGCTTTTCAAGGTATGAAAGAGTATCTTGAGAGAGGTTGGGATTGACCCTTATCCGCTGTTCGGGGTACTTAGGGTTGATGACTAACCCCTGCTTGTCTTTCTCGTCATTGGAACTCTCTCCTTCGATCAGGTAAGCTTCCTGAGAGGGTTGAAGGGTTGCAATCCCTCTCTCGGTTGGAAACTTGACAGTGCCATGGCCAACAGATACAGCCATGTAAAATGCACATTGTCCGGGCCTCCCTATGATTACGTCGTAGTTGGAAGGGATGTTGATAACCACGAAGGTTAGTGATCGGGTTCTTTCCTTTGATCCCTCCTTAAGACAGACATCAAGGGTTATTTGCCCCAAAGGCTTCAGGGTTATGTCAGCGATACCCTTTATGGAGGTCCCGGAGGGTTGAAGCCTTGAACGCTCCTCATTGCTTAGTTGATTGAAAAACTTCTCGAACATGATTTCAGTGGCTGCTCCCGTGTCTATGTATGCTTTGCATGTTTGTAAGGTACCCACGATGGCTTCAACCACAAGGGGACCAGGGAGCGGGTCCTTCCTTGTTGGGGGGAAGCAGACACACTGAAGCTCCCAATCCTCCAACCGTCGCTTCTTGTAGGGGACCTTTTCGTCGGAACATACCATGTTTACTTCCTTCCCTTTGTTTTCAGCCATTTTGTCTCGAACTCCCTTGACCAAATGGGCAAGTTCCCCTGACTTGACAGCTTCTTCAATTCTCTTTTTCAGCTGGAGGCAGTCGTTGGTGTGATGTCCCTTTTCTTCATGGAATTCACAGAACTGAGTGGAGTTCTCGTTTTTCCGACTTTTGGGAAGAGGTCTGGGAGGTCTGAAGTTTTGCTTGACCTCTTCCGTTGCCAGGATTTCTTGAGGGGTTTTGGTGAGAGGAGTGAAGCTCATACTCTTATCTCTGCTTGGAGGGTTTCGCCCTTTAACCCTTCGAGGGTCTGAACCCTTTGAGCGTCTGTCGTAAGAGTTGAAGTTTCCTCTCTTTCTGGCTGGGCTGCTGCTTCGCCAACCAGAACCCCTTTTTCTTTGTTCTTTGATATCAACAGCCTCCTCTCCTCGGATGTGAGCCTCGGCTCTTTCAAGGGCTTCTTCCAAGGTTCTAGGTAGAGATTTGTTGAAATCTCGTGTGAGATACTTAGAGGTTATGGCGTTCATAAAACCGGCAACCCTCATTTTCTCATCAGCCCCCACGTAGGTTAGCCCTTCTTTCTTGTACCGTTCAATGAATGCTCGTAGGCTTTCATCATCTCGTTGTTTTAACTGGAAGATCACTGTCGCGTCTTTAGCGTATCTCCTTTGTTGGGAGAAGTTTGCTAGGAAGCCTCTGCTGAGATCGTCGAAGCTTCGAATGCTTTGAGCTGGTAGGTCGTTGAACCAGATTCTAGCGGACCCAACAAGGGTCTGCATGAACATTAGGCAGCATTCAGCGTTCGTCCATTTTTCTATTCGAGCAGCTCTAGTGAAGATCTGAAGATGATCTTCGGGATCTTCAGTCCCATCATATGTTCTGATGTGAGCTGGCATCTTGATTTTAGACTGAAAATCATAATCAGCTATCTGTCTAGAAAAGCATGAAAGGTTACTTGGCTTGTAAGGTTTAGCCAGATCTTCTTCATGTCTTGTACCTACGTTGTTGTTGTTGCCAGGGTTTCCCTGGGTGGCAAGCACCTGATTGATGAAGTGTTGCCAGGGGAAGTTGGCCATCATCTGAGACATCATGTTGGGTATGAAATTGAAACCTTGAGGGTTTCCCGGCCCAACTGAGCAACTTACCCCAAGGGGGGTGCTGGCCACAGCACTTCGTGCTAAAGGGAGCACGGATAGGGCTTGTTCCCATGTGGTAGTTAGAGAAGTGGGACAACTGGTTACCGGGGATTGTAGGAGTTGGTCGAGTGTTAACTCGTGTCCCAGAGGAGTACCACTAACAGTTGGTTGGGAAGAGAGAATGGGATGAACAGTGGGGTTCGTCACAGTGGACAGATAAGGGTGAAGGTTTGAAGGGTTGCTAGGACCGGCTTCACTTCTTGTAACGAAGGGTGGTAGAGGTGGTCCAGGAGATAACGTTGGCTCAGGCTCGTCGTAATCTAGACGAATCCTTACACCCTTTTCCCTTTCTCTGTTCACATGTTGGTTAAGAAGTGATCTCAGCTCAAGGAAGTTATGAGCGACCCCCTCGGGGGTAAGTTCAACGCGTGTCGGAGTGTCAGACACACCAACGTTGGGAGACGGAGCTCCAGATCTGGATGGGGTTGGTGTGTTAAAGGTGAGGAACTCGGGTGTACTCCCCGGAGTTGAAAAAGGCGTTGTTATTGTTGTGTGAGCTTGACCACTTCCCGGGGTAGAGGTGTTAGGGATCTGGTTTACCTCTCCCGGAGATCCACTTTCTGACATAGTGGTTTGGAATGGAAGGAGCTACACGTACCAGGTCTCTTTTGAGGAGAAACAGCGGCGTAGCCCCACGGTGGGCGCCAACTTGTTGATGCAACAAATACGGGACCAAGGATGGTAGCTGGACTGGTCAGGCAAAAGGGCTGAAAGGTTTGATTTTGCCTAACGCAGGTCGCGGGGTCCCTCCACGTTTGCAAAACGTGGAAGGAGGTTCACTAGTATATTTGAGTTATTTGCTTTGAAGTTCTTTCTCCAAGATTGACTCGGATCCAGAAAAGAAAGCAAATAGCATGAATGAGATGAGTCTGATGAAGAATTATTTGGAAGTGACAAGAACTCTTCAAATGACAAGAGATTAAGGAATCTCTCTGCTTTTCCGAATGTCCTTGAAGTGTTATTGAGCTGTCTTCTTATAGTGGAAGACACTTCTCGAAATGGCATGGACTATACTAGTGAGACCTGTTTGCTTATGGAGGGTTTCCCCTTTTGGGGTTGAAGGCTTTGGACCCCTGGTTAATAGGGTGTGCCTGTGCAGACCTGCTCTGACTTTGTGAGTTGGTGAGCGTGAGTTGGTGGGACGAGTTGGTGGACATGACTAGTTACTGTTCCTCGATTCCCTCATTATACAGCTTTTCATCCGATGAACCTTTCAACCTTTTAAGCTCTTTGCATATTAATAGTTTTATTTGTCTTTGGGCTACCCCCGTCGTCAATAATAATAAAGAATTACAATGTATATTAAGATAAGTATAAATTCTAACAATGTATATGGGGACATTCAAGTTGGTATAAGAGTTGTAGGTTGATAGATTTGAATATGGAATGGTACCTTAAGCATGAAATGAGAGGGGTTCGAAGTCAGTTTCAAACTCGAAATGGGATGAGGTGATGGTGTTTTTTATAAAAATGGATCAAAGGAGAAAAAAGGTGTGGGGTGGGTGGTTCTAGATGGCTGAATTTTTAATGGAGAATATAATTTTGACCAGTTTTTAATAAAAATACATGGTTAAGATATAGTTAGATGCTAGAATGTGTTTATTATTTATAAATTACATTATAAGTATAACCTATTACGAACATTTCATAACATGCAAAGCCTTTAAATTATTTTGTTTGTCCTTCAATTTAAAGAACTAGAAATGGGAAATTTACCTTTATGAAGGTAGTATAGCCCACTTGAAGATTAAACACATATCATGTCATCAAAGCCTTTGATTGCAAATTGAGTCCCTCGACGAGAAAAAACCATATAGTTGTGCGAAACTAATGATAACCGATTGTCACAATTATCATCACATGTTGCATAGAACATAACTCTCTTTATGAATTGAGACCTATAAATTTTTAGAGTAACGAAATATGATCATTGACCAGTTGAGTTATAAACATGATGATAACACTTACATTTTCGTTTACAAAACACAAATGTTGAATAGGTATTGTAACATTTCAAACACATACAGAATTACTTTACAATAGAAAAATTACTTATTAATGGGCATTAATAATCTATGAACAGATGATTAATGTACCGTGTACACATCATGCAACACACATAACATATATACTAATAACATCTGAAACAATCTTTAAGATTAGAATCACAAGATACATATTCAAAATTACTTAAAAAGAAAACAATACTAATTAAAAACCATTAATAATCTATAAACAAAACTACACTATCAGACATTAGAAGATCAAACGTACATCATACTGATACAACACACATAATTTAAACTACATTCTATTTCCTTTAAAAAATCAAAATCACACAGTAACATGAATAATATTAAACATTCTTCAAAAACAAAAAGAAATCTAAAATCACACAGATTCAGTATACATCACGTGTAATCTTGTAACATTCATGCGTAAAAACAGTAAAAGAAAAACATTCAAAATTTAGGTACCCCATACTATAACATAATCACAAACAGAATTTGACACTTTCTTTTTTCAATTTTATAACAAAAGCATAAAAAAGTAACAGTTATGCGTCATACTACAAATATAAAAAAGAGTAAATTCATGGCTTACCCTACGGCTTAAACTGTAGCAGAAGATGAAATTGTGAGGATGAATGTAACAATGTAGGCACAAGTTAATGAATAGAGCAAAAAGAGAGTTGAAACCCCTAGAATTGAAAGAAAACTGAAAAACGAGAAGCAGTTAGTTTGGTTTATAACTTTATATCCATACACACACATATATATACATGTAAAGTTGTTGAAGGCTTAAAGAAAATGACATAGTCGATGATTACGCTGACCTATGTCTTTCCGACTCATAAGAGTCAACTCATTTTGTTTGACATAGTCATAGAATATATGTTATTATTATTAATATATAGTTAAAAATAGTTACTTAGAGAAAAGAAAGAAATCCTTGTTATATTAAAGAGAAGTTAGGTCGGTTTTAAAATGTGTGTTTGAGACGCGTCAAGACCAGAGGTGGTCTCAGGTGAGAGAGAGACTTAGACGGGACATGACTCAAGCGACTTCGTTTCAGTTTTTTTAGTGGGAATATGGAGTATGAATAACATAAGAAAAAAAACCAGAAAGAGAAAAATCGGAGCTTACATGTGATGAAAGAACCGAGGTGGGGGAATCGGAGCTTTAGGCGACGAAATAACAAAATCGGAGAAGAAATCAAAGGTCACTGCTGATTATAAGCTTGGGATCGGCGGCTGGTTTTTAGGGTGAATTGAGGTTGACGGCTAATTGTTAGGTTATATAGAGAGTGGAGGAACATTAGGTTAGACAGTAATGCATATCTGAAGGCTCCACTTGTTAAGAAGGAATGCACCGATCAGACATCCTCTAAAATCCTCCTAAGTTGTTCACAAATATCCACATCTCTAAACAAGCTCGTTAAGATTAACCCCAAATGGGTCTTTAAGTGCAAGAAAGACGATTATGGTGTGATAGTGTGAAACAAGGCTCCACTTGTAGTGCAAGGATTCTATCAATAGGAAGGGATAGATTTTACAGAAGTATATGCTCCAGTTGCGAGATTAGAAGCGATACGGATCTTTCTAGCATTCGCATTCTGGAAGGGCTTTAAAGTGTATCAATTAGATGTAAAGTCTTCTTTCTTATATGGAAAAGTGAAGGAAGCAGTGTACATCGCCAACCACCGGGTTTTGTGGATCCTATCCACAAAGATAAGGTTTATCTGCTAGACAAGGCGTTGTATGAACTAGATCAGGCCTCGAGAACCTGCTACGAGACGCTATCGCAGCATCTCCTAGACAACAACTTAGTTCGGGGCACAGCGGATTGCAGTCTATTTACGCGAGAAGTAGACGACCACATTCTGATCGTTCAAATTTACGTAGATGACATTATCTTCGGGTCAGCGAACGATGCTTTATGCAAAGACTTCAAAGCAGTTATGAAAAAGAACTTCGAGATGAGCTTCATAGGGGAAATAAAATTCTTCTTACGACTTCTAGTGGACCAACTGCCTGATGCAATTACATTCACCAAACGAAATATGTGAATGAAATCCTAGAGAATTTAAGATGACGGATACATCTGATGTCTACCCCGCTTGCTCAAAATCATGGAATAGGACCAGATCCTTCCTACCGGCAAGAAGATCGACGAGACTCTTTATCGCTCCATGATCGGATCTCTGATGTACTTAAAGGCTTCATAACATTGATATAATGTATCTGACTTGCCTCTGTGCATGCTATCAGTCTAGTCGTGGGTATCTCACTTAATGATCGTTAAGAGGATCTTACACTACCTCAAGGGTTGTCCGAGAACCAGTCTCTCTGGTACTCGAGAAATGACGATTTCAATCTTCAAGGCTACTCAGATTCAGACTTCGGGTGTTGCAAACTCAACACTAAATCTACAACTGCAGGCTGCAAATTCTTCGGCACACGTTTGGAAATGTGGCAGTGTAACAAACAAAACACGGTCTCTCTCTCTCGATCTGTGAAGTAGAATACATATCTGCTTCCAACTGTTGTTCATAAATCCTCTGGATTCCAAAACAAATGAGGGACAATGGATTGCAATTTCTTAACACGCCAATACATGTAGATAATGAGGCTGTGATTTAGATAACAAAAAAAACGGTTCACCACTCTAAAACAAAGCATATCGAGATACACTAGCACTTTATTCGCCTTAAAAATGTAAAGCATTGTCATTTTTAGTACATAACACATAATGTTACTGTTTAAAGGCTGTAGTGAAATATAATTACTGTTAAATGTAAATATTGTCAAATATTGTATTTCCTATTTTGTATTTTAGATTGATTGAGTCTCCTAAATCATTGGATATTAGTTGGCATTATCATAGGAGATTAGTTGGCATTCTGTGTGTATATATTCCCGCTTGTAAATCAAATACAATCACTTTGAATTCAATATACCTTTCTACATGGTATCAGGCCATCGATCATGTGCCAACCCTAGCCGTCGCACCCCTCCCATCTCAGATCTGTTTCAATTGCACACCCTTTCCTCTCTCTTCCTTCAATCAAATGGCACAATCCACTGAAGCAACCACACCTGCTGCTGCAAAAGCTCTTCACCCGGTTTATTCCGTCACTGACATCCAACGAAAAGTGAGAGTTTTAGATGGTACGAAGGTGTCCTACTCTTTATGGGTCAAGCTATTTGAGTTGCATGCTTGAGGGTACCGGGTCATGAAACACATTGATGGCACACAACCTCCAGCTAAAATTGACCTGGATTACGAATCCTGGTCCGAAATCGGTGCAATCGTCCTACAATGGATCTATAAAACATTGTCCGACGACATTCTGGTATGTGTCTTACAGACCGAATCCACTAACGTGGAAGCCTGGACACGCTTCAAATCTCTGTTTCTAAACAACAATGGATCGAGAGCCACTGCACTTGAACTTGAGTTTAACAATCTAACACTCAAGGCCATGCCGTCTCTCGAATCCTACTGTCAAAAGCTTAAGGAGCTTAGTGATCAATTGAATGATGTTGATTTTCTAGTCAACAATCAAGGGCTTGTGCTCCAACTTGTTCAGGGGCTGCCTCGAGAGTATGATATGGTTGCTTCCAACATCAACCAAACTCTCCCCACATGGGAGGTGGCCTGTAGCATGCTCCAGTTGGAACACAACAGACAATCGGCTCGTGATAACCTCTCGGCTCCAACAGCTCTAGCTTTTGTCTCAGATGAACCTCAGCCTCCTAAACAAGGCCCTATACAACACCGCAGGAGAGGGGGTAACAGGCCTAACAACCCGCGTCAGGCCCAGTCCAACTCTGGCCCATGTAGTCGTGGTCAGATTCAGCCAGCAACCAACCAACCAATCTGCCCTGCAAACAATCAGCCCTCCCGGCCCACTCCCACTCCCCCTACTTCGGCGAACAGGCCACCTTACTGGGCCCAATGGGCTCCGCCCCCATGCCCCTTCCCAACTCAACCAGGCTTGGCTCAGCCTTGGTCTCCACAACAGACTTGGGACAATCGCGGCCCAAACCAGAACAAGCGTGCAGGTCCTTCCAATCCCAGCTCCTCCAGTCAGGCCTTTATCGGGGAATACGACCCACTGCAGCCTACTCAAATCGAGGAAGCTATGAACGCGATAAGCATTCACAATGGTACATGGATACGGGTGCATCGGATCATCTCACGGGTGATCAAGGTAAAATTACTAACCCATTTTTATCTTGTCCACTTGGTTCTATTTTTGTAGGTAATGGCGCACGAGTACCCATACTTGGATCGGGCCACTCAACCGTACCCACTAACACCCGTGACCTACACCTAAACAATATCCTTTATACACCAAATATCATTAAAAACCTCATTTCGGTTCAAAAATTTTCTGTTGACAATAATGTTTCGGTTGAATTCGATCCCCATGGTTTTTCTGTGAAGTAATACAAGACTGGGATGATTTTGTCGCGCCACAATAGTTCAAGTCATCTGTATCCGCTTACGTATCTAGTATCACCAAATGCTTCCACCGTCCTCATTTCTACAATTGAAGATTTCTGGTACGATCGTTTAGGCCACCCGAGCCATCCTGTCTTTGACTTTCTTGTTTTGAATAAGTTGATTTTGTGTCATAAACGTGCTAGAACTTTAATTTGCAATTCATGTGAATTGTCTAAGAATAAACATTTACCATTTTCTGTTTCGCATTATCGTACAATTATGCCCTTTGATATCGTGCATTGTGACATATGGACCACGCCAATTACAAGCAAAACTGGATATAAGTATTATATGGTCCTAGTAGATGACTATACACAATACCCTTGGGTTTTTCCCCTTAAATTCAAATCAGAAACTTTTTAAATTTTTTCACAATTACATTAAAACCCAATTCAATATGTCAATAAAATCCTTCCAATGCGACCTAGGTGGTGAGTTTGACAATCACCATTTCAAATCGTTCGCACTCTCCAATGGCCTTCAATTCTGTTTTTCTTATCCTCAAACGTCACAACAAAACGGTAAGTGTAAACGCATGATTCGACGATTTAACGAAATCATGCTTGCACTTCTTACACACACCTCACTATCACCTACGTATTGGATTGAGGCCTTACACACCGCATGTTACCTCCACAACATTTTACCAACAAAACTTCATAATTTTCAAACTCCTACCGCTTTGATGTACCTTCGAAACCCATCCTATGAACACTTACGAGTATTCGGATGTGCTTGCTACCCAAATGCATCATCCACCACTCGACCACACAGACTCGCTCTTCGATCGACATTGTGTGTGTTTCTTGGCTACCCAACCGACTATCGTGGTTACCGGTGTCAAGAAATTTCTACCGGCAAAGTTTTCTTTTCTCCACATGTAACGTTTGCTGAGTCTGTTTCCCTCTAGCCAAACATCCCACTGCTCACTCATCATCCTATGATTACTTGTTTTTGGATGAATTCACTTCCCTACTTTTGTTCCCTCTTAATCCTTCTCAACTGTATTTTCCATCTCACCCACCTACACCCACACCTCAAAACTCGTCTGATCCACCTTCCCATATCAAGTCTAATCCCTAAACCACACAAATCCATTCTGGCCCAACTACCCACCCACACTCACCGGCCCATCACCATACCACCAGCCCTTCCACACATTCAACTTATCCCAACCTCCCTACAAATCCAAGCCCGCCTGCCACTGGCTCAACTCCCATACCTTAGCCGCACCATCCTTACAACTCACCCACTCACTCTTCCGCCAACCAACAATCTGTTACCGTACCACCTCCACCTCCACCTTCGTCTCACCCAATGACCACACGGTCCAAAGACGGCATATCCAAACCACGTGTGCCTTTAAACCTTCACACCCAAGCCAAAAAACTAACATTGTCCTAGAATCCAACATTGTCTTAGAATCCAAACATTGTCTTAGAATCCAACATTTTCCCTCTATCCAAAAATTGTCTTAGAATCCAACATAGACTTCAAATGCAATTACAAACCATGCAACTTGTTTTAGGGTTCCACAAAGACACAACAAAAGCCATTAAATAAAACCAGGCTTTGGAAGATGTGTCTCATCGAAGATAAGACACACTATCCAAACCCTTAGACTCCGGATGACATTTCTTATTCTCAAGAACACTTGAAACATCCAAACGCCCGCCAGATCCACATTTAATTTCCTGAAATACATGTAGTTTGAAAACATCAACAAAAGTTGAGCGAGTTCATGGGTTTTGTGCGTGAGCTCGAATAAACTTGGTAATCATCGTAAGTAAGTATATATTTGTAAAACTATGGTATGAAAGCAACAAGGAACAGATCAGTTAATGATTTGCAAAGTCATTAATATGTGTGCAACAGTGTAGAAAGGCTCAATCTTTGCGTATTTCGTACCAGGCCTCCCGGCTGGAACGACATAGTCACCACATGCGGCCAAATTGCGGACCCATGGGTGGCTCGCAACACCCAAATAGATCTATCACTCATGCCCCTCGGTCCTTAACCAGGATTAATGGTCTCAAGATAACGTCTACCCATTTACATGACCTAACAGTATGTTCCTTGCTAACCATACCATTTGTAATCATTGTATCATTTGTAACATGTACTTCACCCCCGAAGTTATAAAACCGAAAATGGTTAAAAGAAAAGGGGGACATGAACTCACTATTTTGCGTTCTTCGCAATCAACTGTAACTCAACGCTTCTTTTGGTGCACACGACTACCTACAACGTACTACGGTTTATTAGACGAGCGGGTCGTGGCTTGACTTAGTATAAATTAGTGTCTTTGAGTAACGTTTCTTTGTGTCTTCAGTATTATTCCAAGTTATATAATTATTTTTTAAAATAATAAATATTTTAACTTAGATTTTATTTATTAAAATTTTGGAATATTAGTTAAAATCATATATTTTAACTTGTTCTCTTCACGTATTTATACATGTATATCCTTCCCAAGGGTAGGTGTAATTGTATTCGTATTCTTATACTTGTATATTTTTGCCAGGTATTGGTGTCGTATTCCGGAGTGTATTTATACGTACGAGAATACGTTTTTTTCTTGTAATTGTTAAGTATTCTTATACTTAATTTTGTATTAATTTTTTCCGGAATAATATCTATAGTAAAAAAACATTAATATATATATATGTTTTAAAAATATATATTTTAAGAAATATCCCTTAGAAAAATTATTTATAATTTTTCTCTTGGCATAAATATTTGTAAATTTCATACAAGTCTCATAAATAATATATTTCCAAGTCTAACTTTGAAAATATATATAAACTTATTTTTCACTCAAAAATGATATATTTCCAGTTTATTTAAGAAAATACATTTTCTCCGAAAAATAATGTATCTCATGTTTGTTTGAGAAATATATATTTTCTTCCGAAAATAATACATCTTCTAATAATTCCAAGAAAAATATATATTTTTTTATTTGCCAAAAATAATATATTTTCTCCTTCTAAAAAAATATGATATATTTTGTAATAATTTTAAAAATCATATATTTGTTCTCTGGGTGTCCAAAATATTATTTACCAAAATATACTTATGAATAAAATTTCCGGAATATTTTTGTGAGTTATATTCCTTTGTTCGGTTTCTCTCATATTTTGGGTATAATGTGTATATTCATATTCTTGGGTTTATGGTAATATTTTGGATTGTAATTTTTGGTATTTTGATGAGTTATATTATTTTAAGTTCTAAAATAATATAACTAATACATATAATATACAAATATTCACACACATGGTAACTTCTAAATATATATTTCCTAAATACATATTTAGTCAATTTTATTTATAAAAATCAACCTCCAATATTTATAATTTTTGTAACAAAAATTATGGCAAACTTTATGTAAAATTCATGGTTTGAAATATACTTGTAAATATTTGTTTGAAAATATTTTTCTAAGTGTTTAATTTTTAGAAAAATTTTGCCATAGTTTCCCCTAAAAATGGAGGTTTCCATGCCTTCAAGGCATTTTATTTTCTTTTGTAAATCAACACAATCAACAACAAATCAATCTATACTTACCATCATGCCAAAAACAAGCATAAATGTTAATGCGCTTTGGGTGATAAGTGCATGCCTTCCAATACTTAGGGTCTTTATTGTACATCTCTTGAAACTTAGTCCAAAGTTTATACAGAACTCGGAACTGAATTTGACCAAAACTCGGATACAGAACTCAGAACTGAATTTGACCAAAACTCGGACCTTTGAAAACAACTAAACCTAAACACTACAAACAAGAACACGTTTTTTCAAAACAGATCAAGAAGCTGAATTTTCAAAAACATATCGATCAACCAAATTTCACAACGCCAAGAACACTAAAAAAAACTCCTACATAAAACTACATTAAAAACAACAAAACTTTCATCCTAATCAAGCATATTCTAAACACAAATAGGCAAGACTTCAACCCACAAAACACAAAATTAACTCAATCGTTCAAGATTTCTTCAACATTCAAAACCTCCAACCTCAAAAACACCAAGTTCTTGAAGCCAAACACAAAACCCCCAAATTTTCTCACAAAACCCTAACTTCAAAAATTTGACCAAAACTCGGACCTTTGAAAACAACTAAACCTAAACACTACAAACAAGAACACGTTTTTTTCAAAACAGATCAAGAAGCTGAATTTTCAAAAACATATCGATCAACCAAATTTCACCACGCCAAGAACACTAACCAAGAACTCCTACATAAAACTACATTAAAAACAACAAAACTTTTATCCTAATCAAGCATATTCTAAACACAAATAGGCAAGACTTCAACCCACAAAACAC
The DNA here is from genome assembly GCF_002127325.2 of Helianthus annuus. Lineage (NCBI taxonomy): Eukaryota > Viridiplantae > Streptophyta > Magnoliopsida > Asterales > Asteraceae > Helianthus > Helianthus annuus. Next base: position 29,106,745 of record NC_035441.2, on the reverse strand, counting down.
AAAATTATCTCAATCGTTCAAGATTTCTTCAACATTCAAAACCCCCAACCTCAAAAACACCAAGTTCTTGAAGCCAAACACAAAACCCCCAAATTTTCTCACAAAACCCTAACTTCAAAATAGTTCACTAACATCAATTATCATCAACATTCAACAATGAAAGAACATTTAAGCATGGATCAACAAGAAATAAGAACACTAAGTTCAACCAAGATGAGAATCCAAGCCCTAGAAATCAAGATTCTTACCAAAGTTTGAGACAATGGAGATGTTATGAGTGTAGAAACACATACCTTGAAGAAGATTTATGGATCTAATCAGAAGTGAAAGGGATTTGTAAGAACCATGAACTGAGAGAAGGGAGGGGCGACAGATCTTTCGGTTACGTGGGTTGTCTTACCAGGAAGGAGATCGCCAAAGGATTGATTCTTGGGCAGTGGAGATATTTTTTTCATGTAATGATGCATTGTTAAGCTCCACGAAAATCGGGAATGGATGGCATGGCTAATGATCTTCTTTCAGCAATGATTGGGTTAACTTACAACCAGCCATACAATTTCTCATTGATGATTTTCCAAGCTTTCAAACATCATATTGGTCTAAAAGAAAATGATAAGCGATTGATGATTCTATATCCTCATTTTCTTTCGCCTATTATTCGACAGTTGTTTCCAAATCTTCAGTTTGATATAAATCTACCTGCGCACGCTCAAGCGTGCATGCATACTCGTATTTTCACCGATTGTACCAAGGTTAATGTGTCAAAGAAGACTGATGTTCATCTTGTTACGACTCCTTTGCTTGGTGCAATTGTTCAAGAGAACTACAATCCGGAAAATGATCCAATTTGGTTAAACATTCGGAATGGTGTTGCTCAACTCTTTAGCGGAGGAATGCAGGTAGTTGAGGCTAATGTTCACGAACCCGTGGTTGTTCAACCTCTGGTTGATCTGTTAATATTTCGACCTGAACCCATTGAAGAACAAGTTATTAATGAACCAATTGTTGTTGCTTCTGTTCAGGAAAATGTTTTTGTTCATACTCCAGTTTCTTCATCTTCGGCAATATGAGTTGCTGTTGAAACTGATGAGGTGATCCTAGAGCTTGATGCGGCTCTGGAAGCGGGTCCGTCTTCCCATGCAGTTGATAAAGGGAAGTGACGTATCGAAGAAGTTTCTGTGGATTAGTCTGTTAAAGATATGCTAACTAAAATGCAATACCTCTTGTTAGTTCTAAACGACCTTCAAAATCGTATCACACCTTATGAATGGGAAAAACTTGATTTATTTCGAGCAAAGGTTGCTTCTTTTGGTCCCTCTTCCGACTTGAGTATACGCTTAGCGAGTTGGAATGATAGAGCGAACGATTTGGATTCAATCGCTTTAAGTTCTTCTTCTTATGTTGATGAGGATGAAGACCGTGGTTATCCTGATACTGATACTGTCCGTGTGTCAGCTCCTCTCAAAACGTATAAACGACGACGGGTTACTGTTTCGGATTTTCAGTCTTCGAGTCCGATAGTTGCTTCAGTTGTGGTTACATCAAGCGCTGCTCCATCAGATTCCATAGGTCTCCTAAATTTGTAGTAAACTATCGATCTTCCGTCACTGTCTACTTCACTTTCGTTCACTTCCTTTGTGGAAGCTACCAGCATGACTACTTCTGTTCATCCATCAACGCCGATGATGTCTTCTCAAATCCCTACAGTACCGTTTTTTGGGTCGTTATCTTCTCCAATGGGTACGGGCAATTTGTTTGCATTATCAGGAAGTTCTTCCTTGCCACCGCGTCCTAGTGTTTTCATCGGTATGCGAGCGCCAAAGACACGAAAAGTCCGTCCGAAGGTTGCTTTCGGTCCAAGTCCGCCAGTGAGATCGAAGAAAGGATCTCAGAGACCTCTAGCTTTCCCGTCATCAGGTCCTAGGCCATCTGGTGGACAACCGTCTGGTTCTAGACCTGCTGCTCCTAGACCTTCGACAGCTTATGCCTCGAGACCGTCAAGTTCTGGTCAAGAGCAGAATTTTCAAGATTTTGTTCGTGGCAAATTTCAGGATGCTACTAAGGTCATGGTACAACATAAGAATCAGATCGCGAAGCAGTAAAAAGAAATTGATTACTTGAAGAAAAAGGAAGCGGTTCGAGATCAGCATATAAGCATATATGACACAATTTTTTCGTCTAACCAAAGACCTAAGTATTCAGTTGGGAAAGTTCATAACGCAAGATACCTCGACTTCAGCCCGACATGAGACTTTGGCTAGGGCAACGAATCGGCTTCTCAGTATTGTGACGGATCTCGCGTCACTCCTTGCTGCTCAGGGGGAGAATTCGGATTTTCAGATTCAGGCTCAATGTAAGATAGATGAGCTAAAGAAAATCAGAGATGATCTCGACAAGGACAAGGATCCCGACGCAGCGATGCAGGAGGAGCAGTCAAGGAGCGCACGTGCTCCTGAAACTGCAACCTCGGCACAAGTTGAGGGGGCGTACTCAGGTGCAGCCGCATGGGGAGATAAAGGTCCTATAGATGTTGATACGGGTGCCTTATCTGATTCTGAATTGGATCGTGCTGTTGATTTGGTTTTAGGAGATGGTGAAGTGGTTGAGGAACTGGTTGAATACTGGCGATATGATGAAGAACTAGCTGGTAAGTTCGAGTTCATAGAGACTGCACAAGGGAAAAGGATCGAGTACGAGTCCTTACTGGTTAACATTGATGATATTAGAAGCTTTGTGTTTGGAAGTGAAATGCCTGAAGAAATCTATAATCCTATTCGAGTTCCCGAGGAAGTTAGTTTGGCAGCTCGCAAATGGTTTAAACCTCTTCCCGACGAAACTCAAAGGAAGAGGTATATGAACACAAAAGGTGAGTATACGGGTCAGAATCGAAGTTTGGATTTTGATGAATAACACAGCTTGGTGATGATCAAAAGGACCGATGGGGTTCAGTATTTCAGGCCATAGGCCAAGTTCCTTCAGACTTTTCCAGCTCGTGATCCCCATCACATTGCTCAGCTGAATCTCAACAATGATACGAATGTTGCTAGCCTCAGAGGATTAATTCCTCATCTCGTTGCTGAGAGTCGAGCAAGTAAATGGAGGACTTTCAAACCAGCAGTTGGTCGGGGAGTCAAGTACTTCAATAAGTTTACCGACAAGGAAGAATAGAAGATGGTCTATCCTCCAGCGAGACACCTCTGTAAAATCCCTATGCGCAAATTTGATATTGATAAATTTGACAGCTTAGGTTATTGGTATCTCGATGGCATGACTGGGGAAGCGGTGATTACCAAGAAGAAAGTGACTGATGAGATTGCAAAAATTATGGATCCGATTTGGCTTGTCAACCTAAGGGAAGCACTTCTGAAGAATCTTCGACGCCTACCTCTGAAATACCTTAAAGAAGATCGTGAGGTAGTTGATCAGTTCATCAAGGTAGTTCAATTATGTGTGAAGAACAAGGTATGGGCAGGAAGCGAGTACTCGAAGCAAGGATGAAGAATTCAGGACCCCATGAAGACCATGCACTGATCAAGGGGAAGTTTGTTAATGCACTTTGGGTGATAAGTGCATGCCTTCCAATTGTTAGGTTCTTTATTGTATATGTCTTGAAACTTAGTCCAAGGTTTATCCTTGGACAATTTGTCCAAGTTTATGTCTAGAATTTTGTCAGGGGTTTTGTTTAGGCAAAAGTCAGGGTTTTTGTGTAGATTGTTTTGTCCGGATTTCTAGTATGTCTTCGAGTCCGTGGTTTGTCTTGTATGGGCTTTGGGCCCTTGTCTCCGGACAATGTGTTGTCCGGAGTTTGTCTTGTATATATACCTTTATGTGGAGTAGACAAGACAACGATTCTTTGTAAAATTATGTGCACCTTTCTAACCCTAATCATTGTGTGTGTGTTTTGTCTGGCGGCTACTGTGTGTGGCGTCATCCATCTTCCTCATCAGAAATACTCTGTGTATTCTTGATTTCTCTCACCGATCTTTGCATTCTAGTGTTTCATCTACAGTGGTTGATCATCAGGTGGATTCCGCACACCTGTTGGTTGCATTAGCTGAGTGAGATCTTGGATCAGGACGCCTTACAATAAACTACTACTTCATGAACTTGAAAATTTATAAAAATGTGTAGTAACATACTAGTGTGTATAGTAAGCTTAGTTACCCTTTAAAGTGTGTTGTTTATTTAAAAACTTAATTTTTAAGGAAAATAGTTCTTTACAACTTGTGATCACATTGTCTAAAAATGCTTCTTCTTAGATTTTTCTTGTTACATATGTGTTTCTACACTTGTTTAACCTTTAAAAACATTGTTGATTTCTTTAAGAACCAAGGTTAAGTAAACTTTGTATTTTTAACTTGGTTTCTTGAAAAATCATTCTTAAAACCTTAGATTTACAAGACTAATATCTTACTTTGATCATCATTTTACAAGAAAACCAATTATTCTTTCAAGTTCATGACTTAAGTGAGGATGATCTATGGATCTTTAATATTTACATCCTCTCATCTTGCTAGATGTTTTTAATCATTATCTAGTATGATCATATGATGATCTACATTAACAACATAAACAATCAACCATCAAGTAGCAGAATAACACTAAAGAACATGATTTCTTTAAGACTTTAAGATTATGGTCATGTTTCATGTTCTTGATTCTTAGTGTTCATCATGATTATCAACATGTATCTTCTTTTAACCAACAAAATATGATGTAAAACGAAGAGTATAGTGTTCTTACTACTAGCTCAAGGCTAGAGATGATCAATAGAAGAAATTGTAACGCCCAACGTGTCACACCCCGACCACGTAAAACAACAAAACGTGGCGGAATCGTCGGGGAGTGTTGTAACAGAATCATTGTTTCATAACACATGGAAAATTCAAATATTGTTTTATTGATTAAAAGGGGTTACAATATCTTAACAAACAAATAAGTATAACATAATTAACTAGTCTTGCATCTTTTATTGTTACTAAGGCCCAAGTCCGCCTATGTGTATCTTGATCAATCCTATGCATCATCTCCTGAAACACATGTGAAAATAGGTACGTCAGCCTAAAAATGCCGGCGAGTACATAGGTTTTATTGATTTAGGATTCATGACTTATAGGTTTAGGAAAAGTTGTTTAAATAAAAGTTAGTCATGATCCTTGTAAAATGTTTTGTTTTATAAATCATTTGAAAAGCGACGATAGATATGTATATTTAAAAGAATAATGTAAGGTTAAATGAATAACCAAGTAAAATGAATTTGTATAAAACAAACTGTTTTGTAAAACAATGTCTTGTGAAAAATATGTTATTTGTATAAAATGTATAGGTCCAAATTGAATGATTTAAATAGCGCCACAACATGTAATATAATACAAGCACTTATATATAGGAAGTACCAGCGGCGTATCCACCATGCTTGTATCACATTACACACGTCTCGTTACTCAAATCACTTACCCAAACAAACCACCAATGTAAATTGCCCATGACTAAACCATTTGTCGAAATGTTTATGAAATGTATATGTCAATAACAAAATGTTTATGTCAAATGTCAATCATGTAATGTGTAAACAAAATGTCATGTATGGCAAGTGAAATATGTATCACTAAACCATAGGTGAAAATGCACAAAACAATATATTGAAGTAAAACTTGGTTTAAATCAATGTTATGTTTTGTGGAAATGCATGTTATACTGAATACAAACATTTATGCGGTATTGTTAAAATGCATACATTCAAGCCTTGCAACTGTGGTGATAAACCTTTAAACAAATTAAAGGTCTATCTGTCTAAATGTTTTAATCGAATTCGGTCATTCCTTCCAATCCAAACATACCCAGGATTTCAGGAACGGGAGTTGTCAATTCCTATGGTACCATTACCTACTAACGAGCGGCGTAGCTAATGTTAATGAATGTATATGGTCCCACTTAAACAAACCAAATGTCATACCCAAAATGTAAGCATTTGAAAACAATGCACTAAGTACGATGAACATACATAGCGTGAAAATGTCATGTAAAACAAATGCACTAAGTACGATGAACATACATAGCGTGAAAATGTCATGTAAAACAATGTACTAAGTATGCGCTAAACGAACATACGTAGCGTAAAATGTCATGTAAATCAATGTATTAATGAACATAACAAGTATATGATATGAAAGCATGAAAAGAATGAAAGTAACAAATAGGCACATGTGTTTCACCCCAAAATGTTTGGAAAACAGTAAAAGAGGGGACTATGTACTCACTTGAGGGTGCTTAGTAGTCTTGAACAACAACCAAGCGAAGCTAGAGGGATCACGAAATCAAACGGCACCCTATATAGATAATTACATAATTAACCGGACCTAAATCGGGGAATTGGATAGTATGAGGTTTCGTAAACCAAATGAGTATGGGAACTCATATGATATGGTTTAACAACGCCAACATACTAAAAGGAAACCTAACCTTAGTGCTTTCGACCTATTACGACCCGTTTAGGTAGCTTATGCTACTTTAACGCGTTGTTTGCGTAAAAACGCGTTCAGACCGTTTAACTAGTCCTATGACAAGTATTATATGCCTAAATATGCTTAATTATGTTGCTTAATCAGTTAAGTGACAAAAGTTTGGGTTACATATGCTTAAATACCAATTATGTATGAAAAGGGCATTTTGGTAATTTACCTAAGGCATATAAACTACTTATCATACAACTACCTAAACTAGGTTACCATAAGATATAACCTCGGAAGGTTATTTCCTATGCAACTATGGTCCCTAAATATGTTTGGTCGGATCCTAATGATCGACCAAACGGGTCGTGTTCGAAAGTCTAAGCGGGTGTTTAGTCCGCTTGACTTACGACTCTACATAAGCACTAAACTAAAAGTGACGAGCTAAACATGTCGAAAAATGTTTAACAAAGTTAGAAAACAGGTTTGGTATCAAAACAAACGGTTTTGACACCTAAAAGTAGCTTGGTTACAAAATACGCGAGAATACGTATTCTGGCCGAAGCTACGGCTCGTCACTGAGCCTAGATAACGTGGTAATCAATAGGTATAGTCACTAGGGACTATAACCATCGTGATTACGCTCACGTTATGAAGTTCAAACGAACTTCGCATTGACCATAAACTGGTCAATGCAGAAAGTCAAACAAAGTTTGACTTTCGGACTCGAAAAGCAATAAAAGAACGAAGGAATACTTACAACGGGTCCAAGAATGGAAGAATGATCAAGTATGCTCAGGTAGGTGGCCTCCACAATGGTGGTTGCCTCCACTTAGAGCAGATTTGATCAAGGTGTGAAGAAAAGAGTGAAAGAGTGAGGGTATATATAGGAAAACAAGAGCCGTTAGGATCGTTTCTTGAATCCCGAGCTTCGATCTGGACCGTACAAGTGCACCCACTGATTTAGAAAACCTTGGGCACCCCTAAACCAGCCCATAGAAGGCTAAAAACCATTTGCACAAGAGGGAAACAGCTGGAACAAGCTGGATTGCAATTTTTGCTGAACTGGGCATCTCACGCGACCCGCCTAAGGAATGCATAAATTCTCACGCGGGCCGCCTGGGCAAAGTTTGACAGATTTGTCAGTTTTGGTCCCTGCAGCTTAGAACCATGCGTTTCGGCCCATTTTTGACACGTTTAAGCCCCGTTAACCTCATTTCAAGGCTCTAAAATGAAGTTAAAGTATAGGGAACTCAAAACATGCTCAAAAATATCTCGGATGTCGGTTCGTTTGGTCGTACGATCGCGGTGTTCGCTTAATTACGACGGAATGCGCATAAGCGCGAAAAACCATCGAAATTGCGCGACGAATGGATTTTTCTCATGCCAAACACTAAAACATAATATTTTAATGCTTACATAAATTTTTGGATGTCCGGAAGTATTCAGAACGTAAGTTATGAGCGAAAGTGCAAACTTATGCACTTTTTGACGCTTTTAGTCCCTGAATGACCAAAAAGTTTATTTTAGCACACCGAATACCTCAAAGCCTATTTCTAAGCTATGTAAAGGATATTTAGGGTATGTTTAACTTATGGTCAAGTTCCGAAATGTTCGTTACAGTTCAAATTGGCATACTTTCGCAGTTTGTCATATTTAGTCCCTGTAAGCGAATAAACTTGATTTTGGCATACCAAACCTTCCAAAACTTATTTCTAAGTTATGTAAAGGTTATTTAGGGTATGTTAAGCCTATGTCACTATTCCGGAGTGTTTGTTGCATTAAACTGGTTATATTTACGAATCAGATCGCGTATAACCTTCCAGAAAGTGATTTAAAGCCCGAAATCGAACAAGAATCAATATGTGCAAATGATACACGTGTTTATACAAATCCCAAGTATGAAATACAATATTTCATTGGTTTGGTATTCGTTTGATGGCTGAAGTGACACAGGTGTCACACAACGTCCCTAAACTTTAGGCTTTTGTCAAGATTAGTCCCTGGACTTACATATTGACAATATTAGTCCTTAATCTATGTAATTTTGTCTAAACATATATATACTTGGAATGCCTAATCCTCTATTATGAATGTCTAAATCTATGTTGGAATGCCTAAATCTATGTTGAAATGTCTAAATTGTCACACCCCGACCACGTAGGTCAACAAACCGTGGCGGAAACATCGGGGAGTGTTGTAACCGAAGCAATCGTTTCACAACCATGGATTCATAAGAGTTTCGTTTTATTGATAAAATTAAACATTTCATTGTCTTAAAACATAGAACAAACAAGTTTTATATCGTCTATCATAGTTATTATGTCACTAAGGCCTCGTCCAGATCCTATGTGACGCATGCATCCTAGTAATCAATCAAGCACCAATACCTGAAACATATGTAAGAACTTAGTCAGCAATGAAATGCTGGCGAGTACATAGGTTTTATAAGAGTATTGGAATGATGGCTCGTTTATATGATGCAATACTTTACAAGAGTCGAAATACAAACCTCGTTTTGAAAAGTGTATTGCAACATAGTTAACCAACTCAAATCAAGTTGATTACAGTTTATAAAATCTCGTAGCCATAATTCTTAACCCAAAAACATTTTGTTTTAGAAAAACATCTTGTAAAACATCTAGTAAAAACTCGTAAATAAAACATCATTGTGTGACATCGTTTTAAATATCGTTGACCCAAGTGAACTAAATAACGCCACGGTATGTAATATGATGAAAACACTTATATATAAGAAGTACCAGCGGCGTATCTACCATGTTTTCACCACCTGACCCCCGTCTCGTTATCTAAACACTTAACCCAAAAACCAATCGTTTATCGAAATCGTTTAACATCGTTTCCAAATTGTTTACTTGTTTCCAAATCGTTTACTCGTTTCCAAATCGTATTCATTTTAATAGTGAACTACTTTTGGACGTCTCCTTAACAACATTCAAACCTTTGTGACTCGTCTAACTCGTTTCTCGTTTCGTATTAACAAACCACCAAAGGGTAAGTTAACAATTCATCAGATTTAGTCGTTACCCACAACCCCCACACATAACCATGGGTGCAGTGCAATAACGGGATTTGTCAGATCCTATGGTACCATAACCTAATACTGGTCGGCTTGATCGAAGCTAATGAATGTTATTCGTTATGTAATTACAACCAACAAGTCGTGTACACCTTATCGAAATCGTTATTAGTTTTGTATAAACCACCTTAATCGTTTTTGAAATCATTGTTTAAACCTTGAAATTCGTTTTGTACATATGAATCACCCCAAAACAATTGAAAACAATAAAAGAGGGGACTATGTACTCACATGTAGTGCAAAGTATCCTTGATCAAATAGAACTTCAACAAACTTGAGCAAACCAGAGAAATCAAGTAGCTCCTAATAATCGAACCACTAGTCAAACAACAGACGCCTAAATCGGAAAATCGGACAGAATGAGGTCTTGTAAACCAAATGAGTATTGGAACTCATGTGATATGGTTTAACAAAGCCTACATTCTAAATCGGAACCTAACCTAAGTGCTTTCGACCCATCGCGACCCATTAAGGTAGCTTACGCTACTTTAACGCGTCGTGCACGCAACAGTGCGTTCGAGACGTCTAACTAGTCCTATGACAAGTATTATATTCCCATACATGTTTAATCATGTTACTTAATCAGTTACGTGTCAAAAATTTAAGTTACATATGCTTAATTACCAATTATGTATAAAAAGGGTATTTTGGTAATTTACCAAGGGCACATAAACTACTTATCATGCGACTAATCAAACCTAAGTGACCATAAGGTATAACCCCCGGAAGGTTATTCCCTACGCTACTATGGTCACAAAACATGTTTGGTCGAATCCTAATGATCGACCAAACGAGTCGTGTTCGAAAGTCTAAGCGGGTGTTTAGTCCGCTTGACTTACGACTCTACATAAGCACGAAACTAACAAGTGATGAGCTAAACATGTCGAAACATGTTTAGTTAATTTAGAAAACAGGTTTGGTATCAAAACAAACGGTTTTGATACCTAAAAGTAACTTGGTTACAAAATACGCGAGAAAACGCATTCTGGCCGAAGCTACGACTCGTCACTAAGCCTAGATAACGTGGTAATCAATAGGTATAGTCACTAGGGACTATAACCATCGTGATTACGCTCACGTTATGAAGTTCAAACGAACTTCGCGTTGACCATAAACTGGTCAAAGCAGAAAGTCAAACACTGTTTGACTTTAACGCTAAAACGAACGATAAACGCGAAAGAATACTTACAGATGGTCCCCGCAAGGTTTGATTCCAAGTAATCTCAGGTAGGAAGTGCACAAACACAACCACTTAGAGAAAAACTCAGATCAAATGTGGGAATGAATGAAGTGAGGGTTGGGTATTTATAGGAAATCCACAACCGTTAGGATCGTTTCTTGGAAACCGAGCTTTGATCCTAGCCTTACACCTCGTACCCACTGATGGGAGCCTTCAAACCAGCCCATAGATTCCCAAAACCATGTGCAAAACAATGGGGAACAGCTGGGTTTTTAAAAATAAAGTTTGCTGATCTGGGGAGGCTTTACGGACCGTATGAGGTCCCTTACGGTCCGTAAGGACCTCTGGTGCTGGCAACAATTTTCAGCAATTGGCAGAACAGGCCCCTGCAGCCCCAAACTTGATTTTAAGCATTTTTGGCACGTTTGAACCCCGTTAACCCCATTTTAAGGCTCTAAAATGAAGTTAAAGTATAGGGCACTTAAAATGTGCTAAAAAATATCACGGATGTCAGCTCGTTTGGTCGTACGATTGCGTTGTTCGGTTAATTACGACGGGAGTCGTAACGAACGCAAAAACGATCCAAATTGCGCGACGAATGGATTTTTATTATGCCAAACATTAAAACATAATATTTTAATCCTTACATAAATTTTTGGATGTCCGGATATATTCAGAACGTAAGATATGCGCGAAAATGCAAACTTGTGCACTTTTTGACGCTTTTAGTCCCTATTGATCAATAGAGTTTATTTTAGCATACCGAACCCCTCAAAGCCTATTTCTAAGCTATGTAAAGGTTATTTAGGGTATTTTTAATTTATGATCAAGTTCCGGAGTGTTCGTTACTATACAAATCGGTATAGTTTCGCAATGTGACACAAATAGTCCCTGCGATCGAACAAGGTTGATTTCAACACACCAAACCATCCAGAACTTATTTCTAAGTTATGTGGAGGTTATTTAAGGTATGTTAAGTCTATTTCACTATTCTGGTGTGTTTGTTGCATTAAACTGGTTATATTTACGCATTAGAGCGTATAACCTTCCAGAAAGCGATTTAGAGCTTGAAATTGGAATTGAATCGAATTGCAAAAAAATTACCAAACACAAATACACACATAATACATCAAAACACATATAATAACACCAAAGCACATTGTTTTATTAATAATCAACATTGTTTTACATCGAATAGAGATGACAGAGCACAGTTGTCACAGTCTCCCCTACTTCAGGAAATTTCGTCCCGAAATTTTAACTAGAGGAAGCTTGTGAAAATAAATGCGGATATTTGGTCATCATTTGATCCTTACGTTCCCAAGTAAATTCTGGGCCACGTTTGGATTCCCAACGAACTTTAACCAAATGAATCCGTTTGTTCTTCAACTGCTTGAAAGTACGGTCCACTATCTCCACGGGTTTCTCGACAAAGTGCATTGTTTCATCGATTTGGATCTCGTCGAGAGGTACGTGAAGATAAGCGTCAGCTAAACACTTCCGCAGATTGGACACGCGAAAAGTCGGATGAATATTTCCAAGCTCTGGAGGTAGCTCTAGACGATAGGCAACTTTCCTAACTCTTTCCACAATCTTGAATGGTCCCACATATCGAGGTGCAAGTTTTCCTTTCTTTCCAAACCTTACCACTCCCTTCCAAGGTGACACCTTGAGTAGGACACGGTCTCCGATTTGAAATTCTAAGGGCTTGCGTCCTAAATCCGCATAACTCTTTTGACGGCTTCTAGCTGTCACAAGATTATCGCGAATTCTCTTGATTTTATCTATTGTTTCTAGAACGAGCTCAGGTCTAGTAAGCTGAGCTTCACCGGTCTCGTTCCAACAGACAGGTGAACGACATTTTCGATCGTAGAGAGCTTCGAATGGTGCCATTTTGATGCTAGCATGATAACTATTGTTGTAAGAGAACTCGATCATTGGCAGATGAGAATCTCAATTACCATCAAAGTCTATCACGCATGCTCTAAGCATATCCTCCAAAGTTTGAATTGTCCTTTCAGATTGACCATCTGTTTGGGGATGATAAGCAGTGCTTAGATTTAGTTGGGTTCCCATAGCAGATTGCATGGTCTTCCATGTCGTGAAACAATCTCATCAACATAAATCTTTGCAAGTTTCTCAGCAGATAGATCCTCGCAGATCGGAAGAAAATGAGCTGATTTCGTTAATCGGTCGATAACAACCCAGATAGCATCATGACCTTTAGATGTACGCGGTAACTTAGTGATGAGATCCATCGCAATGCTCTCCCATTTCCAAACCGGTATCTCTGGTTGTACAAGCAAACCAGAAGGTCGTTGATGTTCAGCCTTGACTTTGAGACAAGTTAGGCATTTTGATACATACAAGGCGACATCTTTCTTCATACCAGGCCACCAGAACTTAGTACGAAGATCCTTGTACATTTTATCAGCACCAGGATGGATAGAATATCGAGACTTGTGAGATTCGTCCATCATTAGGGTGCGGAGATCGTCTTGTTTCGGGATCCACAAACGATCCTTGAAATAAAGCAAACCATCGCCTTTTGCTTCGAGTTTAAGCTCAAGCTGATGTGGTAATTCCATACCCATCAAATTCTGTGAAACACAAAATTGCTGAACTTGAAGAACACGAGATTGAAGATCTGATAGAGTTTGAACGAAATGAAGCTTGACTCGCTCTTTTCGACTAAGCGCATCAGCCACGACATTCGCCTTACCAGGATGGTAGCGAATTTCGCAATCGTAGTCGTTCAAGAGTTCCACCCAACATCGTTGCCTCATGTTCAGCTCTTTCTGATTAAGAATATACTGGAGGCTTTTGTGGTCTGTGAAAACCACACACTTCGTGCCATAAAGATAATGTCTCCAGATTTTAAGCGCAAAAACCACAGCTCCTAACTCGAGATCATGAGTTGTATAGTTCTTCTCGTGGATTTTCAACTGTCTAGATGCATAAGCAATAACTTTACCTCGTTGCATGAGGACGCAACCAAGGCCTAAGTTGGATGCATCGCAATAGACAACGAAATCATCGTTTCCCTCGGGCAGAGATAGAACAGGAGCATTACATAACTTCTGCTTCAGCGTTTGGAACGCTTCTTCTTGCTTGGGTCCCCACTCAAAAGGCTTATTCTTCTGAGTCAAAGTAGTGAGTGGAACCGCAATCTTCGAGAAATTGGAAATGAATCGACGATAATATCCAGCAAGACCAAGAAAAGATCGAATCTCCGTAGGTGTCACACCCCGACCACGTTAAAACAACAAACCGTGGCGGAAACGTCGGGGAGTGTTGCAACAGAATTATTGTTTCACAACCATGGTAACCAAATGTTATGTTTTATTGAATTATTTCGTAATGTACATTGTCTTTAAACCAACACAAACAAGCTACACATCGTCTATTATTGTTTTTAAATCACTAAGGCCTCGTCCAGGTCCTATGTGACACAAACTTCCTAGCAAGCAACATCAAGCAATATCACCTGAAACATATGTAAAAAAAGTAAAGTCAGCAAAGAAATTGCTGAGCGAGTACATAGGTTTTGTGGGAGCATCGGGTTCATGGCTTGTTTATATGTTGCAATACCTCGTTAGACTACAAGAGTCAAAATACAAACCTCGTTTTGAAAAGTGTATTGCAACATAGTTTAACCAACTCAAATCAAGATGGTTATAATTTATAAAATCTCGTAGCCATGACTCCTAACCCAAAAACATTTGTTTTAGTAAAATAATTTGGAAACATCTCGTAAAAGCTCGTTTAATAAAACTCGTATGGTTTATATCGTTTTGAAAACCTCAATGTGTGATATCGTTTCAAATCGTTTTCCCAAGTGAACAAAATAATGACACGCAATGTAATATGATAGAATCACTTATATATAAGAAGTACCAGCGGCGTATCTACCATGATTCTATCATACTACACCCGTTCCATTATTTCATCACTACCCAAAACCAATCGTTTAATTCGTTTATTCGTTTATCTCGTTTCAAATCGTGTATCTCGTTTCAAATCGTGTATATCGTTTCAAATCGTTATCTCGTTTCAAATCGTGTATCTCGTTTCAAATCGTTTAACTCGTCCCAAAATCGTATTCGTTTTAATAGTGAAAAAGATACTTTTGGTCGTCTCGTTAACAACATTCAAACCTTTGTGACTCGTTTAACTCGTTCCTCGTTTCGCATTAACAAACCACCAAAGGGTAAGTTAACAATCATCAGGTTCGGTCGTTACCTACATAACCCCCCACACATAACCATGGGTGTCGTCTGATAACGGGATTTGTCAGATCCTATGGTACCATAACCTAATACTGGTCGGCTTGATCAGAGCTAATGAATGTCATTTGTTATGTAATAACAACCAACAAGTCTTGTTCACCTTATTGAAATCGTTATTAGTTTTGTATAAACCATCTTAATCGTTTTTGAAATCATCGTTTAAACCTTGAAAATCGTTTTGCACATATGTTTCACCCCAAAACAATTGAAAACAATAAAATAGGGGAACTATGTACTCACTTGAGATTGTAGGGTATCCTTGATTTTGTGAACTATCGATGCACGGGCAATCAAGGAATCAAGTGGTACCTAGTATCGGATTGCTAGATAAATAAAATCGACACCTAAATCGGGAGATAGGATGGAATGAGGTTCTATAAATCAAATGAGTAATTAAACTCATATGGTATGATTTAATAGTCCCAACATTCTGATTGGAAAGCCTACCTAAGTGCTTTTGACCCGTTCCGACACATTATGGTAACATAAGCCACTATAATGCGTCGTTAGCGTAAAACTATGTTCGGACGGTAATCTATGTGCTATGCCAAGTCTTACATGCCCAATTATCCCTAAACATGTTACTAAATCAGATTACAAGTCAAAAATATGTTCACATAGTCAAATTACGGATTTTAGCTTCAAAAGGGCATTTTGGTCATTTCCTATGGGCATACAAGCTAACTAGCAAATGACTAACCGATCCTACGTGATCATAAGGTATAACCTCAGTGGTTATTCCCTATGCAATTATGATCACTAACTAAGCTTGGCCGGATCCAAAGATCGACCAAACGGGTTGGGTTCGGAAGTATAAGCGGTTGTTTAGACCGCTTATCTTACGACCCTAAACAAGCACAAACTAATAGTGTCGAGTTAGACATGTCAAAACATGTCTAACCTACTGATTTGGTATCAAAACAAAGTGTTTTGATACCCTAAAGTAGTTCCGTTGCAAAATGCGTGCTAAAACGCATTTTGACCGAAACTTTGACTCGACACTACAACTAGATAACGTGGTAATCAGCGGTTATAATCACGAAGGATTATAACTATCGTGATTACAATCACGTGTCAAAGTTCAATTGAACTTTGACTTGACCAATCGATGGTCAAAACCGAAAGTCAAACTGTTGGTCAAACTGTTTGACTTTCTGCTTAAACATAAAGAACAAGCATGAAAGAAGACTCACAAAGGGTCCTTGCTATCTTTTCTACAAGAATAATCAGATTAGAAAGCTCCAAACACTTGGGAGAGCTCTCAATTCAGATTGTAGAAGAGAAGAGAAGGAAATGAGCAATGGATGAATGAAATTGTTGGGCTATTTATACTTGTAGCAAGATCATAGGATCATTACACATGTATTGTGTAGCCTCCAAGCAATAATCTCATCCATACACTTGTTTGATGCAGGTGCAAAGCCTTGGAGAGGTGGTAACTTGGTTACCACACAAAGAAATTGCAAGATTGGCCCCTGAATTTGCAAACAGATGCTGAAAATGAACTTTCTGCCCAGATGAGGCACTCGCGTAGCGCGACGGCATAGGCCTTAGGGCTCGCGCTACGCTACGGTGTGCCTGATACAGCAAAGTTTCACAAAATGGCAGAAATGGTCCCTGCACGCGTTTAAAGCCTTTTTCGATGCGTTTAAACCCCGTTAACCTCATTTCAAGGCTCTAAAATGAACTTAAAGCATAGGAGACTCAAAACATGCTCAAAAATATCTCGGATGTCGGTTCGTTTGGTCGTACGATCGCGTTGTTCGGTTAATTACGACGGAAGTCGTAACGAACGCAAAATCGATCCAAATTAAGCGACGGATGGAATTTTTGCATGGCGATCACTAAAATAAAAATATTTTAGTGTGTACAAAAATTTTGGATGTCCAGAAGT
This sequence comes from Helianthus annuus, assembly GCF_002127325.2. NCBI lineage: Eukaryota > Viridiplantae > Streptophyta > Magnoliopsida > Asterales > Asteraceae > Helianthus > Helianthus annuus. The sequence continues at coordinate 29,089,833 of NC_035441.2, read as the reverse complement.
GTCCAGAACGTAAGATATGCGCGAACATGCAAACTTACGCCGTTTTTGACACTTTTAGTCCCTGTAAGATCATATAAGCATGTTTTCGCACACCGAACCTATCAAAGCTTATTTCTAAGCCAAGTTTAGGTTATATATGGTATGTTTAACTTATGATCAAGTTACGGACTGTTCGACACCATACGAATCGGTATAGATTCGCAGTTTGACGCAAATAGTCCCTCCGATTGAATAAACTTGTTTTCGACATACCAAACCATCCAAAACTTATTTCTAAGTTATGTAAAGGTTATTTAAGGTATGTTAAGCCTATTTCACTATTCCGGAGTGTTTGTCGCATTAAACTGACTGCGTTTACACACCAGTTTGCGTATAACTTTCCAGAAAGCGATTTAGAGCTTGAAATCGAACGAGAATTGATATGTGCAAACGATACACATATTTAAACAATTTCCAAGTATGAAATACAATATTTCATTGTTTTGGTATTTGTTCGATGGTCTTGGAGGCACAGATGTCACAGTCTCCCCTACTTCAGGAAATTTCGTCCCGAAATTTAATCAGAGGAAACTTGTGAGAACTCGAAACATGAAGTCGGAAAGATAAGACAATACTGGTTGGGTTCTGAACTTCTAGTAACTTTAATAACATTATGCTTGCAGTGTAAGAGGGACACTTATATACAAGTATATGAAGTGTCATTGGTGCGTCCACCGTACCTCCATTACATCGTTCACATTCCGTCATTGTTGCCACTATCAGTTCTTACACATGATAAATCTTACTGTGGTTTCTGTGCACTGAATTTCATAATTATGTACGCGTCCATAATTACTTAGTTCTTTGCATAGTCCACACAGTGTATTTGATAATGTGTAGGGAAGAACCAAATGAATGAACCTGTGATGAGCGTGACTAGACCATCATTGAGTCCTGTAGATCAATAAATGATCTTTTAAAACAGACTACCTAGAAGTCTTTCCAGCTATATCACATTTCATTCCTGACCAGATGTTGAATCAATCTTTAACTAGACCACTCAAGGGGTCTTTTTCGAAAAATGAAATGGCACTTATATAATCCAAGGGTCTTAACTACCACGTAGAAGCCCATTTAGGATTTAAGGTAGTACCTTTGAATATCCTACTATGAATCCCTCATATGAAGATATGGGAGATTCTATGAGGATTTCGAAAACAAATCGGATCGCACAAAACACAAAGGAGAACACATAAGCACATAATCACAAAATCGCATAATTGATTAATTCGACCTTTAATTTGTTATCTTTGGACCAGGGTATTTAAAGTACGCCAGGAATCCAATTCCGTGGGTTTCATTTGGCACTTTAAATATTTCCAAGAGTCTAACTATGAAGATAGGAAGATCTTTAATAGGAATTCGGTTCTTGATGGTAAGCTTATCAAGCTTACGATAATAGATACACATACAAAAAGATCCATCTTTCATTTTCACAAAGAGGGCAGGAGCTCCCCAAGGTGAAAAAGCTCGGACAGATGAATCCTTTTCTCAAATAACAATGGGTTTTTAAAAGAAATGAGCTTTTAAGGTTCTAGGGAAGATCACAAGTGATCATGGGATTGACAGAACCACACGAGCAGTTTGTCTTTGTGTTGACATTACAAGGTTGCTTTAAACATTCATGCAATTGCAATAGTTTAAAATAAAACCACAATTTTATTTATATAACAACCGCATTGTCTGTTTAAATGTTTAAAAGATAACAACCAGAAGGAATACAAAATACTAATTGTTTAAAGCTGCATCATCGATCGCCTCGTTGATGTTAAACACTCGTCCACGAGCGGGATTTACATTCACGTTCGCGTTCGGATTTGGATTAACATTTGCATTCGCATTTACCAATCTCGGGCAATTGTTGCGAAAATGATCCATTTCTCCGCAATTGAAACACGAACCAGATGGGAATCTTGCAGCATTCCCTTGAGCTTGTGCTGGGACCTGGGCAGCTTGATTTTGACCAAAACGACAAATGTTGGCCAAATGCCCAAATCTACCACACGTAGCACATTGTTTACAGGCCTGTTGGGCAACATGGTGACCATTACATCGAGTGCAGTGAGGTGCGGTACCAGCATATGCTTTCTTTGCAGGAGGTTGAGTCGGTGGGTTCTGAGGGTTTTGAGCAGTTTGATTGGTGACAGCAAAGTTTTGGGAAGCCTTGCGCTTCTTTGACTTCTTTGATGCCTCATCCTGCTTCTCACCCTTACCCTTTTCAGAATCGGTTGACTTCTTTTTATCACCCTTGCGGGTGAGTTTACCCTTCCTGACTTGAGATTCAGTCAGGGTAGCAGACAACTCGATTGCTTGACGAATGGTATTGGATTAATGCCAGTCAGGATGTCCTGAATGGAGTCGGGTAAACCATCGATATACCTCTCAATTGCCTTATCCAACGGGGTAACCATCGTGGGACACAACAAACTAAGCTCCTCAAATCGATCCGTATAAGCACGGTGTTCTCCCCCGACTTGTTTCAAATCGTCAAATTCTCGTTCCAACACTCGAATCTCGTGTCGGGGACAGAACTCTCTCATCATGAGAGCTCGAAGCTCATCCCAAGTCTGTGCTAGTGCCACTTCGGCACCCCTATCACGCATCACTCCGTTCCACCATGTAAGAGCTCGTTTCTCAAATACGCTTGAAGCAAACTCAACTTTGCGCGCATTCGGACACTGCACATGTCTGAATGTGCTCTCGATACTCTCAAACCATTGCAGGAGTGCGGTTGCTCCTTGTGACCCAGAAAACTTAAGCGGCTTCGCAGAATTGAAATTCTTGAAATTACACGGTGCATTGTTGTTATTATTATTGTTATTGTATAGCTCGTGGATTTGGGTCACAATGCCTGGAAGCACAGCAGCCATTTGTTGAGAGACAAGGGCTGCGAGTTCCTTAGCAGTATAAGTTCGAGCATCGGTTTGAGTATTGCGTCGTGGAGGCATTGTCTAAAAAAAGGAAACATGGGAAACGCGTGAGGTTGACAATTGGAGGAACAAAAGAGGTATTGAAAATATCGACACCACACAAGGAAGGCGATCATTTGTTCGTTACCTTGAACAAACAAACGACACGCAGTGACAAATCAAAGTAAATAGGTCATAATAATGTATCCCCGAAGACATGCTCGCCTATAAGTGAACACTCACCCCAAGAGTTCCCAGGTAAGAGTGACTGGTCCGATAATGCGGATTTGTACGAACACTCAAGCCTTAGACAGAAAACTCAGGGTACAGGCATTCACTCTTCCAGTTTGCACGTGTTCACATTATTTAAACCCAAACTTTGATGAGATTTTGAAAACTCGAAAGGCACAAAGCCAAAGATGAATCAGACTGGGAGGGTTCAAAACCTTATAATAGAAGGTTCAAAACTTAGTAATCAATCATCTAAGGATAGATGATTAATTTTCGAAGCGGATTCGTTATTGTGTTCTCGTTGTGGTTATCACCTAAGGATAGGTGACGGTATTGTTTTAAAATTTCTAAACACAAGTAAACTTGTGTTGGGGTCCTAAAGTTATAGTCTAGGTCAAAGCAATGCTAATAACCTAATTCCCTATAACCATTGGCTCTGATACCAACTCTTCTGTCACACCCCGACCACGTTAAAACAACAAACCGTGGCGGAAACGTCGGGGAGTGTTGCAACAGAATTATTGTTTCACAACCATGGTAACCAAATGTTATGTTTTATTGAATTATTTCGTAATGTACATTGTCTTTAAACCAACACAAACAAGCTACACATCGTCTATTATTGTTTTTAAATCACTAAGGCCTCGTCCAGGTCCTATGTGACACAAACTTCCTAGCAAGCAACATCAAGCAATATCACCTGAAACATATGTAAAAAAAGTAAAGTCAGCAAAGAAATTGCTGAGCGAGTACATAGGTTTTGTGGGAGCATCGGGTTCATGGCTTGTTTATATGTTGCAATACCTCGTTAGACTACAAGAGTCAAAATACAAACCTCGTTTTGAAAAGTGTATTGCAACATAGTTTAACCAACTCAAATCAAGATGGTTATAATTTATAAAATCTCGTAGCCATGACTCCTAACCCAAAAACATTTGTTTTAGTAAAATAATTTGGAAACATCTCGTAAAAGCTCGTTTAATAAAACTCGTATGGTTTATATCGTTTTGAAAACCTCGATGTGTGATATCGTTTCAAATCGTTTTCCCAAGTGAACTAAATAATGACACGCAATGTAATATGATAGAATCACTTATATATAAGAAGTACCAGCGGCGTATCTACCATGATTCTATCATACTACACCCGTTCCATTATTTCATCACTACCCAAAACCAATCGTTTAATTCGTTTATTCGTTTATCTCGTTTCAAATCGTGTATCTCGTTTCAAATCGTGTATCTCGTTTCAAATCGTTATCTCGTTTCAAATCGTGTATCTCGTTTCAAATCGTTTAACTCGTCCCAAAATCGTATTCGTTTTAATAGTGAAAAAGATACTTTTGGTCGTCTCGTTAACAACATTCAAACCTTTGTGACTCGTTTAACTCGTTCCTCGTTTCGCATTAACAAACCACCAAAGGGTAAGTTAACAATCATCAGGTTCGGTCGTTACCTACATAACCCCCCACACATAACCATGGGTGTCGTCTGATAACGGGATTTGTCAGATCCTATGGTACCATAACCTAATACTGGTCGGCTTGATCAGAGCTAATGAATGTCATTTGTTATGTAATAACAACCAACAAGTCTTGTTCACCTTATTGAAATCGTTATTAGTTTTGTATAAACCATCTTAATCGTTTTTGAAATCATCGTTTAAACCTTGAAAATCGTTTTGCACATATGTTTCACCCCAAAACAATTGAAAACAATAAAATAGGGGAACTATGTACTCACTTGAGATTGTAGGGTATCCTTGATTTTGTGAACTATCGATGCACGGGCAATCAAGGAATCAAGTGGTACCTAGTATCGGATTGCTAGATAAATAAAATCGACACCTAAATCGGGAGATAGGATGGAATGAGGTTCTATAAATCAAATGAGTAATTAAACTCATATGGTATGATTTAATAGTCCCAACATTCTGATTGGAAAGCCTACCTAAGTGCTTTTGACCCGTTCCGACACATTATGGTAACATAAGCCACTATAATGCGTCGTTAGCGTAAAACTATGTTCGGACGGTAATCTATGTGCTATGCCAAGTCTTAGATGCCCAATTATCCCTAAACATGTTACTAAATCAGATTACAAGTCAAAAATATGTTCACATAGTCAAATTACGGATTTTAGCTTCAAAAGGGCATTTTGGTCATTTCCTATGGGCATACAAGCTAACTAGCAAATGACTAACCGATCCTACGTGATCATAAGGTATAACCTCAGTGGTTATTCCCTATGCAATTATGATCACTAACTAAGCTTGGTCGGATCCAAAGATCGACCAAACGGGTCGGGTTCGGAAGTATAAGCGGTTGTTTAGACCGCTTATCTTACGACCCTAAACAAGCACAAACTAATAGTGTCGAGTTAGACATGTCAAAACATGTCTAACCTACTGATTTGGTATCAAAACAAAGTGTTTTGATACCCTAAAGTAGTTCCGTTGCAAAATGCGTGCTAAAACGCATTTTGACCAAAACTTTGACTCGACACTACAACTAGATAACGTGGTAATCAGCGGTTATAATCACGAAGGATTATAACTATCGTGATTACAATCACGTGTCAAAGTTCAATTGAACTTTGACTTGACCAATCGATGGTCAAAACCGAAAGTCAAACTGTTGGTCAAACTGTTTGACTTTCTGCTTAAACATAAAGAACAAGCATGAAAGAAGACTCACAAAGGGTCCTTGCTATCTTTTCTACAAGAATAATCAGATTAGAAAGCTCCAAACACTTGGGAGAGCTCTCAATTCAGATTGTAGAAGAGAAGAGAAGGAAATGAGCAATGGATGAATGAAATTGTTGGGCTATTTATACTTGTAGCAAGATCATAGGATCATTACACATGTATTGTGTAGCCTCCAAGCAATAATCTCATCCATACACTTGTTTGATGCAGGTGCAAAGCCTTGGAGAGGTGGTAACTTGGTTACCACACAAAGAAATTGCAAGATTGGCCCCTGAATTTGCAAACAGATGCTGAAAATGAACTTTCTGCCCAGATGAGGCACTCGCGTAGCGCGACGGCATAGGCCTTAGGGCTCGCGCTACGCTACGGTGTGCCTGATACAGCAAAGTTTCACAAAATGGCAGAAATGGTCCCTGCACGCGTTTAAAGCCTTTTTCGATGCGTTTAAACCCCGTTAACCTCATTTCAAGGCTCTAAAATGAAGTTAAAGCATAGGAGACTCAAAACATGCTCAAAAATATCTCGGATGTCGGTTCGTTTGGTCGTACGATCGCGTTGTTCGGTTAATTACGACGGAAGTCGTAACGAACGCAAAATCGATCCAAATTAAGCGACGGATGGAATTTTTGCATGGCGATCACTAAAATAAAAATATTTTAGTGTGTACAAAAATTTTGGATGTCCAGAAGTGTCCAGAACGTAAGATATGCGCGAACATGCAAACTTACGCCGTTTTTGACACTTTTAGTCCCTGTAAGATCATATAAGCATGTTTTCGCACACCGAACCTATCAAAGCTTATTTCTAAGCCATGTTTAGGTTATATATGGTATGTTTAACTTATGATCAAGTTCCGGACTGTTCGACACCATACGAATCGGTATAGATTCGCAGTTTGACGCAAATAGTCCCTGCGATTGAATAAACTTGTTTTCGGCATACCAAACCATCCAAAACTTATTTCTAAGTTATGTAAAGGTTATTTAAGGTATGTTAAGCCTATTTCACTATTCCGGAGTGTTTGTCGCATTAAACTGACTGCGTTTACACACTAGTTTGCGTATAACTTTCCAGAAAGCGATTTAGAGCTTGAAATCGAACGAGAATTGATATGTGCAAACGATACACATATTTAAACAATTTCCAAGTATGAAATACAATATTTCATTGTTTTGGTATTTGTTCGATGGTCTTGGAGGCACAGATGTCACAGTAGGTGTCGTTGGCGTACTCCAATCCTTAATAGCAACAATCTTGGATGGATCCACATGAATACCCTGCTCGTTGACTATATGACCCAAAAACTGAACTTCTTTAAGCCAGAATTCACACTTTGAGAATTTAGCGAAAAGTTGTTCCTTCTTAAGGAGTTCAACGTTAAGCGAAGGTGTTGCTCGTGATCGGCTCGAGTCTTCGAATAGATGAGAATATCGTCGATGAACACAATAATGAACTTGTCTAAATAAGGTTTACAGACCCTATTCATTAAGTCCATAAAGATAGCTGGAGCATTTGTCAAACCAAAAGGCATGACTGTGAACTCGTAATGCCCATATCTTGTGCGGAAAGCAGTTTTGGGAATGTCTTCTTCGAGAACACGAAGTTGATGATACCCAGAACGCAGATCGATCTTAGAAAAACATGAAGCACCTTGCAGCTGGTCAAAGAGATTGTCAATTCGAGGTAGGGGATATCGATTCTTGATGGTAAGCTTGTTAAGCTCACGATAATCGATACACATTCGAAAAGATCCATCTATACGGCGATCCATAAAACTGTCTGGTCCGCTATATGGCGATCCATGGAATGATGACCCATCTGAGATTTCAATGGGATGATTTGGCGTTCCTGATGCAGGTTCCACGGGGTCGGTATCCTCGTCCATGTCGTTTTCCCCTGAAAAGTGGTCTCCTGGTCCAAGTGGGTTAAAACCCACGGGTTCTGGTAGAAGGTTAGCCGGGTTAAATCGGCTTTGGAAAACGGGTGTTGGGTCGCCAAAAGAGTGATGAGAGTTGGATCTCTGTAAAGGTATGAAAGCTGGCGGCTGGTTGTTGGGCTCGTTTTCTGAGTGGGGCCCAAAAGAGTGTTGGTACGAAGGAGAGGAGCTAAGGGATACAGATCGCCTTCCGGGTTCAATATAGAGTCTCCATGGCTCTTGCGGGCTTGTGCTCATAGTGATGGATGGAGTACGTCGATGCGACGGCCCGGCCTCGTGATCATGACCTGACACGGGTCCTTTGCCTCTACCGCGAAGGAATCTGGGTGGCATGACGACCTGCATACAATAATTAGACAACAACAACAACATATTAATAGACTCAAAAATAAAACAATTCAGAGTTTGTCCTATGTTCAATGTCTAGACTTGGAACTCGAAGAATGTGCAATTTGTGCACTGAGATTAAACACAAAAGGCTAGTGTTTAATTCACTCAGTGTTGGCTCTGATACCAACCTGTCACACCCCTAATTTCCACGTGTCACCGGTGGGCCCGGTGGGGGAGTATCGTGACGTAGTTGATATCATCATTTGTCAAACAACACAAATTATAATGCACAGCGGAAGCAAATGAAAATAGATTTATTTCAACCATTAAGTGTAATATCAAGTATCACATTCAGTCGAAATAGATCCACAGGCGGATCGAAAATAAAAGAAAGAAATTGTTCAACAGATATATGCATCCCAAAAGCTTGCGAGACTCTACAATGCTAAGGAGAAACTAGCCTATTTCGTATAGCACCTGCACTTAATCTTTTTGGGGAAAATACGTCAGTTTGCACTGGTAAATACAATTTAACTGACTCATTTTGAAAACATTTGAAAAATTTGGTTTTAAATGCACAAGGCACAAAACATTTTATAACATGGGAATAATTAATCAGAGTTAAACTTGTAAAAGATTTACATGTTTGTTAACCGTTCAGTCGCCCGAGTCGTATCGGGTTTAAGGTTAAATGACACACCACTTAGTATAAGTCCGCGGCGGGAAGCCAACGTTTATACCTTAATAATGGACATAATACCGGGTGTACGCCTACGCCCGGGTGTCAAGGTCGTGGCCAAAAATGATGCCAAGGATATCCGGGACATGGTCATTAAGCTTCCAAAGGCATAATATCGGGTTTAACGGGTCACATTGATAATGGACATAATATCAGGTTTAACGGGTCACATTGATAATACCCAACTACTAATGAGATGGGGTCAATTGCCCGACCAAGCGGTAATTTATACACCGTACCCCCAAGCCCGTATAAGGGAAAATAAGTTAAAAGTATTTACCTGAGCAAGTATAACCACAAATTCAAAAATTCACGTGTCTTTTACTGGGCTCCTATTCTGGAATGAAGGTTATAATAACCTATTAGAATCCTAACGGGTCTTTAATATAGCCTAGGCCTAAACCGGTTAGTTTCAAAGAGTAAATATGGTTTAATCGCGAGGAATGCGAAAACCGGGAAGGAATGTGATTCAGACCCTACAATCTTTGGATACTTTTATAATATGGGTAAACTAAACACATTCTGAATTTAGAGACTAAGATGATACAGTTTGACCCGTTTCGGCTAATATGTCTGATCTAGTCACATAAGCCGATCCGAACGCGAAAGTGCGTAACGAGTAACCATATAAGTCATATTCAAGTTTCCTGAGATTATATGCACCAAATATAATGTAATATCAGTAAGGTATGTCCAATTATGCCCCAAATGATTTTAAACGCCAATTACGCCTCATAAGGGCATTTTGGTAATTTTACATAGGCTAAAAGGGTAAAAACGGAAAATCTGAGTTTCCAATTTTTGTCTACTGTTATAATATATATTTTTATTAAATATATCAGTAGGTATTAGACCTTTTATATATAAACTGGTTTCGACATATACTATGTCGTAAAAATGCCTAAAAAGGGGATTTGGAGCCATTTCCGGGTTTTAAAAGAAAAGCTGATATTTTTATATTTCCAGAAGGCTCAAAATATTATATTTAACATAATAAATCAGTAGAAAAAGGTTTGGGGTCAAAAGGTTATGTAAAACTCATTTTATGACCAAAAAGGGGTAAAACCGGCATAAGCCGAATTAAGCTTAGAACCTCTAGTTATGCTCACTCTAAAAATAAATAAAAATCTTTAAAATTCCCAAAGTATTATTATATAACAGTGGGTATAAAGTTTTGATATAAAATTCGGTTTTAGATAGGCAATGCGTTAATTACGCTAATTATTCATTAAGAAAGCTTCTAATTACGCTAATGAGCATAACTCTTAATCTAGACATCAAACTGATATCAAATTTTGGGGACAAGTTTATATTTCAGTAACTAAGGTGTCTACCCTTTTATATTTTCAAAAATTATAATTTTTGGACATTCGGGCATAATGGTCAACATATGGGCATTTAACGGAAACATGCATATGAACAAGATATCTGATGAACCACATTGTATAATCACAGGAGGATATACTAACATGTTAATAGGTCCAAAAGAAGCTCTAAGGCAGTTTTAATCTTGACTAAAACGGGTCAGAACTGAAAGTCAAAGCGAAAGTCAAACTATGCGACTTTCGGTTCCGAACCGAGTCTAAACAGAAAATTGTCGAGTTGAACATGTTGGAACATGTTCTTATACTTATTACCAAGTTATATTAATGTTTAAACAGGTTACATACAACCTACATTGCTAATTATGTGTTAATTTGAAATTAAGCATTCTGTTGACTTTTTATAATTAGCTTTGACTCGACAATTGACATGCTTAGAGTGGGAATCTGGAAACACCCTCTTAAGGGTTTGTTACCCACTTAATTACCTTCCTAAAGGTATCCTTAATTCGTGATTTGACAAACCACATTATGCTTAATCACGAAGTCAAACCTTAATTACGACGGTTTGACTTTTACTTAATTAGCTAAGCTAGAAAGAATTAAAGGAGGTTAAGGACACTTACAAGAGTCCTAAGAAGGATTAGAGAGCCTAAGAAAATGAGTTGGTGACCAGAGGAGTTCCAGAGAGCTTTTAGCCAAAGTTCCAAATGAGCAAGTTCATATGGTCACACTTCAAGCTCTTTATATAGTGAACTAGATGCTCCAAGATCTTGACAAGCAAGTCTAGGGTAGTTACAAGATCACCCCAGATGTCCCTAAGGGTCTAAATACTGCCTAGGAAGCCCATAGAATCGAAAATTTACGTTTTAAGTCGGTTAAACGGGCTGGACAGGCAGCTGTCCATTTTCTGCTGCCAGCGACGGTCTTACGGACCGTAAGCTTGAGGCCTTACGGTCCGTAAGGACCTCTTGCGGACCGTATGCAACCGGGGTTACGGTCCGTAACCGACCTTACTGAAACATGGTTCAGGTGCCCTCCTTACGGACCGTAAGCCTAAGGCTTTGTGGTCCGTAACCGATCCTTGCGGGACATTCTCATGCACCCTGCCTACGAACCGTAAGCCAGGGGCCTTGCGGTCCATAAGCGATGGCCAGAAGACAAAAGTTTGCAAACTTTTAAGTCTTGACCATGCAACCACAAACCCGAAACATGCTGTCTCTTTTCAGATGTGGGGCCTTCAAGACCAGCCATTGCATGCCTTACTTCTTCTTACATGTTCCCCATTCATATCAACTCATTAAGGGACTTGTAATTTGACGGAGATTCAAAGAAATGAGTCTTGGACTTTCATAGGAGTTGGCCAAGCTTATAACAATTCTTATTCATAAGAATTTTATTTAAGTTAGGAGTAGTAACAACCTATACTTCCATAGTCCTTAATAAAGATGAAACTTTAATTATTCGAGAGCAACCGGTTATCATATGAGATGATCATCAATTGATTTAAGGATCTCGGGATTTATAAAAATTTCGGATCGCTCAGAGGTGATTTAATAACGTGTCGCCCTTGGGTCGTTCAGAGGTATTTTAAATAACATGACGCCCCATTTTTATTAGAAATCCTACCACATATCTCTTTATTTAACTCCGGTTTCTCTGACACGTCTGTCACAGATGACACGTGTCTTTATTCAATTGGACAGGAATTTTCGAGGTGTTACATCCTCACCCCCTTAAAAGAAATCTCGACCTCGAGATTTACTGAAACAATTGAGGGTATTTCTCCTTCATCGTGGATTCTAACTCCCACGTATAATCAGGACCTCTGCGGCCCTCCCATCTGACCTTGACAATGGGTACATGCTTCCTTCGAAGCTTCTTTACCTGTCGGTCCTCAATCGACACAGGCTTTTCTATGAACTTTAAGCTTTCATCTATATGCACATCTGTATGCGGTATGACTAGCGATCCATCAGCTAGACATTTCTTCAGATTGCAGATGTGGAACACATTGTGAATACCACTAAGTTCAACTTATAAGCCACTGATCCTACACATTCGATGATCTCGAATGGTCCAATGTATCTTGGGCTTAACTTACCTTTCTTGCCAAATCTCATTACCCCTTTCCAAGGTGATACCTTGAGCAAAACTTTTTCGCCAACCTCGAACTTGAGGGACTTTCGCTTACCATCAGCATAGCTCCTTTGCCTATCACGGGCAGCTTTTAGGTGCTCAGTAATTTGGGTAACTTTGTCAGTCGTCTCAAGTACTAATTCGGGTCCTGATACTTGAACGTCTCCTACCTTTGCCAAATAAATGGGCGTTCTGCACTTCCTACCATATGGTGCCTCAAAAGGCGCAGCCTTAGTGCTGGTGTGGTAGCTATTATTGTACGAGAACTCGATCAGAGGCAGGTGTCTATCCCAACTTCCTCCTAGGTCAATCACGCATGCACGAAGCATGTCCTCCAGGGTTTGAATAGTACGCTCACTTTGCCCATCCGTCTGAGGATGATAAGCTGTACTAAAATTCAGCTGCGTACCCAGAGACCTTTGGAAACTTTTCCAGAAATGAGATGTATATCTAGTATCCCTATCAGAGATGATGGATACTGGTACGCCATGCAGGGATACTATCTTATCCACGTACAGTTGGGCTAGCATGTCAGAATTGAAAGTTTCTCTAATGGGTAGGAAATGTGCTGACTTAGTCAGTCGATCAACTATCACCCAAATAGTGTCATTTCCCTTCGGCGTCTTAGGCAACTTGGTAATGAAATCCATTGTTACCATTTCCCATTTCCAGGTGGGAATCTCAGGCTGTTGTTGTAAACCTGACGGTTTCTGATGCTCAGCTTTAACTTGAGCGCACGTCAGACATTTAGCTACATGGGTGGCTATAGACTTTTTCAAGCCTATCCACCAGTAATTTGCCTTTACATCCTGCTACATCTTGTCCGCTCCAGGATGGACGGAGTATTTGGAACTGTGGGCTTCCTTAAGGATGACGTCACGAAGACCTCCATAAACAGGAACCCATATTCTTCCATTCAATCTCAGGATTCCGTCTTTGCCATAGGATAACTGTTCTTCAGTCACTCCTAGCTTCTCATTAGAGTAGTTAGCTTCTAGCACTGCTTCCTTCTGTGCAGCTAACAACCTTTCATTTAGATTGTTCCTCACCTCAATGCTTTTGGCATTGATTCTGATTGGCTTTATCCTTTCCTTCCTGCTCAGGGCATCTGCGACTACATTGGCCTTCCTGGATGGTATCTTATTTCACAATCATAGTCATTTAAAGTTTCCATCCAACGTCGCTGCCTCATGTTCAATTCTTTCTGGTTGAACAGGTGCTGAAGGCTTTTGTGATCAGAATAGATCACACATTTAGTGCCATACAAGTAGTGCCTCCACAACTTTAGTGCAAATACAACGGCACCCAATTCCAAATCATGAGTGGTGTAATTCTTCTCGTGCACTTTCAATTGTCGTGAAGCGTAGGCAATGACTTTGCCTTTCTGCATTAACACACAACCCATCCCGGTGTGTGATGCATCACAATATACTACAAATTCATCAATTCCATCAGGTAACGTCAGCACGGGAGCATTACTCAATTTTTGCTTCAACGTATCGAATGACTCTTGCTGCTTAGGTCCCCAATTGAACTTGCTATTCTTGCGAGTCAGCAAAGTTAGGGGTGCTGCAATTCTTGAGAAATTTTCGATGAATCTCCTGTAGTATCCAGCTAAACCTAGGAAACTGCGGATTTCCGTAGGCGTCTTTGGCTCCTGCCAATTCATGACAACTTCAACTTTAGCGGGATCCACTTGAATACCACACTCACTGACCACATGTCCAAGAAATTGGACTTCTCTCAACCAAAACTCACATTTGGAAAACTTTGCATATAGCTTTTCTTGATGAAGCAGCTTTAGAATACAACGAAGGTGCTTCTCGTGATCAGCTTGATTCTTGGAATAAATGAGAATGTCATCAATGAAGACGATGACGAATTTGTCTAAATAAGGCTTGCAAACGCGATTCATGAGATCCATGAATGCGGCAGGTGCGTTTGTGAGCCCAAAAGGCATCACTAGGAACTCGTAGTGACCATAACGAGTCCTAAACGCAGTCTTGTGTACATCTTCATCCTTAACTTCAACTGATGATATCCCGACCTCAGATCTATCTTGGAGAAGTAGCTTGCCCATTGAAGTTGATCGAATAGATCGTCGATCCTGGGTAGAGGATACCTATTCTTAATGGTAACCTTGTTGAGCTCTCGGTAATCGATACATAGACGCATCGAACCATCTTTCTTCTTGACGAATAAAATTGCTCCCCAAGGAGACGAGCTAGGTCTAATGAAACCCTTGGCTACTAAATCATCTAGCTGCGTTCTCAATTCCTTCATCTCCGTTGGCGCTAGCCTATAAGGCGCTCTAGCAATAGGTGCAGCTCCGGGAACGATATCTATTTTGAATTCCACTTGCCTATCTGGTGGCAAACCAGGCAGTTCTTCTGGAAAGACTTCAGGGTATTCGGATATAACGGGGATATCTTCAATCTTGGGCTTTTGCTCATCAATGGTTACTTGTGCCATATAGATGACACAACCATTCTTCAAGCATTGGGATGCCTTGAGCATAGACATCTGCTTAGGCAATCCATGACGCGTATCTCCTTGAATGGTGAGAGATTCACCAGATGGAGTCTTGATTTTTACTTGCCTTCTATTGCATACAATCTGGGCTTGGTTATGCGATAACCAGTCCATACCTAATACTACATCAAAACCGGCTAACTTGAAGGGTAGCAGGGATAGAGGAAAAGAGTGGTTCCTAATGGATATAGCACATCCATCTAACACAGTCGAGACTGTTTCTAAGGTACCATCTGCTAATTCTACCTCATACTTTGCACTTAGGGCTTTAACAGGCAATCCTAACAACTAACAGAATTTACTATCCACAAAAGACTTATCTGCCCCAGAATCAAATAATACTCTTGCGAAAACGTCATTAATGAGGAACGTACCAGTTATGACGTTATCGTTCTGAATGGCCTCTTGAACATTCATTTGGAAGACCCTGGCATTGGTCTTCTTTCCTTCTTCAGCCTTCTTGGCATTCTTCGGGCAGTTGGTCTTGATGTGCCCTTTCTCGTTGCAACAGA
Organism: Helianthus annuus; assembly: GCF_002127325.2. Lineage (NCBI taxonomy): Eukaryota > Viridiplantae > Streptophyta > Magnoliopsida > Asterales > Asteraceae > Helianthus > Helianthus annuus. Next base: position 29,074,438 of record NC_035441.2, on the reverse strand, counting down.
AGCAAGTTGCATCCTTTAACCTCTTGCATTCAAGAGTCCGGTGTTCAGAACACTTACATATCCCACACATCTTAGACTGGGATTTCGGTTCAAACCTGCACTTTCCAAAATGGTGCCTTCTACAGATCTTGCACTTGGGCCTATCGCCCGACTGGTGCTCACTTCTTCTGGTTTCAAACCCTTTCTTACCATCACGGTTTCCCCTATGCTTCTTGCTCGATCTACGTGAATTATCATCTTCACGTTTTCTTGTCAGACTCCACATTTCTTAATGCTCCCTGTCTCGCTGCATCCTGAGTGAGAGACAGAGATAAGTCGGTGACAGATCGAAATGTAACAGGTCGCGAGGCTTTCACACTGGCCTTGATCTCTGGGGCCAAACCCCCAATAAAACGCGCGATCCTTTTAGGTTCAGGGGTTACCAGATAAGGAACCAATCTGGATAGGGTGTTGAAACTGGTGAGGTACGCCTGGCAATCAAGGTTCTTCATATCCAAGGATAGGAATTCGGACTCTATACGCTCAACCTCATGCTGAGGGCAGTAGTTTTCCTTGATAAGAGCAACAAACTGCTCCCAAGACATGCTATATAAGGTAGCCTTCCCAGAAGCCTCGATCAATGCTCCCCACCAGGCTAGAGCCTCACCTTTGAAAGACTGGGATGCAAACTTAACAATATCCCTCTCAGCACATCCACTGATGTCTACCACTGTCTCAATTTCATCAAGCCATGTCATACAATCAGCTGCCCCTTTCTCCCCTGTAAACTCTCGAGGTTTACATGATACAAAATACTTATACGTGCAACCTTTAGCACGCGGGGCTTCATCAACCACAAGCTTCTTGGGGTGAACACTGTTTTCATTTGAGGAATGACGATCCTCATCTTTCTTAGGTTTCGGAGGAGTAGGTGGCGGCTTGTTGCGAATCTCAGAATGATTCTTTGGTTTCACATGTGGTGTAGACAGAGTTCTACTGCGGGTTTCACTGTACTCACTGTACTGTCGCGCTAAGGCTTTCTCAACCGCTTCATTCACAATTGGTTTTAACTCGACACTAGTCACTAGGAACTTTGCATCATCACGGTTCTCAACCGGATGGCTATTGGCTTCCTCTGATCTGGTCATGTAGCTTCAACGCTACATATAATTAATAGACAAGGTTTTCACTTAAAGGCTCTTTATAGTATTTTATGTTTTATTAACCAAGGTTTTAAATTGCCATTTTAGGTTAATTTATTAAAACATTAGGATGTTGTTATTATCATATAATACTCTTATTATTAGCACATAAGGCCTAGTCACAAAGACAATTAAGATATTTAATAACCAAGATTTTACAGTATCTAGGTGTTTTAGGTCGAATCATAGTTCTCTACCATTAATTAAGAGGGAGTCATAAGCTACCACTGTCCTTAGTCACGGAGGACATTTAATTATTGCCCACAGGCACTTCACTTTCAAAGAAGTGGTTAAATAACTTAAGGGAATTTTAAAATTAACCCAAATATATATGGCCTGTGTGACTTTACTGATTCACAGTTTGCCAAGAGCATTAACATACTAGATGTTAATAATTGGAATCTATTATGTAGGTTATACCATCTTGGCCAGGTTTGAAATAACACAAGGGCTAGGTTTTACCTCTAAGATTCTTTAATAATTAACGCAGAATAGTCCTAAATTGAGATGTTAATTATGGATCTTAACCTAATTATGGAACTACCATCTTGGCCTTGTTTTATAAAGCTAGGTCTTGGTTCACTTTAGATTTTACCAATTAATTATAATGGCAGATCCTTTAAATATTTCATTTATTTTCATAATTTATGTATGCAGTAAAATGAAAACTTAATTAAAACATCTCACAAATTGTTTTAAACCAGTACAATAATTGCCCAAACGGGACTTCTACAAAATAAATGAAAATGCCCACGCAGGGGCAGGAAACAAGAACAAACCCACGCAGGGGTTAAGTAACCAAACTTGCTCACGCAGGAGCAGAATACAAACCACAAGCTCACGCAGGAGCTGAATACTGAAATAACAAGTCCACACAGGGACTGAATTACAACACAAATAAAATAATCAGGGTTTTTAATGACCCCTCCTCTTCGACTTCCCCTTAAGCAAGTCCGACAGCCCTTTGAAGAAACCTTGCCGCTCTCTGCGGTCTTCACGAACCTCTTGTTCAACTTGGTTCAGCCTCTCAAGAACTTCCTGCTGAATCTGCGGCTGTGGCGGCTGATACACCGGTGGAGGAGGTGGCTGATGCTGGTACCCATAAGTCGGGTAACCAGTAGTCCATGGCCCTCCGTATGGTCCTTCAGGGTGAAGGGCATTGTAATCCCGAGCTACCTGATACGGATCTACCTCCACATAGCTGTAGTTGTAGTTGTAGTGGGTGTGCGCCGGCTGCTCGAATGGGTTGTATGCCGCTGACCCAGCATACGCAGGAATCGGGTTATCGAAACCCAAAGGTGGTACCACAGGTACTGAGTTGACATCTGGTATAGGGCTTGTTGGACCACCCACCCATATGTGGGTCCTCTTCTTCCTGAAGTGGCGGGTAATGACTGCCACTTGATGGCTGTGGAGTACTAATTCGAACTCCACCTCGCACGGACATCCGTGCGTTCGACCTTCTTCGCCTTGGTGGCTCCGGAGGCGGCTGCTGTTCCACTGGCTGAGGAGGCAGTGGCGTGACTGCCACAAATTGTTGACCAACTGAAGGATCCTGATGCTTCTGATGATGCGAGTGTTCAGACGGGGTGAAGTACCAATCATATTGGTTGAACTTCTCCATAAAACTGTCCGGTCCGCTATATGGCGATCCATGGAATGATGACCCATCTGAGATTTCAATGGGATGATTTGGCGTTCCTGATGCAGGTTCCACGGGGTCGGTATCCTCGTCCATGTCGTTTTCCCCTAAAAAGTGGTCTCCTGGTCCAAGTGGGTTAAAACCCACGGGTTCTGGTAGAAGGTTAGCCGGGTTAAATCGGCTTTGGAAAACGGGTGTTGGGTCGCCAAAAGAGTGATGAGAGTTGGATCTCTGTAAAGGTATGAAAGCTGGCGGCTGGTTGTTGGGCTCGTTTTCTGAATGGGGCCCAAAAGAGTGTTGGTACGAAGGAGAGGAGCTAAGGGATACAGATCGCCTTCCGGGTTCAATATAGAGTCTCCATGGCTCTTGCGGGCTTGTGCTCATAGTGATGGATGGAGTACGTCGATGCGACGGCCCGGCCTCGTGATCATGACCTGACACGGGTCCTTTGCCTCTACCGCGAAGGAATCTGGGTGGCATGACGACCTGCATACAATAATTAGACAACAACAACATAATAATAATAGACTCAAAAATAAAACAATTCAGAGTTTGTCCTATGTTCAATGTCTAGACTTGGAACTCGAAGAATGTGCATTTTGTGCACTGAGATTAAACACAAAAGGCTAGTGTTTAATTCACTCAGTGTTGGCTCTGATACCAACCTGTCACACCCCTAATTTCCACGTGTCACCGGTGGGCCCGGTGGGGGAGTATCGTGACGTAGTTGATATCATCATTTGTCAAACAACACAAATTATAATGCACAGCGGAAGCAAATGAAAATAGATTTATTTCAACCATTAAGTGTAATATCAAGTATCACATTCAGTCGAAATAGATCCACAGGCGGATCGAAAATAAAAGAAAGAAATTGTTCAACAGATATATGCATCCCAAAAGCTTGCGAGACTCTACAATGCTAAGGAGAAACTAGCCTATTTCGTATAGCACCTGCACTTAATCTTTTTGGGGAAAATACGTCAGTTTGCACTGGTAAATACAATTTAACTGACTCATTTTGAAAACATTTGAAAATTTTGGTTTTAAATGCACAAGGCACAAAACATTTTATAACATGGGAATAATTAATCAGAGTTAAACTTGTAAAAGATTTACATGTTTGTTAACCGTTTAGTCGCCCGAGTCGTATCGGGTTTAAGGTTAAATGACACACCACTTAGTATAAGTCCGGGGCGGGAAGCCAACGTTTATACCTTAATAATGGACATAATACCGGGTGTACGCCTACGCCCGGGTGTCAAGGTCGTGGCCAAAAATGATGCCAAGGATATCCGGTACATGGTCATTAAGCTCCCAAAGGCATAAAACAAACAACACCAAGTTTTTAAACAGGTCACATTGATAATACCCAACTACTAATGAGATGGGGTCAATTGCCCGACCAAGCGGTAATTTATATACCGTACCCCCAAGCCCGTATAAGGGAAAATAAGTTAAAAGTATTTACCTGAGCAAGTATAACCACAAATTCAAAAATGCACGTGTCTTTTACTGGGTTCCTACTCTGGAACGAAGGTTATAATAACCTATTAGAATCCTAACGGGTCTTTAATATAGCCTAGGCCTAGACTAGTTAGTTTCAAAGAGTAAATATTGTTTAATCGCGAGGAATGCGAAAACCGGGAAGGAATGTGATTCAGACCCTACACGCTTTGGATACTTGTATAATATGGGTAAACTAAACACATTCTGAATTTAGATACTAAGATGATACAGTTTGACCCGTTTCGGCTAATATGTGTGATCTAGTCACATAAGCCGATCCGAACGCGAAAGTGCGTAACGAGTAACCATATAAGTCATATTCAAGTTTCCTGAGATTATATGCACCAAATATATTGTAATATCAGTAAGGTATGTCCAATTATGCCCCAAATGATTTTAAACGCCAATTACGCCTCATAAGGGCATTTTGGTAATTTTACATAGGCTAAAAGGGTAAAAACGGAAAATCTGAGTTTCCAATTTTTGTCTACTGTTATAATATATATTTTTATTAAATATATCAGTAGGTATTAGACCTTTTATATATAAACTAGTTTCAACATATACTATGTCGTAAAAATGCCTAAAAAGGCGATTTGGAGCCATTTCCGGGTTTTAAAAGAAAAGCTGATATTTTTATATTTCCAAAAGGCTCAAAATATTATATTTAACATAACAAATCAGTAGAAAAAGGTTTGGGGTCAAAAGGTTATGTAAAACTCATTTTATGACCAAAAAGGGGTAAAACCGGCATAAGTCGAATTAAGCTTAGAACCTCTAGTTATGCTCACTCTAAAAATAAATAAAAATCTTTAAAATTCCCAAAATATTATTATATAACAGTGGGTATAAAGTTTTGATATAATATTCGGCTTTAGATAGGCTATGCGTTAATTACGCTAATTATTCATTAAGAAAGCTTCTAATTACACTAATGAGCATAACTCTTAATCTAGACCTCAAACTGATATCAAATTTTGGGAACAAGTTTATATTTCAGTAACTAAGGTGTCTACCCTTTTATATTTTAAAAAATTATAATTTTTGGACATTCGGGCATAATGGTCAACATATGGGCATTTAACGGAAACATGCATACGAACAAGATATCTAATGAACCACATTGTATAATCACGGGAGGATATACTAACATGTTAATAGGTCCAAAAGAAGCTCTAAGGCAGTTTTAATCTTGACTAAAACGGGTCAGAACTGAAAGTCAAAGTGAAAGTCAAACTATGCGACTTTCGGTTCCGAACCGGGTCTAAACAGAAAATTGTCGAGTTGAACATGTTGGAACATGTTCTTATACTTATTACCAAGTTATATTAATGTTTAAACAGGTTACATACAACCTACATTGCTAATTATGTGTTAATTTGAAATTAAGCATTCTGTTGACTTTTTATAATTAGCTTTGACTCGACAATTGACATGCTTAGAGTGGGAATCTGGAAACACCCTCTTATGGGTTTGTTACCCACTTAATTACCTTCCTAAAGGTATCCTTAATTCATGATTTGACAAAGCACATTATGCTTAATCACGAAGTCAAACCTTAATTACGACGGTTTGACTTTTACTTAATTAGCTAAGCTAGAAATGATTAAAGGAGGTTAAGGACACTTACAAGAGTCCTAAGAAGGATTAGAGAGCCTAAGAAAATGAGTTGGTGACCAGAGGAGTTCCAGAGAGCTTTTAGCCAAAGTTCCAAATGAGCAAGTTCATATGGTCACACTTCAAGGTCTTTATATAGTGAACTAGATGCTCCAAGATCTTGACAAGCAAGTCTAGGGTAGTTACAAGATCACCCCAGATGTCCCTAAGGGTCTAAATACTGCCTAGGAAGCCCATAGAATCGAAAATTTACGTTTTAAGTCGGTTAAACGGGCTGGACAGGCAGCTGTCCATTTTCTGCTGCCAGCGACGGTCTTACGGACCGTAAGCTTGAGGCCTTACGGTCCGTAAGGACCTCTTGCGGACCGTATGCAACCGGGGTTACGGTCCGTAACCAACCTTACTGAAACATGGTTCAGGTGCCCTCCGTACGGACCGTAAGCCTAAGGCTTTGCGGTCCGTAACCGATCCTTGCCGGACATTCTCATGCACCCTGCCTACGGACCGTAAGCCAGGGGCCTTGCGGTCCGTAAGCGATGGCCAGAAGACAAAAGTTTGCAAACTTTTAAGTCTTGACCATTCAACCACAAACCCGAAACATACTGTCTCTTTTTAGATGTGGAGCCTTCAAGACCAGCCATTGCATGCCTTACTTCTTCTTACCTGTTCCCCATTCATATCAACTCATTAAGGGACTTTTAATTTGACGGAGATTCAAAGAAATGAGTCTTGGACTTTCATAGGAGTTGGCCAAGCTTATAACAATTCTTATTCATAAGAATTTTATTTAAATTAGGAGTAGTAACAACCTATACTTCCATAGTCCTTAATAAAGTTGAAACTTTAATTATTCGAGAGCAACCGGTTATCATATGAGATGATCATCAATTGATTTAAGGATCTCAGGATTTATAAAAATTTCGGATCGCTTAGAGGTGATTTAATAACGTGTCGCCATTGGGTCGTTCAGAGGTATTTTAAATAACATGACGCCCCATTTTTATTAGAAATCCTACCACATATCTCTTTATTTAACTCCGGTTTCTCTGACACGTCTGTCACAGATGACACGTGTCTTTATTCAATTGTACAGGAATTTTCGAGGTGTTACACTTTCTTTTTCACGAAGAGGACAGGAGCTCCCCAAGGTGAATAACTCGGACGGATGAATCCTTTATCAGATAACTCTTGAAGCTGTTTCGATAACTCTTGCATCTCTGATGGTGCAAGACGATAAGGTGCTTTCGCAATCGGTTTAGCATTAGGTACAAGGTCGATATGAAACTCAACTTGACGAACTGGAGGCAAACCAGGCAGTTCATCAGGAAACACCTCTGGATAGTCTCGAACAACTGGAATATCCTGAATACTCTTACTCTTGCTTTTCTCCTCAGTGACATGTGCTAGAAAAGCAACATATCCCTTTCTCAAATATCTTTGGGCCTTTGTACATGACATAAGCTTCAATCCACCTGAAGGTTTCTCACCATGAACCTCCAAAACATCGCCAGACGGAAGAGGAATACGAACAATCTTATCAAAACAAACCACCTCCGCATGGTGTTTGGTTAACCAATCCATTCCAACGATAATGTCGAAGCTTCCAAGTTGCATTGGCGTGAGGTCAATTGGAAAAAGATGGTTATCAAGGTTCAACTGACAATCACGAATAACAGAATCGAGAACAAGAGGTTTACTAGTAGCAACTTCGACAGACAAGGGTTTCCTCAATTTAGTTCTAGGTATCTCAAGCAAAGGTTCAAAAGATAACGAAACAAAACTTCGATCGGCACCAGAATCAAAAAGAATAGATGCGGGTTGATTATTAACAAGAAACGTACCATTGACAACCTCGTTGTCAGCCCTTGCTTCGTTTGCATTCAAATTGTAAGCTCGCCCTCGAGCAGGATTCACATTGGTGTTGACGTTCGCATTCGGGTTCGCATTAGAATTTGCCAGCCTCAGACAGTTGTTGCGGAAGTGGCTAAACTCTCCACAATTAACATGAACCAGGTGGGAATCTAGCAGCGTTCCCTTGTGCTGGAGCTTGAACCTGGGCAACCTGATTTTGTCCTGAACGACAAACATTAGCTAAATGCCCAAGTCCACCACAAGTCGTGCATTGCTTACAAGCTTGTTGTGCAACATGATGACCGTTGCAGCGAGCACAATGAGGTGCGGTACCGGCATACGCCTTTTTCGCAGGAGGTTGAGCCGGTGCGTTTTGTTCAGCCTGTGTCGTAACAGCAAAGTTTTGTGCACCCTTTCGCTTCCTTGATTTCTTCGACGACTCACCTTCTTTACCTTTACCCTTCTTCTTCTCTTTCGCAGAATCAGATGATTTCTTCTTGTCACCCTTGCGGGTGAGTTTACCCTTTCTGACTTGGGATTCAGTCAGGGTAGCAGATAACTCGATCGCTTGACGAAGGGTAGTGGGTTTAACAGCGGTCACAATAACTAGCATAGAATCGGGTAGACCATCGATATATCTTTCGATTGCTTTGTCAGGTGGGGTAACCATGGTGGGACACAATAGACTGAGTTCCTCAAAGCGATCCGTGTACGCACGGTGCTCAGCCCCATCTTGTTTTAAATCGTCAAACTCTCGCTCCAAAGGTCGAATCTCGTGACGGGGACAGAACTCTCTCATCATGAGAGCCCGAAGCTCATCCCATGTTTGTGCCAACGCCACTTCGGCACCCCTATCGCGCATAATACCATTCCACCAGGTAAGCGCTCGCTTCTCAAACACGCTTGAAGCAAATTCAACCTTTCGTTCATTCGGACACTGCACATGCCTGAATGTGTTCTCAATACTCTCGAACCACTGTAGGAGCGCAGTTGCTCCTTGCGACCCAGAAAACTTTAGAGGTTTAGCAGAATTGAAGTTCTTGAAATTACACTGCGCATTGTTGTGGTTATTATTGTTATTGTTGTATATCTCATGAACTTGAGTTACAACACCGGGAAGCACAGCAGCCACTTGCTTAGAGACTAGGGCTGCTATTTCGTCAATGGTGAAAGACTGTGCTTCACGTCGTGGAGGCATTGTCTAACAAGGAAATATGGGAAACGAGTAAGGTTGATAATTAGGAAAAGAAAAAGATGTATCGACAAAGCACAAGGAGGGCGATCATTTGTTCGTTACCTCGAACAAACAAATGACACGCAGTGACTAATCAAACTAAATGAATCAAAATAATGCATCGCAAAGACATGCTCGCCTATAAGTGAACACTCACCCCAAGAGTTCCCAGGTAAGAGTGACTGGTTCGATTATGTGGATTTGTACGAACACTCTAGCCTTAGACAGAAAACTCAGGGTACAGGCATTCACTCTTCCAGTTTGCACGTGTTCACATTATTTTAACCCAAACTTTGACGAGATTTTGAAAATTCAAAAGGCACTAAGCCAAATATGAATCAAACTGGAAGGGTTCAAAACCTAGTAATCAATCATCCTAGAACGGATGATTAATTTTCGAAGCAGATTCGGATTTGTGTTCTCGTTGTGGTTATCACCTAAGGATAGGTGACGGTTTTGTTTTAAAATCTAAACACAAGTAAACTTGTGTTAGGGTCCTAAAGTTATAGTCTAGGTCAATGCATTACTAATAACCTAATTCCCTATAACCATTGGCTCTGATACCAACTTTCTTCTGTCACACCCCGACCACGTAGGACAACAAACCGTGGCGGAAACATTGGGGAGTGTTGTAACAGAAGCAATCGTTTCACAACCATGGATTCATAAGAGTTTCGTTTTATTGATAAAATTAAACATTTCATTGTCTTAACACATAGAACAAACAAGTTTTATATCGTCTATCATAGTTATTATGTCACTAAGGCCTCGTCCAGATCCTAAGTGACGCATGCATCCTAGTAATCAATCAAGCACCAATACCTGAAACGTATGTAAAAACTTAGTCAGTAATGAAATGCTGGCGAGTACATAGGTTTTATAAGAGTATTGGAATCATGGCTCGTTTATATGATGCAATACTTTACAAGAGTCGAAATACAAACCTCGTTTTGAAAAGTGTATTGCAACATAGTTAACCAACTCAAATCAAGTTGATTACAGTTTATAAAATCTCGTAGCCATAATTCTTAACCCAAAAACATTTTGTTTTAGAAAAACATCTTGTAAAACATCTAGTAAAAACTCGTAAATAAAACATCATTGTGTGACATCGTTTTAAATATCGTTGACCCAAGTGAACTAAATAACGCCACGGTATGTAATATGATGAAAACACTTATATATAAGAAGTACCAGCGGCGTATCTACCATGTTTTCACCACCTGACCCCCGTCTCGTTATCTAAACACTTAACCCAAAAACCAATCGTTTATCGAAATCGTTTAACATCGTTTCCAAATCGTTTACTTGTTTCCAAATCGTTTACTCGTTTCCAAATCGTATTCGTTTTAATAGTGAACTACTTTTGGTCGTCTCGTTAACAAAATTCAAACCTTTGTGACTCGTCTAACTCGTTTCTCGTTTCATATTAACAAACCACCAAAGGGTAAGTTAACAATTCATCAGATTCAGTCGTTACCCACAACCCCCACACATAACCATGGGTGCAGTGCAATAACGGGATTTGTCAGATCCTATGGTACCATAACCTAATACTGGTTGGCTTGATCGGAGCTAATGGATGTTATTCGTTATGTAATTACAACCAACAAGTCATGTACACCATATCGAAACCGTTATTAGTTTTGTATAAACCACCTTAATCGTTTTTGAAATCATCGTTTAAACCTTGAAATTCGTTTTGTACATATGAATCACCCCAAAACAATTGAAAACAATAAAAGAGGGGACTATGTACTCACATGTAGTGCAAAGTATCCTTGATCAAATAGAACTTCAACAAACTTGAGCAAACCAGAGAAATCAAGTAGCTCCTAATAATCGAACCACTAGTCAAACAACAGACGCCTAAATCGGAAAATCGGACAGAATGAGGTCTTGTAAACCAAATGAGTATTGGAACTCATGTGATATGGTTTAACAAAGCCTACATTCTAAATCGGAACCTAACCTAAGTGCTTTCGACCCATCGCGACCCATTAAGGTAGCTTACGCTACTTTAACGCGTCGTGCACGCAACAGTGCGTTCGAGACGTCTAACTAGTCCTATGACAAGTATTATATGCCCATACATGTTTAATTATGTTACATAATAGTTACGTGTCAAAAATTTAAGTTACATATGCTTAATTACCAATTATGTATAAAAAGGGTATTTTGGTAATTTACCAAGGGCACATAACTACTTATCATGCGACTAATCAAACCTAAGTGACCATAAGGTATAACCCCCGGAAGGTTATTCCCTACGCTACTATGGTCACAATACGTGTTTGGTCGAATCCTAATGATCGACCAAACGGGTCGTGTTCGAAAGTCTAAGCGGGTGTTCAGTCCGCTTGACTTACGACTCTACATAAGCACGAAACTAATAAGTGACGAGCTAAACATGTCGAAACATGTTTAGTTAATTTAGAAAACAGGTTTGGTATCAAAACAAACAGTTTTGATACCTAAAAGTAACTTGGTTACAAAATACGCGAGAAAACGCATTCTGGCCGAAGCTACGACTCGTCACTGAGCCTAGATAACGTGGTAATCAGTAGGTATAGTCACTAGGGACTATAACCATCGTGATTACGCTCACGTTATGAAGTTCAAACGAACTTCGCATTGACCATAAACTGGTCAAAGCAGAAAGTCAAACACTGTTTGACTTTAACGCTAAAACGAACGATAAACGCGAAAGAATACTTACAGAAGGTCCCCGCAAGGTTTGATTCCAAGTAATCTCAGGTAGGAAGTGCACAAACACAACCACTTAGAGAAAAACTCAGATCAAATGTGGGAATGAATGAAGTGAGGGTTGGGTATTTATAGGAAATCCACAACCGTTAGGATCGTTTCTTGGAAACCGAGCTTTGATCCTAGCCTTACACCTCGTACCCACTGATTTAAATACCATGGGAGCCTTCAAACGAGCCCATAGATTGCCCAAAACCATGTGCAAAACAATGGGGAACAGCTGGGTTTTTAAAAATAAAGTTTGCTGATCTGGGGAGGCTTTACGGACCGTATGAGGTCCCTTACAGTCCGTAAGGACCTCTGGTGCTGGCAACAATTTTCAGCAATTGGCAGAACAGGCCCCTGTAGCCCCAAATTTGATTTTTAAGCATTTATGGCACGTCTGAACCCCGTTAACCCCATTTTAAGGCTCTAAAATGACGTTAAAGTATAGGGAACTTAAAATGTGCTAAAAAATATCACGGATGTCGGCTCGTTTGGTCGTACGATTGCGTTGTTCGGTTAATTACGACGGGAGTCGTAACGAACGCAAAAACGATCCAAATTGCGCGACGAATGGATTTTTATTATTCCAAACATTAAAACATAATATTTTAATGCTTACATAAATTTTTGGATGTCCGGATATATTCAGAACGTAAGATATGCGCGAAAATGCAAACTTGTGCACTTTTTGACGCTTTTAGTCCCTATTGATCAATAGAGTTTATTTTAGCATACCAAACCCCTCAAAGCCTATTTCTAAGCTATGTAAAGGTTATTTAGGGTATGTTTAACTTATGATCAAGTTCCGGAGTGTTCGTTACTATACAAATCGGTATAGTTTCGCAATTTGACACAAATAGTCCCTGCTATCGAACAAGGTTGATTTCAACACACCAAACCATCCAGAACTTATTTCTAGGTTATGTGGAGGTTATTTAAGGTATGTTAAGTCTATTTCACTATTCCGGAGTGTTTGTTGCATTAAACTGGTTATATTTACGCATTAGAGCGTATAACCTTCCAGAAAGCGATTTAGAGCTTGAAATTGGAATTGAATCGAATTGCAAAAAAATTACCAAAAACAAATACACACATAATACATCAAAACACATATAATAACACCAAAGCACATTGTTTTATTAATAATCAACATTGTTTTACATCGAACAGAGATTACAGAGCACAGTTGTCACATAAATCAATGTTGGGATGCCTAAATCTATGTTGAAATGTCTAAATCTATGTTGGAATGTCTAATACTATGGTGGAATGTCTAAATCTATCTGGTTCTTGACTCTTGAGACCCATGAAACTTGATTCTTGGTTAAACGAGAGACTGGAGTCTTGTCACAGGCGGAATATATTAATTTTGGTGTTTATGATGTAATTTAGATATTCTCTTACCAAATAATACGCAACGCTTAATCTAACTTGCAAAACGTATCACAGACGGAAACGTGGAAAGGATTGGATTGGCCAAGTGCAATCTGATAGGATGACCACCCGATCGGATGAACACTCGATCGGATGACCATCCGATCGGGTGACCACCCGATCGGACGCCCACCTGATCGAGCCACCATCCAATCCATGCTGCACCGCCTCAACTCTCCTCCACACTATAATTAGGCATGTCACGTCACTTCATTCCCTGATGTGATAGCCCTATTCGATCAGACGCACATACACTACATTTCTCCATTTTCTTAGCGATTTCGGTACGTTTTAGGCTAGATCCTTGTACTTTCTTGATCTATACTTCATTCTCTACGTGATTCACCTTTGAAATCATACTTTTCACCTTGAAATCTCTCAGATCTGAGTTCTTGAGGGTGATGTCATCATGGTGGTTTGTACAAACTGCTATATGACGTCATTTCTAGCAAGATCTAGCTTGAATCTAAGGAATTTCATACGTTTTCATACTAAATCTAAGTTAAATTTAGACTTGTTCATACAAAACTTAAGTTTCTTCCTCTTTCTTTCAATCTTTTGCGTTAAATGGTGAGATCCGGTTCTGAACGAACTATATAATTGATTATTAGTCAAGAGTCGGCCTGAAACTAGATTTTTACCGGAGAAGGATGGCCGGAATATGGATTTTGACATAAATGTTATCGCGAGCAGTTAACTGATCGGACTGTGGTGGTTCCCACCCGATCAGAACAGATGTGTGCCGATGGGTTTACCATTGTCTCAATACGTACCATGACTTCATCATTAAACTTAGAGGTTTTTACAATATGGTTAACGGAACCAGGGTCGCCCGATAGAGTGGCAATCCGATCGGACAGCCGTCCGATCGGACAACCACCCGACCAGGTGACACTTGTCTCGCAGCCTTGAAACCTTGAAACAATCCAGCACTTAGAAACTTTTTCAGAAAACTTGAAACTTGAGTCTTGGGACCCTCAATTAAATGGCAACCCAATCGGAAAGCCATCCGATCGAGCAGCCACCCGATCAGAGGAACCAAGGCACTTAATACTTGGATCGAGTGGCAACCCGATCAGATAGCCGTTCGATCGGGCAGACATCCTATCCCCCTCACCTTGTGGATTTTAAACCAATTGGCAACCCGAGTGGATGGCCATCCGATCGGGCAGCCATCCGTTCCTCATACACATGTCACCCGATCGACTAGCAATCCGATCGGATAGCCACCCGATCGGACAGCCACCCGATCCAGTGACTGTTTCCGACACTTTACGCAATCTCGTTTTTCTGCCCGACTCTTACCTTTTGTAATCTAATCGGGCTAATTTTAAAAGAGCTCCCTTTGATCCAATAACAGTCTATATTGTTAAGCAATCACTGTGACTATACTCGATCCCTTTTAATTTTAAACTTTTGGGATGTAACATGTATTCTATAAGCTACAATACTTGAGACTTTGCAAACTAAACTCTATCCTACGTGTATGTGAAAACTTGTGCATTCTAGTATTCTATTTTGTGCTATGTGACGTTTAGTCCACGGTGTGTAGTTCCGCCTTAACAATAGTAGCGCCATAGGGGGTGCACCTCTCCCATTATTCTCAGGGGGGTATTGTAAGGAGGATTCTAGTTTACCTTGAGTCTTCGATAAACACTAAAGCATCGGGATACTTGGGCTATCACTGCGTGGACTGAGACACTAGCACGACTAAAACTATCTTTATTGCTTACACTGTGGATATGAGTTGTTTTAATCTATTATTCTATTATCAAACTTGTATACTTTCCAATACTTTTGTGTTTATATTTTAATAAATGTTGCAGGCTGATAGGTTGCTCTGGAACACTTGGGAATCAAGCTAGGAGATGCCTAGAAACGTCGCCTAGTTAATTTAGACAATTGAACAAAATAAACAATGTTTTTTTATGTTTGATACTTGTTAATTGTGGTTGATGGTTGATTTAGACAATTACTATGATATCTATTTAATGTCCATCGAAAAATCTGTTGTGATTGAATGCTTAGTGCTCACACCCCGATGTTTCCGCCATCGGTTTGGGTGTGACAGATTGGTATCAGAGCCATAACTATAGGGAATTAGGATAAGTAGGAATACTTGCCCTAGTCTATAGTTCTAGGAAATCTCGAGTATTATTTGTTGTTTAAGACTTATGCATTCTAATGTATCTGCTTCCTAGCAGCATATATTCTTGGTAAACTTACATGCCTTTCCTAAGGCTAACATAATACATACTTTATACTTGGAAAACACTGTGTTATTCGGTGTTTGTATTTTGCACTAGATTTACCCTCAAGACAGGAGTGACATCCGAACCTTAATGTTGAATCTCCATATTATTCTAGTAGATCTTGTCTGCGGATAAGTACCAACGCTATTTAGGGTACGATGTTATCAGGTTAGAGGTGAAACTCAGACCTTGATAACTAGTCCCACTCTTTGATGATTTTTTGTCTCGCCAAAGTCTGGTGACTTCCGATCAATTAGGAATGTGGAATGACTAAAAGGGCGAATAACATCGACGACGTATTGGTCTAAGTAAGTCAAGACACGTTACCTCAATTCGGAGGGGGTCGGATCACTTTGATTTGTCGTCGTTCCTCTACCCGGAACAATCCTATGTTCTATAAGCCCATCTTTTATACTACCTCGATTTTATGTATGTGGTTTTAAACTCGATTCTTCGATCATTTTGGTCTACTTTTACACGAATCGCACGTATATCCGTTTCACACCCCAAAAACATCACAGCGGAGTATAAAACGTAGTGGTGACGGAAGCAGGTGCCCAATTCTATCTTGGTGTTTGATGCATTTTAGTATTGGACATTATTACTTAATTAAAAGGTTGATTTTAAACTTATCGTCCCAAACCACAACATAACCATGACCAAATAAAGTAGTCTTTTGATCCTCATGGATCTTATTACATTTAGTCCCAGAAAGTTTAAAAGTCAGTCCAACATTTTAAGTGACAAAACATGCATCGACAAACACAAAATACGCCATAATTCCCGAAGCCGAGCTCAAGTACCTGTAAAACACGTTAAAATCAAGTGTCAACACAAAGGAAGGTGAGTTTACCTAGTTGTTTACTAACAGATTTTATTTCAAGGAAAACTTTCTAATTAGGTATTTATTTAAAAACAATTCAGGAAATTTTTAGAAAGTCCATTTAATAAAATCCATGGGCATCCATTGGTTCATTACTCCGACAATTGTAGTACTGCCTAGGTTTTAGGTTTTGTATATTAAATTCTAGTGTCAACTTTCAGAATCGTATGTTAGCTAGACGATATGAACAATATATTAACCATGAAGGGATAATCAATGCTAGACGATAAACAGAATCTTAATTCGTCGTTTAACATTGACTCGGGGCGACCGGCCACGACGGGGTTGTCAACCCGATAGATCTACCAACAATTCCTCGCATACCATATTTAACTTAACTGATTAAACAACATCATGGGCGCAGGGTTCTTTCTCGAAGAACAATATGATGTCTGCCTCACGTACAATATATATATCCTACTAATATGACAATTTAATATATTACGACTTACGAATTCCCCTGGCACTCAACTATTGAGATTCAGTCCGGAATTCATTCCCATTTGGTACGGTTTAATTTTTCTTAAGAAATACTGCACTTACCATATTCATTCTTCAAAATCGTTTTACTCCGTAACGTGTGACTTATCAAATTCATATACTTTCGGCTAAACTATATATTTTATATTTAAAGGTATGTTTTATGTCGAAAACATTATTAAATGCTTTTAACGACGTGTTCCACCCCCAAAATATATACAAAACAGTAAAAAGAGGGGTTTAGTGACACCCACGTTTTGGTGCATATTTTAATACCGCAATCCCAGAGATTGATTATATATGTCCTAATATGGGAACAATTCTAAATCAATATATATTTAATAACAACATTCCTAAGTTTCTCAGTTTCTTAGAATTATCACATAATCTCGAAAAGTTATCATTTTTTATTATGTTGGCACGTTAATATATATATGAGCCCATATATATATATATATATATATATATATATATATATATATATATATATATATATATATATATATATATATGTATATATATGTATGTATATATATATATATATGATTTTGCGATTTGAACGATTTTATTGGTGACCAATATTGTGTAAATCCGTTAACACTCCCGTTTATACGCAATATGTTTATGATTTGCGTGTCGTAATATATATACACAAATGTTCACATAATATAACACCGAAACACACGAAATCTTGTTAACTCATCCATTTTATCATTTTTATAGCAAATATATATTAGACTTATCGTCCCAAACCACAACATAACCATGACCAAATAAAGTAGTCTTTTGATCCTCACGGATCTTATTAGATTTAGTCCCAGAAAGTTTAAAAGTCAGACCAACATTTTAAGTGACAAAACATGCATCGACAAACACAAGATACTCCATAATTCCCGAAGCCAAGCTCAAGTACCTGTAGAACACGTTAAAATCAAGTGTCAACACAAAGTAAGGTGAGTTCACTTAGTTGTTTACTAAAAGATTTTATTTCAAGGAAAACTTTCTAATTAGGTGTTTATTTAAAAACAATTCAGGAAATTTTTAGAAAGTCCATTTAATAAAATCCATGGGCATCCATCGGTTCTTTACTCCGACAATTGCAGTACTGCCCAGGTTTTGTATATTAAATTCTAGTGTCAACTTTGAGACTTGTATGTTAGCTAGACGATACAAACTATATATTAACCATGCAGGGATAAGCTAGACGATACAAACTATATATTAACCATGCAGGAATAATCAATGCTAGACAATAAACAGAATCTTAATTCGTCGTTTAACATTGACTCGGGGCGACCGGTCACGATGGGGTTGTCAACCCGATAGATCTACCAACAATTCCTCGCGTACCATACTTAACTAATTAAACGACATCATGGGCGCATGGTTCTTTCTCAAAGAACAATATGATGTATGATGCCTCACGTACAATATATATATATATATATATATATATATATATATATATATATATCCTACTAATATGACAATTTAATATACTACGACTTACGAATTGCCCTGGCACTAAACTATTGAGATTCAGTCTAGAATTCATTCCCATTTCGTACAGTCTCATTTCTCTTAAGAAATAATGCACTTACCATATTCATTCTTCAAAATCGTTTTACCCGGAAACGTGTGACTTATCAAATTCATATACTTTCAGCTAAAATATATATTTTATATTAAAAGGTATGTTTTATTTCGAAAACATTATTAAACCCTTTTAACGACGTGTTCCACCCCCAAAATATATATAAAACAGTAAAAAGAGGGGTTTAGTGACACCCAACTTTGGGTGCATATTTTAATACCGCAATCCCAGAGATTGATTATATATGTCCTAATATGGGAACAATTCTAAATCAATATACATTTAATCACAAAATTCCTAAGTTTCTCGGTTTCTTAGAATTATCACATAACTTTGAAATTTTCTCGAAAAGTTGTCATTTTTTATTATGTTGGCACGTTAATATATATATATGAGTCCACATATATATATATATATATATATATATATATATATATATATATATATATACTAGCCATTTACCCGCGCGATGTAGCGGGAATAGTGATTTACATAGGTCTTATATTATTATGGTCTATGCTATACTTATTTGGTGGATTATTTGTATGTGTAAGCAGATTCATACCATGGGTCATGTTAGTTTATTTTAAGTTAATTTACGACTAAGGGTACCCGCGCGATGCAGCGGCGATAAAAATTTACAACATGGTACTTATTTTTATTACTTTGTCAATCGTTTCGTGATATATCATATAGTACGTCTATTAGTTTATTTACCCGTAACATCAGTATGATCCACCTATCTCATGAGTGTTACGTATCTCAGTCAAATAATAACGGAAACACAAAGTCAACTTATGAAAACCTTAAGAGAAGAAAGGTTATTAGTCTATACACTCGTATGAGAGTAAAATATGGATGCATGTGAGATGAAAGAAAGAATTAGATGAAAGAAAGAATTAAAAGGTAAAAATATATGTTCATGTATGCTTCAAAAAGATTAAACCGACAAAAAGCAGGTTAGCAATAAAAAAATAATCTTTTTTCGGTGTTCAGAAATAGAATCTTTCTTCATCATGATCATCATCAAACAACTATTAATTATAATAATAATAATAATAATAATAAATAAATAAATAAATAATAACAAACAAATAATCCTATAAAATAAAAAATAAAAAAAATATCATCCACTCAGAAAATTTAAAACTTTCTTGCCAAACAAAACAGGAATTTAATCAGAATAAATCACAACTTAAAAAAAAAAAAGAAAAAAACTTTTACCACAAGAAGAAGCAGCAGAGCCTTTGGAGGCAGAGAAATTGAACGGACTAACACGATCTTCAGCCTCAACTTCATCTTTAAATCCTCGAAAATCAGCTTCAAACTCATCTTTAAGATCAAAGATCTCAGATAACGGTACCAAGAGGTTAGCTCCAGTCGATGTCGATCTGGTGTCGGATAGAAAACATTTTAACCATCAAAACTTACTAAAGGATAGGGCTACCAGAATTTGGTCGAAACTCTAAACCCTAGGTTGGGTCACCAGAATCTGTTGATGCTAATCATTACCACCACAAACCGCAGACCACCACCATATCTATCGTTGCTAACCCCCACCAATTAAAACAGCAGCTTGCATCATCTTCAACTCCTGTAACAAAACAAATGGTACGGATTTCATATTTATAGATGCAAACAATAATTACATCAACGAAATCGGTTCATATCAAAAGTTTGAAACCTAGATCTACAATATAAAATTCCAATGAATTTGGACAAAATCTAGAAAAGCACTTACTCCGTGAAGTTCAAAACCTAGACTTGAGTTTGATTTTGAGAGGACTGTATGATTTCCATGAGAAATTGGTTTCTGAAGGTAGATGTGGTATACAGTTATGGAATTAGGTTTTTGTGATGGGAAGAGGCGATTAAGAAAACCTAAAAAGTGATGAGGTATATCACGTGTTTAAAGGAAACCAATTCAGATATAAGGAAAGCATAACCCTTGATTTCTCGTACGCTCTCTCTCCCTCCTTTCTGCAAATGAAAAATGAAAAAGAAGGCAGGCGTGTTTGAATGAAAAATTTGGCCGCTCAAGTTTGAATTAAAAGTTTGAATGCACAAGTCTGGCCGCCAAAAATTTTGTTGCTTTATCAGAACCGGACAAGATATTTGATCCACCCCAACGTGATTTTAATTGGTAAAAAATAGAAATATTACTTGCCAAGAAGTGTGTATACCTTGGAAAACTCCTCATCTGGAACCTGTAACGTCTTATATATCCATACTTCAACTTCAACTAATGTCTCACCCTCCCAAATTACCATGATGAATGGTTCCTCAAACAATTGATTCCATCAACCCCTTCGATTACACATAACAAACAAAGCATTAGGATATAGAAAATAGATATTCAATATTTACTTCAAATATCAAGTTTAGACAATAGTTAGAAGTGTTCATGAATCGCTAAACCTATAAACCCACCACACTAAAACAAGTTGACCAGTTTAAAAGTTATTTGGATTGCTTACCAGTTTGTTTTGGTGATTTTTACCGTCCGGCAAGCTGTTTAGAACTTGAAAAAATGGCATATAAAGCAAACAGTATGACATTACTTTATATCCATTAACCATTAACGTCATTTTAAAATTTCCAATACAAAATTTCAGTTTAAAAAAACAGTTTAAACATAGTAACCAAACTATCAAATGTAACTCCACAATTGTTCAATTTCTTACTCATTTCTTCATTTGGTAGTCAATAATGAATCAGAAAAACAAAAAAAAAACAAAAAAAAAACTTAGATCTAAACAAGATCAACAAGTTTGGATTAAAAATTAGAACCCAACTGTTGTTAATCTAACTTCTGCTCACTAATAACACACTTAGATCTAAACAAACATCACAAAAAATCAAGTTCTGAATTAAAAGGGGTATTAATGAAAAGCTGATAGAACACATGCCATCAACAAATCATCACCATCTTTACCCTGTTTTGACAAATCAAACTCAGAGTAGCTATCTGCTAGTGTACTTTGCAACCTAAACAAAAAAATTCAAAATCTAATTTCAAACCAACCAACGAACCAACTTAGTCAAAATAAACAACACAGAACCACTATAACTTAAAGTTTAAAGCAAACATGAAAATTGGATTCGTAACCTTAAGTAGAACCCTGGAGTCAAAATATCGCCAGATCTGGTTGCTCATGCCAAAATATCCAACACAGAACCACTATAACTTAAAGTAGAACCCTGGAGTCAAAATATCGCCAGATCTGGTTGCTCATGCCAGCGTCGACCTCAACAAGAATCCATCAGCGTTGAGAAGCACCACGCCTGCGATCTTTCCGCACAAAATCTAGACCAGATCTACCTGAAGAATGGAACCGAATATCAATTCGCTGCATTTAAGAGACTTGAACTTAATACAAAAATTTACCTTTAAAACAGTTCTTAAAACAGTTCTGGTGATTGGACTTAGTGTAGCCGGCAATATGATTGATGGGGAAAACCCTAGGTATTGCTTCACCACCTTCAACCTCAGTCCATCGGATTCGTTGATCTGGTGTCATTGAGAAAGCCAGATCTTGCATCGCCAAGAGAAACCCTAGATCTCCTTTTGAATCGCCTGGAGATAAAGCAGCTCGATGGGGCGGATAAAATGCTATGAGAATGAGAAACCCTAATTGTCTACCCCGTGTGTTTTTTGAGAGAAGGTCATAATTGGTATGGTAAATTATATTGTGCTTTAGAATGTTGTACAACATGCTTTAGAGGTGTTTAAACAAAATTTCAATGACCTTAAGAAGTCCTTTGGATGTGTATATTATATATAGTATATATATATATATATTTATGATTTTGCGACTTGAACGATTTTATTGGTGACCAATATTGTGTAAATCCGTTAACACTCCCGTTTATACGCAATATGTTTATGATTTGCGTCTCGTAATATATATACACAAATGTTCACATAATTTAACACCGAAACACACGAAATCTTGTTAACTCATCCATTTTATCATTTTTATAGCAAATATACATTAAACTTATTGTCCCAAACGACAACATAACCATGACTAAATAAAGTACTCTTTTGATCCTCACGGATCTTATTACATTTAGTCCCAGAAAGTTTAAAAGTCAGTTCAACATTTTAAGTGACAAAACATGCATCGACAAACACAAGATACGCCATAATTCCCGAAGCCGAGCTCAAGTACCTGTAGAACACGTTCAAATCAAGTGTCAACACAAAGGAAGGTGAGTTCACTTAGTTGTTTACTAATAGATTTTATTTCAAGGAAAACTTTCTAATTAGGTGTTTATTTAAAAACAATTCAGGAAATTTTTAGAAAGTCCATTTAATAAAATCCATGGGCATCCATCCGTTCATTACTCCGACAATTGCAGTACTGCCCAGGTTTTGTATATTAAATTCTAGTGTCAACTTTCAGAATCGTATGTTAGCTAGATGATACGAACAATATTAACCATGCAGGGATAATCAATGCTAAACAATAAACATAATCTTAATTCTTCGTTTAACATTGACTCGGGGCGACCGGTCACGACGAGGTTATCAACCCGATAGATCTACCAACAATTCCTCGCGTACCATACTTAACTGATTAAACGACATCATGGGCGCATGGTTCTTTCTCGAAGAACAATATGATGTCTGCCTCACGTACAATATATATATCTTACTAATATGACAATTTAATATACTACGACTTGCGAATTCCCCTGGCACTCAACTATTGAGATTCAGTCCGGAATTCATTCCCATTTCGTACAGTCTCATTTCTCTTAAGAAATACTGCACTTACCATGTCACACCCCCAAAACCACCATGCGGAGTGCCACCGCTTGGAGGCGTGACATGACCAGGATCGAGCCACCACTCATATTGAACAACGTAATAAGTAAATGAAATCAACCACAATACAATTGGTGACCAAAGCTAGTTAACTAAGTTCAAATTAAACACCGGAAGCATTAAAAGTAAAAACGCAAAATATAAGTCCATAGTTCATAAGTTTTAAGTCCAAAGCGTAAGTTTAATAAGTTCATAGGGATTTAAATATTAAACACGGAACATAACAGTTTGTATCCCACAACGACTCCTCCCTCGTGCAAGCTCCAAGCATTTAGCGACCTGTAAGGCATGTAACAACGAGTCAACAACAAAGTTGAGTGAGTTCACATTTGGTTGTTTAGTTTTAAGTTGTTTCTGAAAACGTTGTTTGTCTTTCGTTGGCGTAATGGCCATGGGGGTTACCCCGTAGTTGAAAGTGAAATTAACCAGTTCATTCTTTATTACCCAAATCATATCCATGATCAGTGGAGGCTTCCCCATGTGAACCACTAGACTTTACCATATCGACTGCTAACGCAAATAAGTTGTGCCCTACGTCAATGTCTATCATCACTGACGGTTTGGCATAGTCCATTAGTGCACGCCCATCCGACTGGCACGGTGTGAGGTTTGTTAAACCTAATAGCGCTATTAACTAATGACCTGCTCGCCATTGGCCTCGGCGATTAAGTCGATATAAAAATGAGGGACTTATGATAGAGTTTTGTCTAGTAGGTTTTAAGGTTGTTGTCCTACCCAAGGAGGACGAACGTACGTAGTTCTACCCAAGGAGAATACGCAGGATTAATATTGTAGGATCATTCTCGGCCCTGTTTGAGTCGTTCAGAGAAGTTCGTATCCGAATTAAGAAGCGGAAACTAATAATCCGGTGCTATTCAAGCTGTATTCACTTTAAACTTGTTGTTTTATTGATATCGAACACGATTACACGGTTTGACAGCACTTCGGCAGAGTACCGGAACAATTACACCTTCAACTATGTGTTTCTCCAACGTTCTGAATCGCTCAAGCAACCACCTATATATAGTAGTTCATGGTTCGCTTATATGGACCACCATATAAGCGATCCTAACCTATGTACATATAAGCGATCCAAACAAGACTAAATGAGCGAACCCGACATTGCCTAATAAGCGATCCTAACCTAAAATATGACACATGAGCAAACCTAGGCTATGTATACATAAGCGAACCTATACAAATCACTGTTTCTAGGTTTCCGTGCCATATCCGATCGCTTTATCTCGAAGACTCGATGTAAGACGTAGTTGACAGACGTAGGTGCACTAACAGACTCCCCCTCGGATGTTAACGGAGTCTTCATAGAGTCTTCGCACAAGTCAATCTACAGTCTTCATCAGTCAACAATCTGCCTCTGAAATATATGTCGTTCCAAGAATCCTCGTTCTCTACCTTCATCATCAACAAACTCTTCTCTCTTGAATGTTAACACGGTGTCTTCAGACTCCCCCTCTCACACAGCTGGGATCGTAGTCTGGAATTCAAACTTTCACTGGTTTTAAGATCGTTAACAGGCTCCCATCAGGTTCCATATCGATACCTGGCTCCATTCTCTCTCAGGACCAATATTTGGCTCAAGTCCTGCATAATCTCTACCGAACCATAAGTTTCTACAAAGATTAAAACTTTTCGACAATTTAGAAACTATATTGAACGAAAACAGTAATGATTTTGCATTCAAGAAATGATTACTGGTTCTTATCAAAACAACTTTATCATCTACACACAAACACTCCCCAAACCAGTTCTTCAAGTTTAGCACTTTGAATTTTGAAAATCAGCATATCAACACCAGTTGTCGAAAATCTTTTTGATTTTTCAAAATTTATGCTAAAACACACCAAAAAATCTTTTTAGATTTTGAAATAAAGAAACTTGAAATGCAATAACAGAAAATATTTACAGACAATATTTTTGTGAGCTCGTGCAAGAGGATCATATCAGTTTTGAAACACATCACAAGCACCGTTAAGCTTCTAATCGTTTTAAGTTCTAAATGATTCACGTATATTGACGATATAGTTGTCCTCTTAAATTTTCATATAATTTTCAATCTATTCAGGATACTATTTAAGTGTTTTATGAACTTAGTTCAATTCATGTGTCACACCTCTTGAATATACTTCCGTATCCAGAATCTCAATATTCAGTCTTACAGGTATGAATACTACAACGATATCTGTACATAAATTAGGGGTTAAATGCAAAAACTGAGGGATCTCAGGTCAGAACTTCCGTTCAGCAGAGAGATATCAGCTTCGACTTAGCAGTGTGTCCCCTTTAGAGGATCTTTTCAGCTACAACAGATGATTATCAATTTTATTGTATAATCAACTGAGGGCTTTATGTTATATTTCAAGCATTTTGGAGAAAGTATTAGCCAGGGACTAGGTCAGAACTACCGTTCAGCAGAAGTCCCGGAATAATACCCCACACATCATAGAGTATTAACACCTATTATATCAGAATACGAGATCTTTCAGACGAGATTTCAGGGGTTACCTATATATCCAAGTAGTGTTCCCCACGAATTTCCCAAGTTTTAAATTTTAGGTTTATATCCCGAATAAATCTACTAAATATATGAAAACCTATCGTCACATCATCAGTGAGACCGTTTATCACATTTAACATTACATTTCTTTAGCGGGCTGTGAAAGTTCACTGATGTACTATCATTTCCTCTTTTATGCAACAAAAACTCAATTTTCTGTTTTATCATGTTTTTAGATTTTTTTTTTTAAATTTTTTGATGTTTTTGGATTTTCTAAAAATTCTTACTCCCCCTAAAATTCAAATACATCTAAAGAAAATGGAAAACAAACTGTACAGAGCATGACAACTGATATCAAAATACTTCAATTCTCCATCCGTTTGGCTTAAACAATTAGAACTCCCCCTCACAATAAACTATTTTCCCATAATGATTTCAAAACACTTAAGTTTGTTTTAATCAGAATGGTTTTTCCTGAAAATAAGTTTAGTTGCTTTTACCTTTTCTAAAAATGGGGTAAAATCATCACATTGTTTACCAATTCCATGAATGATAGTTAACTCAAGTTCAATTTAATGACCTTGGTTTAACCACTTGTAAGATCTAGCAATTTAACTCTTCAAACCTGTTTTTCAACCAATTACCATCTGTTGGTTGAATTTTCAAGGTGCCGATTCCTACTCCTCGCTTACAAACCTGGGAGTTCCGGCAAATCCTGCAACTTCTCAAACACAGATTTAGAAAGATGCCGATTCATGATCCACGATACCATCTTGGGATCTCCGGCAAGTCAGGTGTCTTATTCAATGAAAAATATGTCCACCCAAGCCTGGCCAGCCTTGGGTAAAACCTTCTCTTGTTCATCTTTGCTTTCAACGGACTTGTGAACTCCTCTTTTGGCCGCATAAAACGCTTTAACATCTTTGGCTTTACCATTAACCATTTTGCCAAAAATGTTTTTCACATTTCCGTTGAAAGTCTTTTCAACATCAAATTTCTTCTTATCAGAATAAAATTGATTTGAAATTTCAACTTTTCCGATTTTGGATTTGTAATTTTGAGCATTCAGTGGCGGAAAATTCACATCGTCCACTATCGGAACTTTCTTATCAACTTTTTCTCAACACATGGCTCCTCTGATTTTATGGAATCAAATTCATCACCAAAACTATTACCTGAACCTTTCACCACCCATTTTTGATTTGGCATATTATCTTTCCTTTTTGAAGCACTCTTTGAACATTCTCCTTTCTCTAAAGTTGAATTTTCAAAGCCAGTGAACTTCCGGGTTGACAGTTCAGTCTTTTCAACAACTTTGTCTTTCATTTTCCCAGAGATTTCCTGCTTTGGTCTATAGGTCTTCGGACAATCCTTAGCAACATGACCAACAACTTTACACTGAAAACAGGTTCTCTTTTTAATCTTCTTTTGCAGATTATTCTTCTTCATTTCCTCTTGCTTTTTGGCAAGAAATTCCTGATTTGTCTGCTTTCTGAATGATTTTTCTTTTTCAGCTTCTGAAGTTTTCCCAGAAGTCTTCAATATTTCTTCATCTTTTGTCACGGATTTTCCTTCTTCAAATATCTTCACTTCTTCAAATGTCTTCAAATCTTTCACAACTGGATAAATCCTGTCAACAACAAAAGTAGAACATGAGTAACTATCTAATAATTTCTTAACTTTCTCAGTTTCTATCTTTTGTGTTGCCAACTCAAGCTCGAGATCTGCACATTTCTTTATATGAAAATTTGTCGTATCAAGCTGTCTCAAATAAGCTATCTTCAAAGTATTCATAGCTTCAGCTTGTTCACCATCAGAATCTGTATATTTGTTGATTTCTCTGTTCATAGTATCATACGATTTTTTTAACTTATGAATATTGTGCAGCAGCTCATTGTTCTGTTTAATCAGCGAATCACAGTTCATGCATTTTTCTTGGACCATCATCGGTTCATCATTCACTTTAATCTCAAACTCAGGAACCTCTTTCACTGTCCTGCTTGATTGTAAAAATTCAGCTCTTCTCATCTTTTCAGCTTTAGCTTCTTCCTTCAATCTCTCTTCCTCTTCTGCCTCTTCTCTGTTCTTTCTTCGTCTTTCTTCAGCGGCTTCCATGACTTTCCTGCATCTTTCTGCACATTTCAGATCATAAGCATTAGCATAGAAAACATGAGAAGTGTTTTTGGACATCTCTTTGGTCATAAAATCTTGATCTGGACAAAAATCATCCCAAGTAAATCCTTCAGCCAACTTCTCGTCATCTTGTTCAGCTAAACACACTTTGCTTTCTTTCGGAAGATACTTTCCCAGGTAAAATTATCATATTTTCCCTGACTAATAACACATGCCTTTTTATCAACCACATCTCTCCCATGAGATGTTTGTGCCTGATGCTGTGCTGGTGGTGTGATTTGATGATAGATGGCCTTCTTGTGATAGTCGTTGTTTCCGAAAGGGTTCTGGGCTCCGGTAGCTTCACGATTTTTGCACTCCCTCTTGAAATGCCCTTTTTCCCTGCAACGAAAACACGTAACTTTAGATTTATCAAAACCTAAAGCTGAAATGTTAGCATCACGAAAATCATCACGGCCTGTAATCTGTTTAAACTTTTCAGCACGTCTCATCACACTCGCCATACACCATTTTATATCAATCAATTCCATTTCCTCAGCATCAATTTGGTCGTTATCCTCTTTCATGAGCATTGGATTTCTGATCTTTCCTTCAACAAAACAACTATAAGACTCTAAAATCATTCCTAACAAAGACATTTGATTTTTTGCAATATCTTCAGTGTAGTCTTGATCATTTTCAAGGCTTAACACAATGTTACACTGAAGTTTTCTACCATTCTTTGTTACAGAGATATTAGGATCGAAAGATGAAAATCTTGTGCTGTTGCTTGATCCTTGAGATGTCTTCTTTTCAGGAGAATCTTTAACACTGTAAGCAGTTTCGATCTTAGGAGAAAATTTTGTTGAATCAGTAGCACCATGCTTGTAATACAGACTGATATCCTGTTCTCCATCGTAGTTCTTCATCCTAGAAATCTTTCTCTGCTCCATCTCTTGAGCTTCCAGATGCTTTATGAAGTCTCCTAGTGTCATCTTTTTATATTCTGCTTTGTTGGACTTCATCATGATCAAAAATGTTCCCCATGTTTCATATGGAAGCGCATCTGCAAGTTTTTCAATCAATTCATCAGTATCTTTCTTAATACCTAACTTTGTCATATTCTCACCAAGTTACAATATCTATCAATAATTTGCTTGGTGTTTTCATTTTTCAATCCCCGAAACAAATCAAATTCTTTCTTCATGAGAGACATTTTGTTCTTTAACATATCATCACTTCCCGTAAACTTTGCTTCTAACTCTATCCAAATCGAATATGCAGTTCCGTCATGTTGAAGCAGTATCAAAATATCTTCTTTTATCTCTTGCTGAAGTAGACTCACCATCAATTTCTCATCTCGATATTTCTTTTTATCTGCAGTACTCATCTCTCTAAGTGTTAGCGGAGTACCATTCACAACATCGTTCTTTGTGGGTTTAACATATGGTTCCTCGGTATGTTCCCACGCATCGAGATGATAAGCTTCAACTCAATTGCCAAAACGTTCAGACCACACGTTATAATCGTCAATATCCATGAGTTTTGGTGGTTTCTGAAACGTTCAGGTTTCGTTTTCAATCAAAGCACTCTGAGTAATCGAAGCCGGGGTTGCAAAAGCGTTATAAAATTCAGTATCCATAGTTCAAATTGTTCACAAATTCACAACAATTTCCTAACTTTGACGAACTATTCCAATAAGCGAACTGAATACAATGTCTTTATGTGCAGACCAACTGATTGATCAATCGAGCGAACCAACAAATTTATGAATTATCCGAATAAGCGGACCAACTATTTGTCAAATGAACGGACCAATCTAATGTCGTTGGAGCGGACCAAACACAATGTCCGTTCGAGCGGACCGACCAATAGGCGAACCAAACACTTTGACTGAATGAGCGAACCCAAACAATGTCCGTTCGAGCAGACCAGAAGATGATCGTTCGAGCGGACCCACTGAAAATTGTCACAAAGAGCGTACCCAAAGTGAATTTTCGAGCGGACTAGGATGCTGATGTCACCTTTTGTCCGAAACCGTAAAAGCGAACCCTCTAAAAATCAACTTTCTAGGTCGATTTTGGATCTGAAAACTTCAAGGGTTTGTTAGTTCATGATTCCGAGTGTACTGTGCGATTTTGAGTCGGTTTTACCGTGAAAAATTTTGAAAAAGTGAAGAAAGTGTAGAAAATCAGAGGAATTGCAGCTAAAATGGCAAGAACTCCTCCTCTTGAGCTCTGATACCAATTGTAGGATCGTTCTCGGCCCTGTTTGAGTCGTTCAGAGAAGTTCGTATCCGAATTAAGAGGAGGAAACTTGTAGGATCGAATTTCGACCTAAACGAGTCGTTCGGAAGAGCTCAACTCTGTTTCAAAGGCGGAAACAAGGAAACGGATGCGTACACAGCTAGATTCACACTTTAAACCTCTTGTAGATTGATTTTACACTGTTTACATTCACAAGGAAAACCTCGGTACCAGATCTGAAAACTTGTTCCAAATGAAATGCAAGACTAGCTATTTATACTAGTTCTGGATCGCTTATAGTGACAGCCATAAAAGCGGTTCCAACAAACTCTTTAAAAGCGATCCATGTCAATTGCCGTAAAAGCGATCCACCTTGTAGCTAAAAGCGATTCACCATATGAATAAAAGCTTTTGTCATCTTGTGAGATTTTATACCATTGGACCTCATTTGGTGGATTCTCATAGGACCATTATTTGGTCCAATCACAATCCAAAGGAAATCATTTTGTCTTTTGTGGAACTTTGTAAATCCTTTTGAAGTGCATATTATAAACGGCCATTCTTTGAATTCTTGAATCATGACATCACTTGTGATGTCACCTAGGTGATGTCACTCGTGATGTCATGCCCGATCGGATCCGCAATGAGACCGAGACTCGACATTAGACGTAGTCGACAGATGACTGCACCAACAGACTCCCCCTCAGATGTTGACGAGTCTTAAGTGTCGAGTCTTCAACGACTTCAGTCTTTCTTACAGTGCAAGCATCTTCAACTCTTACTCTTCTCTTCTCATTATCATTAACAGACTCTTCTCACACAATCTCTACTTGGATATCTTCAGACTCCCCCTTTCGATAAGCTGGGATCGCAGTCTGGCTTGTTGTAATCATAAAGACTTCAGGTATCGGAACCTGATCCTCTATCTTTTAGAAACCTGCACATCCTCTACCCAAAAATAAATCTCCCAATGATAATATGAAAATATCTAATAAATCATTCGCAGAAATTATACAATCACAGAATGATTTCACAATTTGAAGAACCACATGAAGATATATATCATTTTTGTTTTCAAAAACCAACACACTCTCCTAAACCATTTGTTCGTCATGTTTAGCACTCGGAATTTTGAACATCAACTTTTCAATAGCAGTTGTCGAAAATCTTTTTGATTTTTCAAAACTTTATGCTAAAACACACTGAAAATCTTTTTGAATTTTTGACACAAGAGAATTAAAATGCAGTAAAGAAATATTTACAGACAATATTTTTGAGAGTTTGTATAAGAGGATCATATCAGCTTAGGAGACAAATCACTAACACCGTTAAGCTTTGATTTCATTTTAAGTTTTAAACAATTTACCTAGATTGTCAGTATACTGATCCATTTAAATTTTCACACAATCGTTCAACTGATCCGAGATACGATATTAGTGTTTTAGAGACTTGAACTTAATTGTGTATCACTCCACTTGAATATACTCCCGTATCCAGATCTCAATGTACAGATTTACAGGTAAATATACTATAACTGATATCTGTATATAAATTAGGGGATATGCGAGGGATGAGGGATCTCAGGTCGATACTTCCGTATGCGCAGAGAGATATCAGCTTCGACTTTTCGGTGTGTCCCCTTTAGGAGATCTTTTAGCTACAACAACTGATTATCAATTTTATTGTCTAATCAGCTGAGGGCTTTATGCTATGTTTCAAGCATATTGCAGCAAGCATTATCCGGGGACCAGGTCAGAACTTCCATTCAGCAGAAGTCCCGGGATAATACCCCAGATATCACAGAGTATAAAAACCTAGTATATCAGAAAAAGAAACCTTTCAAACGAGATTTCAGGGGTTACCTATATATCCAAGAATAGTTACCCACAAATCAAGCAAGTTTGTTTTAGGTTTATATCTTGTCACAGTTTATTAAATGTGTAAAAATCTACTGACACATCCGCAGTAAGACTGTTTAATACTTTTAAACTTTCCAAATTTTTAGCATGTTGTGATAGTCTGCTGATGTACTATCATTTCCTCTTTTTCACAACAAACTCATTTTTAGTTTTTATCATGTTTTTGTATTTTTCAAATTTTCTAATGTTTTTGGATTTTCTGGAAATTTTCTACTTTCTACTCCCCCTAAAATGCAAACACATTAACGAAAAATTGAAAACAAACTGTACAAAAACATGACAACCGATATCAAATTGCATCAATTCGCAATTCACTTGGCGTAAACAATCAGAACTCCCCCTATCAACAAACTATTTTCCCATAATGATTTCAAAACACTCAAGTTTGTTTTAATCAAAATGGTTTTTCCAGAAAATTAGTTTTGTGTGATATTTCATAAACTCGGGGTTTCATCACATTGTTTTTCAAATTACTACTTATAGGAAAGATGAATCAAGTACAACTTAATGTCCCTGATTTATCTTTTGAAGACGAAAAATCACCAGAGTGAAATTTCTCAAGAAATGTGCCGATTCATGATCCACGATACCATCTTGGGATCTCCGGCAAGTCAGGTTTTTCATTTAAACAGATTCACCCAAGCCTGACGGTCCTTGGGTGATTTCGAATTCTTGTTCAACAATGGTGGAAAATTTGCATCATCCATTGCTAAACCTGAATTCTCCTTTTTTACCTCAACCAAAGGCTCCTCTAGTTTTAACGAACCAGAATCATTTCCTGAAGGTGGCTTGTCCGACTTTGATCTGTCAGATTCATCGCCGACCTTTTCCTTTTTCTTCTTTTCCTCTTTAGTCCTCAGATTTGTATCTGATGAATCTGTCTTGCTAGACTTTGCAATCGAGGAAATTGATTCATCAGAACTTTTACTCTTTCTATTTGGTGAATCCGAGGACAAAATCTTCTCGAGATACTCACTCGCCTTCTTTCTCTTTTTTCTCAGTCTGTCTTTCTGCCCCTGTGAAAGTTTAACTTTCTTTTCCGGAATTGACTGTTCTTGAACTTTGGGTTTTGTAGGTCCCCTTGATGTATGGATCTTCACAGAATCGTCTATCTAACCTAGAGTGCGGAATCCTCTAGATCAGATTGTAGCAGAAAACGTGTAGAACACCAAATCACTTTCAATCCGGGTTTTCTATTGATTATCAAACCAAAGTATTACAATCAATCAAAACCCTAATCCTCTCTCTCTCAAATTCGTCCAAAGCCTATTGCCTCTTACGAATTTCTCACACACAAACTGTTTTGGCTGATTAACCTAAACCCTAATGTCTAACCTTGTTTATATAACACAAGGTTCACAACTGGGCTAGGTCAAACAACATGGGCTGCGAATTGGACAGGCCCAATTCGCCCCCCATCACCCAATCCTTTGGGTTTAGTTAGCCCAAACATTACAACTAACTATTACAAAGCTAAACCCGCTAACTGTTTATCGTTTAACTAATGACAAGATATCCAAAGACCAAATCTAAGCTGTTGTCACAAACATGCACCAACAAACTCCCCCTTGACAATAGCTTCATAAAAACTTTGTCTTGAGTCAGAACTTTGTCTTCGGTCTTCTTGCAACTTCATGTACTCTTGCACTATCTTTGGTCTTTGGATAGCTTTAGCTTCAACAGCCTCTGTTAGCAGCAACAGACTCCCCCTAAGCTGATGCATCCAATCACCAAATCTTCAACACGTTAGCGTTTGAGTACACTCCAGTTCAGCATTTGCACAGCAATCTTCAAACTCTTCAATCTTGTCTGCAATATAGAAAGGAGGTTCTACCATGCAGCCAATCAAACTCTCATTTTCACACTTCACAGCAACTTCTCAGCAACAAACTGCTTCAATCTGTATACTATAAAACAAACATCTCGAGAAACCATAAGAATTTTTCAACATAAGTTAAATAAATTATTATTTTTCAAGAGATGAGTTAAACTGTATCACAGATTAAGCTTTTTTAACTTATCATCAACACACAAAAAACATTTGTCAACACACAAGAACCTGTCTGATTGAAAATGTTGAGCTCACTTACTAACACCGTCTCCCCCTATCAGTAACAATTCCTCCAAGAATAACAGTTTTCCGTACATTAAGAATTTTAAACAGAAAAAGACACTATTTTTGGATTTTTTATATTTTTTTGAAAGCAAGTAAATACAAAAGCAATAAACACTCTATTTTTGCGAGAATCACTGGTAAGAAGATCATATCAGCACAATCAAACTGATTCACACAATTAGATAATTCTTTATGTAATGTTTTAGTGAAAAGCAGTTCAAGACGATTACCAGTATATTTGTCCACTTAAACAAAATGCATGAACATTTCAAGTACCATTACCATATGATACGTTAAGGTAATTTTATTTCTGACATAAGAGCGTGTCCCACTTCAGGATATACCCTTACGATCAAGGTATGCACAAAGATTCATCGTAGTAGGTGAGTATACTGAAGTCATACTTTAAGATATCATGACGGTGTCTAGATATGCATATAATATGTGTTATCATGTTTTGATTTCTTAACAATGAACACCCAAAGAAAGACTAATCAAATCCTGGAAATATAAACAGCACACTCTATCATGCAAGTATCTTCCCTACCACATATTTCACAAGTCCAATCCTGAGTTCTGAAATCGTAACTGGGAATGGATTGAGAAGAGAAAAGAATAGATCTTTAGCAGATATGATATAATATACAAATCAAATGAGATTTTCTCAGTTTGATATAGGTTTATTGGGTTTCTTTTGGCCACTAGAGGGCCTCTTTCGGGTGTATTAGATCTATAGCGCGACAACGTACAGCTAGGTCAGCATGTATCTGGATGCAGCAGAAGCTGTCGTTGCCTAGCACCTCCAGGTCAGCATATATCTGGATGCAGCAGAGGAGGTACACGACTTTTTTTCAGAGAAGATTTCAGAATCAGATCAAAATTGTGTGTATCGGGAAAACACAAACATTCAAATAGAAATGAGCTAATTCCAAGTGACTTTCTTTCCTGAGGTCATGTACAATTTTAATTATAACAGACAGACAGCCAAGATATCCCTAGATGAAATAACAGTATAAAGACCCAAAACTTCAGATTTTGGCAATCTATCAACGCAAGAATTAAGGCTATTACACCATACACCACTGATGCGTTCCCCACTCATATTCAGTTCATTTAAGTTTATATCACATTGGTAAGTTGATTATTTCATGCTTTTTGCCTACTGGTACATCGTATGATGAAGCTGCCATCACACTTAAGCAATTTATGTTCAAGTTCAGTGTGACAGTCTAACTTGCTGATGTACTATCATTTCTTCTTTTCGCACAGTGATAACTCATTTTTGATTTTCTATTTTTTTTATGTTTTTGATTTTTCAATTTTTTTTGTGTTTTTGATTTTTAAGAAAAGCAGTAAACTATTTACAAAAATTCTTATGAAAAACCAGTTATTCAGGATTCCTCATCCCGTTGAGTTCGACTAAGTGTTCAAAGCGAGCCCTGTCAAATGCTTTAGTATAAAGATCTGCCAGGTTATCCTCTGTGTCGACTCGATGTAATTCAATCAGTCGCTTTTCAGCACAATCCCGTATAAAATGATGACGTATGTCAATATGTTTTATGCGACTGTGATTCACGGGATTATTAGTTATTGAAATAGTGGCATTATTGTCTATCATAATAGGAGTACGAGTGAAATCCAAACCGTAATCGCGCATTTGCTGTTGAATCCAGAGAACCTGAGAGCAGCAGCTTCCAGCAGCAATATATTCAGCTTCACACGTAGAGGTAGACACACAGGATTGCTTCTTGCATTGCCAAGACACGATCCTACCTCCTAAGAACTGACAACCACCTGTTGTGGACTTTCTGTTCGACTTGCATCCTCCAAAGTCTGAGTCAGTGTAAGCAACAAACGTCAAATCACTATCAGCTGGATACCATAACCCAAGTTTAGGTTTCCCCTTCAAGTAACGAATAATGCGCTTCACTGCATTCATGTGTGACTCTTTAGGATTCGCCTGATATCTGGCACATAAGCATACGGCAAACATGATGTCGGGTCTTGAAGCAGTCAAGTACATTAGAGAACCAATCATTGCCCTGTATTGAGTAGGATCAACGTCTTCAGTACTTTCATGATCTGGGCCAAGATTGTGATTTTCACATATGGGTGTGTTGGCAGTAGTGCAATCATTCATTTTGAACCGACTCAAAATGTCATACACATACTTTGTTTGATGAATAAACATCCCATCTGCCTTCTGTTCAACTTGTAGTCCCAGAAAGTAAGACAGCTCACCCATAGCACTCATTTCGAACTTGCTCTTCATCACCCGCTCGAACTCTTTACACATGCTTTCATCTGATGACCCAAAGATGATGTCATCCATGTACACCTGTACCAACAGAAAATCTTCCTTCTTCCTCTTGATGAACAGTGTACTGTCAATCTGACCTCTTTCAAAACCATTCTTGATCAGATGTGTAGACAGTGTCTCGTACCACGCCCTAGGAGCTTGATGTAACCCATACAAAGCCTTATCAAGTTTGTACACTCGATCTGGATAATCTGGATCAACGAACCCATCTGGTTGTGAGACATACACCACTTCTTGGACTTTCCCGTAAAGAAACGCACTCTTCACGTCTAGATGGAAAACTTTGAAGCCCTTGAAAGAAGCAAAAGCTAGAAACAAACGAATTGCTTCCAACCTCGCCACTGGTGCAAACACCTCATTGTAGTCTATCCCTTCTTGCTGATTGAACCCTTTGACCACCAATC
This sequence comes from Helianthus annuus, assembly GCF_002127325.2. Lineage (NCBI taxonomy): Eukaryota > Viridiplantae > Streptophyta > Magnoliopsida > Asterales > Asteraceae > Helianthus > Helianthus annuus. The sequence continues at coordinate 29,037,544 of NC_035441.2, read as the reverse complement.
GAGCCTTGTTTCGCGTGACTATACCTCTTTCATCCTTCTTGCACCTAAACACCCATTTAGTGCCAATCTCTCTTTCACCTTTAGGAAGATCAACCAACTCCCAAACCTTCAACTTAGCAAACTGGGCCAATTCCTCTTGCATAGCTTCAACCCATGAATTGTCTTTAAGAGCCATATGAATGTTCTTCGGCTCCTCTTGGGAAATAAAGCAACTATACAAGCACTCGTTCACTATCCCAGTCTTCTCAATCAACACAAATAAACCAATATTCGTTGCTATGCTTCTTCTTGTCTGAACACCTGCAGCAGGATCTCCAAGAATCATGTCAACTGGATGATCTCTATTTGCTCATGTAGTAGCAACAGCATCAACTTCCAAATTGTCACCAAGGTTTGATCCAACCTCCCCCTGAATATGCTGATCCGCAAACGGATTAATGAAATCCTCCCCCTGATTGGGTTAGGGTTCATCGTCACTTGAATCAGTATCAGCAGCATCTTGGGAAGTTTCCGGAGCACCTGTCATATCAACATTCGATCTAGGCATGAACTCGCCTTCATCATCACCAATCACTGTTTGAATAAGCTGAGACTCATCTGCATTGGAAAACTCAGGAATATTAAATGATTTAAAGACACTGTCATAATCATATAATATAGCTGGTCCACTCGTTGACTGTTGAGGTTTGTATGAAGTAATTTCAACATTAAACACAACCTCAATTTTACCAGTTTTTAGATTAAAAACCCTTTTATTCGGTGCGCCAGGTACGTAACCTAGAAAGTAGCCCTCGTCAGCCACCTCACCGAATTTTTGTTTATCTTTATTTCGCACAATGGTGCAAGGTAATCCAAATGGTTCAAAGCCTTCTAAGTTTGGTTTCTTGTTAAACATTAATTCATGACAAGTTTTGTTAAAACGTTTAACAGTCAACACTTTGTTTAGGATGTAGCAAGCTGTATTCACAGCTTCTCCCCAGAAAAGAACTGGTAGCTTAGAATCTGAAAGCATCGTCCTAGCGGCTTCAATCAACGTCCTGTTTTTCCTCTCAGCAACTCCATTCTGTTGAGGCGTATAAGGAGCAGAATATTGATGTTCAATTCCCTTGCGAAGACAATAGAGATCCAGAATACGATTCTTGAACTCCGTGCCATTATCACTCCTTATCCTCTTGATCTTTGCATCATGGACATTTTCCAATTTTGTAAAAAGATCTATCAGCATCTCTGCCATCTCATCTTTTGTACCTAAAAAGAAAACCCATGAGTAACGTGAGTAATCATCAGTGACAACTAAACAATAGTACTTTCCACCTATGCTCCTCACGTTCACTGGACCGAATAAATCCATGTGAAGTAATTCGTAAGGGGCATCTATGGAATTTACTGTTTTAGATTTATGAGGTTTCTTGTGTTGTTTTCCCTTTTGACATGGAAGACATTTGTCTTCCACTTGAAACCTCCGCAATGGAACCCCTTTCACTAGCTCATTTTTAACAAGATAGTTCATTTTGCGATAGTGAATATGGGCCATGCGTCTGTGCCACAACATCGATTCAGCTTCAGATGCTTTTGATAGTAAACACGCCACCACTGCAGTTGGATCCTTAGCACCCATGTCCATGACGTAAGTGTCATTTCTCCTTGGCGCGCGCATCATTATCCAATCGTCCGGTATCTTCAAACCTGGTTTCAACACTAAAGCTTCATTCTTGGTAAAATGGACCGAGTGACCCTTGTCGCAGACTTGTGACACGCTCATAAGATTATGTTTAAGCTGCTCAACATAGTTCACTTTGTCCAGTGTGATCTTCCCATTGGTCACCTTTCCTCGACCAGTAATTCTACCACCTTTCACACCCGCAAAATTCACATGTCCTCCATCATAATCTTCAAATTCAGTCAACAACCGCGCATCCCCCGTCATGTGCCTGGAGCAGCCACTATCAACATACCACAAGTTGATAATCCTCCTTAGCAGCTCCTGCACACACCAACCAGAAAATTAGTTAGATTGGGGGACCCAAGCCTTAATGGTCTTGGGTCGTCCAAATTCACCAACCACCGGAACATCCATCCAATATCCATTACTCCTAGCTGGAGTCTTGGATCGTAGACCTGTTGGAAATTGATTTTGACTTCCACTAGGTCTTTGGTCCTGAGGGTTCCTATGTGTGTTTGGACTATTTGACCTTTGAAAATTTTGATTTTGATTCCAAGAAGCATTATAGTTATAATTTCTAAAGCCATTGTTATAAAAATTTCGACCACCATTATTTTGGTATCGATTTTGATATGGACCTTGACTTCTGAAATTATTTGTATTTTGATTGTTCATTCTTGGTGAACTGCTTCTAGGTCTCTCAAATCTGCCTGGTGGAGATTTAGGCTGAAATCTAGGTTGATTTCTTTGAAAACGAGGAACTTGTGGAGTTCCTTTTTCAGCCTTAACCTCACCAACAACAACTGTTTCTGGTTGCTTAGGAGCAGATTTCTTTGGAGAGTTGGATTCTCTCTCCTGCTTATCACCATTTTTCTCTGGTGACTTCTCTCTCTTCCTCTCATTCACCTGTGCTTCATTCGTTTTGTTAGGACAGCAGCTAGCTACATGTCCTTTGGTGTGACATTTGAAGCAAGACATCCTTTTCGAAGACTTCTTATCTGAAGCCTTTGAACTAGATTCAGGTTTTGATGATGATGCCACAGAAGGATTTGGTTCAGTTTGCTTTATTTCAGAATTTTCTTTGTTTTTATTCTTAGCAAACTCTACGTTCGATTCATTTTCAATAACAGCTGTTTTGTTTTTCATGTCACTTCCTTGAACAAAACTAATCTTTTTAACAGAAGTTGAGTTTTTATTCCTAGGATGTGAAGTTTTTGTTTTCAAAATAGGTTTGCTGTTATTATCCTTCTTGGCCTCATCTCTCTCAGACTCATCTCCTCGACCTGCTGTGGAACTACTCGGTGCTGTTGACATGAAATTTGTTAGCTCATCTTCATTAGGTAGGAATGAATAATCATGACTAAGAGGAGGTGGGACTTCATTAAAGCCTTGGAATCCCACACTAGTCTTGTCATTACTCTTCTTTAACCCACCCATCATATATTTCATAACAAAAGCAGAATCCCTGAATTGACCCAATTTCTTTTCAAGTTCAACAATTCTGAGTTGAGCATCTGACAACTCTTTGTTTTTATCAGAAATTTCTTTTGTTTTCTCAGCCATCATGTCATGAGCTAAGTCAATGACTTGAAGTTTTTCATTTAATTTGCAGGTTACGGCATCAAGTTCACTTTCATAACCTTTTATTTTCTTCAAGTATGACGTTTCATTTCTTTTAGCAAAAAAGTTTGATTCTTTAATGTTAGACATCTCACTTACCAAACTTTTGTTTTGTGCTGACAACCTGTCAACCTCACCCTGTAGTTCACGACATTTTAAACACACAGAATTAGATTTTACCTCTCCTGTCTGTTTGTCAAGGTTGGCCATTAGAGCTGCAAGCTGAGCTTCCAATTGTTTATACTTTGCATCCTTTTCCTCAGCTTCTCTTTCATATTCAGACTTTTGTTTTTCATTTTCAGCACCTGTTGTCTGATCAACCTTCTTTTCTTCAACTCTATTCTCTACCTTCACCTCAGCATCCACCTTCACATCAGCATCCACCTTCACATCAGCATCATCTACTTTAGCTTCACCATCAACGACTGGAGTAATCTCTGCCATGAATGCTTGAGTGGCATTCCCATCACTTTCTAAGTGAATGCTCCAATCATATGAACCCTCTCTTGCAGTAGAGATCAACGCCTTTGAGCTAGAGTTGTTTGATGCATTCCTGTTGTTTGAACTCTGGCTCGAATTATCTTGCTTTTGTTTCTGACATTCCCTAGCAAAGTGCCCATAACTTTGACAATTAAAGCACCTCACTTTGGTCTTGTCAAAACCAACACTCCTTCCCATAAACTTTCTTCCTGTTCTGTTCATGAACCTTTTCACACGCCTAGAAATCATGGCCATTTGCCATTGCAAATCCATCTCTTCAAGATCATCAGGGTCAATCTGATCATAGTCTTCATCTAAAGTAGCAGGATCAGAAATCTTTCCCTGAATATAGTTTTCATAGGAAGCAACAAACGAAGCAAGTAGAGCCAGATGCTCTTCAGCAGACTTCACACTCATTGGCATTGACTTAGCAGAAGTACTCTGCTTAGAGGTTGATGTATTCTTTACTCCTGATGATCCTCCTGAAGCAGCAACGAAATACACATCACCATCCTGATTCACCATGACCTGCTCATTCTCACATGATAAAAACGCAGTAGCAGAGTCGCTAGAAGCGTTGTGAGATGAAGAAGATGTAAGCCCATTGTAAACAGCCGGATCTTGAACCTGATCATATCCAGTATCTTTCTTCTTCATGCTGAGCTCATAAGCTCTCAACTTTCCTACTACCTCTTCAAGATCTTTTGTTTCATAATCTGCTTCACCCTTGATCATTAAAGTGTAGATATCCCACTTAGTAGGCAAAGCATCTAGCAGCTTGTCATTCTTCTCTACGTCAGAGTAGCAATCAACCATCAGTTTTTCAGATTCATCCATCTTGTCATAAGAAATCACTTTTGTCCTTCCTTCAACACGACGTGTAGGAGCAATGTATCCATCTATAATACAATACCACATTCTGGTATCTTCGCTCTTCACAACCAATTCAAACTCCTCCTTCCAGACAGCATAATCGTTAACATTTGTAAGCTTTGGCCACTTCTCGACATTGTCCACTTTAATCATCTTTAAACATGTTTAACTGTAACCGTACTGATAAAACCGTACAATATTTCTCCGAAAACAGTGGTTACCAAATTACACCTTTAGAATCGTCTCGAAAAGACGAATCTAATGATATATAATGTCAAAAACCGATTTCGGGATTTTTTTTTTTTTTTGTCCTAAAAATCACACGAATCTAACGGCGCAAACGGTTCTGTCAAACGAGGTACAGATCAATTTCTATTTGCAAAACACTGAAAAAATTCCGACGCTTGCCAACTGAAATTCCACCTCTTAACTTTGCTATTAAATTCGCTGGTTTTCACTTAATTTCGCTGGTTTATCAGTTAAATTCGCTGGGCAATTTCGCCGATATGTTAACTTTGCTGGTCAAATTCGCTGTCAATTTCGCTCAGATTAATTTCGCCGGGTAACCAGTTCGCTATTATAACGACTGGTAAAATCGCTGAAACCGTGATAATTTCGCTGTGGAAACTAACACGATTACCAAAGTCGCCTTTGGATTTAAGTTCGCCGATCACCAAGAAATTTCGTCCCAAATTCGCTGGTAAATATGCTGGTCAGTCAGCAAATTTAATCAAATTCGCCAAACTAGTATGGAAATCCAATCTTTTCGAAATTTTGAAGATCTTATCTCCTCTCCAACACAAATCTGCAAAATCAAACAAGCAAATCAGTCAACTTTTGATAAAAATTTTGATGAACTTAATGAAGAACACGAAGAACAGTCTTCGAATCTTCAAGTGGTTCCAGCCAAAATCCTTCAAACAATCAACCGAATCTTTCCAGAAATCCTGCAAAACACCAAATAAACAAAACAGAAGATCAAAACTGCCAAAAATTTCGAAAATTTTTATCAACCAACACAAAAATTTCGAAAATTTTGCAAACCCTAATTTTCAGGTTTCACAAAAAAAATCGAAATCACTCCTGTTTCTGCAGCAAACAATTCTGAACCAAGCCTTCAAGAGCCTAATGCTCTGATACCAATTGTAGGTCCCCTTGATGTATGGATCTTCACAGAATCGTCTATCTAACCTAGAGTGCGGAATCCTCTAGATCAGATTGTAGCAGAAAACGTGTAGAACACCAAATCACTTTCAATCCGGGTTTTCTATTGATTATCAAACCAAAGTATTACAATCAATCAAAACCCTAATCCTCTCTCTCTCAAATTCGTCCAAAGCCTATTGCCTCTTACGAATTTCTCACACACAAACTGTTTTGGCTGATTAACCTAAACCCTAATGTCTAACCTTGTTTATATAACACAAGGTTCACAACTGGGCTAGGTCAAACAACATGGGCTGCGAATTGGACAGGCCCAATTCGCCCCCCATCACCCAATCCTTTGGGTTTAGTTAGCCCAAACATTACAACTAACTATTACAAAGCTAAACCCGCTAACTGTTTATCGTTTAACTAATGACAAGATATCCAAAGACCAAATCTAAGTTGTTGTCACAAACATGCACCAACAGGTTTCAAAACCTTCTGTTCCTGGGGCTTGACTTTGACTGGAATCTTTGCCGTTTTCTGAGAATTAACCCTCAAACTTTCACTAGATTTCCTTGGGCAATCTCTGGCAATGTGACCTTTGATGTTGCAATTAAAGCACCTCCTGGTCTCATAACTCCAATACCGGCAGTTAACAGCAATGTGTCCATGATAGCCGCAGTTGTAGCACACTCTGTTATCGTACCTATCACCATTTTTAGTCCAAACACTCAGATCAAAACATTGTTTGGCTTGGTGATACTCTTTTCTCAAATCTGATGAACTTAGCTTTTGAGCACTATGGTTGGATGATCGATCTGATGACCTTTTACTTTCCTTTTGTTTCTGTTCCACTTTCTTCTTCAAAGGTTTCTTTTTAGAACATTCACCTTTTTCAGTCGATTGTAGAACAGATTTCTGAGATTTTTCTTTTAAATTTAAAACCAATTTTTGTTTTTCAATTTTAACCTTTTTATCATCAGATTTTTCATCACAACCTTCAACTTTGACATTGTCAAAATTTGTGACATTGTCACTTATTGGAACTGAATTGATTGGTTTTGGACAGGGAAATTTTAAATTGTCTGATTATGTCACAAAACCTATCAATTTCTTCTCAAGTTCATCAATCTTGCTTCTGGAATTCTCAGCTTCTTTTTCAAACTGAGAAATTCTTTCAAGATGAGACTTGATTGAACTTTCATTTTCATTTTTCAAATTTTCAAGAACAGATTTTTCATTCATCAGAACTTTTATCTGTTCCTGAAATTTTGATTCATTCGCTTTCAGATTTTTATTTTCAAGCTTAATCCAGAAATCCTCATCTTCTGACGATTTCTGTTTGTTTTCAAAAACCTTTACATTTTCTTTCAACTTCTTGTTTTCAAATGTCAAACTGTTCAAATTACTTAACAGTTTGTCATTTTCAGCTTTCAGGTTTTTGCAATTTTCCTGAACCATAAGAATCTGTTTATCATCAGCTTGCTTTATATCTTTCAACTTCTAGATCTCCAATGCTAAACTTTCCGCATCTTTGATGAGTTTGTCATTATCAGTCTTGAAGCTGTCACATTTTGAGCATGCTGATGCAGAACTTGAAGATCCAACTTCTACAGATTCTTCATTCTTTGGAGTATCCTTTGTTTCCTTCTTGTAAGTACCTGCACAAACAATTTTTACAAAATCAAGAGGTTTTAAATTTTCATCAATATAACATCCTCTTTTATAATCATATCTCATGTTTTGTTTTGCACCATAACATATACAAATTCTTTTGTCAATTTCAGTAATCACATCCAAATTGATTTTGTCTAGATTTCCCAGATTCAGTTTTTCTAGATTCTCTTTTACTCTATTCATCAATATCTTCTTTTTATCGAGATTTTTATAATAACATTTTTGAAGTTTATTGATGAAATCAGATGGATGTAATTTCGAGAATTTAGGTTTTTGTTTTAACTCCTTTAAAACATCATCCCATTCAGCAGGTAAAGCAGCCTCCAACTTTAATGTCTGCTCAGTATCTGTCAAATTTATATCAAATGAATTTAACTTCTCCATCATATAATCGAATCTTTTTTCCATCTCTTTCAAACTCTCATTCTGTTGACAAGCAAAATTTTCAAGTCGGAGAGTCCAAATATGTTTATCATCTTGATCAACAGACCTCGTAAGATATCTCCTAAAATTATTTATCTTTCCAACAAAATCATTCTCCTTTTCGTCAAATATCATCGTAATTTTTCAAAATATCCAACACGTATTAGTTGACTAATAAGCGAACCAACTGTTGGTCAGATAAGCGGTCCAAACTAACTGTCCAAATAAGCGGTCCACACTTAGTCCAAATAAGCGGTTCAAATGTGAATGTCCGTTCGAGCGGTTCAACACTATCCGTTCGAGCGATCCAAGATTGTTGAATGAACGATCCAAAAAAAAAACGTATCAGCGGTCCAACACTGACAATTCGAGCGGTCCAAACACTAAGTCTTGTTCAAGCGGTTCACCCTCTATTAATTTGGAGCGATCCCAATATATGATTTATGAGCGGTTCAAGGTGGTCCGAATGGGCGGTCCAAGAATTAAGCAATTTCGAGCGGTCCAAGATCAATTTGTTTCGAGCGGTCCAGAACAAATCAGAAACGCGGTCCACTTTCGGACATCATTTTGACCCTTAAAAACTTCGAATTTTTGCTTCAAACTTTCCAGGGTTTGTCTAAACACAATTTCGCACAATCTGTGAAAAATTGAGCAAATTCCGACCGTGAAATCTTCCCGAATCAGAAAAAGAAGGTGTAGAAGTGAGAATTTCGAGCGAAATCGAGCTAAACGGTAAGAACTCTTCCTCCTGGGCTCTGATGCCACATGTAGGATCGTTTGCTGACCCGATGAGTCCTTCATAAGAGGTCTTAGACTAATCCAGAGGCGGAATTCATTGAATTAGTCTTCGTAAAGCTTGATATCACTCTTTAATGTCTCCTGTATTGATTATATATCAGATTACAAGATCGTGGAGACAATCGGACAGGGCTTTGCCTTTACACCTTAAAAACACACACATAAGTTCTACCTGGAACCGCTCATATGACCCTATATATAGGGATTATGGGCCGCTCATATGGACAAGTCCATATGAGCGATCCACACATATTGACAGATGAGCGATCCACTAGACTGCCATAAAAGCGACCCACCTATAGTACCTTATAAGCGGCCCTAAACAATACTAGATTTCTCGTTTACCATTCACAATACAATCAGCCCTATCCTAAGACTCGAACTAAGATGTAGTCGACAGACAACTGCACCAACAAAACTAATAATCCGGTGCTATTCAAGTTGTATTCACTTTAAACTTGCTGTTTTATTGATATCGAACACGATTACACGGTTTGACAGCACTTCGGCAGAGTACCGGAACAATTACACCTTCAACTATGTGTTTCTCCAACGTTCTGAATCGCTCAAGCAACCACCTATATATAGTAGTTCATGGTTCGCTTATATGGACCACCATATAAGCGATCCTGACCTATGTACATATAAGCGATCCAAACAAGACCAAATGAGCGAACCCGACATTTCCTAATAAGCGATCCTAACCTAAAATATGACACATGAGCAAACCTAGGCTATGTATACATAAGCGAACATATACAAATCACTGTTTCTAGGTTTATGTGCCATATCCGATCGCTTTATCTCGAAGACTCGATGTAAGACGTAGTTGACAGACGTAGGTGCACTAACAAATATTGGCATCCTACCTATAGAGGATGGCCGTACATATCCTACCCAAGGAGGAGATGTAGATTCCGTTTTAACATTCTTTAACCCATTCCCAACCACCAGGAATCGAATGCCTTAGAAAGTGTGTGAACTCACCTTGATTTGCTCGGTTTGATTCTCAAATATAGCTAACAGTCAAGGTCGGTCAATCACATCCTAATATGATTACCAGTTAGTCATTTAATGGTTTTAAAATAGAGCACAAAGTTCCTACACGTATCTTTCACATAACATGCATTATTTTAACGGTTTATGCCCATATAAACTCCCCATCCATTCCCGTTCACAAATAAACATACGATATTGCACATAACACTTTTATTGACACATATCATGTTAGATCATTCACATATAACATACTCGACACTTAGACACGCAAATTACTACTTATGTCATTTCAACTTAAATATCCAAAACTGGGCTGTTTTCGAGCATTTTAAGAAAAAATAGTTATCTTATTTCAAAAATTCCCAACTTTTTACAGAAGGTGCTAAACGATCTAAATATTATTGCGTAAAAGTATCGGGATCTAATTCATCACCAATATTTTATTAAAAATCATTTTCCGGACTGCACTTAGATTTATCTTTTTCTGACTACCGTCCACGGAATAACTCATTAAAAATTCATTGTAAGTCGTATTGACGAAATTCCAGTGGGACAATTACTAGGACATCAGTGTCAATCCACAGTACAAATTTCATGATCTAAATCTACCCAGGTTTCAAGTTATGTGGAAAAATATAACACCCATTCACTGCTGTAAAAACTCAGCTTTAGCTGCTATTACGAATCGGGTCTTTAAAAAATAGTAACGAAGTCCAAAAATTATGATTACAGTGCCATTAGAACCGTATTTCATAATACATAAATCTAGACTTCAGAAAATACATTTTTCGTTAAGTTACAGTCCTGTTACAGCCAACTGAAGTTGGCTGTAATTACCAAACAGCCTACTGTTTCAGCTTCTAACTTTCTAACTTGTGTAAGATGATTCCGTTAACATGTTTAGTGATTACAACAACATCAAACATCAATATTAACAAGTAAATCAGCAAGAAATCAACAAGAATCATAGCAACATCATATTAACATTATATTTCAACCATATTTCATCACAAAGTTTGTTTATATGCAAGACTTTGTTCATGGTTCTTTAGTGTTCATGGATTCTCATCATCAAAAAACTATTAACGACTCTAATAACATGAAGAACGAACGGATCTAAGTTCTTACCACTAGTTCAAGACAGTGTTGTAAAAGTCGCTAGGCGGTCTCTAGTCAGCCGACTGGGGAGTTGGGAGTAATCGGAGTACTCGGAGAGTACTCGGGGAGTACGCGGACATGGTAACTATAAAGAAAATTAACTGTTATATATTATACATATGTTAAAATAAGCATAATTCCTGTCAACTGAGTATAATTTAAAATGAAACGCGTTTAAATTCAAATATTCTGAATACAAGTCCGAGTAGTCCGAGTACAAGGTCGAGTAGTCCGAGTACAAGGCCGAGTTGGCAGATTTTGACCGATTTTGACTAATTAAAAGTCAACAAACCACGTTGACCGCCTAGACCGACTAGGCCGACTCTTTCCGATTACGTCCAACTAGGCGCCGAGTTTGACCGAGGCCGACTAATTGAGTCCGCCTAGGAGGAAGTCGCCTCGGAGGGGTTCCAAGGACCGAGTACTCGGCCTTGGAATCCGACTTTTACAACACTGGTTCAAGACTATGGAAGTACGAGTGTAGACAAGTGGCGGTTAAAAGCGAATAGAGAAGGTCCTTGATGATTCGAAAGCTCCACACTTCTTGATTCACCTTGGTGCACCTTGGGATGCTTGTAGATTGGAAGAAGATGAACAAATGATGGTGATGGTGTGGTGCTTTAGGGTTTGGCCGAACAAGAGAAAGGAGGGAGAGAGATGAGTGTTGTGATGGTGATGATAAGGATGAGTGGTTAAGACCTTTGGTGCCTCTTTATAAACCATGTTCACCATTTAACCATTGTGCAACATGTTCTAATATCCACCAACATAATCTAGTTAAATAATGAAAGAAAATCAATAGGTGGGGTCCTTGTTCATAACCGGTTTTGAGGGGGGGTATTGGTTGGGTCTCAAGTATTGGTTACTAGTTTAGTTACAAATCTAGTTAGGAAATTAAGTATCTAGTTTGTGTTTTATGGTGTGTTATATAATATATAGTGTGTTAGGGTGTTCGTGGACCCTAACTAGCTCAGAACATAAAAACAATATGTCTGACAATATTTTCATGTTCCGAGTAATGTCCGGTTGTTCGGTTTGACACTGTTCCGTTAAAGTGCTTAACTAATCCGTAAAGCGTCCTATATATATATATATACATATATATATATATATATATACATATATATATATACATATATTTGTAACGTTTTTAATTTTCAACACACAGGAAAGCATACCGGACTGTTTAGTAACTTTCCTGTATACTACTAGTGTGTTAATAAGCGCATGTAAATATAATACAGAAATTAGAGAGCAGTTAAGTAATTCCACACAGTTGTCAAACACTTTAATTATCAATAATAAATTGTACGGAATACATGGGATTTTGAGGGTTGTCACATTCTCCCCCTGTTAAGAAAATTCTGTCCCGAAATTTAGCACGTGGTTACTGAGGAAGCTAGTTAAGTTGCGTTGGTTTCCTGGTTTTCTTGCGGTGTCACATCATCCCCCCATTGATTTGGAATTTCGTCCCGAAATTCTGCAGTAGCTTCAGCCTCTGTAGTGGTTGCATTTTTCTTAAACAGTTGGGGATACTTGAGTTTCATTTGGTCTTCTCGTTCCCAGGTGTACTCTGGGCCACGACGGGAATCCCAACGAACTCGGACAAGAGGTATTCTGGTGCGCTTGAGAATCTTAACGTCTCGGTCAGTGATCTCTAATGGTTCTTCGACGAATCGCAGCTGGTCGTCGATAGTGAGCTCTTTGAGAGGAATTATGAGGGTCTCGTGCTTCATATATCACAAGCTCGCGTAAGTCGAACCAGGATGTACTAAATGACGAGACTTATGTGCTTCATATATCACAAGCTCGCGTAAGTCTCCATACAGTGGAACCCAGATGTGTCCGTTAACATAGTAGGCGTCGTTATCCTTTTGTTCTAGACGCTGCCTCAATCCTCGTAGGGACTCAGCCCTGATGTTCTCTGCCTTCAATGCTTCAACCTGAGCATCGCGAATCTGATCGGGAAGGTTAAATTGGATGGTAAGCTGTAAACCACGCACACGCCTAGGTATAGTATCCTTTCGGCTGAGGGCGTCAGCCACAACATTGGCTTTGCCCGGATGATACTTGATCGCACATTCGTAATCATTCAAGAGTTTGACCCATCGGCGTTGTCGCATGTTCAATTCTTTTTGCTTGAAGATATGCTCGAGACTCCTGTGATCGGTGTAAATGGTGCACTTGGTACCGTACAGGTAATGTCTCCATATCTTAAGCGCGAAAACAACTGCTCCCAGTTCCAGATCATGGGTAGTGTAGTTCCTTTCGTGAACTTTAAGTTGGCGCGATGCGTAGGCAATGACCTTGTCACGTTGCATCAATACGCAACCAAGTCCTTGGATGGAAGCGTCGCAATAAACCACAAAATCATCTGTGCCTTCAGGCAATGAGAGGATAGGCGCACTACAAAGTCTATCTTTTAAGTGCTGAAACGCAGATTCCTATGCATCACCCCAACGATAGGTGACACCCTTATGAGTCAGTGAAGTGAGAGGTTGCGCAATCTTTGAGAAATCTTTGATGAATCTTCGGTAACATCCTGCCAAACCCAAGAATTGGCGGATTTCTATTGGTGTACGGGGTGCAGGCTAGTTCTTGACCGAATCAACCTTGGATGGATCTACATGAATCCCATCCTAGTTTACCACATGGCCTAGAAAGTGGACTTCGCGAAGCCAGAAGTCAAATTTTGAAAACTTGGCATGCAACTGTTCTTTTCGAAGAAGTTCCAAAATAAGCCTCAGATGTTGCTCTTGTTCCTCCCGACTCTTAGAATAAATCAGGATTTCGTCGATGCATACTATGACAAATTTATCCAGGTAAGGCTTGCACACTCGGTTCATGAGGTCCATGAAGACCGCTGGTGCATTCGGTAATCCGAAAGGCATAACCAGAAACTCATAATGGCCATAACGAGTTTTGAACGCTGTTTTGGAGACGTCCTCCTCCCGGAACCTCAACTGATGGTAGCCCGATCTCAAATCAATCTTAGAGTAATAACTCGACCCTTGCAACTGGTCGAATAAGTCATCAATGCATGGAAGAGGATAACGATTCTTCACGGTCACCTTGTTGAGTTCGCGGTAGTCAATACATATTCTGAAGGTACCGTCTTTCTTCTTTACAAAAAGCACTGGAGCTCCCCAAGGCGAAGAGCTAGGACGTATAAAACCCTTTTCCAAGAGTTCTTGTAGTTGCGTGGACTGTTCTTCAAGTTCCGATGGAGCTAGACGATAGGGTGCTCGAGCTATGGGCGCTGCTCCAGGAGCTAGCTCGATTTGAATCTCGACTTGGTGATGAGGCGGAAGACCAGGTAATTCCTCAGGAAATACCTCAGGAAAATCACGTACAATAGGTGTGTCTTCTATCTTCCTTTCTTTCGCGGCTCTATCAGAAACGATGGCTAGAATAGCGGTGTGGCCCTTGCGCAAACACTTCTGGGCCTTAAGGAAAGAGATGATGCCTACAACAGCACCACTCTTGTCGCCACGAATCATGAGGGGTTCTTTATCAGAACCAGGGATACGGACGATTTTCTCTTTACAAATAATATCCGCTTGGTGTTGAGATAACCAATCCATCCCAATGACAACGTTAAAACTACCCAGAACGATAGGGATGAAGTTGATAGAAAAGGTCTGATCGGCAAGGACAAGCTTGCAACCCTTAACTATATGTGTGGCCTCTAAACTTTTTCCATTTGCTAACTCTACGATGTGCTTGGTGTTTAATAGTGTTGGAGTACGCTTAAGCATATGACTAACTTTTAAGGACCCGTAGCTACTATAGGCACACGAATCGAATAAAATAGTAACAAAGATATCATCCAGAAGAAACTTACCCATCACAATGTTGGGATCGTTCCTTGCTTCACCCTGACCAATCACGAACACCCGACCTTAGGCACCATTGCCATTATTGTTACCTCTGTTGTTACCTCCGTTGTTGCCTCCGTTGTTATTTCCATTGTGGTTCCCGTTTCTTTGGTTGTTGTTCTGATTTTGGTTCAGCTGGGGGCAGTGCCTCTTAAAGTGGCCTTCAGCGCCACACTGAAAGCATCCTTTATTGCCCTGATGCTGTTGCTGCTGGTGGTTCTGTGGAGCTTGTTGTTGTTGGCGATTATGGTTTGCAGGACGCGGGCTCCTGCAATCCTTAGCTTCGTGACCTAGCTTGTGACATCTCTGACAACGACCCTTGTTGCACTGCCGCTATGGTGCAGATTACATCGATTGCACTTAGGGTGATTTCCCTTGTACCCACCCTGACATTGATTCCCAGAAGACTGCTGACCGGGGCTCCTGTACTCGTCTGTCTTTCGCTGCTGGGATTGAGTTGAAGCAGAACCCTTACCCAAATTTCCATCCCACTTGCGCTTATTATCAATGGGAGTATCAGAAGTGGTAGCGCTAATACGCTTGGGCAGCCTGTTCTGCTCAACTTCCTGATCGGTGAGACGATGAGCCAACTTGACGACTTGCTGAATGGTGCCAAGATTAGCTGAGGTTACTTGGCTTTGAATTTCTGGCACCAAGCCCTTGAGGTACAGTTCGATACGCTTGACAGGAGGATCCACCATAGTAGGGCACAAGATGGCTAGCTCATTTGACCTCTTCGTGTATGCCTCGATCTCAGACCCCGTCATCTTCAAATTGAAAAATTCCACCTCCAGCTTGTGGATGTCGTCACGACTGTAGTACTCCTCTTTAATCAGGTCTTTGAAACTGTTCCATGGGGTGGCATTAGCACCCGCCAACCAAGGCAGTTGAACGTGTTCCTTCCACAAGGTTAACGCAGCACCTTCGAGTGTTCCAGTTGCATATTTCACCCTACGATCTTCAGGGCATTCACACATTTCGAAAATAGACTCGAGCTTCTCGAACCAGTGAAGAAGACCTACAGCTCCTTCTGTGCCGCTGAAAGTACTAGGTCGGCAATCCATGAAGGTTTTGAATGTGCACACAGGAGGCTGAGCATGTTGACTTGTTACGCAAGAATAAAAGACAAGGTTAAGCATGAGGGTTGGTTTACGAAGGTATTTCATAATACATAAATCAAGACTTCAGAAAATACATTTTTCGTTAAGTTACAGTCCTGTTACAGCCAACTGAAGTTGGCTGTAATTACCAAACAGCCTACTGTTTCAGCTTCTAACTTTCTAACTTGTGTTCGATGATTCTGTGAACATGTTTAGTGATTACAACAACATCAAACATCAATATTAACAAGTAAATCAACAAGAATCATAGCAACATCATCTTAACATCATATTTCAACCATATTTCATCACAAAGTTTGTTTATATGCAAGACTTTATGGTTCTTTAGTGTTCATGGATTCTCATCATCAAACAACTATTAACCACTCTAATAACATGAAGAATGAACGGATCTAAATTCTTACCACTAGTTCAAGACTAGGAAAGTTCGAGTGTAGAAAAGTGGCGGTTAAAAGCGAATAGAGAAGGTCCTTGATGATTCGAAAGCTCCACACTTCGTGATTCACCTTGGTGCACCTTGGGATGCTTGTAGATTGGAAGAAGATGAACAAATGATGGTGATGGTGTGGTGGTTTGGGGTTCGGCCGAACAAGAGAAAGGAGGGAGAGAGATGAGTGTTTTGATGGTTATGATAAGGATGAGTGTTTAAGACCTTTGGTGCCTCTTTATAAACTATGTTCACCATTTAACCATTGTGCATCATGTTCTAATATCCACCAACATAATCTAGTTAAATAATGAAGGAAAATCAGTAGGTGGGCTCCTTGTTCATAACCGGTTTTGAGTGGGGGGGGGGGGGTATCGGTTGGGTCTCAAGTATTGGTTACTAGTTTAGTTATAAATCTAGTTAGGAGATTAAGTATCTAGTTTGTGTTTTATGGTGTGTTATATAATATATAGTGTGTTAGGGTGTTCGGAAACCCTAACTAGCTCAGAACATAAAAACAATGTGTCTGACAATATTTTCATGTTCCGGGTAATGTCCGGTTGTTAGTTTCGACACTGTTCCGTTAAAGTGCTTAATTAATCCGTAAGGCGTCCTATATATATATATATATATATATATATATATATATATATATATATATATATATATATATATATATATATATATATATATATTTGTATGGTTTTTAATTTTCAGCACTCAGGAAAGCATACCAGACTATTTAGTAACTTTCTTATATACTACTAGAGTGTTAACAAGCGCATGTAAATATAACACAGAAATCAGAGAGCAGTTATATAATTCCACACAGTCGTCAAACACTTTAATTGTCAATAATAAATTGTACGGAATACATGGGATTTTGAGGGTCGTCACATACGATATTCGTTCTTCAAAATCGTTTTACTCTAAAACGTGTGACTTATCAAATTCATATACTTTCAGCTAAAATATATATTTTATATTAAAAGGAATGTTTTATTTCGAAAACATTATTAAACCCTTTTAACGACGTGTTCCACCCCCAAATTATATATAAAACAGTAAAAAGAGGGGTTTAGTGACACCCACCTTTGGGTGCATATTTTAATACCGCAATCCCAGAGATTGATTATATATGTCATAATATGGGAACAATTCTAAATCAATATACATTTAATCACAAAATTCCTAAGTTTCTTGGTTTCTTATAATTATCACATAACTTTGAGATTTTCTCGAAAAGTTGTCATTTTTTATTATGTTGGCACGTTAATATATATGAGTCCATATATATATATATATATATATATATATATATATATATATGGGAGGTTCATTTGAGAAGAAAATTAAATTGAGAAGAAAAAGAACAAAGGGTACAATTGTAAAACATTAAATAGTTTTTCTTTCATCTCATTTATTATTATTTTTGACTAATTAATTAGTCATAAAAACTATCATCCTCCACATTAAAATTTATCCTACACGTTTTTGAAATTTATCCTACACATACTGAAATTTATCCTACACAACTCGTAATTCAACCTACACACCACATAATTTATCCTACAGTTTAAATTAAATTTTTCTTCTTTGAATATTTTTTTTTAAATAAGTTACAAATTTAATTTAGTTAGCTATTAAAAAGGAAAACTAACAATTAATGATCTATCTAATTTTACCAATATACCCTTACACCCATATTAAATACAAAAATTAAATGAAGTAAAATGAAGCATTCTTATTGGTTGAAATTTGTTCTTTTTTATTCTTACAAAAAATTTCTTCTCATTTGAACTCTCCACTATATAAAATTTGAACCCTCCACTATATAGGGGAAGGTTCACATGAAGGG
Source organism: Helianthus annuus (assembly GCF_002127325.2). Classification (NCBI taxonomy): domain Eukaryota; kingdom Viridiplantae; phylum Streptophyta; class Magnoliopsida; order Asterales; family Asteraceae; genus Helianthus; species Helianthus annuus. The sequence continues at coordinate 29,019,420 of NC_035441.2, read as the reverse complement.
TTCAAATGAGAAGAATTTTTTTGTAAGAAGAAAAAAAGAAGAAGTTTCAACCAATAAAAATGCTCCATTTTACTTTATTTAATATTTGTATTTAATTTTAATATAAGGATATATTGGTATACTAAGATAAATCATTCATTTGTATTCTTCCTATTTAATAACTAATTAAATTAAATTTGTAACTCTTTTTCAAAATATATATATTTTTCCAATTTAAAAAAACAACTTAATTTAAAGTGTAGAATAAATTACTAGTTGTGTAGGATAAATTACGAGTTGTGTAGGATATATTTCGAGGTGTGTAGGATAAATTTCGACTGTATAGGATAAAATTTTATAAGGTGTAGGGTATATGTAGGAAAGTTTTGATATGTGTAGGTTTTGTATATTATATATAGGATAATTAATTACTATTTGACTAATTAATTAAAGAGAGAAAAATTAATGATATGAGTTATAAATGAAATAGTATTTTACTAATATGTCCTTTCTTCTTTTTCTTCTCACATTTTCTTCTCAAATGAACATTCCCCTATATATATATATATATATATATATATATATATATATATATATATATAGGGCTTGGTTATATAAGAAACCCCTTCTTTTTAAGAAAACTATGGAAACCCATTCTGAACCATTGATTAGCTTACATCTAGGTTGATCAAAGGCCATGAATATTTTGGTATTAATAAAAATAAAAGGAAATAGAAAAGCCTGCCAATTTGTACCATCCAAGGGCATTTTTGGTATGTAACATACGCATTGGGAAGACAGAAACTTTATTTCTCTTACACACATCAACTTTATTTCTCTTACACACATGTTATCTCTCTCTCCTCTCACCTCTCTCCTCTCTCCTCTCTCTTCAATCAAGAACATGATGAACACCAAACACAAATTTCTATCTTCAAGTTCAGATCTATGTCGTATGAAAGAAAAAATGTTTGAAGATTGTTGTTTTAGAGAGAGAACGACGGCAGGATGAAGGTTTTTAGAGAGATGAATTTTTTTGTTTTAGAGAGAGAAACAACAATCTTCATCATGTTCATCTATAACACCAAGAACACACATACAAGTGTGTGAGAGAGAAGAAGTTTGAAGTATGTTGTTTTAGAGAGAGAACGATGACACACGCACAAGTGTGTGTGTGAGAAGAAGGTTTGAAGATCTTCTTCATGTTCATCGGACGGTTATAGATCCGGTAAGTGTTCTTGAAATATCATTTCACACTTGATTTTTTGTTGAAATGGTTATTAATATGTTTTTGTGTGCTGAAAGTGTTTTAGTAATGGTTGTTAATATGATTTTGTATTTTAAACAAATCAAAAACTTTAGGATGAGATTTTGAACTGGTTTTTTTGTTGGTTTGGTTGCTTGTTAGGGGCTTTTAATCTTAACAGTAGCTGTTTTTTTGTTGGTTTGGGTTGCTTGTTTGGGTTTTTGATCTGAATAGTAAGTGTTTTTTTGTTTGGTTGTTTAATTCACAGACCCAGGCCCATAACATGTGTTAAGCCCCCTGTTAGAATGTTATATAACATGTGTTGATTTACAGAAACAAACCCATAAATATATTCAATTGACAAGCTGGATGGATGTAGGCGAAGTTAATACGTGTTCTAGTAATGGTTAATGTTCATGTATTTTAAATAAATCTAAAACTTTAGGATGAGATTTTGAACGGGTTTTCTTGTTGGTTTGGTTGCTTGTTTGGGGCTTTTGATCTTAACAATAATTGTTTTTTTTTTGTTGGGTTGCTTGAATTACAGAGACAGACACATAACATGTGTTAAGCACCTGTTAGAATGATATATAACGTGTGTTGATTTACAGAAACAGATCCATAAAAGATATTCAATTGACAAGCTGGATGGATGAAGGCGACGTTAATGCGAGGACATTGAATAAGTCACATCATTTGGAAAAGAAGTCTTCGTTCATTTATAATATGTGTTGGTGGTTCATGCTGTAATAGAACACCATGATGTAACGTGTAATATGAAACGAGCCATTTATGGTAACACATGTACCGGTAATTTTGGAATATATAATATTGTATTCATGTATAAGCTAGTGGTTTACAAAACACCATGATGTGTATATACTGATCTAACATGTGTTACAATTTGTCTGTTCGGAACATATAATTGCTTAACATGTGACAAGGGTGAAAACAGTCGACGGGGGCGATGAGTTTAATGGGGAGCTTAGTTAATATCGTAATCTTGTTGTAACCCCACTTGTATACCTGAATAAAATGTGTTAATATCGTAACACCGTATACCTGAATAAAATGTGTTAAGCCTCTGTTATACCTGAATACATGAGTATAAGCTAGTGGTTTCCAAAACACCATATGTATATACATACTGTAACATGTGTTAAAGTGACTGAAAATGTATAACGTGTGTTAAGCATCTATTATAACGTGTGTTAAGACTTCCATAATAGATGAATAAACTACAATAGTAACTTAACAACAACAGAGTAAACATGATATAACGTGTTTTAAGCCTCTATTATAACATGTTCCAGAATGGATGCATAAACTTCAATAGTAACTGTAACAGTAGAGGTACAAATACGGGCGCCTCCACCATTATAATCTTGTTGTAACCCGACTTGTATTCATGTATATGAAAGTGGTTTGCAAAACACTATGATGTGCATATACTGATAGTAAAAACGTGTACAAGTTAATATGGAACATATAAGTTAATATCGTAACACCGTATACCTGGGATAAAATGTGTTAACCCTCTGTTATAATCTTGGTTTAACCTAACATGGTGTCATGTATAAGCTATTAGTTTCCAAAACACCATGATGTGTATATACATACTGTAACATGTGTTAAGCGACTGAAATGTATAACGTGTGTTAAGCATCTATTATAACGTGTGTAAAGACTTCCACAGTGGATGAATAAACTCCAATAGTAACTTAATAACAACAGAGTAAACATGATATAACGTGGGTTAAGCCTCTATTATAACATGTGTTGAGACTTCTATAATGGATGCATAAACTTCAATAGTAACTGTAACAGTAAAGGTACAAATACGGGCGCCTCCAACAGAAAATGTGTTAAGTCTAGACCGTTTTAACATCGTGTACTAGAGAAAACAAGAAGAGTCTCACATTACATATTACTAGTAAACAAAAATACATAGCACTAATACGTGTTACGTTGTACATGGGTTTCATGTCCCATGTAACACATGCATGTAATGAAGTTCAAACTATAACACGTGTTAGTTGTGTTGTGCTGTAACATAAACATGGTCATGATCCTTAAGCATCTGATCCACGTTTGACAAAACCAACGGTCCCGAGAATTGGATCTTGTTTCCCTTGTATCCATCACCATCCTAATAACAAAAAGATAAGATAACCGTTAAGTCGTTAACCACACATAACTATTAACACATTCATAGCCAGAAAATCTTTTTTCTCAAACAACATCACAACTTTTTAGCTAAATTGCAATCTTTTTCTCAAATAAAATCACAACACAACCAAAAATCAGTTCTTATGCAAACCAAGCATAACTTTTTAACACAAAAATAAAAACCTGTAAATTACATAAACATTTACCCCTTTTAAGAACCATGTTAACACAAAAAAAAAAAACATGTTTCATCTCTAAAACAACCATTACACAAAAACCTATTAACATCCAGGTTTTATGAATAATTTTTGATATTTTTTCGTCTTTTTTTTTTGAAAATTGTGAAAAGCAAGGAAAAAAGATTAAATATTTCAGAGATTTAAACCTGGGTTGCCTAGAACACTTCTTTTTCAATAACACTGAAATATTATTACATATAAACGTCCTTCTTTCTTTTGAAACAAAAATCAATGGTATTGAAAATTAAAAATCTTTTGGCAACATTCTTAATTCTGGAAAAAATAAAACCAATTGTGAAGAACGAAAATCAAAGTAAATGGCAGTTAATCATCAAAACCAACTTATTATTGAAAGGAAACTAAAACCAAAATGAAAATATTTTGACAGCATCTTGATTCTTTGATTTCTTTCATGAAAATAACAACATCAACGACATAATCGTTGTACAAACCTGAAACATTTTCTTCATTGTCGTTGTCAAACTTGATGCCAAACTCTGGTAACATTAATTCAAGCATTTTGACAGCATCTTGATTCTTTGATTTCTTTCATGAAAATAAAAACACCAAAACCTCATCGTTTTGGAAGTCGCTGCAAAAGAACAGGTTTGGGAAACTACGGACCGGCGACATTAATTCAGAGGTTGGTGGATTTGTCTCCATTGATATTAATGGAGATGCTTGCTACTTTGGTGTAAGTATGAAGATTGAAAATTCTCTGATGAGTGAGGAAGAAGAGATAAAAGGCAAAAGGGAAATATGGAAAATAAATATGGGGGATTGTGAATGTACGATCTGATGGGCATTAAATGAAGAGGTCATCTCATAATTCTTAGGGGGGTAAAGAAAATTACTAATATAACCTTCATTTAAAAGTTACACTCATGATATCAGATCAAACGTGGCAACATCATAGCCACAAATATAGTTTGCTAAGTTTCTTAAGAAAGTGGGGTTTTTCACCAAGCATTATCCTATATATATATATATATATATATATAGGTAGAGGGGGAGGGGCTCATGCGAGAACCACCCTTATTGTGAGAACCTTGAGAACCAATGTGAACACAACCTAAAATAGCTAAAAAAAACCTAAAAAAAACTTAAAAAACCTAACCCCCCCCCCCAAAAAAAAAAAAAACTAAACCCCCTCCCCCACCCCCCACCCCCTAAGCTAAAATACTAAAAACTAAACCCCCAAAAAACTTAAAAAAAATCTAAAAATTTATTTTTTTTTGGCTTCGAAAAGTAGCGATTTTTATATAAAAAATATTAAAAAAAATTGTGTGATTTTTAGCTATTTTTAGGCATTTTTGGTGTGTTCACATTGGTTCTCGCGGTTCTCACAATAAGAGGTGGTTCTTGCATGATCTTCTCCCTAGGTTGAGGATCCTATATATATATATATATATATATGTAGAGGATCCTGTAAAAAGTGCTCAAAGTGTAAGAAGTGTGAGAAGTGTATTATAACACTATATATAATACTATATAACACCACATAAACACCGTATAACAATATGTAACACCATATAATACCATATAACACTATGTATCATTATATAACAAATATAACACTATAGGTTGTCTGATAGCATGTCTATGATAGATGTATAGTGTTATATTTGTTATATAATGATATATTGTTATACGGTGTTTATATGGTGTTATATAGTATTATATATAGTGTTATAATACACTTCTCACACTTCTTACACTTTGAGCACTTTTTACAGGATCCTTACCCTATATATTTAAGTTATATCATAAATTAATAATAACTTTATAGTGTAAGTATCTATGAAAAATCCATTTAATCTAGAAACTTGGCAAACCTGACTTGTGTGGTCAAGATTGTTAGGACCGGTTTGACTCCGAAACGATTGCGTATGACACGTTCGACGTGCGGAATCCGTGAACGTGAACGACCGAAACACACGAGACGTAATATTATCGTGATTCTATTAATCAGATCTGAAATCGTACAAAGCACCTGAATCACGTGGAGTACTTTCTCTCTCTACTTTCTCTCTCTAGCTTCAAAGCTCCAAAGCTCCAAAATGTCAAAAGTCCTAAATGAGAACCCTAATGGTTCTATTTATAGGCCAAGGCAATAAGGATTCTTTCCTTATTTACAATTATGCCACCTTGCCTTTACTAACTAATATAACAATGTAAAGCCTAGAAATAAACAGTTTCAGCTACGGACGGAAATGACGAAGGCGATAGACATTAATGTACTAACAGACTCCCCCTTGGATATTGTCGCAGTCAATCCGTAAAAACTCGTAACGTCTTTTCTTTCTCTTTCTTTCTTAGTCTTCTTGAAGATTTAACATGTGTTCAGCAAATAAAGACTCCCTCTTGCTCAAACAGAAGCCCGGTGGATCTGTCGTCAGCTTCAGCTCCCCCTTTCGGTAAACTCTTCAGGCTCCCCCTTTCGTCAAGCTTCCGTGCTTTGGGATCGACACCTGGCTTTCCAGTTACAAGCTCTTCTAGAAACGATACCTGGCTCCTTACACGCTTCCATTAGCATTGAGCTCGTCTTCAGACTCCCCTCAGACTCGGCTGTCAGGATCGTAGTCTGGAATAACATCTGCAACACTCATACGTTTATAAGTGACAGTGTTTTGAGATAGTCCAGAAATCATAATCTGGCTCTGTAGACTTTCTAAATCAAGGTTCTGGCTTTAAGATATAATAATATGAATATATTCAGGATTATCTTGACTCTCTCCCCCTATCAAAATGCTTTATAGATTTGGCAGTGATAAAGAAACCAACTCCCTCACAGTTAATCATCCAAGTCCAAATTAATGACCTTGGAGATATCACAAACTGTTTTTGAATTTTGATTTTAATTTTAAAACTTCAAGTTTCAAATTAATGAACTTGATTTATTTCCAGAAACACGATTAGCATACTTAGATTTTGAAACATAGCACTCAAACATCAGTTGTCGAAAATAAAGCAGAAATCAAAATCTTTTTGTATTTTTCTGAAAATTTAAAGCAGTAAAGAAATATGTACAAACATATTTACAGACAATATTTTTGTTTGAGTTCGTGTCAGAGGATCATATCAGTTTATGACAAATCACTAGTACCGTTGAGCTTTAAACACTTTAAGTTCTAAACGATTCACTTAGATTGTCAGTATACTGATCCACTTAAATTTTCACACAAACTTCAATTGATTCGAGATACGAGATTAGTGTTTTAAGAACTTAAACTTATTCGCGTGTCCCACCTCAGAATATACTCCCGTATCCAGATCCCAATATTCAGTCTTACAGGTGAGTATACTACAACGATATCTGTATTTAAATTAGGGGTAAAATGCGAAGACTGAGGGATCTCAGGTCGATACTTCCGTATGCGCAGATAGATATCAGTTTCGACTTTGGTATATCCCCTTTAGAGGATCTTTTAGCTACAACAGATGATTATCAATTTTATTGTCTAATCAACTGAGGGCTAATGCTGTGTTTCAAGCATTTGAGGCAAAGTATTATCCAAGGACTAGGTCAGAACTTCCATTCAGCAGAAGTCCCGAAATAATACCCCAGACATCATTGAGTATAAAAACCTAGTATATCAGAATAAGAAACCTTTCAAACGAGATTTCAGGGGTTACCTATATATCCGAGAGATATTCCCCACGAAATAAGTAAGTTTGAAATTTATGTTTCTGTCACGGCCCCCGACCCGGTTTGACCCGTTTCAGGAGCCGCGGGACAGAAACCCCGTGATATTTATTTGATTGAGTTTAGCAGCGGAAATTTTAACATCAGGATCGTTGTAAAGCTAAAACTTTTCCCGATTATTTTTATTTTACAATCCGGGATAAAACCCCGATAATTTACAATACATAAGTTTTAGTGATAAAGCCTTATTTCAAAACATATTTCTTATTTTTATACTGAGCCACTATTTTAAGCTTGAAATGCTCCTCAGCACTTTTCCTGATTTACAGCAGATCTCCTGAAACATGTTTGAAAAAGGTTTTGTCAGCGGGAAATACTGAGTGAATCATTCATTTTACTGAAAATGACACATTGGTTATAACTTACAGTATTAAGGGTTTTTACATATGTTTATTATCAACCAACTTTCAAGAATAGGTATATGTCACAGACCAGCTCTGTGACTGTGGTCATATCACCATTGGCTGTCCTAATGAGTGACGTATGTCACATTTAGGCTCGCCCACCTAAAGTGAAGGAAACAATAATAACAATATTGTGCACAATAGCCCACATACCGGCTGTAATTTGGTGATTACATAAACTTAATCACTGTAATTATAACTTTAAAAAATGATTTGGAGTATTGTAAAACAATTGATAAAAGAGAATGACTCACATTGCAGATTTAGTACTGATAGAATAAGAGTTTAGCCCTGTTAACCTAATTTCACAATAATGTACACAAAACAGGGTTAGTGATCAATACAGCAGTTACGATAACTCACGAGATCAAATTCTCACAATGAACGACAAAGTGCTATACTTCAACTCATTTATCGATTTAACGACAAACGACAAAGTATCACCCTAATGTGGGCAGCACTTAAACATTCTTTGGATATATTGATCTCGGAAAATGAATCGTAATAGCGATCGAGTAATTACCCTGTTCCGCGGCAGCAATTCGATAACAGTGTGTGTTTAATTGTGGTATAACGGTTCTAATTCGACGCACAGACAGTATTTGAGTGTCGTTCTAACTTCTCTGTGCTACTGCCAAGGTCGGCTATTTATAGTAAAAATTTGGATTCGCTTACGGACCGTATGACCAAACCCTTACGGTCCGTAAGGCAAGCTGGTAGGCTTACGGTCCGTAAGGACTAACCCTTACGGTCCGTAAGGGAGCGGCCTAGCTTGTAGACTAGCCTAGTCAGTGGCATAGCTTTGGTGATTCAGAACTTTTCGCAAATTCTCAAATAGACAACGAAAATTTAAGATAAATATCAATTATGGTTTAACCCCCCTAAGTTTTAGGGGCCCTGATCCTGATTCCGATTATTCCGGAAATTTCAGGGTTAGTGCGGAATTACTTGGGTGTCTCAATTAGGGTTTCCTTATTGACTAATTATCAATCTAATTATTAATTTTAATGAGAGTTGTTACATCCTCCCCACCTTAGGAAAAATCTCGTCCTCGAGATTTACTGGAACAGATGAGGATACTTGCGCTTCATTTCGGACTCCAGTTCCCAAGTGTATTACGGTCCTCTCTTGGAATTCCATTTGACTTTCACCAGTACAAGTCGCTTGTGTTTGAGAAACTTGATTTTCCTATCTTCTATTTGTAAAGGTTTCTCTATGAATTTCAGTTTCTCATTTACCTCTATGTCTTGAAGAGATACTACCACGGATTCGTCTGATAAACATTTCTTAAGGTTGGATACATGAAATACATCATGTACTCCAGCTAGTTCTTCTGGTAGTTGTAAGCGATAAGCAACTGGTCCGATTCGTTGAATCACTGGGAATGGTCCAACATATCTGGGACTCAGTTTTCCTTTCTTACGGAATCGTACTACTCCTTTCCAAGGAGATACTTTCAAAAGTACTTTGTCTCCGATCTAGAATTCGAGTGGTTTGCGACGATTGTCTGCATAGCTTTTCTGGCGATCTCTGGCTGTTTTCAACCTTTCCTTGATTTGAGTTATCTTGTCTGTGGTTTCTTGAACGATTTCTGGACCTGATAATTGACTCTCTCCTATTTCTGCCCAACATACAGGTGTTCTGCACTTGCGTCCATACAATGCCTCGAATGGAGCGGCTTCAATACTTGAATAATAACTATTGTTATAGGAGAATTCAATTAATGATAAATGGTTATCCCAATTACCTCCAAAGTCAATTACACATGCTCGGAGCATGTCTTCCAGAGTTTGGATCGTCCTTTCACTTTGTCCGTCGGTCTGTGGATGATATGCGGTACTTAGATTGAGTCGGGTTCCCATTGATTCTTGGAAACTCGTCCAGAAACGGGAAGTGAAACGACTATCTCTATCCGACTCAATGGAGAGTGGAACTCCATGTAAGGATACTATTTCATCTACATACAACTTGGCTAACCTTTCCATGCTAAAGGTTTCCTTTATTGGTAGAAAATGAGCTGATTTGGTTAATCGGTCCACGATTACCCAAATTGCATCATTACCTTTTCTGGTTTTGGGTAACTTAGTAACAAAGTCCATTGTTATGAGTTCCCATTTCCATACAGGCATTTCTAATTGTTGTAGTAGACCTGAAGGTTTCTGGTGTTCGGCTTTAACTTGTGAACAAGTTAAACACTTAGATACATATTCGGCTATATCCTTTTTCATTCCTATCCACCAGAAATTCTTTCTTAAATCTTGGTACATCTTATTGTTTCCTGGGTGTATAGTATACCTAGATTTATGAGCTTCTTCTAAAATCTTTGATCTTAAATTTCCTTGTTTAGGTACCCAAATTCTGTTTTTGTGGAATTTCCAAATTCCATCATTTCCTTGTTCCAATTCTTTTAGGTAACCTTTCATTCCTTCAGCATCGTCCTTGATTGCCGTTTTCTGGATTTCCTTCACTTGTTCCCTTAAATCTACTTGTAGATTTATTCTAAGAGCACGGACTCGCTTTTGCTTTTCATGGAACTTACGACTTAAGGCGTCAGCGACTACGTTTGCCTTTCCTTCGTGATATTGAATATCACAGTCGTAATCACTCAGGACTTCCATCCATCTTCTTTGCCTCATGTTTAACTCTTTTTGCCCGAATATATACCTTAAACTCTTATGATCTGTATAAACAGTAAACTTACTTCCATACAGATAATGTCTCCATATCTTAAGGGCAAAAACTATGGCTCCGAGTTCTAAATCATGAGTTGTATAGTTTTCTTCGTGCTTTTTCAATTGTCTGGAAGCATACGCAATTACCTTCTTGCGTTGCATTAACACGCATCCATATCCTAATTTCGAAGCATCACAATATACTTCAAAATCTTCTGTTCCTTCTGGCAAAGCTAAGATTGGAGCATTGGTTAATTTCTGTTTTAGGATTCTGAAGGCTTCTTCTTGTTTTGGTCCCCACTCAAACTTAGTGGCTTTACAGGTTAGCTTAGTTAATGGTACAGCTATCTTGGAAAAATCCTTAATAAACCGTCTATAATAACCGGCTAAACCTATAAAACTTCTAATTTCCATTGCAGTTTGCGGAACCTTCCAATTGGTAATTGCTTCTATCTTAGCAGGATCTACATGAATACCTTCGTGATTTACCATGTGTCCTAAGAATTGCACTTCTTGTAGCCAAAATTCACACTTCGAGAATTTAGCGTACAACTTTTCTTTTCTTAACAAAGTTAAGAGTGCATGCAAGTGCTGACAATGTTTGACTTGACTTTTGGAATAAATAAGTATATCGTCTATGAAGACAATTACAAATTTATCCAAATATGGTTTACAGATTCTGTTCATCATGTCCATAAATGCTGCGGGTGCATTAGTTAATCCAAAGGGCATGACTGTAAACTCATAATGTCCATACCTAGTCCTAAAAGCAGTTTTAGGTATGTCTTCCTCTTGAACCTTCAATTGATGATATCCGGAGCGCAAGTCTATCTTAGAAAAATATTTAGCGCCTTGTAATTGATCAAAGAGATCATCAATCCTAGGTAATGGGTATCGATTCTTAATGGTAATCTTATTCAATTCTCTATAATCAATACACATTCTCATTGATCCATCTTTCTTTTTCACAAACAACACTGGTGCACCCCAAGGGGATGAACTAGGTTGTATAAATCCTTTGCTTAGTAATTCATCTAATTGCTTCTTTAATTCTAGCATTTCGGTAGGAGCTAATCGATAGGGTGCCTTGGCTATCGGTGTAGTTCCTGGAATTAGATGAATCCTAAATTCTACCTCTCTATCTGGTGGTAACCCAGGTAAATCGTCTGGAAACACATCTGGGTATTCTGAGACTACAGGGATTTCCCTAAGATCTTTTCCTTTAGTACAAATGATTACTGAAATCATATATACTATTCCCTGTTTCCGTTCATAATTAGCAACTTTCATTACTTATATGAACTTCAATGGCTTCCGAGGTTTATCTCCTGAAATCTTAATTACCTGTCCATTAGGTGCTCGAATTTCTATAGAGTTTCTATCACATATAATTTGAGCATGGTTGGCTATTAACCAATCCATTCCTAACACAATATCGAATTCAGCTAATTTCATAGGAAATAGGTTTGCAGTAAATTTATGACCTAAAAGTTCTATGTCTACTTTTTGCAAAACTTGATTGATTTTGACTGAATTCCCATCTGCAGTTTCGACTGTAAAGATCTGCCTAACAGTAGTTAGAGGTAACTTAAGAGCTTGACAAAATGAAGTATTTATAAAACTTTGGTTTGCACCAGAGTCAAATAATACTTTTGCATAGACGTTGTGAACTAAAAACGTACTGGCGATCACATCCGGAATGAGCTCTGCTTCTTGAGTAGTCAGCTGAAATGCTCTGGCATTCTTCTTAGTAGCTCCTTCAGCCGCCTTGGGTTTGTTGTCTACTGGGTTAATTAACTTAGGACATTCTGGTTTGATATGTCCAGCTTCCCCACAATTGTAACAAATTATGGACTTCTTTCTGCAGTTTTCTTCCCGATGTCCGGTGTTTTTGCAAAAATTGCAAATTCTTTTACATTTTCCAAAATGTCTCTTTTTGCAAATTTTGCAGAATGGCACAGTTGAAGATTGCCCTGCTCCTCTCTTCTTGAAATTACTACTATTACCCATTCTAAATCCTTGGGTAATTTTCTGGGCTAATTCCTTCTTTCTATCTTCATCTCGTGTGCGTATCAGTTCATCAGTTAAGGTGTTAGCTAATTCGACTGCATCGTCAATAGTGCGAGGTCTCGCTGCTTTAACGATATTGAGAATTTCGCTAATTAGTCCCCAAATATAACGAGAAATGAGTACCGGTTCTGGCGAAGCCAGTGTTGGTACCACCCTAGCATATTCGAAGAATGTCGAAGTATAACCACGACAATCTACACCTATCATCTGATCGTTTAGGAACTTATTTGCCATTTGTTCCTTTTCATACTCAGTACATAATTTTCTTTCTACCAAATTCTTGAATTCTTCCCAAGTCATAGCATACGCCCTAGTTCTTCCTTTAGCTTGTAACACAGTGTTCCACCATTCGAGTGCTCCTTCTTTAAACAGATTGGAGGCGTACATGACTTGATCTTCTTTGGCACACTTGCTTATTGCAATCACTGCTTCGGTTTTCTCTAACCAACGCAGCGATGCAGTTGCCCCTTCATTGCCTGCAAATTCAGTGGGTTTACAAGCAAGAAATTCCTTGAAAGTGCAACCAGGTGTTGCAGCTTTTCGCTTCTTAGGGAGCGGCGTGTGCTGGGTTTCGTTATCATGATTAGCATGACTATTACCCTCGTTTATACTATTACTGAAGTTATCCTCAACAGTACGTTTACTAGGAATAATATGTTGCGGTTCGATTGGATTTTTCACAGCAGCAACAAATGCTGGAATAGCATTAGCTATCCCTTGAGCAACAATGGTTTCAATATCTTGTCTGGTCATATATTGTGTGACAACCCGAACCCTCAAGGCTAGCTTTGTTTAATCTTGTGAAACTTGACTAGTATCGCTATATTTTTTTTTCATGTTCGGCTATACATCACCATTATATCTAAGTTCCGTAAACCTAGTAGACTTGTTTAATCACACTTAGTTTTTATGATTAAATGGTTGTGTGTTGGCTACCTATTAAATGATAAATGTTCGGATTGAACGTATATATATTTTTCTCATGGTATGACTAAATGTTTAGGTTACATGAATTGGTTAGTGATTTTATGATTAATGGGCCCCTCTCATCTCGACCACACATTCTCACACTTTTGGGTGTCCCTTTGGACTCCAGGACCGATCACTTGCAGCCTAAATCTAAACCGGCCCACCTTCTCTTATTCCCTGTATACTTGTTTGCATGGGAGGTGCACGCAACTGTTTAAAACAAACAAAAAAAACAACAGCAAACCCTAATCACACCCCAGCCGCACCCCTTCTTCCCCATGTGCTCTCCAACTCCGGTCGACCACTCACGGCTCCAACACCCTCCTCCCTCTTCATTCCCCGTTCCTCTGTCACCCCTCCCCCTTTTCCTGTCTAAACCCTGTACATATCGGCAGATGAGAGAGAGAACGACATAGATGACGGTAACACACAGTGGTATTGGCGGAGCCACCGTGGTGCAAAGCTAGGAGGACCACCACAACCGTTGGTGCTGTAGCGGGAAGCGATGAAGGCATAAACACCAGAATCGGAGCGACCGGCGACGGCGGAACCGGTGACAACAGTGGTGGGTATCGTGGTGGTGACACAGCCGCGGAGCAGAACATTAGCAGCGGCGCCGCCGCTCACGGTGGCAGCAGTGGATTCCTGCAACGGAAGCGACGGCATCGGGTGTCCTTTCCATATACCAATTCGGTCAGTGAATGCTCTTCCGAGGAGTGTTTTATATTTCTTGTACATATTAATGTTCACCTTGAAATATTGTCAACTGTTTTTTATATGCACCAAGATTTGAAAGTGGGTTTTAAAGAGTGACTACTGATTAGCCGATGATTGTAATGATGATGTAATTATTTATATGATAAAGTAGTGTATCATGATAGAATTTCAAAGGATCGACTGTTAACTGATGTCCGATTGCTTGTTTGGGATTACGTGTGGTTTATGAGTCGTGAAATAAAGCATGTATCTGATATGTATGATGGTAGACTTCATATAACAATCTTTTATATGTTTGCTTGATTATTGGTTATTAGCAAGTGTAGGAATCTCATTATTATTGCATAATAGGAGTAAATAAGGTTGATGTGCACATATGAATCTGATAGTTGATATTTTGGGTAGCACGAATGCATGACCGCACACTTGACAAGTGGGCCGCACACTCATTTGGGCATGATATCATGACTCGGCCGTACACATAAATGGTTCGCACAATTTTACTGTTCTATCTATAAGCCTTGCTAAATATCTGTGATTAACTATTACAACACATGAGTTATGTGGTGATAATTATAAATGAAACTACATGTTAGGATAATGCACAATAGTTGATACTTGTACATTGCTTGATGAATACGTGTTAGATACGTGTACTTAATACGTGATTACCTGTATATCGTCTTAATAAGTGGTAACCATAATAGGACGTGCGTGACCGACTTAGGACGAATGCTTTAACATACCGAGCAAATCAAAGGTGAGTTCACTACATTCGAGCATGCGTCCCAGTGGTTGGGGACAGTCAGTGGGTATCCCGTGGAGGGATAAGTCTTTTGGGTAAAAACGGGTATATTGGTTAATATTCTCACCTATCAATCTTGTAAGTCCCTTATTATGTTACCTGGAGGGTAACGGGTATTAGTTGGTAGCGCTACTTAGGTTTGGCACCCTCACACCGCTCCTAGATAGGACGGATGTGAACTAATGACCCAGTCGTGGCCCAGTACTGGATAGGAGAACGTGGGAAGGGCAGTCATGTATTTCAGGAGCCGTCTTGTTCGGAATTGAGATATTAACAATATTACTTGCATTGGTTATTGAACTGTTTTACATTCAACTGGTAACGAACGTTTTCTTAAACTGTGGACTCGCCAGCTTTGTCTGATACACTTGTTGCATGCTCACAGGTCGTTAGGTATCTTGGATTTGGAAACTTGTTGTCTGGAGGAGCAGGAGTGATCATGGGTTGACTGAAGGGACTCATGTGATTTTCCGTTATTATTACACAATGGTCTTTGAACAATTTAACTATGGTTTATTATTTGCTTCCGCTAAACATTTTGGTTTTCGTATAAGCTTATTGATGGTAATTTATTAATGGATGAGAACTTTATTTTGAAACTTGTATGGGTTCAATGTAATTAGTGGCTCCTTGTCGGTACGTCACACGCCTATCAGGGACACTCCCTAAGGGGTATTTTGGGGGTGTGACAGTTTGGTATCAGAGCCACTGGTTATAGTAAACTTGGTTTTAAAACGTTTTTATAAAACCAGACTATAACTGAACAAGTTCTGAATACGGCCATGACACTCAGCTCCAGACTGCAAGGTTCGTTTCTCGCTTACTCATTGTACTACATAACTAGTAAACACTTACTTATGATATTGCATGTTACTACACGCTTAGCACAATAGTATGAATTGATGTACTACATGCATATGATATGTGATTGATGGTGTGGTGTTTCCTTGGACATCCATGACTCCCATTTTGTGATGTTCTTTGTTTGCTACTCGAGTTTGAGGAACCATTCGACATGAGTTAGGAGGAACTGAGATGAGCATGCAAATCACAATATTATTGTGGGTGCACACATAATAATAATGTGGGGTGCATGTGAGTCCCAGTGAGGCTTGACAAGTGAAGAAGGGGTTCTGCTCTGTTATTTGATCAATGTGAAACGTAACAAGTCTATAGGAGTCATAGCAGTGATTGTCTCCTACGCGAACGTGATCTTTTCACTCCTCTCTGAATCCTTTCGAACCTCGATGCTATCGATTATTACCTGAACACCCATCTGAATGCCTAGCGAACTGTGTAGAATGGTAGGTGTTTGCACGAACGCCCCAGAGATGGATGTCTCTACATCAAATTATTGGTATGTACCTTCCTCGCCTATCTTTGCTTGTTTGAACCTAGCGCGTTAACGTCTTAGACCCTGAAGTGCGATCACTTCAGCAACACTCTGGAAGCACACCGGGTATTACTCAATCAACTTGCAAGAACGATAGACAAGAGGATGAGCGTGGTGCCTTACCAACCTCAGTATTAGAACGACCCTGATTACCAGCAACGAACACCAGCGAACTGACTTCAATCGAATTTTCAACGCTAGTCAGCGACTCGTGGGAGTCAACTTTTACGAATCAATCGGGAGATTAGCAAAGACAACAGATTATAGTGTGGAATGTATGACAACCAGCACTGTGAGCAACGCAATAGGACGTGACACAGAACGTGAAAAGTTGGACTTGGTTAGTGAAAGATCGTAGGGTTTCGTTCCAAGCAACGACATTAGAAGCAACAGTCATGGCAACAACAAGGTATTCGTACTTGTAACCAATAGTATGGAAATGGAGATGCCAACAGCATGGATTGGCCGTTGTTAAATCGAGACGACAACAACCAAGGAAACAACGACAGTAATGGGAATCCTCGTAACAGTAGCAACAACACTAGTGGAGATGCTCGCAGGAAGGCATTTAGGATTGGCACGGGCAATGCCAGGATTATAACAACATGGTGGCCTACACGTCCATGGTAACGAATCACTTCTTCTCTGTTCTATTTAACCCTAATGTTTCTTGAAACCGAACCTGTGGTGGCGGCAACTGATGGCAAGTCAAATGAAACCTTATATGTTCATTGGGATTTAAACTTGACCTTGTGGGACAAGTGTTCAACGTCAACTTTCTTTCTATTATCCCCGATAATTTGATGCAGTAGTTGGTATGGATTGGTTATCTATACATCGCGCAAATATACCCTGCGAGAAGAAAGCTTTGCGTCCCCCTCTTCCTAGTGGAGAATCTTCATCTGTTCCAAAGTACCAAAGTTGTGTAAAGGTTAGCATCAATTCTACAATGGAAGCCCAGAAGTGTCTACGGAGGGGATTACCCCGCTATGTTAGCAACCGTGTCTGATTGTCAGGCTAAGGGAAATAGGATCAGGGGATCCACCAATTGTTCGTGACTTCCCTCGTTGTGCTACACGAGGAACTTTCAGGTTTACTTGCACAACTGTTAGTCGGAATCTCAGTGATCTCACGGTAGAGGCAACTCTGAATACTCATACATTGTACCATTTTGCACATGAGGGATTGCAATAACTGCTTAATCAACTACAGGAAATACTGGACAGGAGTTTTGTCGAACCTAGTTTTCGCTTGGGGGAGCCCTAGTCATATTCATGGAGACAAGCCTCATCGTTGGACATGTGTACTGATTATCGAGAACTCAACAAGGTCACAGTCAAGAACCGTTTGCCTCAACCATGTATTGACGACCTGTTGACCAGTTGCGAGGGTCAAGCTCCCATTCAAGGATTGGCTAACGAACAAGCTACCATCGGATGGAAGTCCAAGGGGAGGATGTTCCTAAAACGGCATATCAAACGCAATGCAGCCATTGCGACTTTGTACTCCATTACCCTTGGGTTAACCAACACACTGGCAACTTTATGGATCACATGAATCGACCATGCTATTGGATGACGCTTTGAATCACTTCCAGGAGAAAAGAACATCATGGGCAACCTTGTATCTTATGTGAGAGCTCCTGAAGGAGGAGCCACACTGCGCGAAGTCTTGATAAATATAACTTCTGGATGCGATAGGTGCCTTTTTGGTCATATAATCAACGAAGTGGGAATACACGTGGATCTCGTTAAGACCCGTTATGGTTAGAAACCGATCGACACCAAAGATTCTTGCGAGGATACAACAATTCCTTGTTTTCGCTAGATACTATCGCAGATTCATCGAGGGATTTTCAAAATTGTGCCGTTGTAACCTCTTTAGCACAACAGGGTGCTGTGTTCGTGGAAGACAAAACAGGAGGACGTCTTTGTAACTTTCGAATCCCAACTCTGTAATACACTGAGCATCGTCTTTACCCGATGGTGCGGGTGATTTAGTGGTATACCATGATGATTCGAATCAGAGTTCCAGTTACACGCCGATGCAACACAAGATGGTGATGGCTTACACAGTGGAGTTACAAGAAGAATGACATGAGTCACAACCTGTGGTGGAAACCATGGTCTTTGGATTTAAGTTGGAGGCATTACTTGGACGGTACCAAATGCACTACTTAGACCGATCACAAGGGCCTCCCGTATACCCTCGTCTCGAAAGAGCTAAATATTTGGCGACATCGCTAGATGGAACCTCTGAATAATTTCGACGGTGAAACCTAACATGCACGAGCTTTGCTGCAGACTATCGACTCTAACCTACCTAATGTGTCTTGCTCTGTTCTAACTCGACAACTGAAGGAAGAGGATTTTCAAGTTAAACCCATGCGGGGCATGGAGAAGCACCCGTTGGCAGGTCGGACGATATCCGCTACTTCATGGAACGAATATGGATCCCACTATACGGTAATCGTAGGGAACTTGTGTTGGGCGAAGCACATCAACCTCGGTATTTTAGTCATCTGAATGTTGATGGAATATACTATGATCGAAGGATCTTGTACTGGCAATTGGGCTTGAAGGCCTACACAGCGAAGCATGTGAACGACGTTTGACTCGTGCGAAAGTCAAGGTGGGACATCAGAGACTTTCTGGTTTGTGTCAGTAATCGGAAACACCTATTCGAAGATTGGAACACACAGCCGTGGATTTTGTCGCTGGCCTACCTAAATCTCAAAACGGAACCGATATCACCTGAGTGATTGTTGATTATCTCACATAACCAGCACACTCTATTGCAATCAAGGAAACTGACGAGTCATCACAGCTTGTGAATTCCCCTGAGAGAAGCGGCTTTTAGGCATGAGGTTACCTCTGAATTTGAACTATACTTGAATTATGACAGGCACTACACAACACTCTTGGCTCACGTCTAGGCATGAGCATTACTAGTCACCATAGGACAGATGGTCAGGGTAAACGAACCATCCAGACACTCAAGGACATGCGGCGGGCATGTGTGTGATCGACTTTAGTAAGAATTGGAAGGATACTTACCTTTGGTTAAGTTCTACTGCAGCTGTTACCATGCTAGTAATCAGACAGCTCTGTTGAGGCATTGTATGGACGATAATGCCGATCTCCTTGTTGGACTAAAGTGGGTGACAACCTAATCACAGGTCCAGGACTGGTATTCGCAACTCTTGGGAAGATTGCTTAGATCAGAAATCGTTTGGCGGCAACGAGTGACCGTCAGGAAAGTTGATAAGCTTAGGAAACACTGGAAGTTCGATGTGAGCGATTGTATCATGTTGAAAATCTCACCTTGGGAAGGTGTGGTATGTGTGGGAAGCATGGCAAGCCAAATTCACGTTACGCTGAGTTACTCAGAACTCTGAGAAGGATCGGTCGCGTCGCCTGCAAACTCGATTTACCCAAAGAAAAGGGTAACGTACATGATATCATTTATGTTTCGAATCTAAGGCAGTGTTTGTTCGATGAAACGCTTGTGATACCCTTATTAGAGTATGAGGTTAATGACAGGTTGCAGTTGTTGAGGAATCTACTGAAATCTTGGACAAGGACGTCAAGATTCGATTAGCATAGTCGAATTTCAATTGTGAGAGTTCGTTGGAACTCAAGACGTGGACCGGAGTTCACGTGGGAGCGCGAGGATCAGATGAAGCTCAAAAATCCTCAACTCTTCCCTACTGACCAAGCTAATAGTGAATTTCGGGACGAAATTTCTTTCAAGTTGGGAATGATGTGACAACCCGAACCCTCAAGGCTAGCTTTGTTTAATCTTGTGAAACTTGACTAGTATCGCTATATTTTTTTTTCATGTTCGGCTATACATCACCATTATATCTAAGTTCCGTAAACCTAGTAGACTTGTTTAATCACACTTAGTTTTTATGATTAAATGGTTGTGTGTTGGCTACCTATTAAATGAGAAATGTTCGGATTGAACGTATATATATTTTTCTCATGGTATGACTAAATGTTTAGGTTACATGAATTGGTTAGTGATTTTATGATTAATGGGCCCCTCTCATCTCGACCACACACTCTCACACTTTTGGGTGTCCCTTTGGACTCCAGGACCGATCACTTGCAGCCCAAATCTAAACCGGCCCACCTTCTCTTATTCCCTGTATACTTGTTTGCATGGGAGGTGCATGCAACTGTTTAAAACAAACAAAAAAAACAACAGCAAACCCTAATCACACCCCAGCCGCACCCCTTCTTCCCCATGTGCTCTCCAACTCCGGTCGACCACTCACGGCTCCAACACCCTCCTCCCTCTTCATTCCCCGTTCCTCTGTCACCCCTCCCCCTTCTCCTGTCTAAACCCTGTACATATCGGCAGATGAGAGAGAGAACGGCATAGATGACGGTAACACACAGTGGTATTGGCGGAGCCACCGTGGTGCAAAGCTAGGAGGACCACCACAACCGTCGATGCTGTAGCGGGAAGCGATGAAGGCATAAACACCAGAATCGGAGCGACCGGCGACGACGGAACCGGCGACAACAGTGGTGGGTATCGTGGTGGTGACACAGCGGCGGAGCAGAACATTAGCAGCGGCGCCGCCGCTCACGGTGGCGGCAGTGGATTCCTGCAACGGAAGCGACGGCATCGGGTGTCCTTTCCATATACCAATTCGGTCAGTGAATGCTCTTCCGAGGAGTGTTTTATATTTCTTGTACATATTAATGTTCACCTTGAAATATTGTCAACTGTTTTTTTATATGCACCAAGATTTGAAAGTGGGTTTTAAAGAGTGACTAGTGATTAGCCGATGATTGTAATGATGATGTAATTATTTATATGATAAAGTAGTGTATGATGATAGAATTTCAAAGGATCGACTGTTAACTGATGTCCGATTGCTTGTTTGGGATTACGTGTGGTTTATGAGTCGTGAAATAAAGCATGTATCTGATATGTATGATGGTAGATTTCATATAACAATCTTTTATATGTTTGCTTGATTATTGGTTATTAGCAAGTGTAGGAATCTCATTATTATTGCATAATAGGAGTAAATAAGGTTGATGTGCACATATGAATCTGATAGTTGATATTTTGGGTAGCACGAATGCATGACCGCACACTTGACAAATGGGCCGCACACTCATTTGGGCATGATATCATGACTCGGCCGTACACATAAATGGGTCGCACAATTTTACTGTTCTATCTATAAGCCTTGCTAAATATCTGTGATTAACTATTACAACACATGAGTTATGTGGTGATAATTATAAATGAAACTACATGTTAGGATAATGCACAATAGTTGATACTTGTACATTGCTTGATGAATACGTGTTAGATACGTGTACTTAATACGTGATTACCTGTATATCGTCTTAATAAGTGGTAACCATAATAGGACGTGGGTGACCGACTTAGGACGAATGCTTTAACATACCGAGCAAATCAAAGGTGAGTTCACTACATTCGAGCATGCGTCCCAGTGGTTGGGGACAGTCAGTGGGTATCCCGTGGAGGGATATGTCTTTTGGGTAAAAACGGGTATATTGGTTAATATTCTCACCTATCAATCTTGTAAGTCCATTATTATGTTACCTGGAGGGTAACGGGTATTAGTTGGTAGCGCTCCTTAGGTTTGGCACCCTCACACCGCTCCTAGATAGGACGGATGTGAACTAATGACCCAGTCGTGGCCCAATACTGGATAGGAGTACGTGGGAAGGGCAGTCATGTATTTCAGGAGCCGTCTTGTTCGGAATTGAGATATTAACAATATTACTTGCATTGGTTATTGAACTGTTTTACATTCAACCGGTAACAAACGTTTTCTTAAACTGTGGACTCGCCAGCTTTGTCTGATACACTTGTTGCATGCTCACAGGTCGTTAGGTATCTTGGATTTGGAAACTTGCTGTCTGGAGGAGCAGGAGTGATCATGGGTTGACTGAAGGGACTCATGTGATTTTCCGTTATTATTACACAATGGTCTTTGAACAATTTAACTATGGTTTATTATTTGCTTCCGCTAAACATTTTGGTTTTCGTATAAGCTTATTGATGGTAATTTATTAATGGATGAGAACTTTATTTTGAAACTTGTATGGGTTCAATGTAATTAGTGGCTCCTTGTCGGTACGTCACACGCCTATCAGGGACACTCCCTAAGGGGTATTTTGGGGGTGCGACATATTGATCTCCTGGATGTTGCTCCGATTGAATAACCTCATTTACTGGTTCATTATCATTATTTGCCATCTGATAATATATAACAGTTTTTATTAGTATTTGATAATTAACAATTATACACAACAATCAGATAATTCATATTGCAAGTAAAGTCAAAACTATCGATTTCTTGATTCTATTTTATATCGGTATAGTATGCATCAATACACACCATTATTTTACAACGTTTTATTCGTTATGTTACAACTGGTTTCACTATTACTTTTACTATTATACACCTAGGGTTTTACCATCCTCCTATCTCTCGTCACTTGTCACCCTAAAAACGAAGTTCCCTTTCGTCATACTTCCAAGCAATCTGTCCCCCTATTTCCCTGATTCTATTCCCGGCATCCATCAGTTCTTCACCAAAATGGCGCAGTTCAGCCATATTCTCGTGGCTCATTGGTGGATTAGGTAGGGGTTCTGGGTCGAATTGCGGAAGGAATGAATAAGGGCTGTTGACAATATTTTGAAATTGCCAATCATTCGTCCACCATTCTTCCATTTCTACAGGTTGGTCATGGACTATTGGTTTAGTGATTGTTGGTGCAAAATTCATAGGGAGTGGATTTTCAATAGGGTAGGTAAAAATAGTTGTGTTGACAGGTTGCATAGTCTCACATTTTTTCAATAGAGTATCTATCTCTTCCTGAAAAGTAATTCTCTTGTTTTGCTTAGAGCTCTCTCCGACTTCTACCTGAGTTGGTCTAGAACCTTGCCCTACTTCCATTTCTATTTCTTGAGAATATTCCTCAAACTGTATTCCCATTTGCCTAGTCTCCTCCTCAACTTCTATTATTATTTCTGGCTGTTTACCACGCTCTTTTGCTATTTCTAAAGGATTATTTATTTTAGGAAGTTTTGGAACTGGCTTTTTCTTACGGATACGACTCCCCCACACATAATTCTTCTTTTTCTTTCGTTTTGGTTTTGTCAAAGGTGGAGCATGGAATTCTACAGGTTGGTCTACATCAGCAAAGTATCCAGTAAATTCCTGGGAAACTTCTATCTTCACTGGGTAAAGATTGAGGTTCTGAAAAGCTTCAAATATCTCGTTCATGCTGTGTAGCATATATGCAAAATGCACAAAAATATTAAGTTAAAACTTTGGAACAAAGTTTAACAAATTACATCAAAGTTTTATTGCACACTATTTGTACAAAATACAAGAAAACACATACTCAGATTTATTTATTTACTTACTGAGAAATACTAGTACGAGATTTAAAGTACTTTAAAGATTTGCATTTTCTGCTACAGTAGCTAGCAGATACAAATTTGTCCATTTTTCATCTAGCTTATCTTCCCAAGGTGATTTATCGATTAAATCCTGGGTTTCCTTTTTAATCTTCTTTTCTCGGATTTGCTCCTTACTTTTCTTAATAATCATACTCCTTTTTCTAGGAGACAATGGATTCTCATACTGTGCTTTACGCACAAATATTCCTTCTTCAGGAATCGTAGGGAGCTTTGAAAATTTAGTTTTGGACGAACTTTCCTCTTCGTAAATTGATCTATCTAATTTAAGATAGATATCTTGCAACTTTTGCTTACCCATACTGTAACTAACAAATAATCAGTTTAAGTAAAACACATAATCACATAATAGTAATCAGGAAAATTAAGTATCGTTTAAATACTTAATTAGCTTAACTCAGTGGCTCTGATACCACCTTGTTTCGGTCACGGCCCCCGACCCGGTTTGACCCGTTTCAGGAGCCGCGGGACAGAAACCCCGTGATATTTATCTGATTGAGTTTAGCAGCGGAAATTTTAACATCAGGATCATTGTAAAGCTAAAACTTTTCCCGATTATTTTTATTTTACAATCCGGGATAAAACCCCGATAATTTACAATACATAAGTTTTAGTGATAAATCCTTATTTCAAAACATATTTCTTATTTTTATACTGAGCCACTATTTTAAGCTTGAAATGCTCCTCAGCACTTTTCCTGATTTACAACAGATCTCCTGAAACATGTTTGAAAAAGGTTTTGTCAGCGGGAAATACTGAGTGAATCATTCATTTTACTGAAAATGACACATTGGTTATAATTTACAGTATTAAGGGTTTTTACATATGTTTATTATCAACCAACTTTCAAGAATAGGTATTTGTCACAGACCAGCTCTGTGACTGTGGTCATATCACCATTGGCTGTCCCAATGAGTGACGTATGTCACATTTAGGCTCGCCCACCTAAAGTGAAAGAAACAATAATAACAATACTGTGCACAATACCCCACATACCGGCTGTAATTTGGTGATTACATAAACTTAATCACTGTAATTATAACTTTAAAAAATGATTTGGAGTATTGTAAAACAATTGATAAAAGAGAATGACTCACATTGCAGATTTAGTACTGATAGAATAAGAGTTTAGCCCTAACCTAATTTCACAATAATGTACACAAAACAGGGTTAGTGATCAATACAGCAGTTACGATAACTCACGAGATCAAATTCTCACAATGAACGACAAAGTGCTATACTTCAACTCATTTATCGATTTAACGACAAACGACAAAGTATCACCCTAATGTGGGCAGCACTTAAACATTCTTTGGATATATTGATCTCGGAAAATGAATCGTAATAGCGATCGAGTAATTACCCTGTTCCGCGGCAGCAATTCGATAACAGTGCGTGTTTAATTGTGGTATAACGGTTCTAATTCGACGCACAGACAGTATTTGAGTGTCGTTCTAACTTCTCTGTGCTACTGCCAAGGTCGGCTATTTATAGTAAAAATTTGGATTCGCTTACGGACCGCATGACCAAACCCTTACGGTCCATAAGGCAAGCTGGTAGGCTTACGGTCCGTAAGGACTAACCCTTACGGTCCGTAAGGGAGCGGCCTAGCTTGTAGACTAGCCTAGTCAGTGGCATAGCTTTGGTGATTTAGAACTTTTCGCAAATTCTCAAATAGACAACGAAAATTTAAGATAAATATCAATTATGGTTTAACCCCCCTGAGTTTTAGGGGCCCTGATCCTGATTCCGATTATTCCGGAAATTTCAGGGTTAGTGCGGAATTACTTGGGTGTCTCAATTAGGGTTTCCTTATTGACTAATTATCATTCTAATTATTAATTTTAATGAGAGTTGTTACATCCTCCCCACCTTAGGAAAAATCTCATCCTCGAGATTTACTGGAACAGATGAGGATACTTGCGCTTCATTTCGGACACCAGTTCCCAAGTGTATTCCGGTCCTCTCTTGGAATTCCATTTGACTTTCACCAGTACAAGTCGCTTGTGTTTGAGAAACTTGATTTTCCTATCTTATATTTGTAAAGGTTTCTCTATGAATTTCAGTTTCTCATTTACCTCTATGTCTTGAAGAGGTACTACCACGGATTCGTCTGATAAACATTTCTTAAGGTTGGATACATGAAATACATCATGTACTCCAGCTAGTTCTTCTGGTAGTTGTAAGCGATAAGCAACTGGTCCGATTCGTTGAATCACTGGGAATGGTCCAACATATCTGGGACTCATTTTTCCTTTCTTACCGAATCGTACTACTCCTTTCCAAGGAGATACTTTCAAAAGTACTTTGTCTCCGATCTGGAATTCGAGTGGTTTGCGACGATTGTCTGCATAGCTTTTCTGGCGATCTCTGGCTGTTTTCAACCTTTCCTTGATTTGAGTTATCTTGTCTGTGGTTTCTTGAACGATTTCTGGACCTGATAATTGAATCTCTCCTATTTCCGCCCAACATACAGGTGTTCTGCACTTGCGTCCATACAATGCCTCGAATGGAGCGGCTTCAATACTTGAATGATAACTATTGTTATAGGAGAATTCAATTAATGATAAATGGTTATCCCAATTACCTCCAAAGTCAATTACACATGCTCGGAGCATGTCTTCCAGAGTTTGGATCGTCCTTTCACTTTGTCCGTCGGTCTGTGGATGATATGCGGTACTTAGATTGAGTCGGGTTCCCATTGATTCTTGGAAACTCGTCCAGAAACGGGAAGTGAAACGACTATCTCTATTCGACACAATGGAGAGTGGAACTCCATGTAAGGATACTATTTCATCTACATACAACTTGGCTAACCTTTCCATGCTAAAGGTTTCCTTTATTGGTAGAAAATGAGCTGATTTGGTTAATCGGTCCACGATTACCCAAATTGCATCATTACCTTTTCTGGTTTTGGGTAACTTAGTAACAAAGTCCATTGTTATGAGTTCCCATTTCCATACAGGCATTTCTAACTGTTGTAGTAGACCTGAAGGTTTCTGGTGTTCGGCTTTAACTTGTGAACAAGTTAAACACTTAGATACATATTCGGCATATCCTTTTTCATTCCTATCCACCAGAAATTCTTTCTTAAATCTTGGTACATCTTATTGTTTCCTGGGTGTATAGTATACCTAGATTTATGAGCTTCTTCTAAAATCTTTGATCTTAAATTTCCTTGTTTAGGTACCCAAATTCTGTTTTTGTGGAATTTCCAAATTCCATCATTTCCTTGTTCCAATTCTTTTAGGTAACCTTTCATTCCTTCGGCATCGTCCTTGATTGCCGTTTTCTGGATTTCCTTCACTTGTTCCCTTAAATCTACTTGTAGATTTATTCTAAGAGCACGGACTCGCTTTTGCTTTTCATGGAACTTACGACTTAAGGCGTCAGCGACTACGTTTGCCTTTCCTTCGTGATATTGAATATCACAGTCGTAATCACTCAGGACTTCCATCCATCTTCTTTGCCTCATGTTTAACTCTTTTTGCCCGAATATATACCTTAAACTCTTATGATCTGTATAAACAGTAAACTTACTTCCATACAGATAATGTCTCCATATCTTAAGGGCAAAAACTATGGCTCCGAGTTCTAAATCATGAGTTGTATAGTTTTCTTCGTGCGTTTTCAATTGTCTGGAAGCATACGCAATTACCTTCTTGCGTTGCATCAACACGCATCCATATCCTAATTTCGAAGCATCACAATATACTTCAAAATCTTCTGTTCCTTCTGGCAAAGCTAAGATTGGAGCATTGGTTAATTTCTGTTTTAGGATTCTGAAGGCTTCTTCTTGTTTTGGTCCCCACTCAAACTTAGTGGCTTTACAGGTTAGCTTAGTTAATGGTACAGCTATCTTGGAAAAATCCTTAATAAACCGTCTATAATAACCGGCTAAATCTATAAAACTTCTAATTTCCATTGCAGTTTGCGGAACCTTCCAATTGGTAATTGCTTCTATCTTAGCAGGATCTACATGAATACCTTCGTGATTTACCATGTGTCCTAAGAATTGCACTTCTTGTAGCCAAAATTCACACTTCGAGAATTTAGCGTACAACTTTTCTTTTCTTAACAAAGTTAAGAGTGCATGCAAGTGCTGACAATGTTCGACTTGACTTTTGGAATAAATAAGTATATCGTCTATGAAGACAATTACAAATTTATCCAAATATGGTTTACAGATTCAGTTCATCATGTCCATAAATGTTGCGGGTGCATTAGTTAATCCAAAGGGCATGACTGTAAACTCATAATGTCCATACCTAGTCCTAAAAGCAGTTTTAGGTATGTCTTCCTCTTGAACCTTCAATTGATGATATCCGGAGCGCAAGTCTATCTTAGAAAAATATTTAGCGCCTTGTAATTGATCAAAGAGATCATCAATCCTAGGTAATGGGTATCGATTCTTAATGGTAATCTTATTCAATTCTCTATAATCAATACACATTCTCATTGATCCATCTTTCTATTTCACAAACAACACTGGTGCACCCCAAGGGGATGAACTAGGTTGTATAAATCCTTTGCTTAGTAATTCATCTAATTGCTTATTTAATTCTAGCATTTCGGTAGGAGCTAATCGATAGGGTGCCTTGGCTATCGGTGTAGTTCCTGGAATTAGATGAATCCTAAATTCTACCTCTCTATCTGGTGGTAACCCAGGTAAATCGTCTGGAAACACATCTGGGTATTCTGAGACTACAGGGATTTCCCTAAGATCTTTTCCTTTAGTACAAATGATTACTGAAATCATATATACTATTCCCTGTTTCCGTTCATAATTAGCAACTTTCATTACTGATATGAACTTCAATGGCTTCCGAGGTTTATCTCCTGAAATCTTAATTACCTGTCCATTAGGTGCTCGAATTTCTATAGAGTTTCTATCACATATAATTTGAGCATGGTTGGCTATTAACCAATCCATTCCTAACACAATATCGAATTCAGCTAATTTCATAGGAAATAGGTTTGCAGTTAATTTATGACCTAAAAGTTCTGCCTAACGGTAGTTAGAGGTAACTTAAGAGCTTGACAAAATGAAGTATTTATAAAACTTTGGTTTGCACCAGAGTCAAATAATACTTTTGCATAGACGTTGTGAACTAAAAACGTACTGGCGATCACATCCGGAATGAGCTCTGCTTCTTGAGTAGTCAGCTGAAATGCTCTGGCATTCTTCTTAGTAGCTCCTTCAGCCGCCTTGGGTTTGTTGTCTACTGGGTTAATTAACTTAGGACATTCTGGTTTGATATGTCCAGCTTCCCCACAATTGTAACAAATTATGGACTTCTTTCTGCAGTTTTCTTCCCGATGTCCGGTTGTTTTGCAAAAATTGCAAATTCTATTACATTTTCCAAAATGTCTCTTTTTGCAAATTTTGCAGAATGGCACAGTTGAAGATTGCCCTGCTCCTCTCTTCTTGAAATTACTACTATTACCCATTCTAAATCCTTGGGTAATTTTCTGGGCTAATTCCTTCTTTCTATCTTCATCTCGTGTGCGTATCAGTTCATCAGTTAAGGTGTTAGCTAATTCGACTGCATCGTCAATAGTGCGAGGTCTCACTGCTTTAACGATATTGCGAATTTCGCTAATTAGTCCCCAAATATAACGAGAAATGAGTACCGGTTCTGGCGAAGCCAGTGTTGGTACCACCCTAGCATATTCGAAGAATGTCGAAGTATAACCACGTCAATCTACACCTATCATCCGATGGTTTAGGAACTTATTTGCCATTTGTTCCTTTTCATACTCAGGACAGAATTTTCTTTCTACCAAATTCTTGAATTCTTCCCAAGTCATAGCATACGCCCTAGTTCTTCCTTTAGCTTGTAACACAGTGTTCCACCATTCGAGTGCTCCTTCTTTAAACAGGTTGGAGGCGTACATGACTTGATCTTCTTTGGCACACTTGCTTATTGCAATCACTGCTTCGGTTTTCTCTAACCAACGCAGCGATGCAGTTGCCCCTTCATTGCCTGCAAATTCAGTGGGTTTACAAGCAAGAAATTCCTTGAAAGTGCAACCAGGTGTTGCAGCTTTTCGCTTCTTAGGGAGCGGCGTGTGCTGGGTTTCGTTATCATGATTAGCATGACTATTACCCCCGTTTATACTATTACTGAAGTTATCCTCAACAGTATGTTTACTAGGAATAATATGTTGCGGTTCGATTGGATTTTTCACAACAGCAACAAATGCTGGAATAGCATTAGCTATCCCTTGAGCAACAATGGTTTCAATATCTTGTCTGGTCATATATTGATCTCCTGGATGTTGCTCCGATTGATTAACCTCATTTACTGGTTCATTATCATTATTTGCCATCTGATAATATATAATAGTTTTTATTAGTATTTGATAATTAACAATTATACACAACAATCAGATAATTCATATTGCAAGTAAAGTCAAAACTATCGATTTCTCGATTCTATTTTATATCGGTATAGTATGCATCAATACACACCAATATTTTACAACGTTTTATTCGTTATGTTACAACTGGTTTCACTATTACTTTTACTATTATACACCTAGGGTTTTACCATCCTCCTATCTCTCGTCACTTGTCACCCTAAAAACGAAGTTCCCTTTCGTCATACTTCCAAGCAATCTGTCCCCCTATTTCCCTGATTCTATTCCCGGCATCCATCAGTTCTTCACCAAAATGGCGCAGTTCAGCCATATTCTCGTGGCTCATTGGTGGATTAGGTAGGGGTTCTGGGTCGAATTGCGGAAGGAATGAATAAGGGCTGTTGACAATATTTTGAAATTGCCAATCATTCGTCCACCATTCTTCCATTTCTACAGGTTGGTCATGGACTATTGGTTTAGTGATTGTTGGTGCAAAATTCATAGGGAGTGGATTTTCAATAGGGTAGGTAAAAATAGTTGTGTTGACAGGTTGCATAGTCTCACATTTTTTCAATAGAGTATCTATCTCTTCCTGAAAAGTAATTCTCTTGTTTTGCTTAGAGCTCTCTCCGACTTCTACCTGAGTTGGTCTAGAACCTTGCCCTACTTCCATTTCTATTTCTTGAGAATATTCCTCAAACTGTATTCCCATTTGCCTAGTCTCCTCCTCAACTTCTATTATTATTTCTGGCTGTTTACCACGCTCTTTTGCTATTTCTAAAGGATTATTTATTTTAGGAAGTTTTGGAACTGGCTTTTTCTTACGGATACGACTCCCCCACACATAATTCTTCTTTTTCTTTCGTTTTGGTTTTGTCAAAGGTGGAGCATGGAATTCTACAGGTTGGTCTACATCAGCAAAGTATCCAGTAAATTCCTGGGAAACTTCTATCTTCACTGGGTAAAGATTGAGGTTCTGAAAAGCTTCAAATATCTCGTTCATGCTGTGTAGCATATATGCAAAATGCACAAAAATATTAAGTTAAAACTTTGGAACAAAGTTTAACAAATTACATCAAAGTTTTATTGCACACTATTTGTACAAAATACAAGAAAACACATACTCAGATTTATTTATTTACTTACTGAGAAATACTAGTACGAGATTTAAAGTACTTTAAAGATTTGTATTTTCTGCTACAGTAGCTAGCATATACAAATTTGTCCATTTTTCATCTAGCTTATCATCCCAAGGTGATTTATCGATTAAATCCTGGGTTTCCTTTTTAATCTTCTTTTCTCGGATTTGCTCCTTACTTTTCTTAATAATCATACTCCTTTTTCTAGGAGACAATGGATTCTCATACTGTGCTTTACGCACAAATATTCCTTCTTCAGGAATCGTAGGGAGCTTTGAAAATTTAGTTTTGGACGAACTTTCCTTTTCGTAAATTAATCTATCTAATTTAAGATAGATATCTTGCAACTTTTGCTTACCCATACTGTAACTAACAAATAATCAGTTTAAGTAAAACACATAATCACATAATAGTAATCAGGAAAATTAAGTATCGTTTAAATACTTAATTAGCTTAACTCAGTGGCTCTGATACCACCTTGTTTCTGTCACGGCCCCCGACCCGGTTTGACCCGTTTCAGGAGCCGCGGGACAGAAACCCCGTGATATTTATTTGATTGAGTTTAGCAGCGGAAATTTTAACATCAGGATCGTTGTAAAGCTAAAACTTTTCCCGATTATTTTTATTTTACAATCCGGGATAAAACCCCGATAATTTACAATACATAAGTTTTAGTGATAAATCCTTATTTCAAAACATATTTCTTATTTTTATACTGAGCCACTATTTTAAGCTTGAAATGCTCCTCAGCACTTTTCCTGATTTACAGCAGATCTCCTGAAACATGTTTGAAAAAGGTTTTGTCAGCGGGAAATACTGAGTGAATCATTCATTTTACTGAAAATGACACATTGGTTATAATTTACAGTATTAAGGGTTTTTACATATGTTTATTATCAACCAACTTTCAAGAATAGGTATTTATCACAGACCAGCTCTGTGACTGTGGTCATATCACCATTGGCTGTCCCAATGAGTGACGTATGTCACATTTAGGCTCGCCCACCTAAAGTGAAGGAAACAAAAATAACAATACTGTGCACAATACCCCACATACCGGCTGTAATTTGGTGATTACATAAACTTAATCACTGTAATTATAACTTTAAAAAATGATTTGGAGTATTGTAAAACAATTCATAAAAGAGAATGACTCACATTGCAGATTTAGTACTGATAGAATAAGAGTTTAGCCCTGTTAACCTAATTTCACAATAATGTACACAAAACAGGGTTAGTGATCAATACAGCAGTTACGATAACTCACGAGATCAAATTCTCACAATGAACGACAAAGTGCTATACTTCAACTCATTTATCGATTTAACGACAAACGACAAAGTATCACCCTAATGTGGGCAGCACTTAAACATTCTTTGGATATATTGATCTCGGAAAATGAATCGTAATAGCGATCGAGTAATTACCCTGTTCCGCGGCAGCAATTCGATAACAGTGTGTGCTTAATTGTGGTATAACGGTTCTAATTCGACGCACAGACAGTATTTGAGTGTCGTTCTAACTTCTCTGTGCTACTGCCAAGGTCGGCTATTTATAGTAAAAATTTGGATTCGATTACGGACCGTATGACCAAACCCTTACGGTCCGTAAGGCAAGCTGGTAGGCTTACGGTCCGTAAGGACTAACCCTTACGGTCCGTAAGGGAGCGGCCTAGCTTGTAGACTAGCCTAGTCAGTGGCATAGCTTTGGTGATTCAGAACTTTTCGCAAATTCTCAAATAGACAATGAAAATTTAAGATAAATAACAATTATGGTTTAACCCCCCTGAGTTTTAGGGGCCCTGATCCTGATTCCGATTATTCCGGAAATTTCAGGGTTAGTGCGGAATTACTTGCGTGTCTCAATTAGGGTTTCCTTATTGACTAATTATCATTCTAATTATTAATTTTAATGAGAGTTGTTACAGTTTATATCTCAAAAAACAATCTACTAAGTGTATAAAAATCTACTGGCATATCATCAGTGAGACCGTTTATCACATTATAGCATTACAATTCTTTAGCGTACTGTGATTGTCTACTGATGTACTATCATTTCCACTTTTTATACAAAAACTCAATTTTTGAATTTTATCATGTTTTTGGCTTTTTCAAATTTTCTAATGTTTTTGGATTTTCTGACAATATTTCTTACTCCCCCTAAAATTCAAAACCTTTTAAAGAAAATTTGACAACCTGATACTGATAGCTTTGTCTCGCCATCCATTTTCTGCTACTCATGCACTGATTTACAGAAAACATAATGTACCCCCATGATTTACAACACATTGATCTTTTACAGTTTGAAAACCGTTTTTCAATCTAGTGAAATTAATCATGTTTGTTCAGCCGTGAGGGTTTCGGCGTATTCAATCAGAACATCCCCTGATACCAAACTATTTTCCCATTATGATTTCAAAAACATTTAAGTTTGTTTTAATCAAAATGGTTTTTCCGGAAAATAAGTTTTGTTTAATTCACACACGGGGTTTATTCATCACCTTGTTCTTTCATCAACTAATACGAAAGTTAAATCAAGTACAACTTAATGTCCTTGATAAAACATTTCTCAAGAAAGATGCCGATTCCTACTCCTCAATTACCAACCTGGGAGTTCCGGCAAATTCAAGTAACATATTTTTGAATTTTTGAAACAAATTTAAAAACAAACATATTTTTGATTTTTCAAATTTTGACAAAATGAAAACATATTTTTGGTTTCTTAAATTTTTCAATTTTTAGGGTTTTTGAAATATGATTTATTTATATACAGAAAACAAACAAACTCCCTGTTTCAACTAACATAGGGTCTAGCAGCAGCCTCCTCCTCTTGTTGTGTCAGGCTGCTCTCTTCAGAATTCTTGAGCACCTGCACATTCAAACTTTATCAAATACGACACAATAATTTTCATTCATTAAAGATGCCGATTCATGCTTCGCGATAAAGGAAGCTCCGGCAATTCAAATTGTTTAATCAAACATTGTGTCCACCCAAGCCTCACCAGCCTTGGGTGTAACCTTGACTCTAGCAATCTGAATCTTAAAGTTTTCAGCCTTAAGTGGTGGAAAATTCGCATCATAATCAATTGAAATTGAGTCCTCAACCTTTTTCACCTCATAAGTTGAACTTTCTATTTCTGTTTTCGATTTCCAAATTTGTTTTTGTTTCTCATTTTTAACCAAATCAACATGTGTTTTAACACTCCATGCTTGACCTCTTGGTGTTCCACGTTTGTAAAAATGTGAATCTTTTTGAACACTTTGGTTTTGAACAACAACTTTTGGTTTCCAAACCTCTTTGGATTTTGTCATATCAACTGAAGTTTTCCAACTTTTTGTTGTTCTGAATCTGGGTGTATGAGAATTCAAGGTCTGTTTTGAATCGAACCTGTTCTGGTTTGATTTCCAATTTTGATTTGAAGCAAACTTGTTTGTGTTATACCTCCAAGTTTGTTTTGAATCAAATTTGGGTGACCTTTGTCTCCCATTCTCAGATTTTTGTTTCTCAATATCAATCTTCGTTTGATCAACATCCACATGTTTTAGATTTGGACACTTGCGTGCAAGATGTCCTTTTTTATCACATTTGAATCATGTTCTCATGGACACATCATTGACCTGTGGTTGTTGCTTTTGCTTTTGAGCCTCAAATTCAGCATTAGACTGTCTTAATTTGAGTTCTTTTTCTTCATGCAAACTGTTTCCTTGAACAAAACTCATTTTTGACTGAAAATTTGGCATTTCATTTTTGTTTCGATTCTGTTTCTTCTTATAACCCAAACCAGCCTTCATGTTTTTCCTTTTGAAACTAGGTTTGTTATACGAACTTTTATGACTCTTACCGACAAAATTTGAAATCTCAGACTTCTCAATCTCAACCATTCTGAAAACTTTGTCAATCTTTTCTGAAATCACATTCTGAATCGGGAATACAACGTCTAAGAATAATTTGTCCGATCCAATCATGGTATAAACCAATCCCTTTAAATCATCATTCAAATTTTTCTCGGATTTTGTGTTTTTCAGATATTCATCATGAAGATTTCCTTCATCTTCATCCTGTGATTCAGATTTACCTGTATGAACCGACTCTTCGTTCAACACACTTTCAACGACTTTACCTACCACCTCTGAATCATGAGAATCATCAGATTTGGAATAGGTTATGTCAATGTTGTCTGGCAATTGGTCTACCATGTTGAAAGCTTTTTCGACCTTTTTCTCATCATAAAATGCAAACTTTTCCGGTGGTGGAACTTGATGATATTCTGAGCCAATGCCTTTCTTGTTCTGCTCAGACTCACAATCACTCGGTTTTATATTGAAAATTCGTTCAAGCACATATGACGACACATGATAACTTTTTAACTTGTTGTTTTCTTGTTCTAAATCAACAATCTGTTGCTTTAGCTTAGCAACATCCTCAATATAGGAATTAACAACATCTTGTTTTATAGCATACATTCGTTTAAGCTCTTTTGTTGTTTCAGACATATAATTCATTCTGATTGAGCATATTTCATTTCATCTTTCACTTTTTCATATAACTCTTTTATAATCTCATATGATAATTCCATTGAGTCATATTCCTTTTTCATTTCTTGAAAAGCAATTTCTTTTTTATCACATTCATTTGTCATTTTCAAAACATTTTCTTTCAAAACTTCATTTTCTTTTTCTAATAGGTTACATTTTTCTGAAAGTTTTTCAACATTTTCTTTAAAAACTTTTTCTTTTTCTAACATCTCTTTGCATTTTTCTTTGAAAATGTTTTCAAATTTTGTGAATTCAAGATCTCTTGTTCTGAATTGCTCATCTTTTTCAGTACAAGCTTTGCACGGTTCCATGCATTTCTTGCACTGATTAATCAGTTTCAAGTTTTCAGAATCAGAATGTACCTCAGTGATTGGCACTTTGGTGGTTTTAGCAGCTTCTGTCTGCTTCATATCAGCATTATCTTGTTTTTCACTGACTTCCTCACCATCATTACCAGCTTCTGACTTTTCAACCTTCTTTTCTTCAATACTGATTCCTTTACCAACATCATCATCTTTCTCATTCTCATTCTTTTCTTCTTTCTTCACCCTTTCTTTAGTCTGCTGTTCTTTAGTAACAGCTTCTTTCACAACTTTTGTTTCAATTTCTTTTTCAATCTGCTGTTCTTCAATAACAGCTTCTATTTTAATCTCTTCAGCAACCCTCTTCAGATTATCCACCATCTCTTCAATACTCTTCCTCATTTTCTCCTCATCCCTTTTTCTCAAGCATGACAGCATAGCATATCTGATATCTTTTTCGTATTGTTTAACGTATGCTTCATCTTTCATCACCTTTCTGTAATATTCAGCTCTCAACGGGACAACGAGAAGAACATCATCAAAGATTATATCTTTCTTTGGAACAACTGGTTCTCCTTCTCTGTTGTAGTAGCACTCTCTCTTCTTGTCCCATCTTCTGTTGCTGACAGCATTTTCATATTCTTCCTGCATCTCATCCATTCTGTTGTAAACAACGTTTCTTTCTCGATATGTTTTCTCACTCAAGATCTCTTCTCGAGTTTTCTCTTTAATCTCGATGTTTTCTTTATGGATTTCAGCAGTGTCTTTTTCTTTGTTTTCATCTTTAATCTCAGCAACGTACACAAACTTTCTTGGTTCTGTCATAGCTCTCCCAGGAGCTGTTTTACGAACATTCTCCAGACGATCTTCTTCTGGACAAATTTGAGACCAATCATAGCCTTCATCTTCATAAATCAACTTTCTTTCGGGAGCAATTACAGTATAAGCTCTTGATTTTTCTTTCGGTTTATCTTCAATCAATTTTGGCTCTTCTCTGCTTCGATGGTAAATCGCCTTTCGATAATAGTCATCGTTGAAAGGACGTTCATTTACTTTAGCAACTTCTGCATTCTTACACTCTCTTTTGAAATGACCCTTTTGCTTGCATCTGAAGCAGGTCACTTTTGACTTGTTGAATCCGAGCTTCATTGATGGACCACCAAGAGATTCTTTCCCAATAATTTCCCGAATGCAGCTTGCCAAACACCAACGAATATCAATAAGCTCCATCTCCTCTGGATCAATCTGGTCGTAGTCTTCTTTAGTCAGTTCAGAATTAACGATTTTTCCAGCTACCAGACCTTCATATGACTCCAGGACAGATGCAAGAAAACTCATTTGTTGCTTCGCTGCATTGATGCTCATTGCTGGAGAATTCTTCAGTTTAAGAGCAATGTTGCACAAAATTTCTTCTTTTCTTCAGAATTTGTCTTTGAAGATGAATGATATCCAGAATGATGACTTGTTGACGTTGTTGGTGGTTCTTTCATCTTTTCACCACTAAATGCTGTTTTTGGTGAACCAACGCCTTTCTCCGAAAGTACACTACCTTTGTAATACAAGCCGACATTCTGTTGATGTGAAGAATCTGTCATCTTGCTTTGCTTCGGTAGCTCTAGGTCATGACTCTCAATCTTTTCAAACAATGCATCAAGAGAAATTGTATCATATAAAACATCATTTTTCAAAATAAACACAAACGTTTGCCACTGATCAACTCGTGGTAACGCTTCAATCACTTTATCAATAATTTCTTCTCTTGTTTTAGCTATTTCAAATCTCTCGAGTTCATTTTTTAGGTGACAGAATCTCTCTATCATTTGCCTCACCGATTCTCCTTTTAAACCATCAAAAAGATCAAATTCTTTTTTAAGTAAAGCGATTTTGTTCTTTTTTATTTGTTTGCCACCCTCAGCTTTAACACGTAAAGCTTCCCAAACCGATTTGGATGACCCGCTATGATTAAGTAATGCAAATATATCGTTTCTAATCGCTGACTGTATCAATGCAATCATCCTTTGTTCAGCGGCAAATTCTGCTTTGTCATCTCTGGAGAATCTTTTGAACGGTAGATCTTCACCTTTGTCATCTTTTGGCTTTTCGTATCCATACTCTAGACAAAACCAACTTTCATGCGCATAAGCTTTCGCCCAATTGATGAACCGTTCTTTCCACCAAGTGTAGTCTTCAATACTCTCAAGCGTTGGTGGTTTAGAATGCGTTCCGTAAAAAATTATCATGCTTGATATTTTCATTGATTGCCTTCGTGAGGGTTTTTGGTGTAACATTTGTAATTTCGGATGTTTCGGAGGTGAATGCGTTGAAAAATGTGTTATAGAATTCTTCAGCCATGGTTTGAATTTCTGATTTACCTTGAATTTCCTGAATCAATCACGTAAACAGAAGATTAGTTGAAAAACTTTTATCAGTTTGAATTTTGAAGATAATTGATCTAATATTGATTTAAACAAATTAATCAGTTAAGAGAATATAATCCGAACCAATTTTGACCAATAAACTTGTTCAAACGTTTAATGACAAATGCTAGCCGATCGAGTTGCGTGTTCGAATGGACAGGAAAGTTGCTACTCGATCGAATGGGAATAAGTGACAACCGATTGAATGAAAAATACTCTTAACCGATCGAGTTGCCTAACCGATCGGTTGGCAAATGTTCGAACGAGCCGATCTAATCTACTTCTTGTTCGATCGAATGGGAACTATTGTTACTCGATCCAATGATTACTAGCCGATCGGTTAGCAACTTGCTGGCCGTTCGGTTAGTAGATCCTGCTATTCGATCGAGTTTCTGAATCAATTTTATCCAAGTTTGCTGGCCGATCCAACTGTTTCTGTTCGATCCAATATTTACTAGCCGATCGGTTAGCAACTTGCTGGCCGATCGGTTGGGATCATTTCCTGTTCGATCGAAGTGCAGAAATAAAAACAATCTGAGTTTGCTGTTCGTTCGGGTGGGAGATGCTGGCCGATCGAGTTGGCCACTCGATCCAAATTCTGATCAATTAAATTCCTGTTCGATTGGGAGTTGCTGTCCGATCGAGTTGGCCACTCGATCCACAAATGCTGTTCGATCAAGGACTTCTGATTGATTGAAATGCTGTTCGAACAAAAACTCTGTTCGATCGAATGAAATTTCCTGTTCGATCCAAACTCCTGTTCGATCAAGTGACAATTTCTAACCAAATCAATTTCTAGCCGTTCGAGCGGCTTATTCGAACGAATGACCCGTTCGAACGAACACGAACTGATGAAAAGTTTGACGAATGGTTTCAGCAAAAACGAACATAAAATCACTGATTTCTCCCAAACTACTTGGAATTTTGACCTGAAAATTTGTAGGATTATAGATCAGATGATTACGCACAACATATCAAAAATTTAGCCAATATGAACCGTAAAAACACTGTTAATTTTGTGATTTTCATTCAAAAACGTGAAGAACAAGAAAGTATGAAGAAATTTGACAAATCTGAGTAAAATCGACTCTGAATCTGATGAATTTCTGTGCGAATTCGTGCGTTTGATCCGTGCAATCGAGCTCCTGCTCTGATACCACTTGTTAGGACCGGTTTGACTCCGAAACGATTGCGTATGACATGTTCGACGTGCGGAATCCGTGAACGTGAACGACCGAAACACACGAGACGTAATATAATCGTGATTCTATTAATCAGATCTGAAATCGTACAAAGCACCTGAATCACGTGGAGCACTTTCTCTCTCTACTTTCTCTCTCTAGCTTCAAAGCTCCAAAGCTCCAAAATGTCAAAAGTCCTAAATGAGAACCCTAATGGTTCTATTTATAGGCCAAGGCAATAAGGAATCTTTCCTTATTTACAATTATGCCAACTTGCATTTACTAACTAATATAACAATGTAAAGCCTAGAAATAAGCAGTTTCAGCTACGGACGGAAATGACGAAGGCGATAGACATTAATGTACTAACAAAGATTGATCCACATCATATCTTTAAACACATT
This sequence comes from Helianthus annuus, assembly GCF_002127325.2. Classification (NCBI taxonomy): domain Eukaryota; kingdom Viridiplantae; phylum Streptophyta; class Magnoliopsida; order Asterales; family Asteraceae; genus Helianthus; species Helianthus annuus. The sequence goes on along the minus strand of NC_035441.2, from coordinate 28,979,225 downwards.
TTGAAAGGGAAAATTAGTCATTTGTTCAAGCCATCATTTCACCCTCTTCCCCATCCCATAAAGTCATTTATTACCCATCATCTCATCACTTTTTTAAACCAAACAATATATACAGAACTTGCATCTCTTTCTTCCTTCTTTATCCCCCATTCCTTTCTTCTTCAAAAAACCTAATTCCTTTGCTTTCTCCCATCTTTCATGGCTGATTTTCAGGCATCAATCCATCACCTTTTTAGTCAAAACCCAACCCCACATTTTAAACCCCCATTTTCTTTCTACCTCAATTGTTTCTCTCTCAACATTCAAAACCCCAAAACCCACCGAAGAAGAAGAAGAAAGCACTGTAGATCCAAACATTGCCGACGATCATTTGAGCACAAAATTGTACGGCGATCATTGGAGAAACAAGAAAAAACGACGGTGCTTTTCGTTTGGAGGAAAACCCTAGATATGAGAGCCACATTTTCGGTTGTTATCATCCGGTAAATGTCACCGGAAATGGAAGAAATCAAGAAGAAAGTGAAGAACCAAGTAAGTTTCCTCCGTTTTTCCGATAAATGTCGCCGGAAATGTAGTTATTACGGTTTTTTTTCGATGATTGACGGAACAGACAACCATCTGTCTCATCGCTCGTCGATCGGTAGGTGTTTAGCTTCGAATGTCTCGTGTTTTTGCGACTTTTAATCTGATACAAAATTGTTAGTTGTTTTGAATGAGAGTAGAAATATGTGTCTTCTTGTTCATAACTGATGTTGTGATTTTTTATAAGATTTCAAGTAGGATCCCATGACAACTGTTATGTGCTTAATTGGTTTATCAGAGAGTTGGTTTTATAAAAGTTAGGATTGAGATGTTCACTTGGCTGAGATAATGTTGAATTCGAGTTTTGTTATATGCTAAGGATGTTGACTTAATATTCTAGGGGACGAAAGGTTGTTTGATGAACTGTTGGTTTGTTTGCTTTTTTGTTTGAAAACATGTTGAGAATGAATAATGGCCATAAACTATGTAGGAGACTATGCAATTTCAACTCAGAAAAACAGATTAGGTAACATGTGTTAAACCTGTCTTATTTTTATCAAATTAGGTAACATGTATTAAACCTGCATTATTTTTATCAAAAACATATTAGGTAAACCTGTCTTTATTATGGTAACATGTGTTAAACCTGTCTTATTAGGTAAACATATTAGAGTAACATGTGTTAAACCTGTCTTATTTTAATCGAATTATAACATATAGGAGATTAATACTGATGTACTTGTTTTGTTCATAGGTGAATGGTTGTTTTGTGTTCAAAATGAAGATGGCTATCAAGAAGCAAAGCATAGCTAGATTTTAACTTATAATAGTTTTTGGATCATTTTTGTATATTTAATTTCACATAAATTACTTTTGCCACTTTTGTTACCTTATGTATTACATTACAACTTCCAGGAACCAACTGAAGATGTTACATATGTTAACATAAGTAGATTCTCTTAAAATCTGAAGAAGTATTACATCTCATAAAGAGAAGTATTGTTGAATGTAATATAACATTACATGTACCACATAACATCATTAAAAGTAAACCATAAAAATGTTGTTGTAAACCATTCAATGAAACACATAACTAAATGTCAGAAAAGGGTAATATAACATTAAATGTTACCCATAACATCATTAAAAGGTAATATATAAAAATGATACAAAATGTATAAACTTCATAATTTATTCAGAATATCTCGTTTATTTTACAAATAAAAAGTCGTGTTTTTTTGTGGGATAATTAGCTAGATATGTAGTAACAACGTTACACAAGTTACGTATAGTTACCCCAACCCTTTTTTTAGACACAAAGGGGGGTTGCACATATGTAATACATGTTTGTAACATGTGTTACACTAGAGAGGTAACACATGTATAGCCACGTTACACATGTTACATAGGATATTAATAAGTTTTAACTATAGAAGATTAATATTGATGTACTTGTTTTGTTCATAGGTGAAAAGATGTTTTGTGTTCAAGATGAAGATTGTTATCAAGAAGCGAAGCCCGCCGAAGCATTACAACGCATCATCAGGCTTTCATGGTGACGATGTTGTGTTTTTTGGTTGGCTGCTATGTGTTGTAAAGATGGATGTTGCTGTGATGATCATTTTTAGAAGCACTACAACTATTGATATAAAATTCATTTATATTTTCATTGTTAGTATGAATACGGATGTTGTTGGTAAGGCAAATTTTTTTTATGCAACAACTATATGTAACATGTGTAACAGTGACGTTGTAACACATGTAAAACCTATATGTAACATGTGTAAGATGGTTATACACGTGTTACATATGTTACCCCATAGTGTAAAATATGTTATAAACATGTGTTACATATGTCAGCCCGTTTGGTGTCAATTTAAACTTAGTAAAATTACATATGTAACAACATTACATCATCCAAAATGTCATATCAGTAAACAAACAAGTAATATTAGTAAAATTACATATGTAACATACGTTTACATACATGGAGTTACATGTCTTACATAAGTGGTAACGTATGTATACTCATAATATACACATTACACCCTTATGTTAGAGACTATGGCCTACAACCTGAGTATACACGTGTTAATGTGTTTTTTAACCTCATGGTGTTATATTAGGAAGCTACACGTAACACAAGTTACATTTGAAGTGTTTGCACCCTTATAAATTTTCCTTTTCCATCTGTTTATGTGTTATATTAGAAAGTTAAATGTAACACAAGTTACATTTGAAACTCGTAACACAAGTTACATTATTAAACGGTGGGATTATGGCACAAGTTACATATCCTGATCTTCTTACAACTTGATGTTTTTTTACTCCATAAATGATGTAAAATTGTTGGATTGTATGCCACTTTATACTCCTAATACATGCAACACTGCTTGGAACATTTGTTACATGGTTATATATTGGGATCTTTGTTCCACCCTCATCTTACAAAGGTTTAAACATATCAAAACCCACTTCATATTGGTTTAACATATGTCACAAAATATTCAACCATTTTTAACTAGTATATTTGTTGTATATGCTACAAGGGTTCCTCTATGCTACAATTATTTTAATGTGTATAAATTGTCACAGTTAGCCTTACCCTACATAATTATCGCTCCCACCATTCTTATAGATCAATTGAGTGATGAGTAGGGCGACTTTTCATTACCACCACGTACCAATCAAGGTCAAACATTTCCATGTATAGGCTCATATGTTCATGAAAGTTTTGATTGAATAATATCTTTTTATTAATTTCCATGTTTTGCATGTGTTACTCCAAAGTGGATAACATATGTACAACCAAGTTACATATGTTGCATAGTGTAGTTACGTGATCTACACCAGAGGCCAACACTTGCATAGCAAGGTTACACATGTTATCTTTTATTTGTAACACGTGTTACACCGATTGTAACATATTTTTAGATAACACGGGATGTTACATGTGTTACACATGTTACATAGAGTAGTTGCATGTTCTACACCAGAGGCTAGCACTTGTATAGCCACGTTACACATGTTACCACATGTAACCTTTATATAGAGAAAACAAGATGTAGCATGTGTTACACGTGTTACATAAAGTAGTTGCATAGGATATAGCATTGTTACACATGTTACCTGGAAAACCAGGTAACACATGTAACAAACTAAAAAGAGATCAAATTAAGTTGCACAAGCAAACTAACATATGCTAAACGTTCGAAAAATACAAAATATGAAATATAATGCTAAAATGTATACAACATATCAATTTCACCTGCCTCTTTTTCACCTAGACAATTAATACATTCAATTCCTCTCATCATTGTTTTCTTATCCTTTTTTCACTTGCCACATTGACCCAAAAAATAATATCCTACAAAACACCCGATTAGCCACTGATTGAAATCATATCCCACAAAATAACCGATTAGCTACTAATCGAATGTGGTTTCAGCAATCACAACATCCGATTGGTCGTTGCAACATTTAACGACAGTGGTTGCTGGAAGAAGACAATTTGTTTAAAGTACACTAGGTGGTTTCACTTACTAATTGATGGCTACAACGTTTAACGATAGTGGTTTTACTTACCGCCGACAAGGAAGAAGACGGTTGTGTTAGTGGTTGTTGGTTGATGGAAGAAGTCGGTTGCTGGTACGAGACGTTTCCAGATCTATAGATTTGTCACCATAGCTTCAGATCTGAAAATCAGTTACCACGATGTGAAACCGGAAAAATGGTGTGAGAGGTGGCTGGACGCCCTACCTTATATGTCTCTCTTTATACAATCCATGTCTCCCCTTTATTTTGTTATACCAGTCTCACATATCAACTAATTACATATGCAACAATTACTAGTATAACGACGAACAAAAAAAATCTCGTCATAATTGAAACGAATTTATTTAATATGAAATTTAAAATTAATTTGAATGAAAATAAAGTTGTAGATAAAGTAAGAAAGAGAATGTTAGTGAGAGAAAAAAAGTAGAGAGGGAATGTTGGTGAGAGAAAAAAAGTAGAGAGAATGTTGGTGAGAGAAAAAGATAGAGAGAGAATGTTGGTGAGAGAAAAGGTGGTGAGAGAATGTTGGTGAGAGAAAAAGGTAGAGAAAAAATGTTGGTGAGAGAAAAGGTGGAGAGAGAATATTAGTGAAATGAAAGGTAGAAAGAGAATGTTATTTAATATTATTTTTTATGTACTTTGTGTAATATGTCTTGACCAAAATACCCCTCCAGCCACTTAAATGGTATTAAATTTAAATTAAATTACTATCTAATAATTTCAACCATTGGATCATGTTGATCAATGGTTATCATAGAGTTTACTAGGTTTTCTTACCACAAATAAGTTTTCTATAGATCCTTTCCCTAACTTTATAATACTTATACACTTATATATATATATATATATATATATATATATATATATATATATATATATATATATATATATATAGGGAGAGGATCATGAGAAAACTAGATATAAATGAGAAAACTAGAAAACTAACTAAAATCCACTAAAAAGGAGAGGGAGGGAGACTTTTAATGAAGGAGGGGGGACTTTTAATGAAGGAGGGGTAAAATTGGAACAAAAAATATATAAATTTTCAAACATTTCCCATTTCTCCATACGTTATCATTTTAAAACAAAAATGGCACCATAAGATCACAAATTTTCTTATCTTTCATTCAAGTATATTCGAGCATATTTTTTATGACATAAAAAAAGATTTATGGTGTCGTCTTGTTTTCTACACTATTATTATAGTAGTGCACATGTGCAATGTAACATGTACTACAATTGCATTACATGCTTAAAATTAGCTTTTTGAGTCTAGTTTAGCTTTTAGGGTTAGTTTTTTGGAGGTTTAGGATTAGGATTAGGTTTTTGGGAATGGGGGAGGGGGGGTTTAGGTTTTTTTTTTGGGGTGGGGGGGGGGGGTGGGGGGTTTAGGTTTTTTTTCAGGTTTATGTTTAGGGTTTAGTTTTAGGTTTTTGGGGGGTGGGGGTGGGGGGTTTAGGTTTTTGGGGGGTGGGGTGGGGGGTTTAGGTTTTTGGGGGTGGGGGAGGGGGTTTAGGTTTTTTTTTTTTTTGGGGGGGGGGGGGGTGGGGGGTTTAGGTTTTTTTCGGGTTTATGTTTAGGGTTTAGTTTTAGGTTTTTGGGGGCTGGGGGGTGGGGGGTTTAGGTTTTTGGGGGGTGGGGGGTGGGGGGGTTAGGCTTTTGGTGGGAGGGTGAATTTAGGTTTTGGGGGTGGGGGTGGGGGGGTTAGGTTTTTGGGGGGTGTCGGTGGATGGTGGGTTAAGTGGTTTAGGCTTTCCGTATTAGTGCACATGTGTAGTACAACAAAAAAAATTTTTTTTTTTTTTTTTTTTGAAAATTTTTTTCCATACATATAAAGTAGCGATTTTTTATTAAAAAATTGTAAAAAAAAAAATTTTGGTATTTTTTTAGGTTTTTTTAGTTAGTTTTTGGTTTTCTCATTTAAACTAGTTTTCTCATGATCCATCCCCTATATATATATATATATATAGGGAGCCGCTAGAATGAAAACCACCTCGAGTTGTAAGAACCGCGAGAACTACACCCCACGGAGCGCCGTTCGCCATGATTTTTTTTTACAAGTAGATGTGTGTATTATAAACACATCCGTAAAAAATCATGGCGAACAGCGCTCCGTGGGGTGTAGTTTTTTACACCACAAGTTTGGTGAAAAAAAAAGAAAAAAAATTAAAAACTACACCCCACGGAGCGCCGTTCGCCATGATTTTTTACGGCTGTGTTTATAATACACACATCTACTTGTAAAAAAAATCATGGCGAACGGCGCTCCGTGGGGTGTAGTTATCGCGGTTCTTACAACTCGGGGTGGTTTTCATTCTAGCAGCCCCCTATATATATATATATATATATATATATATATATATATATATATATATATATATATATATATATATATATATATATATATATATATATATATATATACTTCACAACGTATATAATATAAATATTGTTATCAAATACATATACTAAAAGAAAACTTATTTTACACATTATGAAGATACTAAAATAAATCACTAATAAATCACATTATGAAAAATAAAAATGTAAATTAAAAAATTCAGGTATAATGTTCGGGTAACGGGTATATGGTTTCGGGTAATCGGGTCGGGTATCACCTAATCCTATACCCGACCCATACCCGCGAAAATTTTTAAAACTAATCCCATACCTGGCCCCATAACCATCGGGTATTGGGTATACCCGTCACATTTGTGTTGGGTCTTGGGTATACTCGTCGGACTTGGGTATTTTTGTCATCCCTAGATTTGCTACTAAAAAGGTGAAAGTTATCTCTAGGAAGATGCACAGAAACAGACATGAACGTCGCCAAGGTTGCGTATATAGCTCTTACCAAAAGTAATGACCAAATTTGATTCTCTTTTACACACTTCATGATGTTATTTTGATGTTTATTAGATCTCATAATAAAGTAGATTTATATGTTACAATTAAATACATATGTCACTACAAGAGTACTGTATAAGGGTGGATCTATAAAACCCACAAAACACCAATTAAAAGGTCAAAAAAGACAACCAACACTACGATTGAAAAATCAGTGGGGGCCTAGACACACCCGGGTCACCGAGAACCTCTACCAGTGTACATAGCTCAAAACACTAAAACAATAATTAACGGTTCAGGTCCAAGCTCACGCCACCACCATGCAAAGAAACTTGATCGCTTTACAGAAGTACACAAACCTAGAGCTATTCATTGAGATGAAAATCGCAGAACTTGACTTGTTGCACGTATCCTGAAAATTAAAATAAAAATAAAGAAAATGAGAAAACATGACATATTCCCTGTTTTTATATTCTATGTTGGTACCAAGTAACAGCTTCATAAAATGTGTTCCTAAACTAAACTAGGAGTTTGTGTTTTTATCCGGTCAGAGTCAAATTCAAAATATGCAAAAAGGTACCTTTACGGCTTTACATAGAAATCAAGTAGATAGGCGTGTTATAGAAAAGGCATCAGAAATTTCTAATAGAAGACAACAAGAATCTTCATTCGGGCATATTTCCTGCTTGTCCAGTCTCATTTCTTGTAGAAAGCTTGATCCACAAGTGGTGTGTACTCTGATGCTTGAGCAGGTGATGGTCTTGGCTTTGTTTGTTGAATTAAATTGGCGGTTGCTGGATTTTCAACTGTTGGTGCTGATACTCTAGGAGTACATGAGTTGTTGACCACCACATATGGGTTGTACACTACATTAAAATTGGCGACTTATGAGTGATGGAGATGAGAGAATAGGTGTGGGAGACAAAGGAGAAGGTTGAACAAATATATCTAAAAATCAATAAATGATTGACCAAAGTAGAACAAAGATAGATGAACAAACACAGGCTGTATTGAACCAACACTAAGATATAGATGAACGATCAGAAACTGTATTGAACAAACACAATGATGGAACAAATTGGAACTTCACTGAACAAACATATTTAGAAAACAAACTATATTCTTAACTTGTACTGTACTTCACTGGACTTTTTGGTTTATTTGGAAGGCAAGAAACAATAGTCTTTTAGTGGGCAATCATCATCTCCCGGGATATTTTTTGGCTATTTATTCACCAATACTTGTGTTTTATATAATATAATTTTGACTATATTTTTTATAAAAATACCTAGTTAAAACATAGTTAGCTGCTAGATTGTGTTTATTATTTATAACTTACATTATAAATATAAAACGCACGCAAAATCCAGAAAATACAAGACTAACCCACAAAACTATTATTTTACACTAATACACTAATACTTTAGAATCTTTGGTACTCATTAGATGATATTAAATGTTATATTATAGCTTTGATTTATTTAAATAGTATGATTTTTTAATACATAATATAGTTATAATTTTTTTTCACTATACGTTGTTTTGTGCCTAGCTCCCATATATAGGGTACCCAGTTCCATACCCTACTTGGAACCAGTGACACCAGGTATGGTTTTTCAAGTTAATATCCGGATCCGAACCCTATCCATTTATGGTCAATACCCGATTTTTTTCATACCCGGGTCCATATCCATACCCATACCCATACCCGGGCCCATACCCGAAACCGGGTATTGAAAAAACCCGGCTTTGTGCACCTCTAGATGCAAATAGTCCTACGCTCGGCCCAACACCTATCAACATAACACCATTTACCCCTTTTGGGCTTACCATTGGTCCAGTGTACATGCCCACTATGCAATTTAGTATACTCAATACAATATATATACTAGGTTAGAACCCCGTGTAATACACGGGTTGAATAAATATGATCCTAGATACTAAGCAATAATAAAAATAAATGGAGTAAATTACGTTTTTGGTCTCTGTGCTTATATCACTTTTAGTATATTAGCCCAAAATAAGAATTTTTAACATATCTGCCCTCATGGTCTCTATAACTAACCATTTTTGCCCCTAAGTCTAGAGATCATGGGGGGCAAAATGGTTAGTTATAGAGAACATGGGGCCAAAATGGTTAGACTTATGAGCCAAAATGGTTAGTTATAGAGACTATGGGGGCAGATATGTAAAAAATTCTTGTTTTGGACTAATATAGTAAAAGTGATATAACCACAGGAGTCGAAAACGTAATTTACTCAAATAAATGTTTATATTAGGTTAATGTTTAAGTTCTTTTATAAATATGTAACTGTTAATAGAATATTATATATTGTTTCATCACATATATACGTGTCTTTATTATGCCTTAATACATTTAAAACTGATTAAGTTTCGAATGTTAAAGAAAAAAATTATTAAGTCTTCTTAATATTGAAATTAATAAAATAAGTATATAGGTAAACTTAATTTGTAATTGAACATGAACATAATATGATAAAGATTATATCACCGATTTAGTTTAAAAAAATCATCCCAAATCTCTTTTACAGATTTTAAATTTAATATTATTAATAATCGAATTTCCATAATAATATTTATTTAGATGGGAAAATAAAATTGAGACTATCTCATAGAACGACAAGTGTCCCTCAAAGTGATTTCTTTTATTATATGTATAGATAAGCATAAGCACAAATTCAATAGTGAAATCTTCGGCCCATCTCTTTTATAAATTGTATATAGGATTCTTCGGCCCATCCATTGTTGTTCATATTGTGATCCAGAGTATAGAAACCCATTATAGCTAGCCACGTGTGACACCTTCTTATATCCTCCAATCAAATGCCTAAAACTTAAACTCCAATTCAAAATTATCACACATGCTCCCCATAGTCCACCACAAACACCTTAAAAGTGCTTTGGGCTTCCTGAGCCCATGTCGCAAGTGGCGAAAACTGGGCCTATCAATAGGGAAGAGCAACTCACTGAAACATGCCCAAAAGTTAAGAGACTGAAATATGTTCCCGTCAATCTTGCCCCCCATAGAATTAGAGGTGTCCAAAACTTGGTTTGGGCCCAAACCGGCTCGGCTTGTAAATCGGTCTGGCCTTATTTACCTTGGCTCAAATCGGTTTGGCCCAAACCGGTTCGGGTTGAGAACAAATTCTAGGGTGGAAACCCAACCCACCCAAAACTATTTGGATCGGGTTCAAAACATGTATGGCCCAAATCAGTTCGGATGAAACTGGATCTACATATAAAAAATAAAAACCTGTACTAAACCTCCGTGTTCAGCCGGGCCCAAATCTGTTTGGCTGAAACCAGTTTTTCTTTTTTTCTTTTTTTCTTTTTTTGCTACAGAATCAGGCTCTGAACCGGTTTATCGGTCCCAAACCGGATCTTTTTACACCTCTACATAGAATGCTCATTCCTGCTTGAGCCCAATCCATTTGCCTTTAATAAATCCTCTCTTGTTGACATTCAGTCGGCCCAAAGGTGAACACCCGAAGAAACCCAATTCTTTCTTGAAATTCCAATCACACACTTTCCATACATTCTGGATGTGATGTTGTGGGCCCGTAGTTAACACTAGCCTTATACCAAAATTTATATTTGACTGATTTAAGTTCCAATCTCAATTCGTTATATCTCGAACAGTGGTGAAGTTTGAAATTTACGATCGGGGGGTCCAAAACGTATATACCAAAAATTTCTATAAAACCGGGTCATCAAAAAGGTATATACGAAATAAATTCTATACGAAAACTACATACTCTCCACTAACGAGCGAAAAGTTCGGGGGGTCGGCCGCCCCCTCCCGCCCCCACAAAGCCACACCATTGATCTCGAACACATGTATTAAGAGTATCTTTGGTACATCACTCATTACAGTCACATCAAATTTCCACTCATCTGTCTAACGTACTAATTTTAGCTCTTATGTTACGTTCACTTTCAGACGCCTTTTAAAAATAATAATAACTAGTCTTAGCTCCCCCGCGTTTCGGTGAGGGGCATAAAACCGTGGTATCAGCATTGTAGGGAGATATAAAACCATGTTAAGTAGCAACCAAACGACGATCAAAACCAGGAAAAAGCATAAAATAAGAACACGAGTTTCTAGCACCAAGTGACTCACATGACATAAAATGTAGTCAAAATAGAATTTATACCGACACGTATTAGAAGTCGATGGGGTAAAAAACGTAAAGGACCAAATGTGACCACCAAACACAGTGCTAAGTACCAACCGAACTTCGACCAAATACGAGAAAATACGTAAAACAAAAATTTTCAAAAACTAAACTCATTTAATTTTTTGGTAAAATTAAAAAAAAAATCAAAGTTTTATTACAAACACACACATAAGACAAAACTATAAAAAGACAAAAAAAAACATTATTCCTTCAAATGTTAGAGAAGGGCCCATGTTTTCTCCATCCGCTCAACTTTAGAAATCCAAATGAGTGAACAAATGAACACCACCAGACGACAAATAATAACTATTTTAGTTGAGTTATACATTTGAAATTGTTACAAACTAGTAAGATACCCGCGCTACGCAGCGGGATTTTGGTCGATATCTATTTTGGTTTCGTATAGAAACCGAAATAAATATGCTTAAAAGAATATAAAACATGTTATCCATCGACCGAAAACAATAAAAATAAATTTAAATTAGACAGCAAGACATGCTGATTTTAAAGTAATTGTTAATAGAAATGTAAACTCTATCTTTAATATAACTTTAATGAAAAAGGAACCTTAGACTAAAATTTTTAATATAAAGAAAAGTAAAAAAAAATAAAAATAAATAATTAAGTCAAAAAAAATCAAGAAAGAAACAAAAAAAAGCAAATAGGATGAAAGCACTATTCATTTAACTTGCTAATTGTAATTTACGTCAAAACGTAGTCCAATTTGAATTTATACTAACACACGCATAAAAATAAGCGCATAACGCGTTGTAGCAGTATCCAAACGTAAAGTGACTCGAATCTATACCGTCTAGTGAAAATGTATTATATTTGACCAAACTCGTTTCCGAAAAAAAGTTACGCCAAAGCATCGAACAACTGAAAACATACATAAAAATAAGCAAGAAAAATGTATTATATTTGACCCGACTCATTTTCAGGAAAAAGTTGCGTTAAAACGTAGACCCGCTGAAAAACGTGTATAATAATAAGTATAAAACATATTATATTTGACCTAACTCATTTCTGAGAAAAATTTACGTCTAAACGTAAATTAATTTTAATTTATACCAATACATACATAAAAATTAACACGTAAAACTTGATTACAATGTTTTTAGAAAGTTAACGGGTTGTAAGTGTTAACGCTGAAAATCGAAAGGTATTAGTATAAAGAAGTACAAAAACAAAAAGGACAAAAAAATCAAAAAAGAAAAAAAAAAGACAAACAAAAACAAAAAAAATAAGTTACTGTACAAGTCCTTTGTAAATGTAAGGATATAGAATGTATAATCTACAAATAATATTTAAATTTAAATGTCAATTATGTGAGAAATAAAAATAAATAGAACAGATTGGTTATACATTTGAAATTGTTATATCTAAGGGATAACATTCAAATCGAGCCATGTTCTTTTTTCCATGTGTCAAGAAGAAAAATGAAGCACAAGATGCTGGACTCGGATTATTTTAATATATGAAATTATATTAAGACTAATACAAAGTTACCCCTTAAATATAACCCATAATATAGCCATTATACCATATTTCCCCCTTAGACTAACTCTTATATAGTAATACAAAATGATAAAATTACACTGTTGGTTCTTGTGGTTTCTACAAAATTTTAATGTCGAGTACTAATAGTTTTTTGTTGCAAAATTTGGTATTAACGTTCTAATTTGTCACAATATTGAGTACTAAGGCCAAACTTTGTCACAATGTTGAGTACTAAGGTCAAACATTGTTAACTTTTTGCTAAATCTTACTAGAATGACTAAAATGCCTTTTAATAACTAGATTGACTAATTTAGGGTAGGGATAGTGTACAAAGTATCTAAAGTGTGAGAAGTGTAAGAAGTGTTTTAAACCATTAGATCTTTGATCTAATGGTTGAGATCAATATGGATCAAATTATAAGTTGTGTTTAAATCACATGGACTGATTTGAAAATTGTAGGGGTAATAGTGTCTTTTTATATGTTTCGAATTAGGTAATTTCTCCTAAATTCTAGTGATTGCTCCTAAATTCTAGCGATTCAAACTTAACTGCGAAATTCTATCGATCCTAAATTCTAAAAATACAGAAATATGTAAGTGCTACAAGAAATGTATAACAATATACATCCACCATATAACACAATACATCCATCATATAACACCATATAACACCATATAACACTATGTAACACGATATAACACTATATAACAATATATAACACTATACATCCATCATAGACATGCTATCAGAAAAATATAACACTATGCATCCATCATATAACACTATATAAACCAAAGAACACTATATAACACCATATAATACCATGTAATACTATATAAAAATATATAACACTATACAGTTCTGAATAATGGTTGCATTACAGAATTAATAATTGATGGTGGTATATAGTATTTTTTTTGGTGGTTGCACTACAGAATTATATAACTATACAGAATTATATAACACCAAAAACCATTATATAACACCATATAACACCATGTAACACTATATAAAAATATATAACACTATACAGCTTTGAATGGTGGTTGCACTACAGAATTATAGAACACTACAAAATTAATAACCAGTGAACGAGATGACACAAATTCGTAGATTAATTCTTAAATTCGAATTCCTATAATAAAGGGTGGCGATTGTGCAATAGGGATATAACACTATACAGTTTTGATAAATAGATCTCCATCATCTATCACAGACACGAAGGCCCCAATGGGAATGTGGTATCAAGTTATAAAATGTTTTAAAATCCGGTTTTTATACCGTACCAGATTTGGCTTAGAAACAATTTAACTGGGTGTATCGGGCAGTTCAACCGGATATACCGGGTGTTTTAGCACGTTCTACCGGAGGGTTCAACCGGTACAACCAGCTGGTTTAAACCGGTTTTTAAAACATTGGTGTTATGCACACATTACTCATGAGAAAATTTGATATGAAGGAACTGGGTTATGCTAAGAAGATTATTGGTATGAAGATCACAAGGAATAAGAGTATTATGTCAATCAAGGGATAAGATTCTTGGTATGAAGATTGCTAATTATCAGATGTTAGCCCATGCTCATAAATTCGGTTCCATTTGATACTTTATAAAAGTAAAATATGACGAGCATAGTAAGAGTTGAACTGAAAATTTCATTATGTTGACAATCCAGGTTGAGGATGAACAATTATGGTGATAAATGACAATTTTGATTTTGTGCTTTTTTTTTTCTTGTCAAAATCACTTAAGATAGAATTCTAATCTCATTTTTAACGTTAAACAATGATTATACTTGCAATTTTAAGCTTTTAAAAGCATTCTTAAATAGTGGAGGGTTCAAATGAGAAGAATTTTTTTGTAAGAATAAAAAGAAGTTTAAACCAATAATAATACTTCATTTTACTTTATTTAATAATTGCATTTAATTTTAATATAAGGGTATATTGGTAAACTTACATAAATCATTAATTTGTATTCATCCCCTTTAATAACTAACTAAATTAAATTTGTAACTCCTTTTCAAAATTCCAAGTTAAAAAACAACTTAATTTAAAGTTTAGAATAAATTACTATTTGTGTATGATAAATTACGAGTTGTGTATGATATATTTCGAGGTCTGTACGATAAATTTCGACTGTCTAAGATAAAATTTTATAATTTGTAGGGTATATGTAGGAAAATTTTGATATGTGTAGGTTTTATAGATTATATGTAGGCAGTGGCGAAGCTTGAGATTTCCGACCGGGGGGGTCAGAAGTCACCGGACCTAAAATTATACCTTTAAAAATATAAAACCGGGGGGTCAAAAACGTATATATCTAAAAAATTCTATACGAAACGTACATACGTAACACTAGTGAGCGAAAAGTTCGGGGGGTCGGGCGCCCCTCCCGGCCCCTTCAAAGCTACGCCCATGTATGTAGGATAATTAATGATTAGTTGACTAATTAATTAAAGAAAGAAAAATTAATGATATGAGTTATAAATAAAATAGTATTTTAATAATATGTCCTTTCTTCTTTTTCTTCTCATATTAAATTTCTTCTCAAATGAACCTTCCCCTAAATAAATAATCTAAACAAAGTTGTAGTTGTAGTAATTAATAATAATAAACAACATAATATAACATTAACAACAAAAATAATAAGAGGACTAGGGGTGGTCCGTGATAGAGATTCCATCACAAGTGATGAACAAGGAAACACCGCCGCCACCTCATATTTCCACGCGTGAAACTTATAACTCGTGAAAAAGTTCACGCGTTGAATTTCATCAAATTTGGACATGCAGCATCTATATAATCCACTAATGGCATCTTTGTATTACACTTGTCACCCATACACTTATACTTTTATCCCAAAAACACCCCCACTCCCCCTAACTG
Organism: Helianthus annuus; assembly: GCF_002127325.2. Classification (NCBI taxonomy): domain Eukaryota; kingdom Viridiplantae; phylum Streptophyta; class Magnoliopsida; order Asterales; family Asteraceae; genus Helianthus; species Helianthus annuus. Next base: position 28,963,713 of record NC_035441.2, on the reverse strand, counting down.
TACTACAATTTTTCTCAAATTTTTATCAGTGTTTTCTTTTTGTCAAATCAGAATCAAATCTTTATCAATGTTTTCTTTTTATTTAAAACTAATTGGATTGAAGTTTTTAAATTTTAAAACTGTTAATAACTTTTCATAAGTGGAGCGAGCGATGCGACTATCATGCAACAAGCCATCAAAGAGTATTTTAATGAAATTTATAATTTAGTATTTTATTGTTAATTTCTAATTTAAAAAAAAATTGTGAGTGATGGAATTCTATCACTAATGATGACCACCGCCACTAAAAAAGCTTGTGAGTGATAAATTAGTAGTTGATGACATGACGAAACTTAATTGGATGTTTGTGAGTGATGGAATTTTTACAAATGATACCACCCTCACTCTCCTAAAAGAACAAATATAATTTTGCTTTTTTCTTTGTTGTCTTCGTTGATGTTGTCATCATGTCAAAGAACATCAAATACAGGGGGTATGGACATCACTAATATGGATGTCACTTAAACTACAAATATAACCAAGACTAAAGTGTGAATTTGATTTATTCTGTTGAAATCTATAAATTTTAGAGTAAATTGCTATTTTAGTCTTTGAGGTTTGTTTAAATTTGTGATTTTAGTCCAAATTTGCCATTTTCGCCTCTGGGTCCCTGACTTTTCCCTTTTATTGTCATTTCGATCACATACCCTAACTCCATCCAAAAACCCCATTTAACCAGGGGTATTTTGGGAATTTTCAATTTAAATCTTGTCAGTTGCCATTTTGATCTATTCTTTTATTGTTATTGTTATTGTTATTATCATTAGAATAAATTTCTATTTTCGTCCCTGAGGTTTGTCAATTTTAACTAGTTTAGTCCAAAAATTTAATTTATAACAAATCTAGCCCTGAAGTTTGCATTTCTTAGCGCTTTTCATCCCTAAGGGTGCTTTTTCATTTAATTCTTAGGGATGAAAAGCGTTAAGAAATGCAAACCATAGGGATGAAAAGCGTTAAGAAATGCAAACCTTAGGGATGTTTTTGTTATAAATTAGATTTTTGGACTAAACTAGTTAAAATGAACAAACCTTAGGGACGAAAACAGAAATTTACTCTTATCATTATTCTTATTATTATTATCAAAATCTAATACTTAATCATTTATATATATATTTAGGTTTCCACACACATTATTAACTGATAAATAATTTAACACCTTCATCACCACCTTCCACCACTGCCGGCATCACCACCTTTCCCCACTGCCGGCATCACCACCTTCCACCACCGCCGGCATCACCACCTTCCACCACCGCTGGAATCACCACATTCCACCACCATAAACCACCGACACCAACACCAACACCAACACCAACACCACCTCAACCATGGTCGCCATCTCAGACCATCATCGTCATCCCCAAATCAAAACCCTAACTAAAACCCATTGTTGTTCACCACCGTCACTGTCCCCAGATCAAAACCCAATGTCGTTCACCTTCCATAATCCATCTGCGAAACCCTAACTCCCATCTTCTATATCAAACCCAGATTCCACACCCCCTTATTTTGGATTCTTCTCAAACCTTGCTGGAGCCACCTGTAACAACTGCCAACCTATTATTCTTCATAACATCTGACCCCCAACAGCCCCCGTCGACCTTTATTCAACGTTTTCATCATCACTAGATCTGAAATGCTGATGGATTAGTAGTGGTTATGGTGGTGGGAAAAGGTTGAAGGTTATAGTGGTGGTTGTGGTGGTTATGTGACGAGTGGCAGAAATAGGCGGTAACAGGTGGTGGTTTGGTGGGGGTTGTAGAAAGAGAGGGAGGGAGAGAGAGAGAGGTGGGTCGTATCAGGTGGTGGATGGTGGCGGTGATATGTGTTGATGGTGGTGGGTTGGTGGTGTAGATAGATAGAGGGGGAATTGAATTGTAGGGGTGGTTTGAAATTATAACAGGTTGAAGGTTATAGCGGTGGTAATGATTTGAAATTTCTTTTGATACCCTTTTAATTTTTATAACTATTTCTTTGATTAATTATAACATAATTTGAAATTAGATGGTTTTTTTTGTTGATGTTTGATTCATGTAAACTGCTTATAGGTTTAGGGGAATTGAATTGATTGATATGGTTGAATGCAGTGACGGATGATCCATGTCACACCCTGGCTTTGCGGAAGCGTGGGTTAATTTGGTGTGACTTCTTGATACCATAGCTTAATCATAACAAAGCTATATGAAAATAAAACCATGCAGATCATCCATTGATTTAAGTTTTAAAATAAAAGTGACACAACATTGTCTTAAGGCGTTGACTCATGCAACGGAAACTACAACTTGATAAATTAAAAACATTGTTCAGAAGACACAAACATCAACATGATAAAAACGCAGTTTAAGGACTGTGACTCGTCCAGGAAAAAGTCACATCCCTTAAACTTGGATGACCTCATAACCCTTATGCAGCGGGAAAACGTAACATACCGCGCCAGATCTTTAGTTCCCTGAAATACATGTAAGTTGGAAAAATCAACAATAATGTTGAGCGAGTTCATGTGTAAGTGAGTAGTAAAACCTTTGTAAGTATAAAATCCTGGTATGTAGCAAATAAGGAAAAAGAGATCACCAATGGTTTGCAAGGCCATTGATATGTGTGAAGTGCAAGTAGGAAGACTCAAACCTAGCGTAGTTTGCGTTGGGAACAAAGTCACCCCGAGGTCTGTTATGCTGGGCCTGGGGCTGGGCTCGCTACACCTAGATAGATCTACCGCTACTGTCCCTCGGTCCTACTAATAGGATTAATGGTCTCAAGTTGCGCCTACCCACTCACCTGATCTAAGTAGTAAACCTCCTTACGCTAACCATACCATGTATAAAGTATTCGTAATCAAATTAACATGTATTTCACCCCCGCAGTTTAGAAAACTGAAAACAGTTAAGAGAAAAGGGGGACATGAACTCACAGTGGTGCGTCTCTACCAAGTATATCTCCCGATCAATCAGCTGTGCGACGACCTACACGTACTAACTCTATTAGACGGACGGTCGTGCCTTTGTTTAAGGTTTAAGTTTTTGGGGAAATAGTTAGACAACTATTTCGTGTTTTCACTTTGTAAATATTTGGTAGGTATATTCCTTCCCAAGGATGGGGGATTCAATACATGTGCGTTTGTGTATCTTCGGAATATATTATTAAGTGTCACATAACATATATTTTAATTCTAACTCCAAAATATAAATATTTTTCCCAAAAATATTATATTTTGTTTCACACAATTTTCCAAAATAATACCTTGACAAAAATACGCGTTCATAAGTATTTTCCGAAAATGCGTAAGTTACGGATAGAGGTCGGGTGGTAATATTTATACCGTTGTAACTTATTGTTTATTATGAAGGCGTATGTATTATTTTGGAATCGTTAATATTTGGTAATATTATTTTTACCCTAAAAATAATATTGGGTATAGTTCACAAAATAATCATAAACATTTATACAAGTGATGTTATGGAAAAATATATACTAAATATATATATATATTTATCACGTTTTATTTTGTGAAAATCCCATCTCCGATATTTTGTAAATAAAGTCGTGGCGAAATTTACATTTTTGAAACAAGTTAAAAATACATTTATAGCACTTGTGGTCGGCGTCATCATTTAAGTTTATGTGACACCTCGCGTCCGATCCACCGGCGCTAAAACTACCCGTTTCCGATGTTTTTTGGCGTTTCGCCATCTCCACCTCGTTGGGAATCGGCGACCATTTCGGTTCCTTTTTCATAATTTCCCACGCGCGAACGTGAGCAAAGTTGGTATTACCATTGTTCGCCTTATACTTGTCGAAAGCTTGTTTGAAAACATCGTCGTCGCTCATGCCGCTACGACGCCCACTTGTATATATTTTATTATATTCCTCGCAAAACCTATTGACGGACGAGTTCAATTTCCGCCACTTTGACGACACCGAGTCGATATCACGATACGGGCCTTGGTCCATAAGGTCGAGGAACTTCGCCAAAACCTTGGACCAAAACCCGTCACCCGTTTGATTATTACCTGTAACAAAACAAACAAAATATATAAATGGAGTGTTTGGCCTAGCTTTTTTATCTAAGCTTATAGCTTTTTTAGCTTATTTTTACAAAATAAGCACTAATGGGTGTTTGGTTTAGCTTTTTAAGCTTATGCTTATTAGCTTATATAAGCTAATTTTAAGAAGCTTATGGGAACATGGTTTTTTAGCTTATTTGAATAAGCTTATTTGAAGAAGATGATTTTTTACTCATTACACTCAATGATATTATACCCATTCCCATAATACAAAATAACTTAACAAATAACAAAAGATTAATTATTAATTATCAACTTGTAGAATATAAGCTAATCCAAACACTTAAAAAAAGCTTATCAAATGAAAGAAAATAAGCATAAGTTACTTTAAAATATAAGCATAAGCCAAAAAAATAAAAGCTAGGCCAAACACCCCCAAAGTTAAACAAATTAAACAAACAATTAAAATATGTAAACTGTTAAAAAAATAAAAAAAAAAACTTCAAACACTTAGAAAAAACAAACTTTAAATATGTAAACTGTTTTGCCAAAAAATTTAAATAAAAAAATAAACAAACTTTAAAAAGTTAGAAACTGTTAACAAAAAATTTAGAAAAACAAACTTTAAAAAATTGTATAAAGCTTAAAAAAAGATAAACCTTAAAAAAATACGAACCTTTTGTCTTGTTGTTAGACGTGCTATGTAAGCCTTGGCTAAGCCTTCTTCTTCGATTGGCGTGCACTTAGTCGACTTCGGTTTGGACGATTGCTCACCAACCACTTGCTAGTCCACTAACAAGACACGAACAAAAAGGCTCACAACTTTGTACACCATAACCAACCGTGTAACTATAAATCCATTCTCATCATCAAAGCCTTTAAATGCAAAACCAATCTCTTCATGAGAAAATGGGAGATAAGGCTGTCCTATAATCATCCTGTTTATAAATTCAGATCTAAAATATTTAAAATTTAATGTTGAACCAGATAAACAGAAGTGATAACAATCTCATTTATGTGTACATAACACTATGTTTGATTAAATGTAAAACATTTTAACCAGATAAAAAAATGCTTAAGACCAATTAAACTACTACCTCCATCCCATTAAAAGTGTCATATTTTGAATTTTCAAAGTCTGTATTTATAAACTTTGACTTTAATTATATATTTTTTGTGTCATATAAAACTTGATAAAAATTAACCCGACAAAAACACTTGTAAAACACACTCAAATCATATAACTTTCATCAAATATTATCTAACACAAACAAAATTATTTAAGGTCAAAGTTTATAAATAAAGAATTTGAAAATTCAAATTATAACACTTTTAATGGGACGGAGGGAGTAATAGATACGGTTAATTTGATACATCTATGCTCTAAAATAATACTATTTTGTGAGATAACTAGAAGTTAGAGATACCAAGTTGTGCCGGTGCCTACTGACAAAACGACGTCGTGGAACAAAACGGGATGGTGGTCGGAGAATGGTGGATGACTGGGTATGGTTTTACTGAAATGTTGTAGGCGGCTAGGGTTTGACAAGATAAACAAGTATTTATATTAGGAGACAGTGTTTTTCTTTTTCTTTGATGTAAAGACGTTGTTACATAAAGGGATTTTATAATATTTAGTTTAGAACAAAAAAGTTTTATGAAATATGATAGTACATGTCAGTTACCATACACTTATTTTATATTTTATTTTTAGAGTTAAATGTCATTTTATTTCTTGTGATTTGAGTTATTTTAATAATTTAGTTCAAAGATTTTATTTTTCGTCTGTGAATCCTAAAAGGTTTTACTGTTTTTATTTTAGTCCACTAAGTTAACTTCATATATTATTTATGATAACAAGAATGATGATTCGGCCATTTTATATGGTCGAATTGTCTTTCTAGTTAACAGGATTACATATAAAATAACTGAATTACCATCTGGTTAACAGAAAAAATGAATGAAGTTAACCTAATTGAATAAAATGGCAACGGTAAAACCATTTTAGACCCACTAGAGATAAATGAAATATTTGGACTAAACTAGTAAAATAACCATACCACATGGCCTAAAATGGCATTTAACTCTTTATTTTAAGAGAATTTAAACTTTTATAGAGAATCATGGGTTAATAGTAAATTAACATATTCTATCAACATGGTTGTTTTTATAAAGATTTCACTGTTCTGAAACTACTAATCTTATTTTCAAATACTTTTTTACTGCATCGTTTTATATATATTACCTCTCATTTATAATAATACTAGTTTACAAAACCTGTGTATTTCACGGGTTTAATATTAAAAATTTAGATTGACCATTAATAAGGGTTATAAACCCGTTTATTACACAGGTTTAATATTGAAAAAATATAAATCATAAACTTATAAATAATCCTTATGATTGTAATAATATTATAATCTTAACATTTATCTTTCATGAATTTTATTACACGAGTTGAGGAAATATAAAGTATAATCTTATAAAATGGGTAATACCTTCAATAAATGTTATAAACTTATAATATTATAATCTTAAACATTCATAATCCATGAATTTGAATTTTCTCACATAGTCTTATCTTTTAAAAAATGTGTAACATCATAAATAAATGTAATAATATTATAATCTTATCACACAATTGAATATGTGTATTGTTTTCATTTTGGTGTGATAAATTCAATCGTTTTATATTTATAAGATTTTGGGCGCATAATGTATATATGTGTGGGGGCCCGGGGGGTGGGGGGGGGGTTGCCGGAGTGAAATTGCACTAATTTTAACATTATTTTACTAATTTTACGAATATAATGGCATCAATCAGTTTGTCCCAATTGTTAAATGTTATGTGCCTTAGGTCCAATGCCTGATACAAAACCATTATCGAATCGGGGGTCTCACTGGAAGGAATCTCTCTATTCCTAAAAGGTAGAGGTAAGGCTGTCTACATCTTACCATCTTCGGACGCTACCTTACTTTGCTATTGATGAAATCTATTGAGTATTGAGTATTATGATGATGATGTGAGAAGGTGATACTTTATATAGATTAAAATGATAATGTTATTATATAATGTTTTTGTTAAACTAATTATAGAAGTTTGACTGATTTTTAGCGTAAGACCATATGTTTTTTTTTTTTTTTTTTTTTTTTTTTTTTAACGGCCAACAAACTCAATCCCGAGCATTCTCGGGGCACCCACTGGACAAACGGAGTACTCCGAGAGTAACCCGAGTCCACCACCAATTCCGGGGAAAACCCGGTAACCCACCCGCCCGTAGGCACGACGGTGAAATTACCGGTAAAACCCGTTTGGCTCAAGGATCCAACCCAGGTTTCCCTGGGTCTCCTATCATTGCCCACCAGTGCCTCACTCTGCACCAAGTGAGAGTCGAACTTGCATCTCTCAAAAGAAATACAAGCCCTCCACCACTTGATCTAGAGATCATTGGCAAGACCATATGTAATGGGGCTTTATAAGGGCATGAAAGATTTTGATAATACCCTTACACCATTACTCATGGGCATTATAGGGTCATGAAGATTGAGGGGCATTTCTATAATAATGTCCAAAGAGAAGAAAAATAATGGAAAGTAATAAATGAAATGAGCATTAACCATTACACCTTTTTTAAAAGGGCATTATGATGATGATGTGGTGAAAAATGCCCCTTAGTGGGCATTAACCATTACCTATGGTCTAAAGGGATATTGATTAAAAAAGTATTTTTAAATAAAAAAAATGAGGTTGAAGAATTAAATACATGTGGCATTAGTTTGAATTATTTATTAGAAGTTGGATAAATAAAAAGTTATTTGTAAATTCTTTATTAATAAAAATATTTTAATTACTTGTATTTGGAAGCATAGGAAGTTGAAGATACTTAACAAGGATGATGACACCTTCAATGGGCTAGTTTATTAATTTCATTTGGTTTGTTTTCATATTTCATTTACAATTTTAAATTCTTAATGGTTGGCGTACTAATAAGCAATCGAGTTTCTCTAGTAGAACTTTTTTAGGTTAAAAACCATTTTTATTGGTTTTCTTTTTAGCCTTTTGAAGGTCATGGGTCAAACGCAATTAGAAAGATATCTAGGTCCCAATTAAACTAATGGCTTCACACTACTAAAAAAATCAAATGGGTCATAACTATCTAGGTCCCAATTAAACTAACTTAATTTTGTCACACACCAAAGTCTAAGCGTGTGAATTTTTGTTGGATGTACTAACCATACACAAAGAAATACTTTAATAGTGTACCGGAATGAGATCAAATACAAACACTTATTTTGTAAGAAACGTAAGAATCAACACATAATTACAAGTGTCCCTCAATAAAATAATTAGTTTATGAGTAATTCAGACCTTTTGACCATATTTATTTATAACTAATTAAAAATAATTATTAAAACATCCCTAAATCCATGCAAGTTTAATTCAAATCAAAGTTTGAATTTTTTATCATATCAATGATCTAGTAACTTCCATTATCGAATCAACCTGTAGGAACCACCACAAAATATATAATCAGCACAACACTATATAATTAGCATAACATCCTTAATCGTTCTCCTTTATCAACAACACCTTGTCCTCAATCGTTCTCCATTATCAACATAAACGGCATTAGCACAACATCCCCGATCGTTCTCCATTATTAACACATCAGATGTGCTGATTATATCTACATTTGGTGTTTATTTGTATTATATTGTAATTAACATATAATCAGTACATTATCAACACAATTATAAAACAACTTTTGGTAACATTTTTTAAAAGTTACTTTTATAAATAAAAAAAAGTATAGCAATATGGTACTCATAATATTAAAGATAAAAAAAATACTTGATTTTATGGTATATTTTTTTAAAAAACCTAGGTGGAATTTGTATTTATTTGAAAATGGTCAAATGACTAGCAATTTTACGAAATTACCTCTAACTTGTTAGTACTAATTTTTAATTATAAAGGTTTTATTTATAATCAAACCCAACCCTTGATTTAAACTATCAATGGTATAGATCCGTTCTTACGGTTCTTACAGTTGGCATTGTTTGTACATGATCTTAACCCCTAGTGTACCTTTCATTACAATTTGAAACTTTATAAAAGAAAAGTTTTAACCAAGATGTCTTGCACATCTTTTTATCGGATAATTCAGAGATGCCTGGTCACTTTCTATTACACCTTGTAGGAGTCGTTCGCGTATAAATAAAATAAAACAATTTTATTGAAAGATTACAATACAGAAATAAATTAAAGCAGAAAAATTACAGAACAATTACAACTGAAATAAACTGAATACAAGAATATGTTGATCAATTCTGTATAAACATAATGGAAAACATGAATAACATACATGTTACAGCAGACATGCCAGCATAGAATCCATTCAGAGATGCAGCCATTGAGTTCGACATTCTTGTCAGGATGATCTGGTTCCTCCTTAGGGTGTAATATTATAATAGTGATGCAGTCGAAACTAGGGAGGTTTTGACTAGGGAGAGAAAGCCGATAATGATGTTATGAGTATTAGGTTTGTATATTTGTCTAATCCTTTATCTCTCTAATAATCTCCTTATATATACATCCAAGAGGAAACCCAATTAGTTAATAAGGGTAATATGGTCCATTAACAATTACCAACTAATTATTAATACGTTATTAATATATTTTGGTCTATATAATATAAATGATTATAATGGCTACTAGATTATATATTACAATAATAATATATTTAATCTTACATTCTCCCACTTAGCCGACTAATCATTTATCATGAGTATTAAATGAGCCTGGCCAGGAGTTAACACTCATTTTAGCTTGAAACCAAGAACTATAGCAGAGAAATACAATCGTTAAATCATCACCATTAGTCATACTATAGCCTCAATTAAAAACCTAACACTTAATACGTAATACGCATAAGCCCTGTAGCGTCTGATTTGTATTTATATTTGTCTATATGTCATTACACCGGCAGAACATAGACATACAAAATCAAACTGAGGAAATTTCATTAATTAAAACATAAACTAGTACAATATGCCATTAAATAAGGTCTTTAGTAAGTCCCATATTCGGTACATGTTCTTCGAAAACTTTAGGTGGGAGACCTTTAGTCATCGGATCCGCAAACATATCTTTAGTACTAATATACTCAATACAAAGATTATTTTCCTCAACTCGTTCACGTAAGAACATATATTTTGTATCGATATATAAACCAGCTCCAGTCAAACTGTTACTGTTCGAGAAACTAACAGCATCTGAGTTATCACAATAAAGTTTCAATGGTCTAGAAATGGAATTAACGATTTTGAGTCCAGTGATCAAATTTTAAGCAACGTTCAATGTCAGGTTGCATTATAAACAGCAATGTATTCTGCCATCATTGTGGAAGTTGTGGTTAACTGTTGTTTATGACTCTTCCATGAGATAGGTCCGCCTGCTAACGTATAGATATAGCCCGAAGTGGATTTCTTGTCATCTTTGCATTTAGCAAAGTCAGAATCAGAATAACCTACCACTTCTAAATGATCACATCTTCTATAAGTCAGTTTATAGTCTTTCGTCCCTTGCAGATATCTAAGGACCTTCTTAGCCGCTTTCCAGTGATCTAGGCCTGGATTAGTCTGATAACGGCCTAGCATTCCAGCAATATAAGCGATATATGGGCGAGTATAGACTTGAGCATACATCAGGATCCCGACTACTGACGCGTAAGGTATCTGGCTCATTTTCTCTTATTCTACCTCTGTTGTTGGACACTGGGATGAACTGAAAACATCTTCTTCACTACTGGAGCGATGGAGGGTTTACACTGTTGCATGTTGTAACGTGCAAGGACACGATCTATGTAAGCCTTTTGAGACAATCCTAAGATCCCTTTATGTCTATCTCAATGAATTTCGATGCCAATGATGTAAGAAGCATCTCTGAGATCCTTCATGTCGAAGTTATGCGAGAGTAACTGCTTCGACTCATGCAACATGTCTAAACTATTACTTACCAATAGAATATCATATACGTAAAGGACAAGTACAGTAAAGTTACTCCCACTCATCTTGAGGTAGGTGCATTGATCCACTTGATTCTTTATAAAACCGTGTCTCTTCATGACTTCATCAAACTTGAGATACCATTGATGTGATGCTTGTTTTAACCCGTGAATGGATTTCTTCAACTTACAGACTAGATGCTCCTTACCTTCAGGTTTAAAGCCTTCAGGTTGTTTCATGTAAACATCTTCATCTAAGTCTCCGTTAAGGAAAGCGGTTTTAACGTCCATCTGATGCAGCTCTAAATCAAAATGAGCAACTAGGGCCATAACAATCCTTAATGAATCTTTACGAGAGACAGGTGAAAACGTCTCTTGATAGTCAATTCCCTCTTTCTAAGTGTAGCCCTTTGCAACCAATCTCGCTTTGTAGCGTTCAACGTTTCCATTTGGATTCAATTTTGTTTTGAACACCCATTTACATCCTACGGGTTTGACACCGTTGGGTAATTCTACCAAATCCCAAACGTCATTTTTCTTCATGGATTAAAGCTCATCAATCATTGCTTTATTCCATTTAGAAGACTAATCACTACTAATGGCTTCATTATAAGAGATACGATCATTGAGCTTTCCAGCATCCATTTCAGTCAGGTAGGTAACATAATCATCCCAATTAGTAGGCCTTCTGGGCTTAGATGACCTCCTGAGTTGATTATCAGGTTCAGTGTTGTCTTGGTTTTGAGCGTTTGATGTGCCTTCGTTATGAGGCATAATGGGTTCTGGTTGCGGAGGTGGAATTGGTGTAGTATCTTCAGGTGCAGTTGTCACATTGGGTACAAGAGGAGTAAACGGAGTAATGGTAAGCGACGAGTCTTTCCCCGATGTCTTGTACTTCTTGCAATTCTTCGTAAGGATTGGTATTGCTCCCACTGTCACGACCCCCGACCACATCCTTGACGGGAGTCGCGAGCAGTCAAGTGGTACCGGTGGTTATTTTGAAAAGCATTGCAGCATAAAATTTCATCAGGATCATAAGTTAGGAAAAATATCAGAGTTTTGAAACACTGGATTTTATCTACTAAACAGATGGGAATAAACCCATGTTTTACAAAGGTATCTTTAATATGGGATAAACCTGAATAACATTTAATTTAATTTAATTTATTTGATAAAATAAACCACTTCTTTAAGCCTTTCGGTGCCGTATCATCCCTCTTATTCCAGTCTACTTGTAATTACCTGAAACGCGTTTTGTTAGGATCTTAGGCTGTCATGATTGTGCTTGTTTGTATAATTTGTACATGTTATTAGAAATGAACAAAGTTTAAGTGCAGCGGAAATGAACAACAAACTTTGTAAACACAATCAAAGGGGAAAGTAGATTTGAGAAACACATGATTTGCTTCAGTTGAAAGATTACAAAGTAAATCAAAAGATTACAAAGCATGCTTAAAAAAACTAAGCTCCCCCTCAGCCTGATACCCCAAGGTTTGTTGCACAAGATGAAAGGATTGGACATGAGGAGAAGAATCCACTCAGTCAATCAAATGTAAAAGTAGAGAGTACTGTTACATCTATAGGCAATCCAAACCACTGAGGCATCTCAGCTGACGTCACCATGAAAGTGACATCTAACAAACTAACAAACTAACAAACTCTATCTACTGATCTATACAACCTCTGCTATGCTAACTACTGATATTATATTACATTACATAAGATGAATAAACTGCTGCTGCATCCTTCCACTGCTGTGAACCCAGCAGTACTTGTCATGATCAGCAGTGCTTGACTCAAGGCAGTAGATTGGGCAGCGGGGCTTTAGTTCTTCATCAGTCTTTTACTTGATCAGTAGTTTCCAGAATCAGCAGTTGTTGAGATGAGCAGTACTTTGAACATATCAGAAGTTGGAGTCACAGTCAAGGGGAAAACTTATAGTAAACAGCTGCTTATTATGAGTCCATTGTTGTGATCCGGTTTTAGCTTTCATTATCTGTTCCTCTGGTAGGGTTTAATCCCAACAATCTCTCCATGGAACAGATAATGCCAAAACCCCTCATTATTCTGGATTTTTATTTCTCATCAGAAGTTCCCTAGGGAAAACTTATAGTAAACAACTGCTTATTATGAGTCCATTAGTGATCCGGTTTTGGCTTTCATTATCTTTTCCTCTGGTAGGGTTCAATCCCAACAATCTCCCCATGGAACAGATAATGCCAAAACCCCTCATTATTCTGGATTTTTATTTCTCATCAGAAGTTCCCTAGCTTGTCTTTTATATTTTTCTTCAAAGTCTTTGGAACTTGAGTCATCCTCATCCCTGCACAGTGAAAGGGTAAGGAGATCCTGCAAATCTTTAACACCAAGACCTAGTGCTTCTTTCCTTGATATGTACTTCACCTCACCATTGGATCTGACCAGGGTCAATACATGGGTCTTTTGATCAGACATCCACTTTAGTATTTTTTATCCTAATGGGTTTTTGGTAGAGATTTATTTCCAGATGAGTTTGGTGATATTGGTCTTGTGAAAAGTTGTAAGCTATCAGACATTTGTTTGAAGGCCATTTCAATGACATCATTTGCTGCAGCTATGTCTTCTGCAGTCTCTATCTCAGTCTGCTCTTGTCTCTTTTGTTGATTGATGCGTGTGTAGTGTAATATATTTTTGATGTATATTTAAGCCCCTTTTTACACTTCTAGCCAAGTTTTAAATTTATAAAACACGATATTTACTAACACTAAACACACATATGGGCAAGTGCACCCATCGTGGATGTAGTATAGTGTTGGTAAGATACCGAGGTCGTCCAAGGACACAAGAGCTTTTAATACCGGATTATCCTCAACGTCTAATCAAATCAAAAAGTGAGAAAAAATGTTTTTAAACTAAGAAAATAAAAACTAACTAAATGCTGAAAAATAAAATAAAATAAAAACAGATAGACAAAATGAATCACTTGGATCCGACACGTGTATTAGTATAACCTTTGATTATTTTCGCACTTTTGCACTTATTTAAGAGATTATCTTAGTTATTGTAGTAGGCCCCTCTTTTGAAGGCGACGTTACCCTCAACCCAGTAGTTTGAGTCAGCAAGGATACAATCCTAAAGGGTCGGATTATTGAAAGATAATGAATTAAGTTATTAATGCAAATTGTGGTAGGCCCCGCTTTCGGCGGTGACGTTACCCTCGGCTAAGTAGTCTGAGTCAGCAGGGATACAGTCCTAAATAGCCGGGTTATAGTATTAATAGTAGTTAACTTATGAGGGGGTCAAAGAGTTTGGATCCCCGCCATCCAATACCTATGGGCATTGAAGGAGATCCTACTAAATTTGACCCAGGTCCCAAGCAGGACCTCTAAACGCTGAACAAGGGCAAGACCCTTACCAAACCGTTCCCTTAACCCCCGACCAGGTAGCCAACATACCTCCATATAGACCGTGGAGATATGAATGGTGAAAATCTTTTATTTTATATAGACAGTAAAATAATGCCAAGACACCACGGACAAACGATAAGGAAAGATCACCTTCAACATAAGCAACTAGTTATTAAAGTCATTAATACAAAACCAAATAAAAAGTGCAAAAGATTAAAAATAAAAAGTATTATACTAAACACTTGTCTTCACCAAGTGATGTAAGAGACTTAGGCAAACATGGCCTTGATTGTCAAGAACTCTTACGATCAATCTTGGATCCCGAGACAACTCACACACTCTACGATGGACAATGGATGATGGTGGTGGATGATGGTATTATGGTGGTGGTGGGTGGTGGATGAAGTGTGAGAGAGGTGGTGTGCCAAGGGATGAGTTGAAATGAAGCTAAGCACTCCTATTTATAGGCTGAACAGAAGCCTGGGCACGGCCCTGTGTCCGCTGGACACGCCCCCGTGCCCGTCTGACACTCTCTCTCTTCATTAATTGTAATTCAGAATTACAATAAATGCACCTGCAGCATTCTGACCACGCCCCCGTGTCCGCTGGGCACGGCCCCGTGGTGGGCAATAGAAGCTTCTACCACTTTGTCTTTTGTGCCAGGGCTGACCATTCTGGACACTGCCCCGTGCTCGCTGAGCACGGCCCCGTGTTGAGCTGGACACGCCCCGTGTCCGCTGGACACACCCCCGTGTTCAGCTGGGCACAGCCCCATGCTCAGCTGGGCACAGCCCCATGCTTAGCTTTCTTCTTGTTTTTGCTTTGGGAGATGCTGTCGAGGAGTCGGGCATGTCACGTTTCTTCCTTTTCTTTGTATTTATGTTGGATTTAGCTGTATTTTTGCTTCTTTTGTTAATTTAAGCTCTTTTAACCCTGAAAATACAAAAGGAAGACAAAAGCACACTTTTTCCAACATTAGTACTTAAAAAGGGTTAGTTTTATGCCTCATTTGATGTAATTTATATGTTGCATTTTACACACATCATTGATCTGGCTCAATATCTGATATTTCTGCTGAATCATTTGGTGATGCAGGTTTGGTTAATACCTTTTTGAAAACGTTTTGAAGTTTCACTGGGTTCTCTTCTTTTAGATTCAATTTCTTGATTGCTTCTGTGAAGTACTCAGCTTCCTTTCCTTTATCTTGTTCACTAGTCAACAAGTTTTCTTTTTCTTGGTTTCTCTCAAGGTTAGGGTTATCTGCTGATGTGATCAGTGATGTAAGAGCATTTAGCTGTTGTTCTAGCTTTTTGTAGTCAGGCTTCTTTGGAGTGTCTGAAACAGTTATCCTCCTTTTCTTAAGCCTTTCATAAGCCTCATCGGTATACTGCTTTGTCCATTTTGCTATGGCTTCAGCAGTGTCTACCTTAGCATCAACCAGTTCCTGTTTCTTCCTTTTGTACTCAGATGTTAGGTCAGCAATGAGCTTTTTGTATTTGTTCCAATTTGGAGTTGTCTTCTTCTTTCTTGGATCATTTTTAATCCTTTCAATTCTGTCTGCCTCATTCTTTAAAGCAACTATTGGCCATTCTTCAAATTGGTTTTCTTCAGCAGGATAGAATTTTTCTTTCATGATATACTCAAGATATTCTTTTCTCTGTTTATTTCGTTTATCTTTCTTTTCTTTGTCTAGATCTTGTGCATAATCTTCCATCTGCTTGACTTTAGTGAGCAAGAATTCCAATTTTTCATAAATGGCTTCGTCACTTTGACCTTCACATTCAATTTTGGCTCTTATTTTAGCCTGCCTTGCTTTGAGCTCGATGTATTCATCCACATTTTCTAGGACTATGAAGCCTATGAGAGAAGGAAATCTTCTTGTCGAAGGATCATCTTCAGTGTAAAATTGTCTCATCTCATTTTTTACAGCTTCCAGTTCCATTGGATATTTTGCAGCATTAGGATCATATTCGTCCTCATTTGCCTGAGTAATTTTTCTTTTTCTGGTGTAAAGCTTTATGGATGAAAGGGATTTTGGTTGTGATGTAGGAATGGTCAGAACAGTGGTAGATGGTTGACTAACAGCTGTTGAAACAACTGGTGTTTCAACCGCTGTTGTCATTACAACTACTGATGTGTGAGCAGGTGTCTTCTGCTTTTGAGCAGGGGTTAAAATGGCAGTGGTTTGAGTGGTAGATGTTTGACTAACAGCTGTTGAAACAACTGGTGTTTCAACCATTGTTGTCATTACAACAGATGTTGTAACATCTGTTGTCTTCTGCTTTATGGCAGGAGGTGGTAGTAGAGTAGTGGTTTTGATTGTGGTGGCAGTGGTTTGTGATTGACTAACAGCTATTGATACAACTAGTGTCTCAACCACTTTTGTCATTACAACAGATGTTGTAACATCTATTGTTTTCTGCTTTATGGCAGGAGGTGGTAGTAGAGCAGTGGTTTTGATTGTGGTGGCAGTGGTTTGTGATTGACTAATAGCTGTTGAGACAACTGGTGTCTCAACCACTGTTGTCATTACAACAGATGTTGTAACATCTGTTGTTTTCTGCTTTTTGGCAGGAGGAGATGATGGAGATGTTGTTTTAGGTGGTGGTGGTAAAGCAGTGATTTGTAATGTTTTTGGTAATGATGATGTGATCATAGATGATGTTGATGGTAGGACAGTGGTTGTGGTGGTGTGTGGTGATGTGGTGTGTGTTGATACAACAGATTTAGTTTGGCTATCTTTTTCAGGTTCAATGTAGATACCATCTTCAATTCCCTTTTTCTTCCACTTGATCGTCTCCCCCTTTTTGGCATTATCTGGAAAGGGTTCATTCATGAAAAGGACAGTGGGAGGAACTTTTCCAGTGGTACTTTGAATATGAGCCTTGATAGCTTTGATGTCTGACTGAGTATCTTTAAACCTTGATTCCACCATGTTTGTTAGCATTTGTACATGTATAGCATGCTACTGATCAGCCATCTGTTTTTGTTTTTCCAACAGTGGTTGGAATATACTCCATAACTCATTTGCAGCAGGTGTAGGTTGAGCAGATGCTTGAGCTGGAGCAGCAGTGGATTGTGCTTTTTGAGCTTTTAAGAGCTGTTGCACCATATCCTTTATTTCAGCAATTGAGGTTTCAAGATTTTCAACCCTCCCCGTCAATTCTTGATATTTTAAATCATCACCCAAGTTAATGGGATCATATGATTTCCCACCATCAGTGGTTGTACCAATGTGTGACTTAGGAACAGAATCCCAAAAGTCATTCATTGATGCCCCTTGTTCTTGGTCCTGGGGACTTCTTTCTTCAGCACTTGATAACCTTTTGAGGTTACCAGTGGACATCACAAACTCACTGGTGGTTCTCAGTGGTGCTATTGAAGAAATTGCCTTCAAAGGGAGTCTTATGAATGTAACCACTGTCCAAATGTAAACCAGTGGGTTCAACATTTGTACTGGCTGCTCCACTTGAACTACTGACAGGAGTTACATGTAACTCCTGCAGTGTAACCTCCTCAGTTGTTGCTGGGATAGCAGAGATATCAGCATCAGACTCAGTCACTTGTGGGAGTATACTCTTAGTGATAGGTGATTGAGAGGAACTGGTTTGTGTCTGAGTAATATCAACTGCATGCAACAAAGGTATTATGGATGGTGGTAATGTGGAGGGTGAAGGTAAGGGAGTTGAAAGAGACATGTCCTTGGGATTAGGACTGAGGAAGATGGACCCAAGTGGGTCCAGAGCTTTATAATGTGGGGTCCCTGTGTTTACAACATGATCCCTTTGTGAGGATGCAGGAGGAGTTTGAGGCAAGGGTGGAGATCTTTCTTCCACCTATTGTGAGGAAGTAACAGCAGTGGTTATTGGTGACATTTGTGTTGTCACCGGCAGTGGCTCTGGGATCTCATCTTCCAGAGGTGCCTTTGTTGTGGGTTTGGGGGGCTTTCTGGATGTTTTCTTTTTGGTCTTTTTGGTGGTAGCAGGTGTGGGTTTCAAAGCAGTGGTTGTGCTGCTATGATCACCTGGAGCAGTGGGCTCAGCAGCAGATACCTGAGGAGCAGTGTCATCTGCTAAATTCTGCTCAAGTACCTCTGCTTTTGTTTTTGGAGGTGTTTACATCCTTGAGAATGTCTCAGGTGTTAAACCATTTATTTTAAAATGGGTGCCTTGTTTGAGCAAATTTTTATCTTCTTTTCCAAATTTTTGTTCAAAATAGTAACTTAGAAACCTTGGAAAAAGCAAGAATGATTTGCTATCAACATTTTTCACCAAGTCATTAAAAATCTCCTGGGAGTAATTATAATTTTCATTGTCTAGAATAGCATATCCCAGACATTGGATTTTTAATGGTATTTCATTAAAAGCAGTTGTTTTATTTGAGACACACATTAAAAGAGTGTGAAATAAAAACCTGGGTGCAGAAGGAAAATAGCCTTTTTGTAAGGTATCCATTTTTGGTTGTTCTGCATACCCCCTATTTATGAAATCATTTTTCAACTCGTTTTAGAAAAAGAAGTTTTACCTTTTTGATCATCGAGTTTAAAGAGTTCTGAAATGGATTGTGGAGTGATTTGGATGGCTTTACCCTGTATAGAGGAGTTAATGGATTTGATGATGTTATCTTGTTTTTCAAGAATAGCATTTTTCCAGAACTCTCTCTGGGTTTCTTGGTAAATGGGAGCATCTACAGTTAGCAAAGTTTTGTACTTTGATGTAGATATGGTGTCGATGATGGAGTCGAAGGTGTTGGTGGAAGTGGGTTTTACGAGGAGACCCAAATAGTTGTGAGGGGATTTGTATGGGATTTCAATGGGTTCAGCGGCCATTTGAGTGGCGTTTATGGAAGCGGATGAAGAAGATGGTTTTGATTTTGATTTTGATTTCCTCATTTTTGATGAAGAAGATCGAAGAATGATTTTGGAACGATGAGTGGGAAACTACTTTGTGAAGAGAATTTTGGAATTCAATTCGACAGTGAAACCCTGTTTGGGGTTTAAGTCAGGGTTTTATTTAGGGAAAAAGTGAATGCTGATGTGGCAGTGGTTATAATGATCTGACGGCTAAAAGCTAGCCACGTGCCAACCCCTGATGAAAGAGTAAATAATAGATGACAGTTGTTTTGAGAGCCACTGATGGATCAACCATCAGTAGTTACAACGGTAACAAATGAAACAGTGGATGATTTTTACTATTAGTGGATAGCATATCAGTGGATAGAACACTGATTTTGAACAACAATGCTTATCAAGAATATGATAGAGCAGGGGTTGACTTTTAGCAGTGGACAGATTTTAGAAAACAGATGTTTAAGTACAACAGTGGTAAGGAAATGGAGAGATTTTTTGAAATCAGCAACTGTTAGTGCAACATTGATTGAGCCCTCCTCCTTTTTTTTGATCTGTGATAAAACAAACTTGAGGTTGATATGACCTTGGCACTAGTACCTTTTCCTTTTGATGTGTTTTTAAGGATAATATCACCAACAAAAATAGAGGTTCTATATCCTGACAGGAGATTGAAACTTTTACTATAAAAACAAGTAAAAGCATAAAACATATTATTCTAAAGAAAAATGAAGAATAATATATCATGTTTTATTGAGAAAAACCTTAAAAAAATAAAGGTTATTCTGAAAACAACATCAAAAGGATCTAGTAAATCTTCAAATGAGCTTATACTCACATCACCTTCAAGTTATAAGAAGATGGTCAATAAATTGAAATACATTTGTAGTTACCATTATTCGGAACCATCTTCCTATCAATTGATTGCAAAGTTCTCTTTTATGTTCAATTACTGGAAATGCTATTTTATCTGAACAACCTTGAATCAATGAATGCACACAATTGCTTTATGACCATGATTCTCCCCATTTTTGAACCCTTAAGTGTTTTATATTTATACTCCCTTCTTTTGACCTCAAAAGTTTTTAGAGATACATACACTTTTGAGTTTTGTTATTTTACTTCTCCCCTTTTTACCCTTACCATTCATAAGTACTAGAATACTTACTGGGAGTTATTTATTGAAGAAATACCTAATCCAGAATCATTCTGCAGTAACGTTTTGAGAAATCTGACCACATTTGTACATGTTTTATTATCACATCTCACATTACATATGATTTGGACTGTTTTGACCCCTGATTTTCTTAATATGTTTTAACAGTGTTGATTTGGTCCTTTTGAGGATTCTCAACCTGCTTTTTAACACATAAGATTTCATAACTAAAGTTTTATTTCCCTCTTTCTACGTTATCAAAACACTAATGTTTATATGAGCATAGGTTTTGTTAATCTGAGGTTCATACTTTAGCATTAAACATGATGAAATCATCACAAATTTTATAACAACAGTTGAAATCAATTTTGAAGGATGATAATCATACCATAGTTACCAGTCATGTTTTCATATCTGAAAACTATGGGTGATTTGTGCATGACATCACTTTATTGTTTGAAATTTGTGTATCTTATGACATCTTGGTTGTTTTACAGAGCTTTAGAATAGTCATTTTGAACATGATTACTTGTTACTCTGTTTTTCAACAAAATACAATCAACCTTAGTATCAATGAACTTTGAGCTGAACTGTTATGTCAAATTGATTGTTAGATCGAATTTGACTGTTCGGGCTCTGATACCAATTGTTAGGATCTTAGGCTGTCATAATTGTGCTTGTTTGTATAATTTGTACATGTTATTAGAAATGAACAAAGTATAAGTGCAGCGGAAATGAACAACAAACTTTGTAAACACAATCAAAGGGGAAAGTAGATTTGAGAAACAAATGATTTGCTTCAGTTGAAAGATTACAAAGTAAATCAAAAGATTACAAAGCATGCTTACAAAAACTAAGCTCCCCCTCAGCCTGATACCCCAAGGTTTGTTGCACAAGATGAAAGGATTGGACATGAGGAGAAGAATCCACTCAGTCAATCAAATGTAAAAGTAGAGAGTACTGTTACATCTATAGGCAATCCAAACCACTGAGGCATCTCAGCTGACGTCACCATGAAAGTGACATCTAAAAAACTAACAAACTAACAAACTCTATCTACTGATCTATACAACCTCTGCTATGCTAACTACTGATATTATATTACATTACATAAGATGAATAAAACTGCTGCTGCATCCTTCCACTGCTGTGAACCCAGCAGTATTTGTCATGATCAGCAGTGCTTAGTGATGAGCATATGCCACCGAATACCGATCCCATACCGATCCCGTACCGATCCCGTACCGATCCCGATCCCGATCTGTAACACCCCCAAAATTCCACCTGCGGAAACCCAGCGAGGCGTGTTACGCATCAGAGTTCGAGCCACTAATCACATTGAACCAATGATAAATACTTAAATAAAACATGTTATTAATTACCAATAGAAAACGTCATCATAATATTAATTCCCAAGGAATTGTATAGCGGAAGCATGTAATAAAATCGTTTAACAACCGTTTCATAATAAAACTCAAAACCAATGTATCAAATATAAGTTAATCCAAGAGCCTCGATCCATGACCACTCCAGCACTCCCAGATAGCAAGTCCATGTCCCAAATGTTAACGACCTACAAGCATGCAGACAAGTGTGTCAGACTACGCTGGTGAGTTCAAAGTTTTGTTAACGTGTTTTGTTACCAGATGTATGTTAATGCGATTCAACGTTGCAATACGATGTTGCTCATAACATGCTAGATACCCTAGGGAGTGTGCCCATTTGTATTCGGGGAGTGTGCCCCTTAATAACCCGGAAGTGTCCAGACCCCAATGTTCAATAATCAAAACCCAATTTAAATGTTTACCCAAGGTTCCCTTCCAAATGTTTACTAGTTGTCCCAAACCACCGGGACGCATGCTTGAGAAATGCAATGAACTCACCTTGGTTTGCTCGGTAAGATACACAAAAGGTTCTTGAATTAAGGGTGGTTAACCACGTCCTAACAGGGTTACCATACAAGTCAGGTTCGGACCCAAGTAATACACGTATATTTCACACAGTTAACACGTTACACGCATGTATGGAACATGGCAGCATTTTAACAGTTATGTAACAACTTCATAAGCCCAAAAGTAATCGGCCCAACATAGAAAACATGGCCCATTCCAAAGACGTGCAAGAGCCTTGTGCGATCCTGATGGGCTCGTACGATCGGATTAGTCCAGCCCAACCAGAATATCCGGCCCAAAAAGTTAAGCGGACACAACAACTTGTGCGGTCCAGTAACCTTGTGCGAATGTGGTGCCTTGTGCGACTGTATCGGGTTGTGCGATGAGGTCTTGGGCTGTCCGGCCCAATAACAACAACTGGTTATTCATTGTGTGTGGCCCAAGGTATTGTGCGATTGGCACTGTCTTGTGCGATTCACGGTACCTTGTGCGATCATGCGAGGTATATGTTGTACACTGTGCTAAGACATGTTGTACCTAGCTTGTGCGATCTCATTGTGTGTGTGATCTTGTGCGACTGGTCAACTAATTCCCGTAATTTCGCAAGTCGGTTACAATCAATTAAGTGGTTTCCAATTTTACATCAATCAATCAATACAATTAACAGCTTCTAGTCATCCATTAATCGATCAAACAGGGAAATTATTAACCGATTCATAAGAATCCTAATAAAAAACAATCACGAACAATACTCATAACACTTAAACACATGATCATGGTTCATATTCTTGATTACTAACATGGATTTACTATCATAAAAATCCTACAAAATCATCCGTACAAGAACACATTACAGCCGATTACTATGTGTTCGGTTCTAATTCCAATTCATGCAATCCAAATCGTATGAGCATCATCAAGTGTGCATGTGAGCCGATTTATCAAGAACATTACAATCAAACATATATTATCCCTAAATCACCATGTAATGCAAATAGATCAAAACATTATTCAACACACATTCAGTAACCAAAAACACTAACCGGTTGAAAGAGAACTCGATCTGAATAGGGAAATCTTCGAGAGATAGGAGGTGATGGTCGTCGGGTTTGAGAGAGAAGGAGAGGAACCGAACTAGGGTTTTGTGTGACTTGTGTGCTTTTTGGTAAAATGTGAGATGGTTACAACATCTCATGTTAATCAGCTTAGGGGGGATGGGCCGAACCCACACTTGGGCTGCCCTTTTGATCCGAGTGCAAGCAATACGGCCCAATGGCCTTGTGTGTTCGAGTGTGTGTTATGCGGTTGGTTCATGTTGTGCGTTTGGGCCATAATATATATACATACATTTCGTTACACATAACACAAAATCATAAAAATCAATAATTATAATAGTTCACATAAGCATGTATCGTTACACAAAATAGGTTCGAATTGCGTGTTGTCACAGTATCCCCAACTAAAAAGAATTTTCGTCCCGAAATTTGGTAAGCTATATTGTTCACTAGTTTTCCTGGGGTGTCACATCATCCCCCACTTGAATGGGAATTTCATCCCGAAATTCACTAGTTGCATCAACATCAAGTTTGCTAAGTTTTGCCTGGTCTTTGGGGAACAAATGTGGATACTTAAGTTTCATCTGGTCCTCGCGTTCCCACGTGAACTCTGGACCACGTCTTGAGTTCCAACGAACTCTCACAATCGGTATACGGCTGTGTTTACGAACTTTAACTTCCCGATCCATAATCTCAATTGGTTCTTCGACAAACTGCAATTTGTCATCTATCTTCAGCTCTTGAAATGGTACAACTAGTGTTTAATCAGCCAAACACTTCTTTAACTGCGATACGTGAAACACATCATGGGCATTACCCAACTCAGCGGGTAATTCCAACCTGTAGGCCACCTTTCCAATCCGTTCTAAAATTTTGAATGGTCCTACATAACGAGGGTTTAGTTTGCCACATTTTCCAAAACGCACCACACCCTTCCAGGGTGAGACCTTCAACATAACGCGATCATTAACTTCAAATTCCAGAGGTTTACTACGGTTGTCAGCGTAGCTTTTCTGACGGTCGCGAGCTGCGGCCATACGGTTCCGTATCTGGACAATACTTTCCGATGCTTCGAGCACAAACTCCGGGCCTGTGATCTGACTGTCACCCACCTCAAGCCAACAGAGGGGTGAACGGCATTTTCGTCCATATAGTGCTTCGAACGGAGCTGCCTTAATACTTGTATGGTAGCTGTTGTTGTAGGAGAATTCTATCAACGGTAAGTGCTTCTCCCATCCTTTCCCAAAGTCAAGTACGCATGCCCGAAGCATATCTTCAAGTGTCTGGATGGTGCGCTCGCTTTGACCATCCGTCTGCGGGTGATAAGCGGTACTCATGTCGAGTCGTGAACCGAACGACTTATGCATTGCTTGACAAAGTTCAGAAGTGAAACGCGGATCTCGGTCTGAGATGAAAGAGGTTGGCACCCCGTGCCTAGAAACCACTTCCTTAAGATACACTGCTGCCAGCTGAGAGAATTTGTCTGTTTCCTTGATTGCCAGAAAATGGGCTGACTTTGTGAGTCGATCCACAATCACCCATATAGTGTCGTTTCCAGCCTGAGTCCTTGGTAGCCCTGTAACGAAATCCATGGCGATCTGTTCCCACTTCCATGTGGGTATTTCTGGCTGTTGAAGTACACCCGAGGGCTTTTGATGTTCCGCTTTGACTTTAGCACAAGTCAAACATTTGCTGACGTAAGTTGCTATATGAGCTTTCATGCTAGGCCACCAGTATGTAGTTTTCAAGTCGTGGTACATCTTATCTGATCCAGGATGTACGGAGTAACGTGACTTATGTGCCTCATCCATTACAAGTTCTCGTAAGTCACCATAGAGTGTAACCCAGATGCGTCCGGTTACGTAGTAAGCACCGTCTCCCTTTTGTTCTAGTCGTTGTCTTGAGCCGCGTAGAGCTTCAGCTTGAACGTTCTCTGGTTTCAACGCTTCTAACTGAGCGTTTCGTATCTAGGAAGGAAGATTAGATTGGATCGTGAGTTGCAATGCTCGTACGCGCCTAGATGCATTATCCTTTCTGCTGAGGGCGTCAGATACGACGTTCGCCTTGCCCGGGTGATATTTGATGGCACATTCATAATCATTTAATAGCTCAACCCATCGTCGTTGTCGCATGTTCAATTCCTTCTGGTCGAAGATATGCTGAAGACCCCTATGGTCGGTGTAGATGGTGCATTTGGTACCGTACAGATAGTGCCTCCAGATCTTCAACGCAAATACCACCGCCCCTAACTCCAAGTCGTGTGTCGTGTAGTTTTTCTCGTGAATCTTCAACTGTCGCGAGGCATAGGCTATCACCTTCTCGCGTTGCATTAACACACAGCCGAGACCTTGAATTGATGCATCACAGTAGACCACAAAATCTTCGGTACCCTCTGGCAGGGACAAGATCGGTGCACTGCAAAGTTTCTGCTTTAACAACTGGAAGGCCTCTTCCTGCTTTGTTCCCCAAGAGTATACCGTGTTCTTCTGTGTTAGCGAGGTGAGGGGTTGCGCGATTTTCGAGAAATCCTTAATAAACTTCCGATAATATCCTGCGAGACCAAGGAATTGTCGCACCTCGGAGGGAGCCTTTGGTGCCGCCCAATTCTTAACTGCATCCACCTTTGCAGGATCCACATGTATCCCTTTCTCATTAACAACGTGGCCAAGGAAATGCACTTCTCGAATCAAAAAGTCGCACTTAGAAAATTTTGCATACAATTGTTCTCTTCTCAAAAGTTCCAAGATGAGACGTAGGTGGCGCTCGTGATCTTCCTTGTTCTTTGAATAAACTAGGATGTCGTCAATAAACACTATAACAAACTCGTCAAGATATGGCTTACATACGCGGTTCATGAGGTCCATGAAGACCGCTGGTGCATTAGTCAATCCAAACGGCATGACTAAAAACTCATGGTGTCCGTAGCGCGTTCGAAAAGCCGTCTTGGGAACGTCCTCCTCCCTAACCCTCACTTGATGATACCCCGACCTTAAGTCGATCTTTGAATAGAAACTTGACCCTTGCAGCTGGTCAAACAAGTCGTCGATGCGTGGTAATGGGTATCGGTTCTTAATGGTTACCTTGTTGAGCTCCCGATAGTCAATGCACATACGGAATGACCCGTCTTTCTTCTTTACGAACAAAACTGGGGCTCCCCAAGGCGATGAACTGGGTCGAATGAAACCTCTATCCAATAATTCCTGCAGCTGGTTAGACAGTTCCTGTAACTCCCCAGGGGCCAACCGGTATGGAGCTCGAGCAATTGGGGCCGCTCCTGGCGCCATATCAACCTGAAATTCTACTTGACGGTGAGGAGGTAACCCTAGTAACTCCTCTGGGAACACATCAGCGAAATCCCGCACCACTGGCAGATCCTCGATCCTCCTTTCCTCAGACTGAGCGTTAGTGACTAAGGCTAACATTGCAGGATACCCCTTTTATAGATACTTTTGCGCATGCATAGCCGAGATAATACCAACCATCGCCCCACTACGATGCCCTTGAACCAATAATGACTCCCCATTAGGGATGGGAATACGCACAATCTTCTCCTTACACAAAATTTCCGCTTGGTGCTTAGACAGCCAATCCATGCCTACCACTATATCGAAACTACCGAGCGTAACGGGAAGGAGGTCAATATCAAACACGCGACCCATGAGATCTAGTTTGCACCCGAAAAGGACATTCGAGGCTTCTATCGTTTTACCGTCTGCTAGTTCTACTACTTGCTTAACTTCTAAAGGCGTTGGGGCTATCCCCAATCGTTGACTAAACTCTAGGGACACATAACTCCAATCGGCACCAGAATCAAATAACACAGAAGCAATACGATTGTTAACAGGAAACGTACCAGTTACAACGTTGCCGTCATTCCTGGCATCCCCTGCACCAAGCTGGAACACTCTGCCTCGAGCACCATTTCCCCCATTGTTGCCGTTGTTATTATTGTTCCCGGCATTGCTGTTATTCGGGCGGTTGTTGTTGTTAGCGTTCTGGTTTAGCTGAGGGCAATCCCGCTTAAAGTGACCCTCGTCACCACACTAATAGCACCCCTTTCTGAAGCCCTGATTTTGCTGGGGTGGTTGTCCCTGCTGTCTCTGGTTCTGCTGGTTCTGTTGCTGCTGGTGCTTGGGCTGTGGGGCCCTACAATCCTTGGCCTCGTGGCCTGCTTTACCACACCTGTTACATGTTCGTCCACACTGCCCGAAATGATGATAACCACACTTGTTACAGCGCGGCTTCTTCCCTGCATACGAACCCTGGCTTTGGCCACTTCCCTGGCCTTGATTGACAGAAGACGACTGGCCGATGCTGCGATTACTATTATTGTCTGGCCTTTTCTGGGTCTGACCGGCACTGGACGTTTTGTCGTAGTCATTCCACTTCCGTTTGTTATCATTAGCAGATGCAGTAGCAGTGGGTGCAGCAGCAGTAGTGGTTGAAACACGCGGCGGCAACGAGCCACTCTCTACCTCTTGATCCACAATCTTATGGGTTAATCGAACAATCTGTGTCAAATCATTGAGATGGGCTGCAGTGACTAAACTCTTCACATGCGGAGGCAGCCCCTTAATGAATAACTCGATCCTCCGAGACATAGGCCGGGACAAGTTCGGGCACATGTCGGCCAATTCATACGATCGTTTCACATACGCTTCGACCTCAGATCCAACCATCTTCAGGTCATAGTACTCGTTTTCCAACTTCTGAACCTCATCCCGTGGACAATACTCCTCTCTGATCAGTTCTTTAAAGTCATCCCAAGTTGTGGCATTCGCTGCCTCAATGCCCAGCAACTGCACTTGGGCATTCCACCACGTTAGGGCACCATCCGCCAAGGTACCCGCAACATATTTCACCCTGTCCCCAGCGGGACAGTTACAGATAGCAAACACGGACTCAGCTTTCTTGAACCATCTCAGAAGTCCCACAGCCCCTTCAGTCCCGGTGAAGGTCTGTGGCTTACAGTCCATAAACATTTTGAACTGTAGGATCGTTTGCTGACCCGAACGAGTCGTTCAGAGGTTAACTCTTGCAATTCAGATGCGGAATTATAAGAAAAGCAAGTAGATATAGCTTGTTCTTCCTTCTAACTATCTTTTGTATTGATATTCAACGTTTTACAGCTCAAACGTCACACCGGCAGAGCTTCGGCGTGGAAACAAGTCAAGTACCGAATGAGGATCGCTCAGACCTATTTATGGGGTTCTTGGGCCGCTCATGTGGTCATCTGACACATGAGCGGTCCAGCATGGTTCATATAAGCGACCCATGAAGTCAAATAAGCGACCCACACCCTCTATGTTCCTATAAGCGATCCACACACCTAAAGCCTATACAATCTCCCGTTTTCTCTAATAACGTGCCCTATTCTATACAATATGATGTAAGACTTGATCCTAGACACCTAGACGGAATCAACAGATGTAGTGCACCAACAGACTCCCCCTCAGATGTTGATGGAGTCGCACATACACTTTGACTTCTAAGTTGTATTTTCACATCGTCAGGCCAGATCAGTCTCTGGGCTTTCTCTTCAGACTCCCCCTCTCGATTTACTGGCATTCTTTTGTTCTTCAGTAATATCTTCAGGATCTTTGTCTGGCTTTAAAATCTTTTAATTCTCTTGATCAGATCTCTTGATTCTTTAAGTTCATCAGCATCGTCAGAATCAGAATCGATCAACCTGGTTCTCCTCAAATTTTAAATTTGATTTCTAGGATTGAAACCTGGCTACCTGCATAGACTCAACCCAGAAATAAATTTCTTTCACACATGTTTCAAATACCTGCACCAACATATGACTTCCCTCAACAATCTATGATGAACCACCTGAAGAAGGTTAGATTTAATGAAAACAATCAGATTTACACAAACATTCCTCCTCAAACGTTGTTCATCATGTTTAGCATTCAGAATTTTGAAAATCAGTTTTTCAACATCAGTTGTCGAAAGTCTTTTTGAGTTTTTCAAAATTTAAGCTAAAAGACACTAAAATCTTTTTGGATTTTCTGAGAGACATTTGTTGACACCACTTGAAGATAAAACATAGAAAAAATGTAATATTTACAGACAAATATTTTTGTGAGTTTGTGCAAGAGGATCATATCAGTTTTGAGACAAATCATCAACACCGTTAAGCTTGATTTCATTTTAAGTTTTAAACAATTTACCTAGATTGTCAGTATGTTTGTCCACCTAAATTTTCAACACAAAGTTCAATCGATTCGAGATACGATATTAATGTTTTAGAAACTTGAACTTAATTGTGTATCACTCCACTTGAATATACTCCCGTATCCAGATCTCAATGATCAGATTTACAGGTAAATATACTACATCTGATATCTGTATATAAATTAGGACATGCGAGGGCTGAGGGATCTCAGGTCGATACTTCCGTATGCGTAGAGAGATATCAGCTTCGACTTTTGGAGTGTCCCCTTTAGGAGATCTTTTAGCTACAACAACTGATTATCAATTTTATTGTCTAATCAGCTGAGGGTTTAATGCTGTGTTTCAAGCATTTTGCAGCAAGTATTATCCGAGGACTAGGTCAGAACTTCCATCCAGCAGAAGTCCTGGGATAATACCCCAGATATCACAGAGTATACAAACCTAGTAAACCAGAAAGAGAAACCTTTCAAACGAGATTTCAGGGGTTACCTATATATCCAAGAATAGTTACCCACAAATTAATCAAGTTTGATTTTAGTTTATATCTCGTTTCAATTTACTAAATGTGCGAAAATCTACTGACACATCCGCAGTAAGATTGTTTAACACTTTTTAAACTTTTCAAATCTTTAGCGTGCCATGATAGTCCACTGATGTACTATCATTTCCTCTTTTTAGCAACAAAACTCATTTTTGAATTTTATCATGTTTTTGGATTTTTTCAAATTTTGAAATGTTTTTGGATTTTCTGAAATTTCCCTACTCCCCCTAAAATGCAAACACATTTCAAAGAGAATTTGAAAACTCCTAAACTCTTGACCCTCTTGTAGACAGAAAATGAAAAGTAAACTGTACAAAACTTGACAACTGATATCGAATCACATCAAATCTCAATTCTTTTTGCATAAACAATCAGAACTCCCCCTATCACAAATCATTTTCTCATTTAGATTTCAAAACACTTAAGTTTGTTTTAATCAAAATAATTTTTCCGGAAAATGAATTTGTATTGATAAAAACCACTTGTAGGTTTAAAAACAGGGGATGTGGTTCATCATTTTGTCTATATATTTTATCATGAATAGTAAATCAAGTACAAATTAATGTCCCTGATTTACCATTTGCATTTTAGATCAAAAACACTGTATCACTTGTAAATGTAAACATCTCAAACAGAAATAACACTGGTAGGATCACAGTTACCACTTGTAAATCCAGGATTACCACTTGTAGGAATGTTACGTCTACATAACCATTTTAACAATCAGGATGCCGATTCCTGCTTCGCACTTACCAACCTGGAAGCTCTGGCAAAGTCCTTCAACCTGTAAAAACATCCACACATTAAACACAATAATTCAAACAAACATAGAATGATGCTGATTCCTGATCCACGATATAAACTTGGGATCTCCGGCATAGTCCTTTGACTATTGTGGGAAACAAACTTCCCTCCAAGTCTTCTCAGACTTGGTGTCTTTCAGTTCTTGCTCAGTGGGGTTGTATGTTGCCTTTTTGGTGGCATAAAAATCTTTTACCCCCTTTGCTTTCCCACTTAACATTTTCACAAACATCTTTTTAACATTCCCACTGAATGCTTTCTCGACATCAAATTCTTTTTCTTCTTTATAAAATTGGTTTGAAATTTCAATTTTACCAATTTCCTTTTTAACTTCTTCAAATTTCAGTGATGGTAAATCATCATCAACTGAAATTTTCTTCACAATTTGTGGCTCTTCTGGCTTTGTGGAACCAGATTCATCGCCGACCTTTTCTTCAACCTTTTTCACAATCCACACTTGGTTGTCTTTAGTTCTCTTCTGATAAAGAGTTTTCTTTGAACATTCCCCAACCTCATGTTTTGAATTTTTAAACAATTCAGATTTTTCAACAAACTTCTCTTTCATTTTCTGAGAAACTCCCTGTTTTGCCTCGATATCTTTCGAACAATTCGATGCAATGTGAACAGCTTCATTGTCTTTAACACAGGTTTGAATGTTTCTCGGATGAAATACTCCAGTTCCATTCCTTTTCTTTTCAGCAAGAAACGCTTTGTTAGATTGTCTCCAAAATGGTTTTTGCTGTTCATCTTCCGGGCTTCCACCTGAAACAAATTCAGATTAAGTTTTAGAATTTTTCTTATTTTTATCATTTTCTGGTGGAACAAAACCTAAACCTTTCTTTTTGTAGCTACGATTTTGGTTGGTTTTCTTAGGAAATCCAGGACTAGAATTGTAACCCTTTTTCTTGTTTAAACGTTGTTGAACTCTAGAAGTATATTTTTTAGATTTTTCAAAATTTTTCAAAACTTTTAATTCAGGAATATTAACTTCTACTAGTTTAAAAGTTTTGTTGATTAATTCTGTTTTAATACTCATAATCGGAAATTCTTTGTTATAATACAATTTGTCAGAACCATTCAAAGTATAAACAACTTCGAATGTTTCATCATTCAAATCTGCTTTTGATAACAAAAACTCTTTACTATAAGACCGTTTAACCGACGGATTTTGCCTGTTGACTGACGCCTTTGACTTTCCAGACTCAGACTTTGACTCTGTCTCCTCATCATTATCCAACACCTGATCGACCACCTTTTTGATCAACTCTGACTCATGATCAGTATCGGATGAGGTAAACGTCACATCAATGTTTTCTGGTAAAAAGTCAGTTGTGTCGGTTTTAAGCTGTATATTGACTGCTTTTGCAAGTTGCTCCTCATTTGGTTTCCTAGGTGAATACCCATCCCAAATTGGAGGTGGACACTTGTTATAGTTAACAGTCGGTTTCTTACCACAATTTTTCTTTTCTTTCGGCTTCTCATCTTGAAAAACTTCCATACCTGCAACAGTTGGGTAAACACGATCAATAAGATAATCAGAGGTAGAATAACTCAACAATAACCTCCTAATTCTCTCATTTTCAATCTTTTCTTTCTCCAACTCTTGCTTCCATTTTGCACTCTCTTCAATGTAGAAATTTATAGCTTTTTGCTTTGACATTAAAGTTGCGTTCATCATTGTCAGTTCCTGTTCTCTTTCAGTGTTTGTTGTTTGTAGACCAGTTACTGTTTTGTTCAAAACATCGTACGATTCCTTCGCATAGTTGAGATTGAACAATAACTGCTCTTTCTTCTTTTCATACTCAGCAATGATGTCATCTCTTGCTGCACAATCTTTGCATGCTTCCAAACACTTCTCACATGGCTTGACAACTTCAACAATCTTTTCAACTTCGATTGTCTTAATTACTTCAACCACTTTTTCAACTTCAATCACCTTTTCCACTTCAATCACCTTTTCTATCTCGATCACCTTTTCTACTTCGATGATCTTTTCTTTTTCTTTCTCTTCCTTGGTGAACTTTTTAGCAACACTTTCAACATTCTGAAACACATCTTCAGATTCAGATTGTTGATCTTTTGCAGCTCGTTTTTCTTCCGGTTTCTTCATTCGTTCTGCAAAATAAAAATGAAAACTATCAGGTGACAGATGGGATTTTGGTATATTTATATGTTTCTCTTCCTCATCCTCACTTCTGCTGTGATCAGGTGATTGATCGAACTGTACAGATTTTTCAGAATCATTATCAGAAACACCAGAATCAGACGGTGTTTTATCAAATACAACTGGTTTTTCTGAAACAATTTCATTCTGTACACTCTCATCAGAACTCGATAAACTCTCGTCAGAACCCTCCGAAATTTCTCCAGATTTATCTGAAAGTTCATCAGTACTCTCTGAATTTTCATCAGACGAAACAGATTTCTCATCTTCACTTCTCACATTCTCTCTGATTGATCTCATCCAAGTAGCAAACAAGTTTGGCTCTCGGACAATCTTAGCAATGAAAGCTTTAAAACCTCCCTTTTCATCCACAAACATATCCCAACTGAAACCTTCTGGTAGTTTCTCATCATCTTGATCGATAATGCGTGCTGCAATGTCTTCAGATGATATGTAATCACTCCAGCTGAAATCTACCAAACATGCTCTTTTTGGATCTTCAATCTTTCTTCCGTGAGTTGTCTGTGGTTCCTGGGATTGACCAACTTGCTGATAGATAGCTTTGCGATAGTAATCATCTTTCCCGAATGGATTCTGTGCTCCGCTAGCTTCTCTTCCTTTGCATTCCCGCTTGAAATGGCCTTTCTCCCTGCATCGAAAACAAGTAACTTTAGATTTATCAAAACCTAAAGTTGAAACATGAGCATCTAGAAAGTCATTTCTCCCGGTAATAGTTTTGAATTTCTCAGCTCGACGATGAACACTAGCAAGACACCATTTAATATCTATGAGTTCCTTTTCCTCGGCATCTATCTGGTCGTAATCCTCTTTAGTGAGCATAGGATTTCCAATTCGACCAGCAACTAGACCTTCATAGGATAACAGAACTGAACCAAGAAGTGCCATATGATCTTTAGCAGTGTCTTCAGAGAAGCTTTGACCTTCTGGAAGATTAAGAGTTATGTTGCATTGAATCACATCTCCGTTTCCAGTTTTGGTACTTTGAGACTGATAACAAGTGTTAGTCTCTTTCGGATTCACACTCGGAAATGATGAAAACCCGCTACTATTCTTGTTTGTACCCTGATCAGCTTTTTCAGATGAATCACCAGCACTGAAAGCTGTTTGAATTTTCGGACTTTTTTCAGACTCAATGGCTGGAATACTACCCCTGTAATACATCTTCACGTCCTGTTGACTACTCGGACTGTTCATTCTTGCGATCTTTTGCTGCTCAAGATCCTGACTTTCTATTTTCTCAATGAACTGTGAGATAGTCAACCCATCATACACACCAGTATTTTTCAAGATCATCAAGTACGTTCCCCACTCTTTCTGAGGTAACGCGTCCGCCAACTTATCAACCCATTCTTCACGACCTTTTTCAACACCCAACATCGACAACGATCGCACCAGGTGGCAATATCTCTCAATTAGCTTCTTGGTATCCTCGCCAGGCAAACTACTAAACAGATCGAACTCTTTCTTTAATAACGCTTTCTTGCTTTTAATCATGTTTTCGCTACCCTCAAACTTGACTTTCAAAGCATCCCAAATCGACTTAGCAGTTTTGTCATGTTGCAATAAAATGAATATGTCTTCTTTAATAGCCTGTTGCAACAAACTAATCATCATTTTCTCAGCTTTATACATTGCCCGTTCTTGATCTGTAAACTCAGATATCTCTTTGATAACTTGCAACTCGGTTCGAGGCAATGTGTACTTCTTCAAAATGCACTCCCACGATCTAAGATGATTTGCTTGAACCCAATTTTCAAACCTATCTTTCCACCCATAATACTCCTCAATGCTCATCAATCTAGGGGGCTTTTGAGTCATTCCCGTTTCATTTTCTAAATTCATTGCTTGAGCAATTGCGGCTGGAGTGGTTGATGTAGCAAAGGCGTTGAAGAATTCAGAATTCATGATGAATTAGTACGTATTTCAAGACAACAGCCAGAAAAGCGGTCCAAGAATGTATTTTCTAGCGATCCGGAATTTGAGTTTTGAGCGGTCCAGAATAAGTTGTAAGAGCGATCCAGATAATGTTCGTTCGAGCGATTCAACCGGTATATTTCGAGCGGTCCAGAAAAATTTCTTTCGAGCGATCCAAAAAGTCTATTTTGGAGCGGTCCAAAATCTGTCCTACGAACGATCCAAGAATGTTCTAAGAGCGGTCCAACCAGTTAACACTTGAGCGATCCAGAAAAAATTTTCGAGCGATCCAGAAACTAATCACTCGAGCGATCCAGGATTTGTTCAAATGAGCGGTCCAAAAATAATTGATTTGGAGCGGTTCAACCTCAAATGTGTACGAATGAGCGGTTCAAAAAATAACTTTTGAGCGATCCAGAATGACGTCACTACGAGCGGTCCAAATTCCGAACATGTTTTGATCTGTTTTTAAGCTGAATTTTGGCTTGAAACTTCCAAGGGTTTGACTCGGTATGATTATGAACAATCTGTGAGAATTTGAATGATTTTTGACCGTGAAATCTCCTCGAAATGAGAAAAGAAGGTGTAGAAGTGAGAAACAACACTGAAAAACCGGCTATAATCTGCAGAAAACCTCCTCCCAAGCTCTGATACCACTTGTAGGATCGTTTGCTGACCCGAACGAGTCGTTCAGAGGTTAACTCTTGCAATTCAGATGCGGAATTATAAGAAAAGCAAGTAGATATAGCTTGTTCTTCCTTCTAACTATCTTTTGTATTGATATTCAACGTTTTACAGCTCAAACGTCACACCGGCAGAGCTTCGGCGTGGAAACAAGTCAAGTACCGAATGAGGATCGCTCAGACCTATTTATAGGGTTCTTGGGCCGCTCATGTGGTTATCTGACACATGAGCGGTCCAGCATGGTTCATATAAGCGACCCATGAAGACAAATAAGCGACCCACACCCTCTATGTTCCTATAAGCGATCCACACACCTAAAGCCTATACAATCTCCCGTTTTCTCGAATAACGTGCCCTATTCTATACAATATGATGTAAGAATTGATCCTAGACACCTAGACGGAATCAACAGATGTAGTGCACCAACATGAACGTACACGCAGGCTGGTTAGGTTGAGGTTGCACTTGCTGACCAGCTTGATAGGCTGCTAAAGCCTCAACCACACGGGTGTTGATTAGGTCAGTCAACTCTGCCTGAGTCATGTTGATGTTACCACGTCCGTGTCCTCGTCCACTCATGATTCTAAAGTTGAAATGAACCGATTCAGGAAATCGAAATGAGATGGAAATCATGTATCACGTTGAGATCTACGTACTACCAAGTTCACACATAATAAGGCAGAACCCTTCTCACGCTCGATAAGCCTCACTGGGACTTGCATGCACCCCACGTTATTATTAAGTGTGCACCCATAATAATAAGGCAATTTGCATGCTTATCTCAGTGGCTCTTAGCTTACGCTCGAAGTTTCCCCCCGTTCACACAACACAACGAATGGTATCACAGGTTTACTATTCACATGAGTCGGAGAGTGGTGTCACACTATCATGTCATTATAGTACTAAGTGTATCGTTTCGTGCAAGTGATAAGTGTATGACTTCTAAGGAAGTAATGCATAAACTAAACAGGAGACGAACCTTGCGATCTGGAGCTGAGTGTCATGATCGATTTCTTCGAAGGTATTTGGTTATAGTCTGGTTTTATAAAACGTTTTAAAACCTAGTTCACTATAACCAGTGGCTCTGATACCAAACTGTAACACCCCCAAAATTCCACCTACGGAAACCCCGCGAGGCGTGTTACGCATCAGAGTTCGAGCCACTAATCACATTGAACCAATGATAAATACTTAAATAAAACATGTTATTAATTACCAATAGAAAACGTCATCATAATATTAATTCCCAAGGAATTGTATAGCGGAAGCATGTAATAAAATCGTTTAACAACCGTTTCACAATAAAACTCAAAACCAATGTATCAAATATAAGTTAATCCAAGAGCCTTGATCCATGACCACTCTAGCACTCCCAGATAGCAAGTCCATGTCCCAAATGTTAACGACCTACAAGCATGCAGACAAGTGTGTCAGACTACGCTGGTGAGTTCAAAGTTTTGTTAACGTGTTTTTTACCAGATGTATGTTAATGCGATTCAACGTTGCAATACGATGTTGCTCATAACATGCTAGATACCCTAGGGAGTGTGCCCATTTGTATCCGGGGAGTGTGCCCCTTAATAACCCGGAAGTGTCCAGACCCCAATGTTCAATAATTAAAACCCAATTTAAATGTTTACCCAAGGTTCCCTTCCAAATGTTTACTAGTTGTCCCAAACCACCGGGACGCATGCTTGAGAAATGTAATGAACTCACCTTGGTTTGCTCGGTAAGATACACAAAAGGTTCTTGAATTAAGGGTGGTTAACCACGTCCTAACAGGGTTACCATACAAGTCAGGTTCGGACCCAAGTAATACACGTATATTTCACACAGTTAACACGTTCCACGCATGTATGGAACATGACAGCATTTTAACAGTTATGTAACAACTTCATAAGCCCAAAAGTAATCGGCCCAACATAGAAAACATGGCCCATTCCAAAGACGTGCAAGAGCCTTGTGCGATCATGATGGGCTCGTACGATCGGATTAGTCCAGCCCAACCAGAATATCCGGCCCAAAAAGTTAAGCGGACACAACAACTTGTGCGGTCCAGTAACCTTGTGCGACTGTATCGGGTTGTGCGATGAGGTCTTGGGTTGTCCGGCCCAATAACAACAACTGGTTATTCATTGTGTGTGGCCCAAGGTATTGTGCGATTGGCACTGTCTTGTGCGATCCACGGTACCTTGTGCGATCATGCGAGGTATATGTTGTACACTGTGCTAAGACATGTTGTACCTAGCTTGTGCGATCTCATTGTGCGTGTGATCTTGTGCGACTGGTCAACTAATTCCCGTAATTTCGCAAGTCGGTTACAATCAATTAAGTGGTTTCCAATTTTACATCAATCAATCAATACAATTAACAGCTTCTAGTCATCCATTAATCGATCAAACATGGAAATTATTAACCGATTCATAAGAATCCTAATCAAAATCAATCACGAACAATACTCATAACACTTAAACACATGATCATGGTTCATATTCTTGATTACTAACATGGATTTACTATCATAACAATCCTACAAAATCATCCGCACAAGAACACATTACAGCCGATTACTATGTGTTCGGTTCTAATTCCAATTCATGCAATCCAAATCGTATGAGCATCATCAAGTGTGCATGTGAGCCGATTTATCAAGAACATTACAATCAAACATATATTATCCCTAAATCACCATGTAATGCAAATAGATCAAAACATTACTCAACACACATTCAGTAACCAAAACCACTAACCGGTTGAAAGAGAACTCGATCTGAATAGGGAAATCTTCGAGAGATAGGAGGTGATGGCCGTCGGGTTTGAGAGAGTAGGAGAGGAACCGAACTAGGGTTTTGTGTGACTTGTGTGCTTTTTGGTAAAATGTGAGATGGTTACAACATCTCATGTGTTAATCAGCTTAGGGGGGATGGGCCGAACCCACACTTGGGCTGCCCTTTTGATCCGAGTGCAAGCAATACGGCCCAATGGCCTTGTGTGTTCGAGTGTGTGTTATGCGGTTGGTTCATGTTGTGCGTTTGGGCCATAATATATATACATACATTTCATTACACATAACACAAAATCATAAAAATCAATAATTATAATAGTTCACATAAGCATGTATCGTTACACAAAATAGGTTCGAATTGCGTGTTGTCACACGATCGGTATCCACTTTTTGGCGTTTTCGGTATCGGTACGGTACGGTATCGGTATTATACCGATACCGACCCTCAAAATACGGTATAATACCGATACGGTACCGTACCGATACCTAACCGACATGTTTCGGTATCGGTATCGGTACCTAGTTTGGGTGAAATTCGGGATCGGTATTAGGCGGTATCGGTATCGGTTCGGTATCGGATACCGATATACTCATCCCTAGCAGTGCTTGACTCAAGGCAGTAGATTGGGCAGCGGGGCTTTAGTTCTTCATCATTCATTTTTGTATAAAAACACATTTGTTATAATTCACAGTATTAAGAGCGATTACAATGTTTATATATTACCCCAAATCGGTATTTATCACTCGACCGTATCTGTGACTATGGTCAGATCACCCATTGGCTAACCCGTTGTCCAATGGTGACGGGTATCAAGTAATGTATACAAAACCCTACATACCGGCAGTAATTGAAGATTACAAAGACTTAATCCCTGTAATTATAACTTTGAAAACAAAATAATTTGATAAAAAGAGAATGACTCACAAACGGTTAGAAAAGAGAATGGACTCACCTTGTTAGCATATAGTCTTGATTAAACAAGCATCTTGATTCTCAGCATCTACTTTATAGTTCTGAATCTTCTGATGATTGAGCATCTATTTGAATGTAAGTGTATAGTGCAGAATTTCGGGTAGTTAAACATTTAGTTTAACAGAGTGGAATACGTATTAGTGTAAAACCACATCAAACCAAACGACGGTCACGAGATTAGAACCTTAACGAAATTCACAAAGTATAGTCTTATTTAGATAGCACCTTGGCATTCGTTTCAAAACGAAATTCACAAAGTATAGTCTTATTTAGACAACACTTTGGCATTCGTTAGTTGGTTCCCGAATCGATCGGACAGAATATCGCATTGGTGATTATTGGTTAGAACACCAACGTATAGAGAGAAGAATAGAAGAAATGAGCAAAGAAAAATGAATCCTAAGCTTCCTATTTATAGGTAGGAAATATGAAATTTCTTGGAAGTTTCCTTTGTATTTCTTAGGAAATTTCATATAGCTTTTCTAGGAAGTTACCTATACATTTTCTAGGAAGCTTCCTACCTACATATATATCCCCTTACACCTTCCTTGCACCTTCCTCATATATATCTATCTCATATATATTTATTTTCATGTATATCTATTTAGGTGTTTAATTTACTTAATTAATCTTGCTTAGCTTAATTAATCTTGCTCAACTGATTAATTAATCATACTAAACTTGATTAATGTTGATTAACTAATCTTACTTAACTGATTAATTAATCTTACTTAACTGAATAATTTTCCTTAACGGTTTACTTAAGTAATTTACTTAGCCGATTAATTAAATAACGTAATTAGCTGATTAATTAACCTACTTAGCTTGCTTAACTGCTAAGTTTCCTTTCCTGTTAAGTTTCCTTAGCTATTAAGTTTATTTAATTACTAAGTTTACTTAACCATTAAGTTTACTTAGTTATTAAGGTTTCTTAACTACTAAGTTTACTTAACTGTTAAGTTACTTTAACTACTATGTTTACTTAATCCCTAAGTATTCTAGTTTAACAACTTCCTTGTTACGAATTCTAATTTCTAGATAGAAAGGAACTCGTATTAGTGTATTAACTTAATTCAACTTTAACGATAATCACGAGATCGGAACCCTCACAACGAATGACAAAGTATAGCCAGATATTGGCAGCACTTAAACATCCATTGGATTGGTTTTAATCGATCGGATAAAGTATCGTACCAGTGATTACAGTTATTACCCTAATACGGGCAGAGTTTCGGGGTTTAGAAGTTCTGACATTAGAATGACTGAACAAGAGAACAAGAGAAAGAAAAGAATTGAACGATTTGAAATGAAACTCGAACTCCTTATTTATAGGGCTGGAAATGGGGCGCGTTGCGGCCCGCGAAGCACATAAGCTTCTTCAACGCGGCCCGCGATGGAGTCTAGGTTGACACGTGTAACGACGCATGTCCCTCATCCTTATCCGGTTACCCTTGAGCTGTCGCGCCCCGTGTAAGCTTTGGTTAACTCTTAGGCGGCCCCCGAGCGATCCATAAAATCGAATTTCTTGATTTTTCACAAGGATTAGGGTTTTAGGGGTCTGGGTTTCCACTTACGGAGTGTTGTGGGACATTTTTGCAGGTCCTTACACCCACTGACCTTGAAATCCTCCAGGAATGCAGCACGCTTGGTTTCGACAATACGGGTGACATGGGAAGGAAAATAGAAACGATAACCCTTTGAGTGATCAGGATACCCGATAAAGAAGCAGGTAACTGTTTTAGGGTTAACTTTCCTTAGGAAAGAATTGTAAAGTTTTGCTTCAGCAATGCAGCCCCATACTTTCATATATTTAAGACTTAGTTTCCTTCCTGTCCAAAGTTCATAAGGAGTTTTAGGGACATACATAGAAGAAACTCTATTAAGTATTTTAACAGCTGCTTTTAACGCTTCGGTCTAAAGGAATAATGGTAAATTAGTGTTGGCTAACATACTTCGCACCAAGTTCATAAGGGTGCGGTTTCTTCGTTCAGCGACACCGTTCTGCTAAGGTGTACTAGGCATGGTGTATTGGTTCACAATCCCCTGGCCCCTACAAGACTCATAAAATGGACTAGGAGCTTGACCCACGTCAGTGTGTCTTCCACAATATTCACCGCCTCTATCTGATCTCACAACTTTAATCTGACAATCTAATTGCTTTTCAACTTCAGCTTTATAGTATTCAAAAGTTGTAAGAGATTCAGATTTTTCCTTAATGAGATACAAGTACATGTAACGAGAATAATTGATGCGTGTGTAGTGTAATATTATTTAGATGAGTATTTAAGCCCCTTTTTACACTTTTAGCCAAGTTTTAAATTTATAAAACACGATATTTACTAACACTAAACACACATATGGGCAAGTGCACCCATCGTGGACGTAGTATAGTGTTGGTAAGATACCGAGGTCGTCCAAGGACACAAGAGCTTTTAATACCGGTTTATCCTCAACGTCTAATCAAATCAAAAGGTTAGAAAAATGTTTTAAACTAAGAAAATAAAAACAAACTAAATGCTGAAAATAAAAATAAAATAAAAACAGATAGACAAGATGAATCACTTGGATCCGACACGTGTATTAGTATAACCTTCGATTATTTTCGCACTTTTGCACTTGTTTAAGAGATTATCTTAGTTATTGTAGTAGGCCCCTCTTTTGAAGGCGACGTTACCCTCAATCCAGTAGTTTGAGTTAGCAAGGATACAATCCTAAAGGGTCGGATTATTGAAAGATAATGAATTAAGTTATTAATGCAAATTGTGGTAGGCCCCGCTTCTGGCGGTGACGTTACCCTCGGCTAAGTAGTCTGAGTCAGCAGGGATACAGTCCTAAATAGCCGGGTTATAGTATTAATAGTAGTTAACTTATGAGGGGGTCAAAGAGTTTGGATCCCCGCCATCCAATACCTATGGGCATTGAAGGAGATCCTACTAAATTTGACCCAGGTCCCAAGCAGGACCTCTAAACGCTGAACAAGGGCAAGACCCTTACCAAACCGTTCCCTTAACCCCCGACCAGGTAGCCAACATACCTCCATATAGACCGTGGAGATATGAATGGTGAAAATCTTTTATTTTATATAGACAGTAAAATAACGCCAAGACACCACGGACAAACGATAAGGAAAGATCACCTTCAACATAAGTAACTAGTTATTAAAGTCATTAATACAAAACCAAATAAAAAGTGCAAAAGATTAAAAATAAAAAGTATTATACTAAACACTTGTCTTCACCAAGTGATGTAAGAGACTTAGGCAAACATGGCCTTGATTGTCAAGAACTCTTACGATCAATCTTGGATCCCGAGACGACTCACACACTCTACGATGGACAATGGATGATGGTGGTGGATGATGGTGTTATGGTGGTGGTGGGTGGTGGATGAAGTGTGAGAGAGGTGGTGTGCCAAGGGATGAGAGAGAATGAAGCCAAGCTCCTCTATTTATAGGCTGAACAGAAGGCTGGACACGGCCCCGTGTCCGCTGGACACGGCCCCGTGCCCGTCTGACATTCTCTCACTTCATTAATTGTAATTGCGAATTACAATTAATGCGCCTGCTGTACTTTCACCACGCCCCCGTGCTCGCTGGACATGGCCCCGTGGTGGGCAATGGAAGCTTCTACTGGTTTGTCTTTTCTGCTGCTTCCTGGACACGCCCCCGTGTTCGCTGGACACGGGGAGTGTTCAGACTCTGTTTCTTCTCCTTTGCCTTGGGAGATGCCGTTGAGGGTCCGGGCAGTCCACTTTTGTTCCTTTTCTTGTATTTATGGTAGAATTAGCTGTCTTTTTGCTTCTTTTGTGATTTTGAGCTCATTTCATCCTGAAAATACAAAAGGAAGACAAAAACACTCTTTTTCCAACATTAGTACTTAAAAAAGGGTTAGTTTTA
Organism: Helianthus annuus; assembly: GCF_002127325.2. Taxonomy (NCBI): domain Eukaryota; kingdom Viridiplantae; phylum Streptophyta; class Magnoliopsida; order Asterales; family Asteraceae; genus Helianthus; species Helianthus annuus. The sequence goes on along the minus strand of NC_035441.2, from coordinate 28,920,373 downwards.
TGCCTTAATTGATGTGATTTATATGTTGCATTTTACACACATCAAATACCCCCACACTTGAACTTTTGCTTGTCCTCAAGCAAAACTCTTTAAATGTGGCTTACACTCCCAAATGGAATAGGTAGAAGAGAAGTTTTTTAGCTTGTCCTAGAGTGTCGGGAATCCAAGGTTTTTATAGGTTTTATTTTTATTTATTTACAATCCTATTCGTTATGATTTATTTTGAACTTTTCATAAGATGAATTACTTATTTGGGCATAGCATGCCTTATTAAAATTCCATTTATATACAAGTTCACATACCTCACGGGAGATCACTCAACACTCGGCCGAAGGTGTATATTTTAGTGAATCACTCGAGAGCGGCACGGAACTTACGTCTTCCATAGGCTTGCCAAGCAATCAATCCTCCTCCTTTTTAACTTTTTACCTTTGTAAATATCAAGAGGACTTTTGGGGTGAAGGCTTGGGTTTAAAGGTGGGTGGTTGGTTAGTGGTTAGTAAAAAGGGCGAAAATCATAACAAGCGTCGGTTTTCGTGAAGTACCTTGTTTTTAGTGACTTTTTATTTTGAAGTATTTCTCCAAACAAGCTTTTGTAGCTTTTGTTTGTTTTTGACTTCATCATCATCATCATCATCATCATTTTTTTTTGATTGTCACATAAAAAGGTGAGTTTACGAAAAAGCGAACTTGTTACTAAAAAAAATTAAAAAGGTTTTTGATGGGTAAAAAGGGTTTTGGGGTAATGAAATGAAATGTTTAGGCTCAAAGGGGCTATCTAGGGGGATTTTGGGTAGGTAAAAAAAATGAAAAATAATGGTTTTGAAAGAAAAATGGTTAGTCCTAATGCCTCCATCATTTACTTACTTGGGTTTAAGTTGGTAAGGACCGGGAATGTATCGTCGTGGCAAGTTCTAGATTTGTAAGAACCAAGTGGCTATTCACACAAGAAACGAAAAATGAGCATTTAGTCTAAAGATGTGTATTTTTATGCTCAATAAGGGCTCAAAACTCACTTTTGTGGGAATGGGTTTTTAATGTGACCAAGCATATATAATCGAATTTTTAACTAGACTTGTTATACCGTTTCATAATTTTCTTATGTTGGTTCTTTTTTATTTTTTTATCACGACGCTATCGGTTGTAAACTGGTAAAAATATAACCTTTTTAGAACTTGTTATCCCCAACTTAAACTAAGACAAGTAAATAAAAAAAATGAAAAAGTTTTTGAAAAAATTTGGGGTGTTTAGCGGTTCCAATAGTGTTTTGTGTAAGGCTTGTGTTTAGGATTTTGCAAAATTTCAAGGTTTTAGCATCCTCCCCACACTTAAATTACACATTGTCCTCAATGTGTCCAAAAATAATGTTTTTGGTTGATTAGAATGTGTAAAGGTGGGTTTAAAAACAAAGGTTTGTGTTACTGGCAGTCTGGACACGGCCCCGTGTCCATTGGACACGGCCCCGTGGTGAACTGCCAGTAACGAAAACTTACAGAAGGTGAACACGGGGGCGTGTCGGGTGAACACGGCCACGTGTCTGGCAAAAAATTGCAGGTCAGTAGCCAAACAGCAGATCTGGGAGATGGACACGGGGGCGTGACGGCTGGACACGTCCCCGTGTGGACAGTCTGTTAGCCTGAAAAATAAGTTTTTCTCCCGGTTTCTCCATCCTAGGGCTGCAAGTGCTAATGTTTAGCACTCTAACCCTTGCATTGCACCTGTTTAATCATTCAATGCCAACCAACCAAGCACAAACCATCCTAAATTACCATTGTCAAGCATCATCCAAACATAAAGCAAAAACAAAACAAAGATAAAAAGTAGTTAGGGAAAGTAAATTGTTCGACAAATGGCACGCAGGCCATGAATTGTTTGATAGATAGAAGGGCACTTAAACCTGCGGGCTCATCACCATCCAGCCCCTTGTTCCTCCAAGCCTCCTACTCCATGTCTTCATCACTATCATCACCTCCGCCCCCATGCCTCGCCATGTACTCCCGGATGCTACCGATATCATCTTGTATATCGTTAACGTTGCGCTCGATAGCTCCAACCCGGTGGTATGTGTTGTTGGCGAGATTGTAGGTGTTCCTGGTGCACATAAGGTTTTCCTGCAAAAGATCATGTAAACTTTGAAAGTTAGGAAAACCACCTCCTTGAGAGGAGGATTGACCCGGATCGCCTTGGGGTGGGTACTGAAAATGGGGAGGTGGTGCATGAAGAACTAGAGCCTCCTGCGGGTTCCATGCATAGCCTTGCGTCCTCTGAAAGCTCACCGTCCCGTCCTCCGCTTCATAAAGCAAGTTCATGGCTCGGCAAATGTGATAATCAACCCGTCCCGACCATGGACTCCTCTCGAAGGACTTTGGAATATTCGTGAAGTGCTTGAAAAGACGGTACACCCATCCCCCGAAGAAGATTGGTGTAGGAGCAGAAGCAAGGCGGTTTAGGTGCATGTTTCGCAGTAGGAGGTAAGGAACATCGAGAGGCTTCTGGTTGTGGATGCAGTGAAGGACAATCAAATCTTTCAACCCAACAACGCCACTACTGTCATGGCGTTGGTTCAGCGAGTACGTGAGGAGCCTGTGGATGTATCGGTATAGCGGGTCCCTCAGTTTGGTGCTTTTGGTGCTGCTCGGGTTGTAGATTCCATCACCTATTTGAGCCCATGCGGCTTGGCGTTCAGTTGCATCCAAGTCTCGTAATCCCCCAGTATTCTCTTCATTCCCCGCTTCTTCATCATTGTATAGCCCAATGATAGATCCAAACTGAGCCATGGAGGTTTTGTATGTGGTCCCTCCACATCGAAATTCGACCGCCTCGTGGTCAAACGGTTCGCATCTCGAGTTGAAAATGAAGGTGCTGTAGAACTCCATCGTGCATTGATGCACCGACCGAAGTCGGGTGGTCAATGCGACATGCAGTGGACCCCTCACAATGTTGTTGAAGCGGTCAAGTTGATTCACCATGGTTAGCAGATCGGTACACGCCCGCCTTAGGTACTCTTCCGGTCTTGTTTGTAGAACCTCGTATCGTGCCCTAGCGTCCAGTTCATTTGTGTTAAACCGTGTGAATTTAGACATCTGAAAAGAATACATCAAAAGTTAGTACGAAACAAGGAAAATCGGAGTGAAACTGCAAACAGTGGGCTGGACACGGCCCCGTGTTCAGCGGACACGGCCCCGTGTCCAGGCGTCTGTAACCTAAAAATTCCATTTTTCGTCCCGGTTTCGAAAACCTGAAAATTTTTAGCCCAACAGTAGCGGTTATCCCCGAAAATGAAACCCTAAGTGTCATTTTTCCCAAAACAAACCGTTTACCCTTTCAGTTTCGTGTTTTTCTGATCAAGAACAAGGGTTTGGTTTTTTTTGGTTGGAAATCGGACGAATCTGTCAACAATATTTGTCTATTTACTTTCTACTACTCTAATATAAACTACTACTAACAAATTTCATCAAAAATTTTGAGTTCGATCCGGATGAACATGAAGAACCCTAGATTTTTCCCCAATTTTTGATGTTTTAACTACATGCAAGTAACTAATCTAACTACTAATGAAGATAGAATCATACCTTGACGTTGTTAGATTTGGTGGTGACGTTGAAAAACTGCAGAAAATCGCCTCTAACCAGAGAGTTTTCGGCGAAACGGGGCGTGTGGAATGGTGTAACTGATAGGAAAAGAGGGTTTTATCCCGACAGTTGCCTCGACACGGCCCCGTGTCCAGCGGACACGGCCCCGTGCCGGGCAAAGTTTTTGAAAAATATTTTATTTTTTTTTTATTTTTTTTTATTTTTTTTTATTTTTTGTGCTCGTGTGCATGCCCCTTATTTCCGAAAAATGGTTAGACGATTTACCGGTTTTTAAACGTACACTTACCTGTAACATGTCGGGTACGAGTTTATTCGTTAACCGTCTGAAGTGAGATCTCCTCTTCCTCATCCTCAATGGATCCTCGGTAGAGCTTCAGCCGTTGGCCATTGACTTTAAATGGTGTCCCATTTCGAGTTTTAATTTCTACTGCACCGTGTGGAAAAACATGGGTGACGGAAAAAGGTCCTGACCACCTAGATTTTAACTTATCAGGAAATAATCGAAGTCGTGAATTAAACAATAGAACTTGGTCTCCTACCCGAAATTCATTAGATTTAATATATTTATCATGCAAATTTTTCATTCTTTCTTTATAAATTTCGGAGTTAGAATATGCATAATTCCTAAGTTCGTCTAATTCGTTTATTTGACAAAATCGATTTTTACCGGCATTTCCCAAATCTAAGTTTACGTTTTTTATTGCCCAGTAGGCTTTGTGAGCTATTTCTACTGGCAAGTGACAACTTTTTCCATAGACGAGTTTATATGGGGTTGTGCCTATAGTGGTTTTATAAGCAGTTCGAAAAGCCCATAAAGCGTCGTCTAATTTGTCGGCCCATTCTTTTTTATTTATTCCTACGGTTTTTTCAAGTATTCGTTTTAAACCTCGATTAGTCACTTCGGCTTGCCCATTTGTTTGAGGATGATATGCCGTTGAGACCCGGTGATAGACCCCATACCTTGTTAATATTTTTTCGAGTTGATGATTGCAAAAATGGGTACCTCTATCACTTATCAAAGCCTTTAGTGTTCCGAAACGAGAGAACAGCTTTTTCAGAAATTTTACCACTACTCTTCCATCATTTGTTGGAAGAGCCTCGGCCTCTGCCCATTTAGACAAGTAATCGACTGCCACAAGTATATATTTGTTTCCCTTTGAAGGTGGGAAAGGTCCCATGAAATCGAGTCCCCACACATCAAAGATTTCACAGACGAGAATGCTATTTTGAGGCATTTCGTTTTTGGAAGAAATATTACTTGTTCTTTGGCAGGAATCGCATGCCTTTACAAGGTTTTTGTGCATCCTTGTAAATGGTCGGCCAGTAAAATCCCGAATCAAATACCTTTCGTGCGGTACTTGCGGCACCATGATGTCCTCCGTATGGACCTTCATGACAATGATGGAGAATTCTTCGTGCTTCATTACCATAGACACACCTTCGGATGAGCTGGTCGGCACACATTTTGAAAAGATAGGGGTCTTCCCAAAAGTAATGCTTTACATCAGCAAAGAATTTTTTTCTTTGATGATGTGGCCATCCTTTGGTGACTATACCGCTAGCTAAGAAATTAGCGTAGTCGGCATACCATGGTTCTTGTCTACTTTCCATCATTTCCAAGGATTCCGTGGGAAATTTCTCGTTCATTTGCTCGTCTCTGGTTGTCTCCAAAGCTGGGTCTTCTAAGCGTGAGAGATGATCTGCGGCAGTGTTTTCTGCTCCTCTTTTTTCCTTGATTTCAATGTCGAATTCTTGGAGGAGTAGAATCCATCTTATCAAACGGGGTTTTGCGTCTTGCTTCTTGAAGAGGTACCTGATGGCTGCATGGTCTGTATAGACTATTGTTTTAGAAAGGACAAGATAAGAACGAAATTTATCAAAAGCAAATACCACCGCTAGTAATTCTTTTTCTGTAGTTGTATAATTTTCTTGCGCATCATTAAGAGTTTTACTAGCATAATAAATTGGGTGGAAATGTTTTTCTTTTCTTTGTCCCAAGACTGCTCCAACAGCGAAGTCACTTGCATCGCACATGATTTCGAAAGGAAATTTCCAATTTGGCGCTATCATGATAGGTGCATTGACTAGCATTTCCTTGAGGGTTAGAAATGCTTGATTGCATTCCTTGTCAAAGATGAAGGGTGCATCTTTTTCAAGTAATTTTGTTAGAGGCCTTGAAATTTTTGAAAAGTCCTTGATAAACCTTCTATAAAATCCGGCATGCCCTAGGACACTTCTGATTGCTCGCACGGAGGATGGAGGAGGTAATCGAGAAATGGTCTCTATTTTTGCTCGATCAACTTCCATTCCTTCGCTTGAGATTTTGTGACCGAGTACTATTCCCTCTGTTACCATGAAATGGCATTTTTCCCAGTTAAGGGCGAGGTTAGTTTCCTCACATCGGGATAGCATTCGTTCAAGATTATCGAGGCATTGGTCATATGAGTCTCCAAAGATGGAAAAGTCATCCATGAAGACTTCCATTGTCTTTTCGATCATATCATGGAAAATGGCGACCATAAAACGTTGGAATGTTGCAGGCGCATTACATAGACCGAATGGCATGCGTCGATATGCAAAAGTTCCGTAGGGACATGTGAAAGTTGTTTTCTCTTGGTCTTCTGGTGCTATCGGTATTTGAAAGTAACCTGAAAAACCATCTAAGAAACAATAAAATTTATGACCGGATAATCTTTCTAACATTTGATCAATGAAGGGCAAAGGAAAGTGGTCCTTCCTAGTCGCTTCATTTAATCGCCTATAATCTATACAGACTCTCCATCCTGTGACGGTTCTCGTTGGTATTAATTCATTTTTCTCGTTAGTTATCACCGTCATACCTCCTTTCTTTGGGACTATTTGAACGGGACTTACCCACGGGCTATCGGAGATAGGGTAGATTAGTCCGGCGTCGAGTAGTTTGATGACTTCATTCTTAACCACTTCTTGAACATTGGGGTTCACTCTTCGTTGTGGTTGAATTACCGTCTTGTAGTCATCATTCATTAAAATTTTGTGCGTGCACATGGAAGGGCTTATTCCTTTAATATCTACAAGCTTCCAAGCGATCGCGTTTTTGTGTTTTTTAAGTAGGTTAACTAATTTCTCTTTTTCTATACTACTTAATTTAGATGAAATAATTACAGGTAAACTACCATCTTTGCCTAGAAAAGCATATTCCAAACCTTTAGGAAGTTCTTTGAGCTCAATGGGTGGGTCTTTAGAAGACACCTTATTTTGTGGCTCATCTAGATCAAGAACCTTAAAGGTTTGTTCTATGGCTATCTCTTCCTCGACAAAGTGGTCCTTTTCGTTGGTTGTATCGGGTGGTTCAGCTTCATCTTCAATTAGGGGGTCATTGTTGCCAAAAGGATATTTCATTGAGCGCTCAAGATCTATGCTCCTTTTGAATGCCCCTAATTGAAGAGGTAGATTGTTGAATTTCCGGTTTTTCAAAGCTCTATGAGTTTGTACAAAAGGTTTTCCCAAGACTAAGGGGGCGTCATCTAAGATGACGAAGTCGGTTGGGATTACCACTTGATTTGTTTGAACCAAAACATCTTCAACTACACCGATTGATTTTATTACTTTCCGATTGGATAGAAAAATGGGTATTTGAAGTGGAGTAAAATCACTATCACTTAATTTTTCAAAAATGTAGTTAGGCATTATGTTAACACAAAGATCTTTATCGATGGTGATATTGCTAATAAATGAATTTTGAAAGAAACATGGAACCGGTGTAATGTTAATTTCAAAAGGATCTTCTTTTATTAGCGAGGTTTGATCATTAGTTAACTTAACACTTACTAAGTCTTTGATTTTAGCACTAGTGTTTAACTCTTTTAAAAACTTAGCATGAGGGGTTATTAAACAATGATTTTCGAAAGTAGGTGACAAGAGGTTAATTTCTTCAAAATTAGACTCTTCTTGAATTTTAACATTATCGGACTCACCATTTTCGTTGTTTAACTCATGTGTCGGTTTTTCACTTTCTTGCTCTTCCATTTTTACACTTTCAACTATCTCTACGTTATCATCATTTTTTAACTCTTCTCTTGCGCGGGATTCCTCTTCCCTTGCGCGAGATTCTTTTATGCAACGTTCGATAGTTTTAATGTGTTCTAATATCCTATTAGTTACTTCGGTGAGATTGAAAGAATTTGGATCCTCAAAGCTTGAATCCGGTTGCTCGATCCTTGGTTCCTCGTAATACTCATATGAAGTAGATGGTTCACACCATTGTTCTTCATTGTAAGTATATGATGGATAAGGGTCGAAACTTTGTTCTTCATAGTACTCATAGGAGGTGGGTTGTTCACGCCATGGTTCCTCATAATAAGAATATGAAGGTGGTGGCTCATATGTTGAATCTTCAAAGTATGAGTATGAAGGCTCATACCTTGGTTCATCAAAATATGAGTATGAGGGAGTAGGTTCATACCCTTGGTCTTCATAGGATGTGTATGAAGTTGATGGCTCGTACCTGGGCTCCTCATAATGGTTGTATGAATTGGATGGTTGATATGAGTTATTATATTGAACCGAGCGTGCATTACGACAATTAGTGCAATAATCACCTCTATAATCATCCTCATCATAGGTGTAGTTGTAACCTCTTGAGTAGTGATCCATAAGAATCACTCAACAGATCACAACTGAGTCTCGGGACCAGAAAACAAAAATAAAGACGGAAACAGAAGCTGGACACGGCCCCGTGTTGAGTGAACACGGCCCCGTGGTCAGGGTCTGTATCTGGGCGTTTTAATTAAAGTTACTGGTCACGTTGAACACGGGGGCGTGTTCAGCGAGCACGGCCCCGTGTTCAGACTCTGTATCTGGGTATCTACTCTAAAAATATGCAGCACGGGGGCGTGTTCAGCGAGCACGGCCCCGTGTTCAGGCTACTGTAAATGCAAAACTAAACTAAAATGCAGAAAAAATGCGCGCGTTAAAAAAAAATTTGAAAAACTGATTAGGCCGTTGATTTTAAGCTTTCTTAAAATCCTTGTGTCCCCGGCAGCGGCGCCAAAAACTTGATGCGTGTGTAGTGTAATATTATTTAGATGAGTATTTAAGCCCCTTTTTACACTTTTAGCCAAGTTTTAAATTTATAAAACACGATATTTACTAACACTAAACACACATATGGGCAAGTGCACCCATCGTGGACGTAGTATAGTGTTGGTAAGATACCGAGGTCGTCCAAGGACACAAGAGCTTTTAATACCGGTTTATCCTCAACGTCTAATCAAATCAAAAGGTTAGAAAAATGTTTTAAACTAAGAAAATAAAAACTAACTAAATGCTGAAAATAAAAATAAAATAAAAACAGATAGACAAGATGAATCACTTGGATCCGACACGTGTATTAGTATAACCTTTGATTATTTTCGCACTTTTGCACTTGTTTAAGAGATTATCTTAGTTATTGTAGTAGGCCCCTCTTTTGAAGGCGACGTTACCCTCAACCCAGTAGTTTGAGTCAGCAAGGATACAATCCTAAAGGGTCGGATTATTGAAAGATAATGAATTAAGTTATTAATGCAAATTGTGGTAGGCCCCGCTTCTGGCGGTGACGTTACCCTCGGCTAAGTAGTCTGAGTCAGCAGGGATACAGTCCTAAATAGCCGGGTTATAGTATTAATAGTAGTTAACTTATGAGGGGGTCAAAGAGTTTGGATCCCCGCCATCCAATACCTATGGGCATTGAAGGAGATCCTACTAAATTTGACCCAGGTCCCAAGCAGGACCTCTAAACGCTGAACAAGGGCAAGACCCTTACCAAACCGTTCCCTTAACCCCCGACCAGGTAGCCAACATACCTCCATATAGACCGTGGAGATATGAATGGTGAAAATCTTTTATTTTATATAGACAGTAAAATAACGCCAAGACACCACGGACAAACGATAAGGAAAGATCACCTTCAACATAAGTAACTAGTTATTAAAGTCATTAATACAAAACCAAATAAAAAGTGCAAAAGATTAAAAATAAAAAGTATTATACTAAACACTTGTCTTCACCAAGTGATGTAAGAGACTTAGGCAAACATGGCCTTGATTGTCAAGAACTCTTACGATCAATCTTGGATCCCGAGACGACTCACACACTCTACGATGGACAATGGATGATGGTGGTGGATGATGGTGTTATGGTGGTGGTGGGTGGTGGATGAGGTGTGAGAGAGGTGGTGTGCCAAGGGATGAGAGAGAATGAAGCCAAGCTCCTCTATTTATAGGCTGAACAGAAGGCTGGACACGGCCCCGTGTCCGCTGGACACGGCCCCGTGCCCGTCTGACATTCTCTCACTTCATTAATTGTAATTGCGAATTACAATTAATGCGCCTGCTGTACTTTCACCACGCCCCCGTGCTCGCTGGACACGGCCCCGTGGTGGGCAATGGAAGCTTCTACTGGTTTGTCTTTTCTGCTGCTTCCAGGACACGCCCCCGTGTTCGCTGGACACGGGGCGTGTTCAGACTCTGTTTCTTCTCCTTTGCCTTGGGAGATGCCGTTGAGGGTCCGGGCAGTCCACTTTTGTTCCTTTTCTTGTATTTATGGTAGAATTAGCTGTCTTTTTGCTTCTTTTGTGATTTTGAGCTCATTTCATCCTGAAAATACAAAAGGAAGACAAAAACACTCTTTTTCCAACATTAGTACTTAAAAAAGGGTTAGTTTTATGCCTTAATTGATGTGATTTATATGTTGCATTTTACACACATCAATAATCATCAATGAAAGTGATAAATGAAGTATGTCCTGTTATGCCAGCGATTTGGTAGGTACCACTAATGTCAGTATGAATGAGTTCTAATAAATTAGGGCTCCTAGTGGCACCTTTCTTATTCGCTAATGTCATTTTACCTTTAGACATTTGACAGATGTTCCAAAATCAGTGAAATCAAGAGGAGGTAGGACTTCATCCTTTACGAGACGATTTAATCGTTCTCTTGAGATGTGGCCTAAACGTTGATGCCACAACATGGATGAAGTCTCTAAGTCTCGATTCTGTTTCATCTTTGTGAGTGATTCATTAATATTATATGACAACAAAGATTTGGAAAAAAAACATTATCTAGTTCTAATCTATAGAGACCAGCATCCAGAATGCCAGTACCATAAACAACGGAATAATAGAGAATAGAGAGTTTGCGGTGACCATGGGAAACAACAAAACCGTCCATGTCTAACTTTGGTCCTGATACAAGGTTCCGAGTTACCTCAGGAACATATGAGGTATCATAAAGTTTAATAAATAAACCAGTTTTCAAAAATATTGTAATGTTCCTATGGCCTTCACTTCTAGTTCCCGATCATCCACAACTTTAAGTGTTCTTTGGTTTCTTCCCAGCTTTCGGATTGAAAGGAATCCCTTAGTAGAGTTGGTTACATGAACCATAGAACCAGAATCAAACAACCAAGAATTAGCAGAAACATTTAAATTATAGGATTCAAGTATCATGAAAAAATCGTTACCTTTCTTAGCCAGCCGCTCATTAAAGTCAGGGCATTCCTTTTTCTTATGTCCTGTCTTCTTACAGAACTTGCAGTAGGGTTTGCCTAAGGAGTTCTTAGAGCTGGAAGGTGCACTTGTATTAGGATTGGGCCTTTGGACTTTGGAAGCATCCTTTCTTTGATAATTGTTCTTCCTCTTCTTAGAGTTGGAGGTGGTGAAGTTTGCAACATCAGTAGTGTGATCCGTCTTCATACGCTCTTCCTCCTGTACCACATAGCGACCAACTCACTCATCGTCCATTTGTCCTTCTGAGTGTTGTAATTGATCTTGAATTCTTCATAGGACGAAGGAAGCGAAGTGATGATAAAGTGAACAAGAAAACCATCACTGATTTCCATCTCTACCCCTTGCAACTTATTGGCCATGTCATGCATCATCATGATGTGTTCGCGACCTCCCAGCATACATAGTTGTCACCAGCTTGAGAATAAGAGTACTAGTGTGTGCTTTAGATGTCCCCTTGAATTGTTCCTCCACAGAAGCCAGGTAGGTATTAGCATCTTCAGAATCAGGAATAGCTCCTCTAATTGCGTTGTGTATGGACTGCTTCATGAACATGAGAGACATGCAGTTACACCTAGTCCATTTTTCATAAACTATCTGCTCAGCAGTAGTACTTTGAGGAGTAAGGTCGGCTGGCTTATTCTCTCTTAGAGCATAATCGAAGTCCAGCAATCCAAGCGTAAGCATGAGGGCATCCTTCCATGCAGCAAAGTTATCACCAGCCAATGGTGGAATCCTGCAATTGGGTGCTGATAGAGGAATTAAGATGAGCAAATTATGATACTAATCAAGAAGTCCTAATGTGATTTAAGAGCATGTTATACAAAGGAAGGCATAAATAATGACCATTTTAATTATGAAGTTGTGATATTGTCTATTACTAACATCAAAATAATAGACTTAGTTAAGTTCTACTTAAACAAAGACAAATCAGCTTTGGCCAGAAGTGTAATCGTTTAAGTATGTGTGAAAAGTAATGGTGATAAATCAGCTTTGGCAAGAAATGAGACAATCACTTTAGTTATGCACTCGTTAAGTATGCTAGACATAAATGAATTAAATCAGCTTTGGCCAGAAATTAAGACGTTTCACGTTTGTAATGCATACTCAACATAGCTTTTATAATACTTGAACAATAAATAGATGCATCAAATCAGCTTTGGCCAGATATGATACATCAGAAGCTCATTCAAGTTAAGCTATTTTGGTTTTGTGAAAAAATTTATGATTCAGATTAAGTAATTAAGTGTTTACAAAACCAGGTATTTAATAGCAAACCACCTGTTAGCGAGCCACTAATGTCAGTCGAAACCTCAGTTGAAATCTCGAGGTTTCGAGTAATAAATATTTATGAGATTTCGACTTCATAATGAGGTTCGAGTCGCAACCACCTGGTTCTGAGTCGAAATCTCAGTCGCAATCTCAGCTGTCCTCGTATTTTAGTGAGATTTCGAGTTGGAATCTAAGTCGGAACCTTGGTCTCAAGTTATGAAGATTAAAACCTTTATGATTTTGAGTCAGAATCTTGGTCTCGAGTCATGAAGACTGAAACCTTCATGATTCCGAGTCGCAATCCTATGGTTTCTAGTCATTAAGGTTGGTCTTGAAACCTACTGTCAACAGCGGTTAGTGTGAAATATAACTGAAAACTCGAAATTTTAGGGATTGCGGGATAGTATTTCCTGTTTTAGTGTTGATCTAAACTTATTAAAAGATTTCGAAAATTATAATTTGATTATCTTTTAAAATTTTTTGAAGTTTTTAAGAGATATAATTCAGATCAAAACAGTAAAAAGATCCACTAATCCAAAATATATTCCAAAACTTAAGGAATTTTCGAATATCCTAAGAACATATGATGAACCCTAAAATTAAAAACATAATTCTGGAAACCCGAACCTGGATTTTAATGGTTTCAAACGGATTTCGGACATAAATTTAACCCATATTGGTTTCGAGTGACATGATTAACCACCCTTTTTTGAAAAACAGTGATTTCGGCACAATTAGACTCGAAATCAACCGTTATTTTATAAGACTTTCAAAATTCTGTTTTCCAGATTTCAATCCAGAATTAATGGATACGAAAACATAACTGATTTATCAACATATGATCTGATACCACATGTTGATCAGTTCTGTATAAACATAATGGAAAACATGAATAACATACCTGTTACAGCAGATAGGCCAGCAGAAAATCCAATCAAAGATGCAGCCATTGAGTTCGACTTTCTTGTCAGGATGATCTGGTTCCTCCTTAGGGTGTAAGATTATGATGGTGATGAAGTCGAAACTAGGGAGGTTTCAACTAGGGAGAGAAAGCCGGTAATGATGTTATGAGTATTACGTTTGTATATATGTCTAGCCCTTTATCTCTCTAATAATCTCCTTATATATACACCCAAGAGGAAACCCAGTTAGTTAATAAGGGTAATATGGTCCATCAACAATTACCAACTGTTTATTAATAGTTTATTAATATATTTTGATCTATATAATATAAATGATTATAATGGCTACAAGATTAAATATTACAATAATAATATATTTAATCTTACAGAATAAAGATGGAACATAAATAGAACTTGGTTGAGGGTTGTGTTAAACACAGGGCCCTTAAAACAAATTCCGAGTCTCCCAGGAGAACTCGTTTTGTTTCCCAGGGTACAACAGCCGGAGCAGTAGTACTGCCTGAGTTGGCTCGAGGACCCGAAGAATACCTTGAAAGAAGTAAGAAAAGGATAAGAGATTTGTAGAGAAATGTTAGCTTTCGCTGTATTGTTGCTGGTGAACTTCTATAGTAAATATGATGTTGTATTTATATAGCATCTGAGTTGAAACAGCCAAAAACGAATTAAATGAGAGAATTAAGTTGCACAAAACGTCTTCAATGCACTTTAATTCGTCATTTAATTCTCAGTCAAAACCGTTGACTCCTCTGTTTCAAATGCGGAAATGAAACTGCTCTGACATTAAAGTTTGGAAGCTTCTGTCGCGAGCGCAGAACAACACTTTATTGAGCGCGCGCCCTTTTGGCTCACTTTCATGCGCGCGCAGGTATGCACCACTCATGCGCGCGTGCGCCAGTTTGGCTCACTTTCATGCGCCTGCATGTCTGCACCACTCATACACGCGTGTGCCACTTCACGAGTGAACCTATACGAGCACACCACACAGTTGCACCGTATTAGTTCACTTTTGTGCGTCGCACGCGTCACATGATTGTCCATGCGCCAAAGCGCGCAGACCTACCTGGTCATGCGCCATGCATCCTCGCGCCTGCCTGCCCCGTCATCCTCCAAGGTTTACCTGCCACTTGGTCCTTGCATCCCATGTGCTTCACCACGCGCGCGGGGTCAAAAATACAAAGGCGGCTCTCAAGCTGCTCTGCGAAGTGCATAGTGCGCCATCAAAGTGCCACATTGCGCACATCGCCCACGCCACGCGCGCGCACACATGTGCGAGTTAGGTTGCCCCGCTACCTTCGCGATTACATTAGTGTGTGCTTCCATCAAACAATAAGGATAGAGTGTTCCCACTTAAATACCTCTTTAAGTTTCATCTCTCCTCTAATGTGGGATAAGATGTCACTTTCCCATTATTACAACGTTCAATGTTTCAAACACTACACTTTGAGCATCGATATGTCATTCATCTTAGCCCCGTTTTGGACGCGGTTTAGTTCGTTTCAAAGCTCTTCCAACATAGAACACAAACCCACAAATATATATATGAAATCCCCTTCATTTCTTATATTTATTTCTAATCCAAAATTAGGAAAATCCATTTCTATATTTGTGAAAATTGTTATTTTCACAAAATTTCCAACACAGCTCACCCTGAAATATGTGCTAAAAAGTCTGTTTGTGCCAGTAAGACTATGGTATAATATTACTCTAAAAGAACCATTTAAAAATCAGTTTGTTTTATCAAAACATAAGACATATACCAAAATGCCCTCAAAAACATCAAGAAATATCAACATTCCGTGACAACCCATTCATAATGATTATTGATTCACATTAGCACATAAAACTCCATCCTTTTCATGGCATAGAACATTACTTGAAGAAATATCGGTTCTAATCCGCGGAAGATAGAACCAAAGAGGTGGTCTCAACACGGGGGGTTAATCTTCTAATCTCTTCTTGATCGACAAAGCTTGTAGTGATTTGCTATATAAAATATTGTGAGCTCATTACGAGAAGGAGAAGTGGGGATTCTTCTCGTAACCACGCGTCGGCGTGAGAATAAGTATCGCTTTAATGGAAATAAAGCAAGTGTTTATTAATAGTGAGAGAAATCGGGTTCTGAAACCTTTAGAGGAGAGGGGTATTTATAGCTGAGTGGTTTGGAGAATAGTGCGGGTTAATAGGCGTAAGGCCGGACGCCATTTCAGGGAATATCCATTTGGTTCCCTCTGACACGACAGGTAGTGTCTGCAAAGGTGGAGGCGGTATGGCGCAACGTGATTGGCTACACGTCATCGACCAAATGTACTTGTTGTCGCGTCTGTCATCAGCCATGGGTGGAGATCAAGGAGTAGTGACTGGCGAGAGCTGATTGGTTCCCTGTCACTGTCCTTTGTCTCCTACACGATTCATTCATCGTTTCTGAATTATGATTGGGTACAAGTTGTTGCATCATGTACCTGTTGTTCTCCTTACGAGGTGTTGTGTCTGCGTATTTGCATTGGGTATGCGTAAAGGGCCAGGAGTAAGCAGAGTGTTTGTTGATTAATTGTGAGTATGGTCCTGTAGGCGTATGGCTATGCGCGCGATTTTGGACTAAACCCCTTCAAGTCCACCAGTCTAGTGTTGCTTCCGTGAGAGAATGTCAAGGGGATGAAAATATGGACTAGATCAGTGTTTAATCCTTTGCTTAAGGGTGTATGTCTCGACACAGGAGTGTTTAACAGATTTGTTTGGTGCTGGGATGTAGCATGCGTGCTAGAATGAGTCATTTTGGCGCATGTGTACCGGAATGTAGCATGCATGTTTGACTGAGCCATTTTGGCGCATCCGTGCTAGACTGATTCATTTTGGCACATGCGTACCGGAATGGAGCATGCGTGATGGACTGAGCTATTTTAGTGCATGCATAGCGGAATAAGGCATGCATGCTTGACTAAGCCATTTTGGTGCATGCGGACCAGAATGGCCCATGCGTGCTGAAATGAGCTCATTTGGTGCATGCGTATCGGATTGGAGTATATGTGTTGGACTGAGCCATTTTGGCGCATGCGTGTAGGAAAGGATAAGGTTGTAGATTTTCAAATATGCCACTTACGGTCGTGGTTGGTGAAGACTAATGTGACAACTGACAAAAGGTGACGAATGTATGTTGCCGTTTGAAATGGCTGACTAACAACAGGTGATGACGACTGTCACATCAGTATGCTTTTCGTCTACCGCAGACACGTGAATGACACTCGCCCATGATTGTCGCCACTGGAGTTTCTTTCTCCTGACGTGTCCCAGGCTGATTGGGCTTGCACCACCACTTGTAAGGCACATTTACCCATCGCATTAAATGCGATGGGTATAAATACTCGTGGAGAACCCTAAGCGGTTATCATCTCCTTTTTCTTCTCCAACTTTCTCTCTGAATTTGTTAACAATTTTATCTCACGCATTTCTTTGTTCGTGGTTCGATGATATTCTGGTGTCCTAGGCATAAAGGAACCACACCAATCCATCCGAACTTGGTGACCAATCCATCCGAACTTGGTGAGTTTCGTATGGTTTTTTTCCGATCTTTATCTCCTTTACAGAGATCTCTATGTTCTTTTCAATTTCTTCATACAATGTAGTTTGATCTCTATGTTCTTTTCAATTTCTTCATACAATGTAGTTTTCAAGTTGTTTAGAAGGCGGTGGCCCGAACATGGAGAGGTCATGGGTTTAAGTCTCACAGACAACAAGGATTAAAAGAAATTAGACGTTAAAAAAACTAATCTATAATGAGTCCAAAGTTGTGAATTTGATTACTTTGAATTTAATTAAAAAGGAATTTAAAGAATAGTATCCATTGTCTTATTTGATATCAAAGAACATTGTTGAATATAGGGGGACATGAACGACACTGAGACTTCGAACATAACCAAGAAAGAAAATGTGTAGACTTGATATATTTTCTTGAAAAAGTAAATTACATTTTTGGCCCCTATGGTTATATCACTTTTACTATATTAGCCCAAAATAAGATTTTTAACATATTTGCCCTCATGGTCTCTATAACTAACTATTTTGGCCCCTGAGTCTAACCAAACCTCAAACTCTGGTTAATTATTAGTCACATGATTGACACATGATGGGTATTATGGTAATTTCTCCTCCCCTTTAAATCTGTTCTATCTTCTTCTACCTTAGAAAACCCTAAACCAAAAACACAAATAAAACTTTATCAACTCCTCAGTTCTTCACATCTCAAACACACCTACACATGAAACACTCTCCTGCTCACCCTATTCCTTCTCAATGAAGGCCAGTAGCCGACCGGCGAGACCACTGACGGCAAGCCGACGACGGCTACCAAAGAGAGAGAGGGCGACGAGATGATTAGGCGTTGCCGCTCACGGCGGTGGCAGTGGAGGCGACGGCGGTGGGTTGAGGCTCCTCTGACGAGATTCACGGTAAATACCCATCCCCCTTCCTCAGTTTCCTTTATTTTTTTTTCATAAAAATTGATGATGATGGGTGGCAGTCTTGAACACGATAGGGCTTTCTCTTGAACATCCTTGAAGAACTCACAGATGAATGGAGCAGATAGGTTCACTGTGAAAACCTTATATATTTTAGATATTGTTTGGTTTGAGGGTATGTTTTGAAGAAGTGGAGTTGACACAGATAAGATTGGGCATATCCAAACCCACCTAAAGGGTTTTAGGGTTGGATGGTGGTTATCAAGAAATTGGATTGTTACAGGGTGGGATTGAAAAGGGTTTTGGGGAAGAAGATGAGAGAGAAGGGGTTTTGACCAAAATTATTTGCATATGTGGGTTAAAGAAATTAGGAATGAGAAATGATAAATTACCATTATACCCATCATGTGCATGTCACGTGTCTGATAATTAACTAGAGTTTGGGTTGAGTTAGACTCATGGGCCAAAATAGTTAGTTTTAGAGATATGGGGGCACATATGTTAAAAAATCTTATTTTGGGCTAATATAGTAAAGTGATATAACCACACGGTCCAAAAACGTAATTTACTCTTCTTGAAATTTATGAAGTCAATTATTCCGGCCAGAACATGTCCAAATATACAAGAGACACAAGTCTAAGAAGTTTGGTTTGTTGTTTGGAAAGAAGTTTATATATGTGTAAGTTATATTCTTAATATAATTAAACACTTAAGATAGAACTGCTATGATTAAACACATGAAAAAAGGATTTAATATGTTTAAAACGAAGCTGGAAAGTTGAATACTTTTAGTGGCAGTTTGGAATGCCCCGTTTTGGAGCATTGCTGTTTTAGGGTATGTTTGGCTAAGCTTTTTTAAACAACTTATTGACTTAATGGTTTTTTGAAAAGTCATAAACTTTAAAATGATATTTGGCAATGAGGGTGTATGCGAGGGGAAAAGTGACTTTTCCAAAAAGTCACTCCATACTGACTTTTTCAAAAAGTCAATAAGAAGTTTTATAAGCACTGACAAAGGCAAAACCTTTAAACATCTTGAGAGAGGGAGGTCTTGGGTTCAAGTCCCACGTACAATAAGAATAAAAAAAATTTAATATTAAAAAAAAAAAAAAAAAAAAAAGAAAATCTATTGTGTTCCATTGGTGTTTTAGAAGACCTATTGTGAAACACTAACAAAACGTTAAAAAAGGTTAGAGATTTGAAACACTAGTGAAACATTTAAGGTGCTTTAAATTCTTTTTAAACCAAAGAAGAAACATCTAAGTCATTTATAGAATTAAACAAAAATAAATTGCAATTGACATTTTGAATGCAATTTATATGTTATATGATATCTATCTTTTTATTTAAATTGTTCAATAGTAGTTGTGAGCCATTGATAGTGACCAACGATCACCAAGAACTGAGTTGCAAAAATGAGCAGTTGGAACACACACCATCGAGTAGTAGCAACTACTCGTAGAACCCAAGCACTAGTAACTAACAACTTAGTTGAAACTCACACGAGTGCCTCAATGGAAACATTAGCAGTAGCCACCCTTAGTTACAACTCCTACACTCCTATCAGTCTAACACTCAACCACCATATTATACAATGCCCATAAACCATAATTTTATCTTGATTAGTAAACAATGTCTATAAGACACTATGCAAACAACAACCAATATACCATGTTTATTCATAACAAAACAAGATAAGATAATTGTATACTAAGCTTAACATTGTAAAAACGCATTACAACATGAAAATGGTTTAACTTAAATTTATGCTTATATCAAAGGTAATAAGTTAGATTATAAGAAAAACATACAAATAAGTTAAATTATAACACTTTTACCTTTGACAAGCAAAAGAAACTAAAATTAGGCGTTATTCACTAATAATTTGTCTTGCCAATTATTCGAGCTCTTTACATCACGATGTATGATTTGAATCAGGTGTAACACAAGTATGAAGGTTGTTCAATGCACGTGCAACACCTATAGTTTAATTGATTTTTTACATCTTTCTTCGTTACGTGGATATGCACGGGTGACTCCAACTCTTTATTTCATAATGTCTGACCTTTATGTTAGGCGTCAACACACGTGTGGAGGTAATCTAATCCATGTGTGAAGGTAATCCAATCCACGTCAAGCACCTACGAAATTCTTGACAGAGTGCTTTCTTTATATTAGAAAGCATCTCAATTTCGGCCCAGAACTTTGATGCTCTAAGTTATACACATAACTCGGCGTTTGTACACCTTCCCAAATCCAGACTCGATTTGTCTCAGGTAGCCAACGCCATTATGAAAATAGTCTAGTCCACCGACAAGACACGAACCAAAAGGCTTACAACTTTGTACACCATAACCGATCGTGTAGCTATAAATCCATTTTCATCATCAAAGCCTTTAAATGCAAAACTAATCTCTTCACATACACATGAGTGATGTGGTTGCCCTGTAATCATTGATGACCGATTGCCACCTGTATCATTACCAGATGCATAACACATAATCCTGTTTATAAATTCAGATCTAAAATATTTAAAATAAAATATAATGTTAGTGATAACACTTTCATTTATCTCACGTAACACTATGCTTGATTAGATTTAAAACATTTTAACAAGATGGGCGAAGCTTTTAATGGGCGCCCCCAAACTTTTAGCTTAGTAGTGGAGAGCGTGTAGTTTTCATATAGAAATTTTTGGGTATATACGTTTTCAACCCCCAAATTTATAGAAATTTTTAGATCCGGTGACTTCGCCCCTCGGTCGGAAATCTCAAGCTTCGCCACTCAGGATAAATTTTTTTAAGACCAATTAAACTAATAGATATGGTTAATTTGATGCACTTAAAACTTGTTAACTATGTATTCATCACTATTTTGAACTATACTAAGTTAATAATAACTGGAGGGATGACAAAAAGTTAGAAATACCTAGCTGTGACGGTGCCGGCGGACAAAACGACATCGTGGGAGAAGAACGGCACGGTGGTCGGAGAACAATGGGTTAGTGGGTAGTTTTGTAGATATGTTGTAGGCGGCTAGGGTTTGATGTAAAGGAGCATATATATTGAGGGGATAGTGTTTTTCTTTGCTGTAAAGGAATAATGTTGAATGGTTTTAATAATATTTATTTAGTATAGAAATAATACTTTAATAAGAACTAGGGTTAAGACCCGCCCGCGTTGCGGCGCGGGTACATCGTAAACATTGAATGTATTAGTCCAAACGTTATATGATGCATTAACCATATGAAAACACACATTTCGACGTATCCTGTTTAACTCAGTGTAACTTGTATAAGAATTGTGATTGGATCAAACATAAAGTAAATGGAATTCATATCGAACAATCACAACATATTATATGTGACCCAACTTATACAAAGAAAACGTAACGGGTATGAAGAAAAATATGCACATGTAACCGAAAGGGATTCATTAGGCCTTTCGAAAATAAGGGGAGAAAAAGAAACCATAATTTGACTCTACTCGGTTCGAAACAAACTTTACGAAACGTACATAAAATAAATACGAAAACATATTATATTTGACCTGAATCATTTTCCAAAAAAGTTTACGTCGAAACGTAGAACAACTTGAATTTATACGAAAACGTACATAGAACTATGCACGTAAAATGGTTTCTATAAACGAAAACATATTATATTTGAACTGACTCGTCTATAAAAAAAAGTTTACGTCGGATTGTAGAAAAAAACATATTTACATGTACCCGTACATAAAATATGCGCGTAAAAAATAGTTTTTAAGTATAGGAAGTATAGGAGTAAACCGAAACAAAAAAATAGTAAAAAATTTAATAGTTTAAAAACGTTCGTAAAACCGTACCAAGTAGCACCAATGCCACAATCACATCGACTCTCAACATCGTAAAAATAAAATAGATAAAATGGTAAAAATTACACTGAACGAAAAGCTGACTAAAATCGTTGAACCACACACACCCGTTACAGTGTCTTAATACGGAGAAATAAACAGAAACATAAAACGTAGAAAATAATAACTTAGTCGATCTACGACCCGCCCGTTGCGGTGAACTTTTCAAAAGGAGAGAAATGGACGTGTTGCGACGGGTCTATCAAATATGAAAAAATAGAGCAAAAACGTTGAACCTCACATGCACGCTACGACATGTTAACTCGCAAAATTTGGAACGAAACGTAAAACGAAAAACGAAAAACTTGCGAAAGATAAAAAGTAGGGGGTACGAAAGTTGTAAACAATAAAGTGTTAGTGTTAAATTATAAAATATGGAAAACTTTGGGTTAAAAGTAAAAATAATGAAAAGGGGTTAAAATGTAAATTATGAAATGTTTAGGTTAAAAGTGAAAATTCAATTTTTTTTTGGAAACACTCCCTAAGCACAAAGTACAAGTTATAATGCACATATAAGTTGCTTATTAATATATGGAACTAGAATTACGACCCGCCGCAATGCGGCGAGAATTCTTTAGTTATAACTAAGTCGATTTAGGATGCGCACGTTATGTTAAACATGTCAAACAGGAAAAAATAGACGATGTAAAAACGTTCACCCACACACGCACGTTGATGTGTGTAAAATGCAACATATAAAACACATCAATTAAGGCATAAAACTAACCCTTTTTAAGTACTAATGTTGGAAAAAGAGTGTTTTTGTCTTCCTTTTGTATTTTCAGGATGAAATGAGCTCAAAATCACAAAAGAAGCAAAAAGACTACTAAATCTACCATAAATACAAGAAAAGGAACAAAAGTGAACTGCCCGGACCCTCAACGGCACCTCCCAAGACAAAGAGAAGAGAAACAGAGCCTGAACACGCCCCGTGTCCAGTGAACACGGGGGCGTGCCCAGGAAGCAGCAGAAAAGACAAACCAGTAGAAGCTTCCATTGCTCACCACGGGGCCGTGCCCAGCGGACACGGGGGCGTGTTGAAAGTACAGCAGGCGCATTAATTGTAATTCGCAATTACAATTAATGAAGAGAGAGAATGTCAGACGGGCACGGGGCCGTGTTCAGCGAACACGGGGCCGTGTCCAGCGTTCTGTTCAGCCTATAAATAGAGGAGCTTGGCTTCATTCTCTCTCATCCCTTGGCACACCACCTCTCTCACACTTCATCCACCACCCACCACCACCATAACACCATCATCCACCACCATCATCCATTGTCCATCATAGAGTGTGTGAGTCGTCTCGGGATCCAAGATTGATCGTAAGAGTTCTTGACAATCAAGGCCATGTTTGCCTAAGTCTCTTACATCACTTGGTGAAGACAAGTGTTTAGTATAATACTTTTTATTTTTAATCTTTTGCACTTTTTATTTGGTTTTGTATTAATGACTTTAATAACTAGTTACTTATGTTGAAGGTGATCTTTCCTTATCGTTTGTCCGTGGTGTCTTGGCATTATTTTACTGTCTATATAAAATAAAAGATTTTCACCATTCATATCTCCACGGTCTATATGGAGGTATGTTGGCTACCTGGTCGGGGGTTAAGGGAACGGTTTGGTAAAGGTCTTGCCCTTGTTCAGCGTTTAGAGGTCCTGCTTGGGACCTGGGTCAAATTTAGTAGGATCTCCTTCAATGCCCATAGGTATTGGATGGCGGGGATCCAAACTCTTTGACCCCCTCATAAGCTAACTACTATTAATACTATAACCCGGCTATTTAGGACTGTATCCCTGCTGACTCAGACTACTTAGCCGAGGGTAACGTCACCGCCAAAAGCGGGGCCTACCATAATTTGCATTAATAACTTAATTCATTATCTTTCAATAATCCAACCCTTTAGGATTGTATCCTTGCTGACTCAAACTACTGGGTTGAGGGTAACGTCACCTCCGAAAAAGGGGCCTACTACAATAACTAAGATAATCTCTTAAACAAGTGCAAAAGTGCGAAAATAATCAAAGGTTATACTAATACACTTGTCGGATCCAAGTGATTCATCTTGTCTATCTGTTTTTATTTTATTTTATTTTTCAGCATTTAGTTAGTTTTTATTTTTCTTAGTTTAAAACATTTTTCTAACTTTTTGATTTGATTAGACGTTGAGGATAAACCGGTATTAAAAGCTCTTGTGTCCTTGGACGACCTCGGTATCTTACCAACACTATACTACGTCCACGATGGGTGCACTTGCCCATATGTGTGTTTAGTGTTAGTAAATATCGTGTTTTATAAATTTAAAACTTGGCTAAAAGTGTAAAAAGGGCTTAAAAATATACATCAAAAATATATACACACTGACACGCATCAAGTTTTTGGCGCCGCTGCCGGGGACACAAGGATTTTAAGAAAGTTAGGAATCAACGGCCTAATCATCTTTTTATTTTTCTTTAATTTTTAGGATTTTTTTTAGATTTTTCAGCTTCTGCAGAGCTCAGCACGGGGCCGTGCCCGCTGAACACGCCCCCGTGCCCAATCATTGGAACTGGCAATCCTGTTTTAAATCAGACAGTAGGCTGAACACGGGGCCGTGTCCACTCAACACGCCCCCGTGCCCAAGATTCAGTTGCTGAAAACAGAACCGTTTGATCCCGGCGGTTGGTAACTTCTGATACAAACATGAGTAATAGTGATTCTTTTTACTTTCGGCACTCTTATGGTTTGTGGTGTCAAATATGTGGAGGCGAACACGAGGAATTAAAATGTTTCTTCCTCACTTATAGGCCACACTATATAGACCCACCAATTCCTTGTAGCCTTAAGAGGGGCGAAAGTAAAAATAAACACTATTTCTCCCTCGAATGCGCCCAACCGGATATTCTAGGAGATATGCTCCTTGACGAGCTATTTCAACTAGAAGAACTACTTCTAAATTGGTCAAAAGAACTTAGGAAGGATTTCTTAGATCCATCCCAAGACAATGACCATGAGGAAATGTTGGAACCGCATTCTGACAACCTCGTTGCTCCCGAAAATACCTTTCTTCCTAGACAAGACATGGACGATAGTCGTCCCTGTGCCGATTGTGCCGTGAAGGACTCCCCATCGACCTCGTTCGGTGCATACATAGACCTGAGCGATTCGGCATACACCTTCTTTAACGAGAGCCCGGGAAAGGGTTGGACTTGTCCACCTAGAATAAAAATAGGAATCACCCTCACCGACAACCTCTTGCGTTCTCGCCTTAGTATAGGACAATTAAGGTATCTTAGGCACTTTGGGGTTGTTCCAACAAGTCAGGAGCCACCCGATATAAGTAAGCGCCTTAGAAAAGACAAAACTCCACGAGACAGCCTTCCGACACGGGGCCGTGTTCGGTCACCACGACCCCGTGTTCGCTCAGAAGATTTTCTGCTGATTCTGTCAGAATACGGACAAAATGTGTCAGGATTTTCTCTGCACACGGGGCCGTGTCCAGCGGACACGGGGCCGTGTTCAGTGTGCTGTCGTTTTCTTTAAATGCAGCCTGAATCCTGCTCATTTTTGACCACTTCACCAAGCAGAGATCCCTGGAATCTTCACATATACCATCCTAGGTAAGTACCAAAAGAAGGTTCCTAAGGACCATCTTATCTTTTCCACTTTTGTTCATTTCCTCTTCTTCCAAAAATTTTTCAAACCCTACCTCCATGGAAGCTTGGAAACCATGATTCCAACCTTCTATGCAAGGTTTGTAGGAATTTTCGCTATGGATTCTTGTCTAAAGTTAGTTCCATAACTATGTTTTTAAATTATCTAAGCTCATAACACGATGAAAGTATATAGAAATAATTTAAAAACCTAGAACCATTAGACAAAAATTCCTGCAGACAGTGAACACGGGGCCGTGCTCACTGAGCACGGGGCCGTGTTCGAGGTACTGTTTTGTAAAAATTTAGTTCCTCGGCTTATTTCGCAGAAAATGGCCAGCCGGAACAGCGGAGCATCTTCAAGGAATAACCGAAATGGAAGGAGATCGTCCACCGCAGAGGATTCCCTAGTAAACTACGTTTACGCTTTAAGGGAAGCCGTGGACGAATTGACAAGTGTAGAAGAAGCTTTGGTGGATCGCGTTAATCATCTGACGATAAGTTTGGAGGGCTGCCTGCAAGAAGTAAACCTTCTGCACCAAAGGATAAACCTTCTTGCTTCCCCGCCTTTGGTTCCGGTGATTACACACAGGGCGTGGAATGTGGTACCCGAGGTTATCATTCCAGCAGAATGGCACGCCTTGCACCAAGTATCGCAACCAAGGGTAGTGCAAGGAGTCCCGGTAAGCGCTCCTCCTCAAGATACCGACGAGAATGAAGCTACCTTCTACCTCCCAAGGGAGATAGAAGAATGGCTTTGAGTGAGAACCTAGGAGCCATGAGCTGAAGAATGTTCCTACATCGGGAGGCTATTCCCGAAATTTTCCTAAATAAGTAGAACCTTTATGATAACCTTATGTATCCCTTAGTTAATTAACTATATTTATGTAATCTCTCTATTAGCAATGTTATGATGGTTTTTTATGATTTATGGACTCATGGTGGTAATGGATGAAAAAGGGAACGAGAAAAATGGAACCATGCAGAAGAACAGAACAAACCGACAAAAATCTCCATAACAGAAGGCTCCACACGGGCCGTGCCCAACCAACACGGCCCCGTGCTGAGCCCCCTGCAGGAAATCACCCAGTTCAGGTAACTGGACACGGGCCGTGTTCAGCGAACACGCCCCCGTGTCCAGGCTTCTGTTTCAATTCTATAATTTTCGTTACTGGCACTTCACCACGGGGCCGTGCCCGGTCAACACGGGGCCGTGTCCAGAGTGCCAGTAACACAAATCTTTGTTTTTAAACACACTTTTATCAACCAAAAACTCTATTTTTGGACACATTGAGGACAATGTGTAATTTAAGTGTGGGGGGGATGCTAAAACCTTGAAATTTTTGCAAAATCCTAAAACAAGCCTTACACAAAACTCTATTGGAACCGCTAAACACCCCAAAAATTTTTTTTCAAAAACCTTTTCATTTTTTTTATTTACTTGTCTTAGTTTAAGTTGGGAATAACAAGTTATAAAAGGGTTATATTTTTACAAATTTACAACCGATAGCGTCGTGATAAAAAGAACTAACATAAGAAAATTATGAAACGGTATAACAAGTCTAGCTAAAATTCGATTATATATGCTTGGTCACATTAAAAACCCATTCCCACAAAAAGTGAGTTTTGAGCCTTTATTGAGCATAAAAATACACATATTTAGATTAAATGCTCATTTTTTCGTTTCTTGTGTGAATAGCCGCTCGGTCTTTACAAATCTAGAACTTGCCACGACGATACATTCCCGGTCCTTACCAACTTAAACCCAAGTAAGTAAATGACGGAGGCATTAGGACTAACTATTTTTTCTTTCAAAACCATTATTTTTCATTTTTTTTTTACCTACCCAAAATCCCCCTAGAAAACCCCTTTGAGCCTAAACCTTTCATTTCATTAACCCCAAAACAATTTTCTACCCACCAAAAACCTTTTTCATCTTTTCACCTTTATTTTAGTGACAAACTCGGTTTTTCATAAACATACCTTTACGTGATCAAAAAAAAAAAAAAAAAAAAAAAAAAAATTGTTGAAGTCAAAAACAAGCATAAGCTACAAAAAGCTTGTTTGGAGAAATACTTCAAAAATAAATATCACCAAAAATAAGGTATTTTACGAAAACCGACACTTGTTACGATTTTTCGCCCTTTTTACTAACCACTAACCAACCACCCACCTTTAAACCCAAGCCTTCACCCCAAAAAGACCTCTTGATATTTACAAAGGTAAAAGTTAAAAAGGAGGAGGATTGATCGCTTGGCAAGCATATGGAAAATGTAAATCCGTGCCGCTCTCGAGCGATTCACTTAAATATACACCTTCGGCCGAGTGATTGAGTGATCTCCCGTGAGGTATGTGAACTTGTATATAAATGGAATTTTAATAAGGCATGCTATGCCAAATTAAGTAGTTTATCTTATGAAAAGTTCAAAATAAACCATGACGAATAAGATTGTAAATAAAATAAAAATAGAACCTATACAAACCTTGGATTCCCGACACTCTAGGACAAGTTAAAAAAAAAACTTCTCTTCTACCTATTCCATTTGGGAGTGTAAGCCACATTAAAAGAGTTTTGCTTGAGGACAAGCAAAAGTTCAAGTGTGGGGGTATTTGATGTGTGTAAAATGCAACATATAAAACACATCAATTAAGGCATAAAACTAACCCTTTTTAAGTACTAATGTTGGAAAAAGAGTGTTTTTGTCTTCCTTTTGTATTTTCAGGATGAAATGAGCTCAAAATCACAAAAGAAGCAAAAAGACTACTAAATCTACCATAAATACAAGAAAAGGAACAAAAGTGAACTGCCCGGACCCTCAACGGCACCTCCCAAGACAAAGAGAAGAGAAACAGAGCCTGAACACGCCCCGTGTCCAGTGAACACGGGGGCGTGCCCAGGAAGCAGCAGAAAAGACAAACCAGTAGAAGCTTCCATTGCTCACCACGGGGCCGTGCCCAGCGGACACGGGGGCGTGTTGAAAGTACAGCAGGCGCATTAATTGTAATTCGCAATTACAATTAATGAAGAGAGAGAATGTCAGACGGGCACGGGGCCGTGTTCAGCGAACACGGGGCCGTGTCCAGCGTTCTGTTCAGCCTATAAATAGAGGAGCTTGGCTTCATTCTCTCTCATCCCTTGGCACACCACCTCTCTCACACTTCATCCACCACCCACCACCACCATAACACCATCATCCACCACCATCATCCATTGTCCATCATAGAGTGTGTGAGTCGTCTCGGGATCCAAGATTGATCGTAAGAGTTCTTGACAATCAAGGCCATGTTTGCCTAAGTCTCTTACATCACTTGGTGAAGACAAGTGTTTAGTATAATACTTTTTATTTTTAATCTTTTGCACTTTTTATTTGGTTTTGTATTAATGACTTTAATAACTAGTTACTTATGTTGAAGGTGATCTTTCCTTATCGTTTGTCCGTGGTGTCTTGGCATTATTTTACTGTCTATATAAAATAAAAGATTTTCACCATTCATATCTCCACGGTCTATATGGAGGTATGTTGGCTACCTGGTCGGGGGTTAAGGGAACGGTTTGGTAAAGGTCTTGCCCTTGTTCAGCGTTTAGAGGTCCTGCTTGGGACCTGGGTCAAATTTAGTAGGATCTCCTTCAATGCCCATAGGTATTGGATGGCGGGGATTCAAACTCTTTGACCCCCTCATAAGCTAACTACTATTAATACTATAACCCGGCTATTTAGGACTGTATCCCTGCTGACTCAGACTACTTAGCCGAGGGTAACGTCACCGCCAAAAGCGGGGCCTACCATAATTTGCATTAATAACTTAATTCATTATCTTTCAATAATCCAACCCTTTAGGATTGTATCCTTGCTGACTCAAACTACTGGGTTGAGGGTAACGTCACCTCCGAAAAAGGGGCCTACTACAATAACTAAGATAATCTCTTAAACAAGTGCAAAAGTGCGAAAATAATCAAAGGTTATACTAATACACTTGTCGGATCCAAGTGATTCATCTTGTCTATCTGTTTTTATTTTATTTTATTTTTCAGCATTTAGTTAGTTTTTATTTTTCTTAGTTTAAAACATTTTTCTAACTTTTTGATTTGATTAGACGTTGAGGATAAACCGGTATTAAAAGCTCTTGTGTCCTTGGACGACCTCGGTATCTTACCAACACTATACTACGTCCACGATGGGTGCACTTGCCCATATGTGTGTTTAGTGTTAGTAAATATCGTGTTTTATAAATTTAAAACTTGGCTAAAAGTGTAAAAAGGGCTTAAAAATATACATCAAAAATATATACACACTGACACGCATCACACGTTGCGTCGTGTTAACTCGCGTTAGAACGAAATGTAAAAACGTTAAACCAAAGACGCACGTTGCGATGTGTTAAGTCACAAAATTTCGAATGAGCTATAAAGCGAAAAAAAATTGAAAAATCCCCAAAGCCAAGGTTACAACAACGGAACAACCATATGAATAACCATTTTTTCTTTGAAAACCCCCCAAAAGCCAAGATTACAACACATAAGTAAAAAAAATCAAAGTGGTTAAATAGCAAAAGATTGAAATTTTTGAATTAGAAGTGAAAAATCAAATTAATTAAAGGGGTTAAATTACCAAAGATTAAACTTTAAACTTAAATTGTCAAAGATTAAAACTCTAGGGTTAAAAAGGAAACAAAGATTAAAACTTTAAGCTTAAATTGTCAAGGATTAAAACTTGAAGGTTAAAATGGAAAATTCCATTTTTTTTTTTTTGAAACTCTCCCAAAGCCAAAGTTACAACCACCTTATGCTTAAAGTGGTTGCTTATTTATAGGTTACTAATAATAGCAACTTGAAGATATGCGCAAAAAGAAATAAAAGTTGAAGATACGAACAAAGATGACGGCACCTTCAATCAAGGTTTTATAAATTTAAATGGTTTGTTTTTTTAAGGGTAATTTTTTTTAATCTGTGTCGTTTGAAAGACTTGAAACTAAGACCATTCGTGGTGAGGCGTGATTTTAAAAAAAATGAAAAAAAAAACGCCCAAAACGCCCCCACCCCCACTACACTAGGCATTATAAGGCGTTATTTTTGAAGAATTTGCATGGGAGCGTTTTAAATAAAACGCTGAAATGGTTTACTGAGCAACTACATGTGGCCAATGGAGTATGAGTCTGTCAAGGAGGACTTTGACTAGCCAATGAGGAGGACTTTGGCTAGCCGCAACTACTTTCCTTTTTTTTTTTAAAATGACTGGAAGGGGCATTATTAGGCATTATGCCCACTACACCACTTTTGCAATAATGCCCCATGCTAACTAGGATGACACGAATCGAATAATGCCCCCATGGTGGGGGCATTATTTTGTTCCACCGCTACACATGGTCTAAGGCTAAAGGGTGCAGGGATCATAGTTGAGACATGATTCGTCACGTAGAAATATAAACGGAAGGCTATACCACCCCTTCCCTAATCCACCATGGTTTGCATGGATTAAATCATGACAACCATGGTCCTCCTTTCCATTTTTCAAGTAATAATTTCCTTTTTTAGACAAAGATAAATTAAAATAAATAAGAGGATAGAGGTTTGGATCATGACCACACCCTTGTGGTAGTTTTTTTTTTTTTGAACGACGAAAATTCTATATCTATATTTTCTATAAAAGGAGAAATCCAAGTGACATAAAGATGTGTCAGCTTCAGAACATGTCCAACAAGACTTTTCTTATGTCATTATTACATCATAAGGGCTAATATATAAAGACTTTAAAATTCAAAGTTGGCCCACTTTCACCTTTTCAAAGGTCTGTCCATCAAACCACTGCCCATAAGAAACCTTTTCAAACCTCTGCCACTGATAATTCAAAATCCAAACCACCTTTTCAAACCTCTACCATTGATGATTCAAAATTCAAACCACTTGCAAACTACTACCACTGATGATTCAAAATTATGGTTCCAGATTCAAAATTCAAAATTATGGCTATAGATATATAAGATACCATCTTCTTCAATCAATTACTCTCTCTAATCCATTTCTCTCTCAACTCTCTCTTTCTCTAAATGCAGGTTTCGATCACTCTCTCTCATAATCTCTTACATTTTTTTGTGATTTCATATGCTTCAACGAAGAAGAAGATAAGAAAACTCCAACAGACACTACAATCTTCTTCTGCTAATCTCCGGTAGTTCTTACTTTATCTCATTCCTTTTGCTTTCCTGTTTCGTGCCCTAATATTTGCTTCCCTGTTCGTGCCCTAATATTTGCTCTATACATATAGCAATTAGCATCCTGTGTTTGTATTTGTTTTCACCTAATTCTAGATCCAATGATTTCATATGTTCATCCACTTCTCTCTTCTGTGCAGACCATTTCTTTTGGATCGTCGGATAATGGCTCGGGCGATTCCTGAGGCCGAAGACAACAACGACAAGAGGCACTCCGGCGGCGCGATTAGGGTTTCGTTGTGAACCCTAACAACAGTGGCAGCGGCACATTTTATTTTTGAAGATTTGATATTTTTCCAAAGTTTGTGTTCTTCTAATCCATCTATTGCTCTAATTAATTAAGCCATGATATTGATGTTTTTTGGGGGGATTTTGTTTTCCTTTGTTCTTGATTGGAAGCGTGTAAGTCAAGAATTGTAAGATTATTTATTAATTAGTTGACTTGTGGCTTTTTGATCTTGATGTTTTTTTGTTTTTCTTTGTCCTTCTATAAAGGTCTGGAGTGGAATAGTGGGTTTCTTCAACATTCAACACCACCAAAGTTGTCAAGGTAAAGACCCAGATTACATATAACATTGGACTTAAATGTGTGTGTGTGTGTATGTGCGTGTTTTAGGTGGTGTGCGGTCCATTTGCGTGTTTGCTGATGAGATCGGAAGCAGTTCGGTTTCATCGTGACTGGTTGAAAAGGCAGAGATGTCGGAGTTCATGATTTCCGTTACATAGCCACCCGAAGACCAAAAAAACACAAGAATTCTGATAATGAGGAACAAAAGTCCAGTGCATCTTCAACCGCAGGCTTGCATAATAAACATAAGGATCAAAATCGAAATGGAATGTTGTGAGGCTGCTACATTTGGTTTTGTGTTTTCTACTATTGATGTAGTTTACTCATCATTCTGTTACACTTTATGAAGGATAATATATCAAGAACTTTTTTTATAGGATTGTTTTATTGAAGGGAACTACAGGTTGCTTGACGTGTTGGTGCCCGTGTATCACGTTTGGACGAATTGGTGAGATCATCGACAAGGGAACTACTTGTAAGCGTCCCAGCTCGAGTTTGATAACATATGAATTTTTGTTCATTAAATAATAGCAATAGCTAAGTCTAGCAAAACGTATGACTCGGGCCCGTTAGTTTATCTAAACAGTTTCGGCTCATAATGAGTTGTTTTGACAAAGTATCAATTTGGTTCAGGTCACTTTTAAAATGGTTTACATTTTAATCTTTTTTTCCATTTAGGTATAGATTGTAGAAAATCATATGAATTTATTTGTTTGTTAGTGTTTAGCATTGACGGTATCGTTCTCTTTTCATTACATTGTTCTTATTTTACAATTTGAAGTTTTGAATATGATTATACTTTGTATTCTTTGTCAACAGTACTTACCCAACATGGTGTATGCATATGTCTAAACAGATTGATGTTACTCTGGTAAGTATTTTCTTTTTTTAAATTCTATGTGACACTTTCAAAAATTAAACGCCTGTATTGGTTGTTTAGTTATCTACATATTGTTGGTTATTTAGTTATCTACATATGTTTGGAATCATATGTCATTGTTTTCTAATGAATTTTGAACTTTTTATTCTTTGTCAGCAGTGCTTACCCAACATGGTGTAAGCATATGTCTAAAGAGGTTGATGTTACTCTGGTAAGTATTTTCTTTTTTAAATTCTATGTGAC
The DNA here is from genome assembly GCF_002127325.2 of Helianthus annuus. NCBI lineage: Eukaryota > Viridiplantae > Streptophyta > Magnoliopsida > Asterales > Asteraceae > Helianthus > Helianthus annuus. The sequence goes on along the minus strand of NC_035441.2, from coordinate 28,887,188 downwards.
ACTTTCAAGAATTAAATGCATGGATTGGTTGTTTAGTTATCTACATATTGTTGGTTATTTAGTTATCTACATATGTTTGGAATCACATGCCATTGTTTTCTAATGAATTTTAAACTTTGGTTCTGTTGAAGGATGGGGAACAAACGAATGTTTGATAATTGAGATTTTGTCTCATCTAAATGTGGAACAGCGAAAGCTTATTCGATAAACTTATGTTGAAAGTTACAATGGAGATCTCCTTAAAGCACTTGACAGGGAACTTACAAGTGATTTTGAGGTAAACATTAAATTTACTTAGATTTAAGTGATTGCAAGAGGTTGGCTTAGAAGTAATATAGGTGGGTCAAGCGGGTTGGATTACATGCCAAAACCGGTACACATATGTTATAGTTGACCCAACACTTTAGAAATGTTTTTTAATCAACAATTTATGGGTGGTTTATGTTCACTAAAGGTACGACTATTTCAGTATAGTTACCACACTATACTACTGAAATATTTACTCGATTCTTAGGAAACACCAAAGCATGTTTTAAAGACTTCAAGCATTATTTAGGTCTATTTATTGAAAATAAGTTGGCTTTGTTTGTGCGTTGACACAAACTTAATAAAGGCCCACTAACTTTTATTTAATTTATGAAGTACATGTATTTTAATAACTCAATTTAATATGTATAAAGCAATCCACAAGCTTTAGAATATATAATGAATTTCTATAAATTCAGGGAACCTCTTGTTTTATTATAGATTGCAGGATTATATAGCAACAAGATGGTACTAGCTCTATACGGTTCCGAACTAGTACCGAATTTCTCGGACCAAAATATTTTCGGTATCGATTCGGTACCGACATTTGGGTTTTCGGTACCGGTTTTTACATTCAAATACTGGTCCGTATCGGTAAGAAACCGTACCATACCAGGTATTTTCGGTACCGGTATTTTTGGTACCATTTGGTACCGAGCTCATCCCTAGGTTTGTATACTCATACATGCCAAAGCACATGCTAAAGTATATTTATATATGCAGATGTGAGTGTGTGAAAAACCTGGTACCTGATCAAGAATTGTTAAAAAGGATATGTTCAGGTCAGTTTTCTCTTCTTTAACTTTTATTTGCATCAATTGGTTCGCAATAGTTGTTGTTTAGCAATAGTAACAGGCAAAATTTGATGTAACTTTGATATGTTATTCTTGAACAGATGGATATATAAAATACTTGCAGCATATAGGAAGTCTTCAAAGCAATGGTCAGGTGTCAGAGAAAGATCCAACCGGAGGCATGATATTCTTGAACAGATGGATAAGATATTGTTGTTATTTGTTGAGATGCAGGGTTATTTGTTGCATGATGTGGCAGTTTCCTTAGGAAACCTCTTTTTTTTAAACCATTATTTTTAAAACCTCTGCTATCCCCTGCTGAAAGGTATCCTCTGTTCTCATAACTTCTATTTATCCTAAAACAGTGTTTGTTGTGAACATATGTTAGAAAATAAAACAAACGTTTGAAACCACTGTTTAGTTAAAACAGTGTTTTGTGGAGAAAACAATGGTTGAAACTACTGTTATTAAAACCTCTGCTTGGCTGAAAATTCATCCACTGCTGAAAGGTATCCTCTGCTCTCATAACCTCTATTTTTCCTAACCACTGTCGATAGACAACAATGGTTAGGATAAACAGAGGTTATGAGAGCAGAGGATACCTTTCAGCAGTGGATGAATTTTTAGCCAAACAGAGGTTATAAAAACAGTGGTTTAAAAACAGAGGTTTCAACAGAGGTTGCTGCTAACTGAATTATAATCGAATTGCTGCTAACGATCCAGTGTGTGAACTGATTTAACAGCTTTGCAACGAAGGACACTTAATCAGCGGATGTAGCTCGAATCTGAATTCGGATGAATGAACGTATGAGTCTGCGAATGGAGAGAACTCGACGATTGATCTTATTTCAGCGGATGAAATTCAGCGAATGAACAAGAATTTGCAATGAATGGATTCTGCGTATTGACATTTGTTACTGCAGCGAATATATCCCGATTTCAGCGAGGAATGTTTTCAGCGAATGATCCTGTAACGAATGACTTAAACTCAAGTCTGCGGATTCAGACGAATGCACTAAACAATACTTTGAGTACAGCAAATGAACCGAATTTTGCGAATGGCCAGACTTGAATTCTGTTGATTAACACACTTAATTCTGTAATTTAGATTCTGTGACTTAACAACTGCGGACACAGTTTTGTGAAAGAATAATTCTTGGTGATTAGTATTATATGATTTTCATGTAGGAACTATGAAAGCAAATATGATTTTGTATGATTTTGTATTATTTTTTCAATATGATTTATTATTATTTGCTCATAACTAATGATCATCAATTTAAAACCATTGTTGTTGATACATCTGTTGACTTTGGTCAACATATGGATGAAAACAGATGTTTGAAACCACTGTTGGGTTAAACAGTGTTTTGTGGAGAAAACAATGGTTGCATTTTTTGCAAACAGTGTTTTGACTTTGGTCAAATAGACTTTTGAACCACTAAGAATCATAGTTTTGCAAACAGTGGTTTGACTTTGGTCAAACAGACTTTTTTTAAAAACAGTGGTTTGACTTTCGTCAAGTGGTTGCATACTAATGCTATTTCCTTTCATCATGTTCTCTCAGTTACTTACCATCATTCATTAATTTAATTACATAACATGCAACTTATATGAGTTTTAATTCTTATCTTGATTTCTTGGTGGAAAACAGTACCTAGACTTAGACTAAAAATTACACATGGGAATCACTACAAGCCTTAAAATCAAAAATTACAATATCTATACACATATCTATATGTTCTGTTAATATATGTTATGCATAGTTTTCTAAGAAACGACCCGTTTTTGCACACGGGTCTTACATCTAGTATATATATATATACATAGAACCCAACAAGGAGATGGGAAAGAAAACATCCAAAACAATACACCACCAACAGGAACAACACAAAAAAAAAACGAAGAAGATTACAACAATTCAAAAATGTCGAAATCAATCCATTTCTTCCAGTCCAGGGCATTTGATTTCCTCCTATGGAAGATCTAAAGGTATGAATCTTCCTTGATCATTTCCACGCTTCTGCTGACAGGAACAAAGGATCCATCAAACGTTTTTTTATTACGCGTTATCCAAATCCTCCAAACCGTAGCTAGAATAACGAGGTGCACCGTTTTTCGCCACTTGCTCGAACCCGGACTATGATTGATACAATCGAATATATCCGCGAGCGAAGTAGCCGCCAACGAGAAGGGAACTCTTATCCACGCAAAACTATTCCACCAAATACTTCTGGCGAATAAGCAAGAAGTAAATAAATGGTCGACATCCTCAATTCCGATCCCGCATCTGTCGCAAATGTTATTCGGGATGCTCATTCCTCTTTCAATTAACCCCACTTTAGATGCCACCTTGCCTATTAACACACGCCAAGCCAGGAAGTTTACCTTCAAAGTTGCCCAATTATTCCAATCGAACGGCGGAACGAAGCTTTGATGCATTGTCTGATCTGCAAGTTGCTTCCTAATATCCTAAACCGAGAACGGTTCACCTTCAGAATTCTCGAAAGCCTATTGGTCCTTAGATTCGGTAATCTTCATCTGATGAAGAACAGTCATGGGGGATCCCGTTTGCACCCACTCGGACACCGACGCAGAGCTTCTCAACCATTCCCAAGCCCACTGTATCCCACTGTATGTTGGTAGATCGGCCCTCAAAACACTCTGACACAAGCCTGTTTTTGTTCTTCGTCAGTAGGTAAATCGCAGGGTAACTTTTTTTCAGTGGGGACTGTCTGATCCAGACGTCCTTCCAAAACTGATTGTAGATTAAAGGTGGGTGACATGACACTGACGTTTAGGGTCATGATGGTCACGAGGGTTATGACAACACCCTATAGCCTAATATTTTACTATTACAAATGTTTAAATTTTTGTCTTTATCAATGGAGTAATAGGTCACCACCCTATTGGTTAAATGGTTTGTTTCTATATTTCAATTAGGGTTGTAAACGAACCGAAAGTTCAACGAACAGTTCGTGAACCGTTCGGCGGGAAGTTCGTTTATGTTCGTTTGATTAGCTTAACGAACGAACACGAACAAAAAAATCCGTTCGGTTAGCTTAGCGAACGAACACGAACACAGGTTTCGTTCGTTCGACTGTGTTCGTGAACGTTCGGTAATATGTTCATTTGATTATATTAAAAAATATTAAATAATAAGCCTTTTATCTAAACATATTGAAACTTGAAACCCTATTTTTTCTAAGTTAGCTAAAATTTGGACATTCTAAGACATTTTTGGGGATAATTATGTCAAAGTTAGTTAAACTTTATTCATCATTTGACGGTGTGGTAGACTTCTTGTGTTTTGATTTATTATTTAATGGTTGTATTTAACTACTTAGGCTATAGGGTGTGGTCATGACCCTCATGACCACCATGACCCTCCATGTTAGTGCCATGTAACTCACCTCTAATCCACCATCCAAAACCACTACCCTAAGGGTGTGGGCATGACCCAAACCATTAACCTCTTATTTATTATTTTTGTCTAAAGAAAAATGAAATGATTTGTTGAAAAATGGAAAGGAGGACCATGGTTGCCATGGTTTAATCCATGCAAACCATGGTGGATCAATCAAGGAGGTGGTGTAGCCTTCCATTCATGATCCTAGGTGACAAATCATTTCTCAACCATGATCCCCACACCCTATAGCCTTATATCCAATGTTTAAGGATAAGAACGTTTTCATTTTTTTATTTTCAAGTTAAATGTTCGTTTATGTTCGAGACAAGTGTTCACGAACTGTTCGTGAACAATTGAATTTTCTTAACGAACGAACACGAACATAAATTATGTTCGGTATGCGTTCGTGAACAGTTCCCGAACATGTTAATTTCCTTAACGAACGAACACGAACATGGCCTTGTTCGTGTTCGTGTTCGTTCGGTTCGTTTACAGCCCTAGTTTCAATTATAATCTTTACGTGCCAATGAGATAGGGGTGGAGTGGTTGTGGAAAGACTTGGTGTTCCTTGTGACCCAGGTTCGACTCTCATCTCTCTATTATTTTCTGCGCCATCCAGGTGAAGGGCGAATACGGGTGGAGGTCGGGTTTTCACACATCTGAGAGAGCCAAGGGGCTAGTAGCGGTCGAGTAGTCGACCTTGGCCATAGCGGCCGGTGTCACGATGGTTGGCACTCGTTCCTTGAATTAAAAAAAAGTTATAATCCTCACGTGTGGCATTCTCATAAGTAATTGAGCTTGTTTAGCAGATTTTTTAGGTTTGAAAACACTTTCAATTGGCTTTCCGCTCTTTAACCTTTTGAAGGTCACAAGTTAAACGCAAGTTATGTATTTACCTAATCTCATTACTTAAGTAGGGTATTAGTATGTTATGTATTTACCTAATCTCATTACTTAAGTAGGGTATTAGTATTATTAGGGCTTCAAACGAACCGAACGAACACGAACACGGCCTTGTTCGTGTTCGTTTGTTAAGGATTTCATGTGTTCACGAACAGTTCACGAACACTTAGCGAACAAGATTTTTTGTTCGTGTTCGTTTGTTAAGGAAATGAACTTGTTCGTGATCGTTTGTGTTCGTTTGTTAATTTAGGTACCGAACACAAACGAACGTTCATGAACGCACACAAACGCAAACGAACACAAACAAACGTTAATGAACATAAACTAACACAAACGAACATATATTTACTTTCGAAGATGATCATAACAAAAAAAACACTAAGTAGATCCACCCAAAATATACCAAGCTAATTATCCAAACTTGAGTAGCTTAATATATAATTTTTATAAACATAACTAACACAAAGTAGTGTCTCAAAACTTCATCTTAAACTTCAAGTCTCCATTTAATCCACCAAAATAACCTTGAGATCGTCTATAACCAAAATAAACTTGAATTCGTCCAACCATCATCAAGTAAGCTCAACACATATGACATAAACAAACGATAAAATATAAGTTGGCCCATACAATATAATATAATATAAGTTGGGTAATAAAATAGAATAATATATATATATATATATATGTATATATTCCTATACACAAACGAACACGAACATACAAACGAACGTAAACGAACACGTTACCGAACGTTCACGAACACAAATGAACGAACATGGCCTTTGTTCATGTTCGTTCATTTAACTAAACGAACGAATTTTTTTGTTCGTGTTCGTTCATTTATTAAACGAACGAACACAAACGAACTTCCCGCCGAACGGTTCATGAACTGTTCGCTGAAAGTTCAGTTCGTTTGCAGCCCTAAGTATTATATTGTGAGTTTTCGATAAAGGATACACACTACTAAAATAAAGAATTGGGCAATAACTGTTCAACCCAAATAAACGAACATAATTTATGTCACACATCAAAGTTTAAACTAGGTAGCTTTTGGTATAAAGTAAAAAATGAAAGTGAAATAGAATGGTAATCGAATGAAGTATTCCACAAATAATGTAACCCCTTCCAAATATAACAAGTTTCAATCTTTAATAAATGAGTGTTTTTTTTCATTCATTCAAAGAATTGAAAGAAATATATTATTATTATTATTAGAGTAAATCTCTGCTTTCGTCCATCAGATTTGTCCATTTTAACTAGTTTAGTCCAAAAATCTAATTTATAACAAAACCATCCCTAAGGTTTGCATTTCTTAACGCTTTTCATCCCTAAGGTTTGCATTTCTTAACGCTTTCCATTGCTAAGAATTAAATGAAAAAGCAACCTTAGGGATGCAAAACGTTAAGAAATGCAAACTTTCGGGGTGGATTTGTTATAAATTAGATTTTTGGACTAAATTAGTTAAAATTGACAAACCTCAGGGACGAAAACAAAAATTTACTCTATTATTATTATTATTATTATTATTATTATTATTATTATTATTAACTAGATATATCAAACCACACGTTGCCGCAAGAACGTCAGAGAATTCGATAATTAGTTCGGATCGTCACGATACTTATAGAAAAACATAAACCTATAAGTTAAGATAAAACCCGCATTGATAAGAAAACATTGACGTTAAGCTAAAATAATAAAAAAACGCAATGATTATAATTAATATAATAAAGTAAACCTATGACGGACATGTGTCACTCATTAAAACTATCTATTTTTTCCCGCATCCTTTATACGTAATTATCTCCTATTTAATTATAAATAATTAATTTTTATTATTAAAGATATTCATTATATATAGATAAAATAATCATATAATAATATCAACTAATATTTATGAGCTCTATTGTGAACTCGTTTCCGGATCGATTTCGAATAACCATTGATTGCGACAAACACGTACGACGTACAAAATCCGTGTACATGTGTGGATCGGACACAAGAACGTAATTAAATGATGATTCCATTGATGATATAACAAATACAAGAACTGTGAATCAACTCGTAGAGCTTTCTCTCTCTAGTTTCTCTCTCTAACTTCTTCAAATGAGCAAAAACCCCTAAAAGTCTAACATAACATCTCTATATATAGGCAAAGCATTAAGAAAGTTCTCCTTAATTACAAGTTTGCCACTCCTCATTTAAAATAAACTTTTCCCTAATTTTAACAATACAAAACCTTGTCTTGATCTGTTTTCTGCTACGATCTGAGATTGACGGAAGTGATAGATATACTGCATTCACATACTCCCCCTTGAATATTACTGCAGTCATTCTCGTAGCTTTCTGTCTTTTCTCTCTCTCTAAGTCTTTTTAAATCTTTGGCATTTTAGAAACCACAAACCCCTTTAGCTCTTCAAGCTCCTCTTGAATCTGCAATCTGAATCAGGTCCCCCTTTTAGTTGACTCTTTCTCCAGGCTCCCACTTTCGTTAAGCTTCCGAGCTTTTCTGGATCGACATCTGGCTCTTTGATTACAAGCTCCCCCTTACGACGAGCTCATCTTTAGACTCCCCCTTAGTCTCAGCTATCGGGATCGTAATATGGTTAAACAATTTCAAATCACTTGTAAAAGTATTTGACAATTTTGATTCAAAATTGTGAACCTGGCTCTAATAACAAATATAACAATATGTAATTTCCAGGAACAAATTGGTTCTCTCCCCTATCAATTAACTATATATGTGACAGTGAAAGCAACCTAAACCTCACAGTTAATCATCCAAGTCTAAATTAATAACCTTGAAGATTTTCACAAACTGTTTTTGAAATTTTCTTTTAAAAACCTCAAGTTTCAATTTAATAAACTTGTTTCTTTTCAGAACCATGTTCAGCCTACTTAGATTTTGAAACTCAGCTTTCGAAAATCGGTTGTCGAAAATAAAATAGAACAAAATCTTTTTGTATTTTTCAAAATTTATGCTAAAACACTCCGAAAATCTTTTGTAATTTTTCTTTATGAAAGCCGTAAAGAAATATTTACAGACAATATTTTTATTTGAGTTCGTGTTAGAGGATCATATCAGTTTAACGACAAATCACTAGCACCGTTGAGCTGTAAACACTTTAAGTTCTAAATTATTCACTTAGATTGTCAGTATATTGATCCACTTAAATTTTCACACAAACTTCAACTATTCCGAGATACGAGATTAGTGTCTTAAGAACTTAAACTTATTCGTGTGTCCCACCTCAGATTCTACTCCCATATCGAGATTCCCCAAATTCAGTCTTATAGGTGAACATACTATATTGATATATGTACTCTGGGTTAGTGTGTCACACCCCTGATTTCCACGTGTCACCGGTGGGCCCGGCGGGGGAGTATCGTGACGTTGTTGATATCATCATTTGTCAAACAACACAAATTATAATGCACAGCGGAAGAAAATGAAAATAGATTTTATCTCAACCATTAAGTGTAATATCAAGTATCACATATAGTCGAAATAGATCCACAGGCGGATCAGAATAAAAAGAAGAAAATTGTTCAACAGATAGATGCATCCCAAAGCTTGCGAGACTCTATGATGCTAAGGAGAAACCAGCCTATTACGTATAGCACCTACACTTAATCTTTTTGGGGAAAATACGTCAGTTTGCACTGGTAAATACAATTTAACTGACTCATTTTGAAAACATTTGAGAAATTGATTTAAATGCACAAAACACTTTATAACTTGGGAATAATTAATCAAAGTTAAACTTGTAAAAGATTTACATGTTTGTTGCGCGTCCAGTCGCCCGAGTCGTGTCGGGTTTAAGGTTAAATGACACACCACTAGTATAAGTCCGCGGCGGGAAGCCAACGTTTATACCTTAATAATATGGACATAATACCGGGTGTACGCATACACCCGGGTGTCAAGGTCGTGGCCAAAAATGATGCCAAGGATATCCAGGACATGGTCATTAAGCTCCCAAAGGCGTAAAAACAAACAAAACCAAGTTTTCAAACGGGTCACATTGATAATACCCAACTTCTAATGAGTTGGGGTCAATTGCCCGACCAAGCGGTAATTTATATACCGTACCCCGAAGCCCGTATAGGGAAAATAAGTTAAAAGTATTTACCTGAGCAAGTATAACCACAAAAGAAAAAATGCACGTGTCTTTTACTGGGCTCCTATTCTGGAACGAAGGTTTATAATAACCTATTAGAATCCTAACGGGTCTTTAATATAGCCTAAGCCTAGACCGGTTAGCTTCAAAGAGTAAATATGGTTTAATCGCGAGGAATGCGAAAACCGGGAAGGAATGTGATTTAGACCCTACAAGCTTGGATACTTGTATAATATAGGTAAACTAAATACATTCTGTATTTGGAGACTAAGATGATACGGTTTGACCCGTTTCGGCTAATATACGTGAACTAGTCACATAAGCCGATCCGAACGCGAAAGTGCGTAACGGGTAACCGTATAAGTCATATGTAAGTTTCCTGAGATTATATGCACCAAATATGTTGTAATATCAGTAAGGTATGTCCAATTATGCCCCAAATAATTTTAAACACCAATTATGCCACATAAGGGCATTTTGGTAATTTTACATAAGCTAAAAAGGTAAAAATGGGAAATCTGAGTTTTCAACTTTAGTTTACTGTTATAACATAAATTTTTTTATTAAATATATCAGTAGGTATTAGACCTTTTATATAAAAACTAGTTTTGACATATACTATGTCGTAAAAATGCCTAAAAAGGCGATTTGGAGCCATTTCCGGGTTTTAAAAGAAAAGCTGATATTTTTATAATTCCAGAAGGCTCAAAATTTTATATTTAACATAATAAATCAGTAGGAAAAGGTTTGGGGTCAAAAGGTTTTGTAAAACTCATTTTATAGTCGAAAAGGGCAAAACCGGCACAAGCCGAATTAAGTTTATAATCCTAAGTTATGTTCAGCCTAAAAATAAATAAAAATCTTTAAAATTCCCAAAATATTATTATATAACAGTGGGTATAAAGTTTTGATTAAAAATTTGGGTTTAGATAGGCTAAGCGTTAAATACGCTAATTATACACTAAGGAAGCTTCTAATTACGCTAATGAGCATAACTCTTAATCTAGACCTCAAACTGATGTCAAATTTTGGGGACAAGTCTATATTTCAGTAACTAAGATGTCTACCTTTTTATATTTTCAAAAATTATGATTTTTAGACATTTGGGCATAATGGTCAACATATGGGCATTTAACGGAATCATGCATATGAACAAGATATCTAATGAACCGAGTTGTACAATCACTGGAGGATATACTAACATGTTATAAGGTCCAAAAGAAGCGCTAAGGCAATCTTAATCTTGACTAAAACGGGTCAGAACTGAAAGTCAAAGCGAAAGTCAAACTGTGCGACTTTGGTTCCGAACCGGGTCTAAACAGAAAATTGTCGAGTTGAACATGTTGGAACATGTTCTTATACTTATTACCAAGTTATATTAATGTTCAAACGGAGGTGCTTCTCGTGATCAGCTTGATTCTTGGAATAAATGAGAATGTCGTCGATGAAGACGATAACAAATTTGTCCAAATATGGCTTGCAAACGCGATTCATGAGATCCATGAATGCGGCAGGTGCGTTTGTGAGCCCGAAAGGCATTACTAGGAACTCGTATTGACCATAACGAGTCCTAAACGCAGTCTTGTGCATATCTTCATCCTTAACCTTCAACTGATGATATCCCGACCTCAGGTCGATCTTGGAGAAGTAGCTTGCCCCTTGAAGTTGATCGAATAGATCGTCGATCCTGGGCAAAGGATACCTATTCTTGATAGTAACCTTGTTAAGCTCTCGGTAATCGATACATAAACGCATCGAACCATCTTTCTTTTTGACAAATAAGATCGGTGCTCCCCAAGGAGACGAACTAGGTCTAATGAAACCCTTGGCTAGCAAATCGTCTAGCTGCGTTCTCAATTCCTTCATCTCCGTTGGTGCTAGCCTATAAGGCGCTCTAGCAATAGGTGCAGCTCAAGGAACGATATCGATCCTGAATTCCACTTGCCTGTCTGGCGGAAACCAGGCAGTTCTTCCGGAAATACTTTAGGATACTCTGATATAACGGGAATGTCCTAAATCTTGGGCTTTTTCTTATCAATGGTCACCTGTGCCATATAGATGACACAACCATTCTTCAAACATTGGGACGCTTTGAGCATAGACACCTGCTCAGGCAACCCATGACGCGTATCTCCCTGAATGGTGAGTGGCTCACCAGATGGAGTCTTGATTATTACTTGCTTCCTATTGCATATAATCTGGGCTTGGTTATGTGATAACCAATCCATGCCCAAAACCAGATCGAAACCAGCTAACTTAAAGGGTAGCAGGGATAGAGGAAAAGAGTGGTTCCTAATGGATATAGCACATCCATCTAACACAGTCGAGACTATTTCTAAGGTACCATCTGCTAACTCTACCTCATGCTTTGCACTTAGGACTTTAACAGGCAATCCTAACAGTTCACAGAATTTTCTATCCACAAAAGATTTATCTGCTCCGGAATCAAATAATACTCTTGCGTATACGTCGTTAATGAGAAACGTACCAGTTATGACGTTATCGTTCTGGATGGCCTCTTGAACATTCATTTGAAAGACCCTGGCATTGGTCTTCTTCTGTCACACCCCAACCGATGGCGGAATCATCGGGGCGCGGCACTGAGCGAAACAGATTGTTCAGAAGTTTCCACAACAACTATCATACAAATTCAGTTATATAACACGTCCCATACCGTGTCCCAAATAAATAACAAGTTATCATAGAAATCATCTAAACAAGTTTGAGCTGTTCCGACAACTCAGATTCTAATTATTACAGACTGAATTAAATATTGTTTGAAGTTTCTAAGACCCCTAAATGTGGACCCCTCTGGCTACAGGTGCCAGTGGCAAGATCTACAGATAACTAGAACCCCGGATCAGGTTTGTGGACACTGGTCAAAGGTTATGGGCTCCTAGAAGCTTATTATTGCCTCGCTTCCCTAGCAAGCTAGTAGCTTAAACACCTGTCACATACGTTAAAATAAAAGTCAATACATATAATGTAAAGGTGAGTACACAAGTTTGTTATAGCATATAGAGTTTGAATAGTTTACGCATAACCAAGCACGTACACAAGGGCAAACGATGCATGTAAATTATCAACGAGGGACCATCGATACCAACGACTGCGGGTTGACTGTCCGAGACAGTTCGCAATACATGATTACCACCGTAATCCATGCAAGTAATTGTCCTTAGCAACCCCCGTGTGAACGGGTGCTGAGTCCAAACTATAGTACTATGTTGCTAAAGCAGGTAGATAGCACTCCACGTGTAAACATAATAAACAGCAATCATTTAGACAAGTAGCACATGCAAATAGGTTAGCGTTCAAATAGTTTGTGTTGTTTGTGATTTTGATAGTTTACGTATGTAACACCCAAAAGTGCTGAAAGCAAAAAGGGATCGAGTATACTCACAGTGGTTGATGTGGATTGAAGGGAGCACTGAGAATAGGTTAGCCTGAATAGTTCGATAACAGTACGATGAGTAATTTGGAAAAAGTAAGCATTGGATATTGGATCGAGTAGGCCATTCGATCGGACGGCTGGTTCGATCGAGTGGGCTGTTCGATTGGTTTGAAAGTCCGTTCGAACGTTCCCATTCGATCGGCCGGCTGGCTCGATCGGCTGGTTCTTTCGAGTGGATTGTTTCTTCCTTTGATGAGAAGGATGTGTTTGTGTATGATGGTTTGAACTTTTGAAGTTTTTGCAGCATTACCTTTCAAGTCGGCCGATCGAACGGTCTGTTCGATCGGTTAGCCCAACCGATCGGTTAGCATTACAAACTAGGCAAGATGTCACTCGATCGGGTGGCATGCTCGATCGGGTGACATTCCAATGTTTCGAAAAGGTTAAGTGTTGAAGTGTAATATCTCATGATTCGATGAGTAATGTCTACAATCGAGTGGCTCGATCGATCGAACAGAACTCTGTCAATATTACACTTTGTGAGTTTGTGGGCCTAAGTGCTAGTCGATCGGTTAGCCTAGTCGATCGGCTGGCGTAGTCGTTCGGTTGGGCTGTTCGATCGGACAGCCTAACCGTTCGGCCAGCATCCTGACCTGGTTAGCCTATCACTTAACACTTGGTTATCCCCGTTACTTGGTGATGTTTTAGAGATAGTTTGATTACGAGTTGAACCATAAAACCTCAGTCTTTACTTGACTCACTGACTCGGCTGGAATCACCCAAGTCCGGCCAGTGTGCGTTTCAGGACCTAAGTCTAACGTTTAACCCGAAATCGGTAAATCTCTTGGTAGAACCCGAATCTTGAACCATGTGTTTGTTTAAAATGGTTTATAAATCGGTTCAAGCTTCGTTTTCACCGTTTGAGTGTAAAAGAGTTGAAAGATAGATGAAAACCCATCTTCCAATCCCTTTTCCACCGTGAAATGTTAAGATCCTTGGTAGATTTTAGGTTATTTATGTGGAAATCGGTTAGATCTAAGTTATTCATGGTGGAATGATGCCAAAACTTAGTGTTCTTGAAGAACACCGTGATGACATCATCCAAGAACACCTAGATCTTGGTGATTTCACGGTTGAAATTCAGATTTCGAAAGATAGAAAGATGTAGAATCGATTATTGAGCAAGAACGTACAAGGATTTGAGTGAAATACTTACCGGATTGCAAGAAATCTGAGATTTAGCGAGAAGAGAAGGCTGGTCGGTCAGAGCTTTTCCAAAAGTGGAAAGTTTGACAAAGACAGCCCTATTTATAGGCTTCCAAAAGAGGAAAGGTCAGCTGATCGAACAGCATTCCTGATCGAGTGGGCTGCTCGATCGAACAGCCTGTTCGATCGGCTAGCCTGTTCGATCAGGTTGCCCTGTTCGATCAGGTTGTCCTGTTCGATCAGGTTGTCCTGTTTTGAGCGTTTCGCGACGATTTTTGATATTTCGATTTCGATGGATGAGGAGTAGAGTAGGATAGAGTTTCTATTCAAATTACTTTTAGTTCCAACTACTATATCTAACATACAAGCATCCTTACAACCTACTTTCAAGTCGGTTTCGATTGAGTTTGATTATCCTTCGAGTTTTGATTGATTTGATTGATTCACCACACACACTTTAACATAAAAGTAACATGCACAAGTAACACGTAAGGCACACACACACGTATAAAAGCATTAAAGTATCCACATTGAGCTCGATTATTGATTCGATTAGCTTGATTATTGATTGATTAACTTTATTGCATTGTTACTTCCTACTATTCACAGTCGGTCGTCGATTCCTGGTTCAATTATCGGTCGATTAGTTTGATTATACAACACTTACTCAACATAATATGAAAATCAAAATGAAACTAAAATAAAATTAATCTTTATTGATCTTTAATTCCAATCACAGTCAACACTTGACTTTGACTTTGACTTTTGGAAAACACGGGGTGTTACAGTCTCCCCTCCTTTAGGGAATTTCGTCCCGAAATTAGGCTGAGAACCGTACATCGCCGTGTGATTTTACCAATTTGATGCTTCAGATCTATCTGAACAACTGCGGGTACTTGGCCTTCATGTCACGTTCGAGTTCCCAAGTGAACTCCGCACCTCGTTTGCCTTCCCATCGGACTTTCACAATAGGAATGCGGGAGCGTCTGAGTTGCTTGGTTTGTCGGTCCATGATTTCGACAGGCTTTTCCACGAAGTCTAGTGTCTCGTTGACCTGGAGATCGTCAAGTGGTATTATTGCGTCGTGGTCGGCTACACATTTCCGAAGATTTGAAACATGGAAAGTCGGGTGGACATTGCTGAGTTCCTCCGGTAATTCGAGTCTGTAGGCCACTTTTCCGATTCTTTCCAGAATCTTAAAAGGTCCCACAAATCGAGGCGCAAGTTTCCCTCTTTTGCCGAATCGGACTACACCCTTCCAAGGGGATACCTTTAGGAGTACATAGTCACCAACTGCAAATTCGCGGGGCTTGCGTCGTTTATCGGCGTACATATTTTGTCTGTCCCGGGCCTTTACCAAGTTTTCCCTGATCTGGTGGATCTTGTCAGTCGTTTCTTGCAGAATCTCGGGCCCGGTCAATTGTGAATGACCGACCTCGTGCCATACAATAGGCGAGCGACATCTCCTACCATACAAGGCTTCGAAAGGTGCCATTTCGATGCTGGAGTGATAGCTATTATTGTACGAGAATTCGACCAATGGCAGGTGTTTACTCCAACTACCACCAAAATCGATAACACACGCACGGAGCATGTCTTCAATAGTACGGATCGTTCTTTCAGTCTGTCCGTCGGTTTGTGGGTGGAATGCGGTACTCAAATTCAGCGTCGTACCAAGAGCCGCTTGAAATGTTTCCCACAATCTCGAAGTAAACCGAGCGTCATGATCAGAGATGATGTCTCGAGGCGTACCATGATTCTTAATGATCTCGTCGGTGTAGATTTGGGCGAGTTTGGCCACCTTATAGTCTTCTCGTATTGGCAGAAAGTGGGCTGATTTGGTTAGACGGTCGACTATCACCCAAATACTGTCGTGACTTGATGGCGTGGTCGGAAGCTTAGTTATGAAATCCATAGCTATGCTTTCCCACTTCCATACGGGTATCGGCGGTTGTTCGAGTAAGCCGGAAGGTCTTTGATGTTCAGCCTTGACTCTTGCACAAGTTAAACAGCTACCAACGTATAGAGCGATATCCCGTTTCATCCCAGGCCACCAGTACTTGTAGCGAAGGTCCTGGTACATCTTGTCTGCACCGGGATGAATGGAGTATCGGGATTTGTGGGCTTCGTTCATGATAATCTTTCGCAAATCTGTCCTCCTCGGAACCCAGATTCGGTCCAGATAGTAAAATATCCCATTGGCTTTGCTTATGAGCTGAGCTCCATCGTGATAGATTCTTTCTCTCTTTAACGTACGCTCGTTAAAGCAAGCGTGTTGTGCTTCACGGATGAGAGCTTCGAGGTTATACTGAGCCTGGATGTTTCAAACACCTATCACGTAATTCTTCCTGCTGAGGGCGTCTGCAACTACATTCGCCTTGCCCGGGTGATAACGGATCTCACAGTCGTAATCGTTGAGAAGTTCCACCCATCGGCGTTGACGCATATTGAGTTCTCTCTGGTTAAAGATGTGTTGTAGGCTCTTGTGATCGGTGAAGATCGTACACTTTGTACCGTACAGGTAGTGTCGCCAGATCTTTAACGCAAAGACAACTGCGCCTAGCTCGAGGTCATGGGTTGTATAGTTCTTCTCGTGGATTTTGAGCTGTCGAGAAGCGTAAGCTATAACCTTGTCTCGTTGCATGAGAACACAGCCAAGACCAAGGTTTGAGGCATCACAGTAGACAACGAAGTCATCGCTTCCGTCCGGCAGTGTAAGAATCGGTGCATGGCACAGCATGTGTTTGAGGGTTTGGAAAGCAGTCTCTTGCGCGGTTCCCCACACAAAAGGCTTGTCTTTACGAGTAAGGGAGGTAAGCGGCACGGCAATCTTCGAGAATCCTTCGATGAATCGTCGGTAGTAACCAGCTAATCCGAGAAAAGAGCGAACTTCTGACGGATTCTTGGGCGTGATCCATCCTTTAACTGCCTCAATCTTTGCAGGATCAATGTGTATACCCTGACTATTCACAATGTGACCCAGAAATTGAACCTCCTCCAACCAAAATTCACACTTGGAGAACTTGGCGTAGAGTTGATTCCCCTGAAGTAACTCGAGAACCAACCGCAAATGCTGTGCATGTTCAGCCCTCGATCTGGAATAGATCAAGACATCGTCGATAAATACAATGACAAAACGGTCTAGGAATGGCTTACACACGCGATTCATCAGATCCATGAAGACCGCGGGTGCGTTTGTCAAACCAAAAGGCATGACGACGAATTCGTAATGGCCATATCGGGTTCGAAAAGCGGTTTTGGGTATGTCTTCCTCTTGAATCCGCAACTGATGATAGCCTGAACGTAGATCGATCTTGGAGAAGCACTGAGCACCTTGTAACTGGTCAAACAAATCGTCGATTCTGGGCAAGGGGTATCGGTTCTTGATAGTTAGCTTGTTCAACTCCCGGTAGTCGATGCACATCCGGAACGACCCGTCCTTCTTTTTGACGAAAAGGACTGGCGCGCCCCAAGGTGAAGTGCTCGGGCGAATGAAGCCTTTTTCAAGTAACTCTTGGAGTTGGTTTGAGAGTTCTCGCATCTCGGAGGGAGCGAGTCGGTAAGGAGCTTTGGCTACGGGATTGGCTCCAGGAATAAGGTCAATTCGAAAGTCGATATCACAACTTGGAGGTAATCCAGGAAGATCATCAGGGAACACCTGAGGAAATTCTCGGACAACTGGAACATCCTTGACTTCAACTTTCTTTTTCTTGTCCTCTTCTGCTACAACAATGTTGGCCAAGAAGGCTCGATATTCCTTGTGGAGATATTTGCGAGCTTGAAGACACGACATGAGCTTGAGACCTTTCGCAGTAGTTTCACCATACACACATAGAATATCACCACTAGCTAGCACAAAACGAATCATTTTATCGAAGCACACAACTTCAGCATGGTTTTCACGAAGAAAGTCCATGCCTACTATGACATCGAAACTTCCAAGCTGTATTGGAATGAGATTAATTGGGAATATATGGTTGTTGAGCTCAAGAGTACAATCACGGAGCACGGAATTGACAGCAATGGTTCTTCCGGTAGCGACTTCAACTTCGAATGACGACGAAAGATAAGAGCGCTTACGTCTAAGAAGCTTCTCAAATTCAAACGACACAAAGCAGTTATCGGCTCCAGTATCAAACAAACATGATGCATATATACCATTCACAAGGAACGTACCATTGACCACGTTGTTGTCAGCTTGAGCCTGACGTGCGTTGATGTTGAAGGTTCTGGCGTGAGCTGCTTGCTGTTGAGGCTGCTGTTGTTGTTGGGGTTGTTGGGTTTCTTGCTTTACCACCCTGTTCGGGCACCGGTTTGCAAAGTGGTTAGGGTCACCACATGCAAAGCAGGTCCGAACATTGGTTGCTGGGGCCTGAGCGGCTTGTTGAGCTTGAGGAGCAGGGAGTAGAGCCTGGTTAACAGCGGCTTGAGCTTGCGCTTGACGGGGACCATAGCAGCAAATCGCAGTGAAATGCCCGTAAACGTTGCAGTGGGCGCAGAAACGGCAGGCCACACCCACCAGGTGATGATAGGAACATGTAGCACAGAGTGGGTGGGGGCCGGTGTACGCACGCTTAGCCGGCGGCGCATTGATCACTGGTGCAGTGCGCTGTGGTTGTTGCTGTTGTGGTGGCACTGATTGAAGAGGAGCAGCATTGGTTGCAGCAGCGCAACTCTTGTTCTTCTTTCTTCTTCTTGAAGACTTGGAGGCTTGAGCAGTTGTGTTGTCGGTTGATGCTGTGGTGACTTGATGCAGCGACTTGGATGGCTTATCCCAGACACCAGCCTTAACCCGCTTGTCGTTAATCTCGACGGCGAGTAGGTAGGTTTCCTCGATCGATGCGGGTTTGGAGGCGTGAACAAAATCCGCAACACAATCCGGAAGAGCACAGATGTATTTCTTGATGGTCATGTCAGTAGTCTTGACCTGGTCTGGACAGATAATGCTCAGCTGCTTGAAACGGGCAGTGAGACCAGCGTTGTCGCCCTCCTTCTGCTTGATAGTCCAGAACTCATCCTCCAACTTTTGGCGTTCGTGGGGAGGACAGAACTCATCCAGCATGATTGCTTTCAGTTCCTCCCACGTCAGCTCGTAGGCAGCGTCGTTCCCGCGCTTGTTCCTTTCGGCTGTCCACCAGTCCAAAGCTCGCGACTGGAAGACACCGGTAGCATTGAGAGTACGGAGATGATCTGGGCATCCGCTTTGACGAAGGGTAACTTCCACCGAGTCAAACCAATGAAACAAGCCTGTAGGGCCTTCTTCACCGGTGAACTCCTTCGGTCCACATGCCTTAAATTGTTTGAAGCTGAAAGGGGCTTTGCTGGAATCTTTGGGAGTGAGGGTTCGGGATTCCTCAGATGACTTACTTGCGTTTTCGTACACATCGCTGACGGCTTTTGCTACAGACCTTGAGATGAGTTTGGCGAGACGTCGATCTCTCTTTTCCTGACGGATAAGATGTGGGCGAGTCCTTGATGACGACATAGTCTGCAATAGACATCGCCACGGGCTCAACACAACGAATTCGAGTCTCACACGTCTTAGATTACTAAAGCTTAGAATCACGTCGCATTTCACATCACGTAGCACATATAAACACATAAGCACTGATTTCACAAAGTCCACGTAATCACAGAGGCACGTAATCACATAGGCACATAAGCAAGTAAGCAAATAGAGCACTTAATTTCCTAACATGTACGTATTTTTATCACAGAGGCGGTCAGAAAACAGAAACCTATAATCCCAAGTCGAGTGTCGTTCGTCTCGTATACCGAGTAGCATCTCATGGTATCGTCTAACTTAGTCGTATAGCGTAGCATAGCATATTGGTTTCGTCTAAATCACATCAACAGGATATCGAATTGAGGTAGGATAGCAACAAAGGTTACGCAGAAAATTGAGTAAACAACGATACAATAAACACGCAAACAGGTAAAACATTTAAAATCAGCGAAGCAACACTTAAAATCGAAAGGTAGATTGTCTGCGGCTACTAGACTTTGACTAACCATGGCAATTTGACTATTCACAGTAGACTTGTCGTCACTTTCGGCTCTAGGGGACGTGTTCCTGCCTCAGTTCTCGGGCATTACGCACGCGTATCCTAGGTCATACTTGTGAGTTCAGGTCGTTGGAGTCCGTCAATCGCCTCGGCGGGATGAAATAAAGTTGGAACAACTGCCAAGGTTAGGGTTTCACCCCTAGCTTAGCAATTTCTTCCTTGTTTTAAGAAATTTCGGAGGAAAATTTGCATCAAATTGCGGGTTTCAGCCCTGATTTGGTATAATTTTTCCCCGTTTGTTGATAGAAAATTTCACATAATTGATTGACAAATTTAACAATTTAGACAGGAATTTACGGCTTTCACCCTAATCCGTCCAAACTGTAGATCTTGTCTTGAAGTTCGAATGCAGTGATAGAATAGAAGGGATAACATGTATAAGCACATAAACTTGGTCTCTTGGTTCTTAGCTATAGTCTAGGTCTCTAAGACAGCGATCCGGACTAGACCGTGTCTAACCTAATTCCCTATAGTTATGGCTCTGATACCAATCTGTCACACCCCAACCGATGGCGGAATCATCGGGGCGCGGCACTGAGCGAAACAGATTGTTCAGAAGTTTCCACAACAACTATCATACAAATTCAGTTATATAACACGTCCCATACCGTGTCCCAAATAAATAACAAGTTATCATAGAAATCATCTAAACAAGTTTGAGCTGTTCCGACAACTCAGATTCTAATTATTACAGACTGAATTAAATATTGTTTGAAGTTTCTAAGACCCCTAAATGTGGACCCCTCTGGCTACAGGTGCTAGTGGCAAGATCTACAGATAACTAGAACCCCGGATCAGGTTTGTGGACACTGGTCAAAGGTTATGGGCTCCTAGAAGCTTATTATTGCCTCGCTTCCCTAGCAAGCTAGTAGCTTAAACACCTGTCACATACGTTAAAATAAAAGTCAATACATATAATGTAAAGGTGAGTACACAAGTTTGTTATAGCATATAGAGTTTGAATAGTTTACGCATAACCAAGCACGTACACAAGGGCAAACGATGCATGTAAATTATCAACGAGGGACCATCGATACCAACGACTGCGGGTTGACTGTCCGAGACAGTTCGCAATACATGATTACCACCGTAATCCATGCAAGTAATTGTCCTTAGCAACCCCCGTGTGAACGGGTGCTGAGTCCAAACTATAGTACTATGTTGCTAAAGCAGGTAGATAGCACTCCACGTGTAAACATAATAAACAACAATCATTTAGACAAGTAGCACATGCAAATAGGTTAGCGTTCAAATAGTTTGTGTTGTTTGTGATTTTGATAGTTTACGTATGTAACACCCAAAAGTGCTGAAAGCAAAAAGGGATCGAGTATACTCACAGTGGTTGATGTGGATTGAAGGGAGCACTGAGAATAGGTTAGCCTGAATAGTTCGATAACAGTACGATGAGTAATGCGGAAAAAGTAAGCATTGGATATTGGATCGCGTAGGCCATTCGATCGGACGGCTGGTTCGATCGAGTGGGCTGTTCGATTGGTTTGAAAGTCCGTTCGAACGTTCCCATTCGATCGGCCGGCTGGCTCGATCGGCTGGTTCTTTCGAGTGGATTGTTTCTTCCTTTGATGAGAAGGATGTGTTTGTGTATGATGGTTTGAACTTTTGAAGTTTTTGCAGCATTACCTTTCAAGTCGGCCGATCGAACGGTCTGTTCGATCGGTTAGCCCAACCGATCGGTTAGCATTACAAACTAGGCAAGATGTCACTCGATCGGGTGGCATGCTCGATCGGGTGACATTCCAATGTTTCGAAAAGGTTAAGTGTTGAAGTGTAATATCTCATGATTCGATGAGTAATGTCTACAATCGAGTGGCTCGATCGATCGAACAGAACTCTGTCAATATTACACTTTGTGAGTTTGTGGGCCTAAGTGCTAGTCGATCGGTTAGCCTAGTCGATCGGCTGGCGTAGTCGTTCGGTTGGGCTGTTCGATCGGACAGCCTAACCGTTCGGCCAGCATCCTGACCTGGTTAGCCTATCACTTAACACTTGGTTATCCCCGTTACGTGGTGATGTTTTAGAGATAGTTTGATTACGAGTTGAACCATAAAACCTCAGTCTTTACTTGACTCACTGACTCGGCTGGAATCACCCAAGTCCGGTCAGTGTGGTTTCAGGACCTAAGTCTAACGTTTAACCCGAAATCGGTAAATCTCTTGGTAGAACCCGAATCTTGAACCATGTGTTTGTTTAAAATGGTTTATAAATCGGTTCAAGCTTCGTTTTCACCGTTTGAGTGTAAAAGAGTTGAAAGATAGATGAAAACCCATCTTCCAATCCCTTTTCCACCGTGAAATGTTAAGATCCTTGGTAGATTTTAGGTTATTTATGTGGAAATCGGTTAGATCTAAGTTATTCATGGTGGAATGATGCCAAAACTTAGTGTTCTTGAAGAACACCGTGATGACATCATCCAAGAACACCTAGATCTTGGTGATTTCACGGTTGAAATTCAGATTTCGAAAGATAGAAAGATGTAGAATCGATTATTGAGCAAGAACGTACAAGGATTTGAGTGAAATACTTACCGGATTGCAAGAATTCTGAGATTTAGCGAGAAGAGAAGGCTGGTCGGTCAGAGCTTTTCCAAAAGTGGAAAGTTTGACAAAGACAGCCCTATTTATAGGCTTCCAAAAGAGGAAAGGTCAGCTGATCGAACAGCATTCCTGATCGAGTGGGCTGCTCGATCGAACAGCCTGTTCGATCGGCTAGCCTGTTCGATCAGGTTGCCCTGTTCGATCAGGTTGTCCTGTTCGATCAGGTTGTCCTGTTTTGAGCGTTTCGCGACGATTTTTGATATTTCGATTTCGATGGATGAGGACTGGAGTAGGATAGAGTTTCTATTCAAATTACTTTTAGTTCCAACTACTATATCTAACATACAAGCATCCTTACAACCTATTTTCAAGTCGGTTTCGATTGAGTTTGATTATCCTTCGAGTTTTGATTGATTTGATTGATTCACCACACACTTTAACATAAAAGTAACATGCACAAGTAACACGTAAGGCACACACACACGTATAAAAGCATTAAAGTATCCACATTGAGCTCGATTATTGATTCGATTAGCTTGATTATTGATTGATTAACTTTATTGCATTGTTACTTCCTACTATTCACAGTCGGTCGTCGATTCCTGGTTCGATTATCGGTCGATTAGTTTGATTATACAACACTTACTCAACATAATATGAAAATCAAAATGAAACTAAAATAAAATTAATCTTTATTGATCTTTAATTCCAATCACAGTCAACACTTGACTTTGACTTTGACTTTTGGAAAACACGGGGTGTTACATCTTCCCCTCTTCAGTCTTCTTGACATTCTTTGGGCAGTTGGTCTTGATGTGCCCCTTTTCGTTGCAACTGTAACAAGTTGCATCTTTCAACTTCTTTCACTCAAGAGTTCTGTGCTCAGAAGACTTACATATCCCACACATCTTGGGTTGGGATTTCTGTTCGAACCTGTACCTCCCAAAGTGGTGCTTCCTACAAAACTTGCACTTGGGCCTATCGCCCGACTGATGTTCATTCCTCCTGGCCTCAGATCCCTTCTTACTGTCACGGCTTCCCCTATGCTTCTTATTTGATCGACGTGAACTGTCATCTTCACGTTTCCTCTTGTCAGAATCCGCATTCTTCAATGTTCTTAGTCTCACTGCATCTTGAGTGAGAGACAGGGATAAATCGGTGACAGATCTGAATGTGATAGGTCGCGAGGCCTTTACGCTGGCCTTGATTTCAGGGGCTAAACCCGCAATAAAACGCGCGATTCTCTTGGGTTCAGGGGTTACCGGATAAGGAACCAATCTGGATAAAGTGTTGAAACTGTTGAGGTACGCCTGGCAGTCTAGGTTCTTCATAACCAGAGACAGGAAATCGGATTCTATTCGCTCAACCTCATGCTGAGGACAGTAGTTTTCTTTGACAAGTGCAACAAACTGCTCCCATGACATACTATACAAGGCAACCTTCCCAGAAGCCTGGATCAATGCTCCCCACCAAGCTAGAGCCTCACCCTTAAAAGACTGGGATGCAAACTTAACCATATCCCTCTCAGCACAACCACTGATGTCTACAACTGTCTCTATCTCATCTAGCCATGACATACAGTCTACTGCCCCTTTTTCCCCAGTAAACTCCCGAGGTTTACAGGATACAAAATATTTATACGTGCAACCCTTAGCACGTGGGGCTTGATCGAACACAACCTTCTTAGGGTGAGCACTGTTTTCATTCGAGGAATGTCGGTCATCATCTTTCTTAGGTTTGGGTGGAGTAGGTGGTGGTTTGTTGCGAATCTCTGAATGATTCTTTGGTTTAGCATGCGGTGTAGATAGAGTTCTACTGCGGGTCTCACTGCACTCACTGTACTGCCGCTCTAAGGCTTTCGCAACCGTATCATTTACAATCGCTTTTAACTCGGCACTAGTCACTAGAAACTTTGCATCATCACGGTTCCCTACCGGATGGCTATTAACTTCATCTGATCCGGCCATGTAGCTTCAATTTGCTACATATAAATGATGGACAAGGTTTTACTTAAAGGCTCTTGTGGTGTTTTATGTTTTATTTACCAAGGTTTTAAATTGCCATTTTAGGTTAATTTGTTAGAACCTTAGGATTTTATTATCATCCTATTATACTCTATTATTAGCACATAAGGCCTAGTCACAAGGACAGTTAAAATATTTAATAACCAAGATCTTATAGTATCTAGGTGTTTTAGGTTGAATCATAGTTCATTACCATTTATTAACAGGGAGTCATAAGCTACCACTGTCCTTAGTCACGGAGGACATTTAATTATTGCCCACAGGCACTTCACTTCAAAGAAGTGGTTACATAATTTAAGGGAATTTTGAAATTAACCATTTATGAGAGATGGCCTGTGTGACTTTACTGGTTCACAGTTTGCCAAGATCGTTAACTTATTAATAGATGTTAACAATAATTGGAATATATTATGTGGGTTGTACCATCTTGGCCAGGTTTGCAATAACACAAAGGCTAGGTTTTATGTTGGTGCACTACATCTGTTGATTTCGTCTTAGATCGAGTCTTTCATTGTATTGTATAGATTAGGGCGCGTTTTACAAGAAAACTGGAGAGTTTAGGTGTTTTAGAGTCTTGGACCGCTTATACGGACATGCCGAATAAGAGGTCCACCTCACACCTACCTGGACCACTTATACGGACATGCCGAATAAGAGGTCCACCTCACCTATAAATACCATATGAGAGGTCCACATTTGTAACTTTGAGATTTCCATACCGAGGTGCTGCCGGTGTGAGAATTGCGTGTAAAAAGTGTTAAATCAATCAGTAAAGAGAATTAAGTGAAGATCTAGCTGTTTCTTCGTCAGGTACTTGTTTTCCGCACCTGTATCTGATCAAACTCCTCTGATTGACTCGTTCGGGTCAGATTCCGATCCTACAAGTGGTATCAGAGCTTCAGGAGGAGGAGTTCTATTGAGATTTGCTGGATTTCATCACTTTTTCTTCTTCTACACCTTCTTTCTTACGTCAGACCAAGATTTCACGGTCCGTTTTGGCTGATTTTTGGATATGTTGTGCGCATATACCTGATCTAAAATCCTACCAAGTTTCAAACCGAAACTCCTAGCCGTTTAGGAGAAATCGAGGATTTTCGGTTCGGTTTTTCGTCAAAAATCCTGGTTCGCTTTTACGGCTCGCTTGAAATTTGAGGTCTGGTCCGCTCGTAATTATTCAATGTTACTGGCCCGCTCATAGGTATTAGTTTTTGGATCGCTCATTAGGTAACAGTTGAACCGCTCATAATACATTTTTGGATCGCTCATTGGGTAACAGTTGAACCGCTCATAATACATTTTTGATCGCTCATTGGGTAACAGTTGAACCGCTCATAATACATTTTTGGGTCCGCTCTTTTGTCATTATCTACACATTAATTACCTGATCAATTAAAAGAAGTGGCCCAATCACATATTAAAGTTGTCGCATGTTATTGGTTATAGTTGCCGGCCCATGTGCCTTGGTATATTCACAGACTTTAAATCACCGCCCCACTTAAACTTTTAAGGCCCAATAAAATTCGTCGGCTACATGCAGATGTTTTATAATTGTCGTTTTAGTGAACTGTGTTTGATCCTATCATAATTGTTTCAAATATCACTGTGTCTCGGTTAAATGATGAAAAAGTGGATTTTAGTCAAATTGTCAATTAGTTAAAGGGCCAATAGTTTACACCACCCAAAATTGCCCCATCATTTACACCGCCCACTTGACCTAACCATTGCACCGCCCCACTCATATAATTGGTCCTATCACAAGTTGACAATAGAAATATAAGTCAAACATTTCATAAAGTTGTCGGTTGTGTCAGTATATGTTTTAAGTTTCACGGTCAAATATAACATCTTAAAAATCGCCCAATCACATATTAATACTTGCCGCCCCATATTGTCAGTATTTTGTAGTTTAGTTGTAGCCATGCACCGCCCAAATAGCCTAACCCAAACTTGTTAACATTTTTAATATTGCCGCCCATCATTAATTTTCATTTGTTTTTCACCAGCCCACTTGTTACAAGTCATAATAGTTGCCCCATTCGGCCCAAGACCCATTATAACCAATTGAAAGGCCAAATAGTTGTTCAACATATATGTTGGTCATTATTCCATGTGTTAGTGATAAAAGTGATCAAATTTTTTTTGTGTATCGTACATTGCTTGCTAGGTTGAAAATCATTTGTATCAGTTGTTTGATAGTGTTACTCGTTCGCATAAGTTGTTTGGAAATCCAAGTTGTGTTTTGTGAACCAGGTGTGTTCTGTCGGCTTAAAAGCTTGTTCCAATTCGTCAGTGTGTTCTGGTCACGTGAAATCGTGTGAAAGATAGTTTCAGTCCGTACGATTTAGAGGTAAAAAATTGTTTAAAGGTTTATCACGTTGTCTGAAAGATCATTAGTTCGCACATACCGAGTTTGTTTGTTAAAAATTGATCCGAGTCAAAGCAGTTCGCTCAGTGTGTCAACTTTCAGTCCGGACAGAAAATTCATCAGCTGAGTACCAGTTCATTTCTATTAATTGATAAAATTTTAAACTGAGTGTGTTTTATTTCTACATCAGGTAATCCGAGATCGTCAGGTAATCCGAGATCGTCAGGTGAATTCGAGATCGTCAAGTGATACAAGTCTGAAGCATGGATTCTGATTTTTACAACGCGTTTGCTACAACTCTTGCTAGTCCGACCGACATTGCTAAGAACATGACAATGGAGAATGAAACCGGAATGATGCAAAAACCCCCGAAACTTATGGGAATTGAAGATTATCACGGATGGAAGAAACGTTTCGAGAATTGGGTGCAGGCAAATCATTTAAAAGCTTGGGAGAGCATCGAAACTGAATATGAGAGGCCAAAGAATTCAGTGGGTCTTGATAAAATCATTTCAGAGTTCACGGAACAAGAAAGAGATAGTTATAAAGGAGAGAAAATGATGATCAATCTGTTACAGCAAGCAGTAAAGGAGGATATATTTGTATTGCTTCAACATGATGACAATGCGTACTCTATCTGGGAAGCTCTTAAGAAGAAATTTGAGGGAAGTACTGAGATGCTTCAAAGTAAAGCAACATTGCTGAAAAAGGAGTTTGAGTTGTTTACGTGTATGCCTGGTGAAACGACTAAGACTCTTATTGAAAGATACTGTCATTTGGTTCGCACTATGTCACAGTTGAAAATTACAAAGACTCCAGCTGAATGGGTTGAGAAGCTTGCTGATGCATTACCGCAAAAGGAATGGGGCACATATCTGATGATATTGAAGAATTCTGGATAGTTTAGCAGGCTATCTATTGCACAGTTTATCGAGAAATTGGAGGCACAGGATCTGGAGCAGCAGAAAATTGCTAGAATGAACAGTTCTACTCATCAGCAAGATATCAAACTGTATTATAAAGGAAATGTTCCAACTGCTGAAGCCAGTCCAAAGATACAAACTGCATTTAGTGCTGGAAATCAGTCTCCACCTAGCAGTCAAGGATCAGTCAATACTAGTGGGTTCTCAACAGTAAATCCTCCAAGTGCTCAAAATACATCAGTTGGAAATGGGCATCTGTTACAATGCAATGTGGCTCTACATCTTCAAAATAGACAGAATTATTCTGAAGAAGTTGTAAAGAGTCATATGGGATTACTGGTCACTGCATTGGAAGCTTATGAAGGGTTGATTGCAGGAAGAATTGGCAATCCGATGCTGACAAAGGAAGATTATGACCAGATCGATGCAGAGGAGCTAGAATTGATGGACATCAAGTGGGCATTAGCGAGTGTTTTGAGGAGAGCTGAAAAGTTTAGATTGGTTACAGGGAGAACTGATTTCTTGGATGCAAACCTTTCTAACTTAGGATTTGATAATCTAAAGTTGTTTGTTTTCGTTGCAGGGAGAAAGACCACTTTAAAAGAGAGTGCAAGAATCAGCAGCCAAGAGGAGAAAAGGAATCGTCTGGGAAAGATGATTATTACAGGAAGACCATTTATCAGCAAATCACTCATCAACCGCATCAACAAAAAGAACCTCAAACGGCACATGGAAGAATGATCGAGGAAGTTCAAGTTTGTCCGAAAAGAGTTCAAAATCGTCGGGAAAACGGGTTTATAGTAAAGAATTTTTGCTATCAAAATCTAATTTGAATGACGAAACGTTTGAAGTTGCATATACTTTGAATGGTTCTGACAAATTATATTTTGATAAAGAGTTTCCAATAAGAGGTGTTAAACCAGAAATGATTAAAAAGGTTTTCAAACTAACAGAAATCAATATTTCTGAAATAAAAGATGAAAATCTTATTGTAAAACCTAAATTTTACACCTCAAGAGTTCAACAACGACTAAACAAGAAAAAAGGTTACAATTCTGGTTCGGGTTTTCAAAAGAAACCAAACCACAATCGTAGCTACAAAAAGAAAGGTCTTGGTTTTACTCCACCAGAAAAATATAAAAATGAAAAATTTTCTAAAACAAATATACAATTCGTTTCAGGTACAAGTTCGGAAAAGGAAGCAAAAAGCACATTTTGGAAACAATCTAACCAAGAGTTTCTTGCTGAGAAGAGAAAAAATGGAGCTTATGTGAAGAAAGAAACCAGAACCTGTTTCCGATGCAATGAAGCCGGTCACATTGCATGGAATTTTCCGAAAGCGATAAACACAAAACAGGGAGTTTCTGGAAAATTGAAACAAGTTATAGTTGATAAAACCGAACCACCAACTGAACAATTTAAAGTTTTCAAAAATTCAACATTTGAAGTTGGTGAATGTTCGAAGAGATTTTACAGGCGAAGTGTGAAACTTGACAACCAAAAATGGGTTGTTAAGAAATCTGAGGTAAAATCTGGCGATGAGTCTGATTCCACAAAATCAGAGGAGCCACAGTTTGATGAGAGTGATCAAAACTCAGTTCCTTCAATGGATGACGAGAACTTTCCACCATTAAGGACTGAAAATTTTAAAAGAAAAGTTGGAAAGACTGAAGTCTAAAATAAGAATTATTCTGAAAAGGATAATTTTGATGTTGAGAAAGCTTTTAACGGGAATGTAAAGAAAATTTTCAGTAAAATGGTTGATGGGAAAGTGAAAGGGGTAAAAGACTTCTATGCTAAAAAGACAGCAACCTACACCCCAACTAAATCCGAATTGAAATTACCCAAGGCTGGTCAGGCTTGGGTGGATATTTTCTTCGTTTGAAAAACCTGACTTGCCGGAGATCCCAAGTTTGTAATCGTGGATCAGGAATCGGCATCATTCATGTATTTTGAATTTATATGAAAAATTAAAATTTTTAAAATTTTACAGGATGAATGACTACGCCGGAGCTTCGAGGTTGGTAAGTGCGAAGCAGGAATCGGCATTTTGTATATGCATACAAGTGGTATTGTATGGTTATTTTACAAGTGGTACAGGTTGCTTGATTGCAAACAGTGAATCAAGGACATTAAGTTGTACTTGATTTACTAACTCATGATATTCAAAGAACAAGATGATGAACCGAATCCCTGATTTTAACAAGTGATAAACCTACAAGTGGTTTTATCTTAACAAACTCATTTTCCGGAAAAATCATTTTGATTAAAACAAACTTAAGTGTTTTGAAATCTAAATGAGAAAATGGTTTGTAAAAGGGGGAGTTCAGATTGTTTATGCCGAGTGAATGGCGAATTGATGCGATTTGATATAGGTTGTCATATTTTTGTACAGTTTGTTTTCAATTTTCTTTAATGTGTTTGCATTTTAGGGGGAGTAAGAATTTCAGAAAATCCAAAAACATTAGAAAATTTGAAAAATACAAAAACATGATAAAATTTAAAATGAGTTTTGTTGTGAATAGAGGAAATGATAGTACATCAGTGGACTGTCACAACATGCTAAAGATTTGAAACGTTAAAATGTGATAAACAATTTTATTCTAGATGTGTCAGTAGATTTTTCACAAAATTGTTACACATTTAGTAAATTGAAACGAGATATAAACCTAAAATTCAAACTTGTTTATTCTGTGGGTTTACAAAACTGCTTGGATATATAGGTAACCCCTGAAATCTCGTTTGAAAGGTCCCTTATTCTGAGATACTAGGTCTTTATACTCAGTGATATCTGGGGTATTATCCTGGGACTTCTGCTGTATGGAAGTACTGACCTAGTCCCTGGATAATACTTTCTGCAAATGCTTGAAAAAGCGCAGCCCTCAGCTGATTAGACAATAAAATTGATAATCTGCTGTTGAAAGCTAAAAGATCCTCTAAAGGGGACCCACCTAAAGTCGAGCCGTCATCTCTCTGCTGAACGGAAGTTCTGACCTGAGCTCTCACGGTTTCGCATTTAACCCCTGAACATATATCATCTGTGGTATACTCACCTGTAAGACTGAATATTGGGATCTGGATACAGGAGTATATTCAAGTAGTGGGACACATGAATGAGTCGGTTTCTAAGACACTAAATTCGTCTCTCGGATTAATTGAACTTTGTGTGAAAATTTCTGTGGACCGATATACTGATAATCAAGGTGAATTGTTTAGAACTTAAAATGAAATCAAGCTTAACGGTGTTGGTGACATGTCTCATAATCTGATATGATCCTCTTACACGAACTCACAAAAATATTGTTTGTAAATATTTCTTTTCTACATTACATATTTTCTTTATTTCAAAATCCAGAAAGATTTTCAGTGTGTTTTAGCATAAAATTTTAAAAAATTCAAAAAGATTTTCGACAACTGATATTGGAAAGCTGATTTTCAAAATTCCGAGTGCTAAACATGATGAGCAATATTTGAGGGGGAGTGTTTGTATAGAATCAAATGTTTTCATAATTTAACCTTTCAGGTGGTTCATCAAGATTGTCACTGATAACGTTTCAGTTTGATTTGAAGAAGAGTTTGTTGTAGTGCATACATCTTTATTCTAAAATTGTAAAACTTATGTTTTGGGTAGAGAATTTGCAGGATAAGATGAGAAGCTGTTAGATGAAAAAGACAGACAACGATCCTGAAGATGTTACTGAAGAACAACGGAATACCAGTAAATCGAGAGGGGGAGTCTGAAGACAGAGAGAAAGGAAAGCCCAGAGGCTGATCAAGACTGAAGATGTGAAGACACAGCATTGTTGTGACTCGATAGTCGACTCCATCAACATCTGAGGGGGAGTCTGTTGGTGCACTACATCTGTTGATTTCGTCTTAGATCGAGTCTTTCATTGTATTGTATAGATTAGGGCGCGTTTTACAAGAAAACTAGAGAGTTTAGGTGTTTTAGAGTCTTGGACCGCTTATACGAACATGCCGAATAAGAGGTCCACCTCACACCTACCTGGACCACTTATACGGACATGCCGAATAAGAGGTCCACCTCACCTATAAATACCATATGAGAGGTCCACATTTGTAACTTTGAGATTTCCATACCGAGGTGCTGCCGGTGTGAGAATTGCGTGTAGAAAGTGTTAAATCAATCAGTAAAGAGAATTAAGTGAAGATCTAGCTGTTTCTTCGTCAGGTACTTGTTTTCCGCACCTGTATCTGATCAAACTCCTCTGATTGACTCGTTCGGGTCAGATTCCGATCCTACATTTTACCTCCAAGATTCTTTATTAATTAACGCAGAGTAGTCCTAATTTGAGATGTTAATTATGGATCTTAACCTAATTATGGAACTACCATCTTGGCCCTGTTTTTATGAATTATAAGGCTAGGTCTTGGTTCTCTTTAGGTTTTACCAATTAATTATAATGGCAGATCTTTTAAATTTTCATTTATTTTCATTATTTATGCATTCAATTAATAAAATGAAAACTTAACTAAAACATCCCAAAAATTGTTTTAAACCAGTACAACAATTGCCCAAACGGGACTTCTACTAAAATAAATGCCCACGCAGGGGCGGAAAACGAGAACAAACCCACGCAGGGGTTAACTAACCAAACATGCTCACGCAGGAGCAGAGTACAAAAGGACAAGCTCACGCAGGAGCTGAATACTGAAATAACAAGTCCACGCAGGGACCGAATTACAACATAAATAAAATAACAAGGGTTTTCAATGACCCCTCCTCTTGGACTTTCCCTTTAGCAAATCTGACAGACCCTTGAAGAAGCCTTGCCGCTCTCTGCGGTCTTCACGAACCTCCTGTTCAACTTGGTTCAACCTTTCAAGAACCTCCTGCTGAAGCTGTGGCTGAGGCGGTTGATATACCGGTGGAGGAGGTGGCGGATGCTGGTACCCATAAGTCGGGTAGCCAGTAGTCCAAGGTCCTCCATAAGGTCCTTCAGGGTGAAGGTCATTGTAGTTCCATGCCTCTTGATACGGATCCACACTAGCATAATTATCGTTGTAGTGGGTATGCGCCGGCTGCTCGAAGGGGTTGTATGCCGCTGATCCAGCATATGGAGGAATTGGGTTATCGAAACCCAAAGGTGGTACCACAGGTACTGAGTTGATGTCTGGAATAGGGCTCGATGGACCTCCCAACTGTGGGTCCTCTTCTTCCTGTAGTGGCGGGTAATGGCTGCCAATTGAAGGCTGGGGAGTACTAATTCGAACTCCACCTCGCACGGACATCCATGCGTTCGACCTTCTCCGCCTCGGTGGCTCAGGAGGCGGTTGCTGCTCTACTGGCGATGGTGGCGGCGGCGTGACTGCCACAAATCGTTGACCCTCCGAAGGATCCTGTTGTTGCTTATACTGCTGGTGGGACGACGAGTGCTCGGATGGGGTGAAGTACCAGTCATACTGGTTAAACCTCTCCTGAAAACTGTCCGGTCCGCGATACGGCGATCCATGGAACGATGACCCATCTGAGATCTCAATGGGGTGGTTCGGCGTTCCTGATGCAGGCTCCATGGGGTCAGTATCTTCGTCCATGTCGTTTTCCCCAGAGAAATGGTCTTCAGGTCCAAGTGGGTTAAAACCCACGGGTTCTGGCAGAATGTTGGCCGGATTGAATCGGCTTTGAAAAACTGGGGTTGGGTCACCAAAAGAGTGATGAGAGTTGGATCTCTACAAAGGTATGAAAGAGGATGGTTGCTGGTTGGGCTCTTTTCCGAGTGGGGTCCAAAGGAGTGTTGGTAAGAAGGAGAAGAGCTAAGGGAGACAGATCGTCTTCCAGGTTCAACATAGAGCCTCCTTGGCTCTTGCGGGCTCGTGCTCATAGTGATGGATGGAGTACGCCGGTGCGAAGGCCTGGCTTCGTGGTCATGGCCCGTGACGGGTCCCTTGCCTCTACCACGAAGGAATCTGGGTGGCATGTTGACCTGCATACATGATTTAGATAGCAACAACAATAATAATAAAAGTCTCAAAATAAAACAAAACAGAGTTTGTCCTATGTTCAATGTCTAGACTTGGAACTCGAAGATTGTGCAATTTGTGCACTGAGATTAGACACAAATGGCTAGTGTTTAATTCACTCAGTGTTGGCTCTGATACCAACCTGTCACACCCCTGATTTCCACGTGTCACCGGTGGGCCCGGCGGGGGAGTATCGTGACGTTGTTGATATCATCATTTGTCAAACAACACAAATTATAATGCACAGCAGAAGCAAATGAAAATAGATTTTATCTCAACCATTAAGTGTAATATCAAGTATCACATATAGTCGAAATAGATCCACAGGCGGATCGGAATAAAAAGAAGAAAATTGTTCAACAGATAGATGCATCCCAAAGCTTGCGAGACTCTATGATGCTAAGGAGAAACCAGCCTATTACGTATAACACCTGCACTTAATCTTTTTGAGGAAAATACGTCAGTTTGCACTGGTAAATACAATTTAACTGACTCATTTTGAAAACATTTGAGAAATTGATTTTAAATGCACAAGGCACAAAACATTTTATAACTTGGGAATAATTAATCAAAGTTAAACTTGTAAAAGATTTACATGTTTGTTGTGCGTTCAGTCGCCCGAGTCGTGTCGGGTTTAAGGTTAAATGACACACCACTAGTATAAGTTCGCGGCGGGAAGCCAAAGTTTATACCTTAATAATATGGACATAATACCGGGTGTACGCCTACACCCGGGTGTCAAGGTCGTGGCCAAAAATGATGCCAAGGATATCCGGGACATGGTCATCAAGCTCCCAAAGGCGTAAAAACAAACAAAACCAAGTTTTCAAACGGGTCACATTGATAATACCCAACTTCTAATGAGTTGGGGTCAATTGCCCGACCAAGCGGTAATTTATATACCGTACCCCCAAGCCCGTATAGGGAAAATAAGTTAAAAGTATTTACCTGAGCAAGTATAACCACAAAAGCAAAAATGCACGTGTCTTTTAATGGGCTCCTATTCTGGAACGAAGGTTTATAATAACCTATTAGAATCCTAACGGGTCTTTAATATAGCCTAAGCCTAGACCAGTTAGCTTCAAAGAGTAAATATGGTTTAACCGCGAGGAATGCGAAAACCGGGAAGGAATATGATTTAGACCCTACAAGCTTGGATACTTGTATAATATGGGTAAACTAAACACATTCTGGATTTGGAGACTAAGATGATACGGTTTGACCCGTTTCGGCTAATATACGTGAACTAGTTCCATAAGCCGATCCGAACGCGAAAGTGCGTAACGGGTAACCGTATAAGTCATATGCAAGTTTCCTGAGATTATATGCACCAAATATGTTGTAATATCAGTAAGGTATGTCCAATTATGCCCCAAATAATTTTAAACACCAATTATGCCACATAAGGGCATTTTGGTAATTTTACATAAGCTAAAAAGGTAAAAATGGGAAATCTGAGTTTTCAACTTTAGTTTACTGTTATAACATAAATTTTTTTATTAAATATATCAGTAGGTATTAGACCTTTTATATAAAAACTAGTTTTGACATATACTATGTCGTAAAAATGCCTAAAAAGGCGATTTG
Source organism: Helianthus annuus (assembly GCF_002127325.2). Taxonomy (NCBI): domain Eukaryota; kingdom Viridiplantae; phylum Streptophyta; class Magnoliopsida; order Asterales; family Asteraceae; genus Helianthus; species Helianthus annuus. Next base: position 28,851,554 of record NC_035441.2, on the reverse strand, counting down.
GAGCCATTTCCGGGTTTTAAAAGAAAAGCTGATATTTTTATAATTCCATAAGGCTCAAAATATTATATTTAACATAATAAATCAGTAGGAAAAGGTTTGGGGTCAAAAGGTTTTGTAAAACTCATTTTATAGTCGAAAAGGGCAAAACCGACACAAGCCGAATTAAGTTTATAATCCTAAGTTATGTTCAGCCTAAAAATAAATAAAAATCTTTAAAATTCCCAAAATATTATTATATAACAGTGGGTATAAAGTTTTGATTAAAAATTTGGGTTTAGATAGGCTAAGCGTTAAATACGCTAATTATACACTAAGGAAGCTTCTAATTACGCTAATGAGCATAACTCTTAATCTAGACCTCAAACTGATGTCAAATTTTGGGGACAAGTCTACATTTCAGTAACTAAGATGTCTACCTTTTTATATTTTCAAAAACTATGATTTTTAGACATTTGGGCATAATGGTCAACATATGGGCATTTAACGGAATCATGCATATGAACAAGATATCTAATGAACCGAGTTGTACAATCACTGGAGGATATACTAACATGTTATAAGGTCCAAAAGAAGCTCTAAGGCAATCTTAATCTTGACTAAAACGGGTCAGAACTGAAAGTCAAAGCGAAAGTCAAACTATGCGACTTTCGGTTCCGAACCGGGTATAAACAGAAAATTGTCGAGTTGAACATGTTGGAACATGTTCTTATACTTATTACCGAGTTATATTAATGTTCAAACAGGTTACATGCAACCTACATTGCTAATTATGCATTAATTTGAAATTAAGCATCCTGTTGACTTTTTATAGTTTGCTTTGACTCGACAATTGACATGCTTAGAGTGCGAATCTGGAAATAACCTTTTAAGGGTTTGCTCCCTACATAATTACCTTCCTGAAGGTATTTTTAATTCGTGATTTGACAGAGCACATTATGATTAATCACGAAGTCAAACCTTAATTACGACGGGTTGACTTTTACTTAATTAACTAAGTTAGAATGGATTAAAGGAGGTTAAGAGCACTTACAAGAGTCCTAAGAAGGATTAGGGACCTAAAGAAAATGGGTTGCTGGCCAGAAAAGCTCCAAGAGTGCCCTTGAGTGAAGTGTGAATGAGCAAGTGAAAAATGGTCACACTTCAAGTTCTTATATAGTGAGCCAAGAGGTCCAAGATTGTGACAAACAAGTCTACAATGGTTGGGGGATCATCCCAGGTGTTCCTAGAGGCCTAAAAACTGCCTAGCAAGCCCATGGTTTCATAATTTTGCGTTTTAAGTCGGTTAAACGGGTTGGACAGGCAGCTGTCCAAAACTTGCTGCCAGCGACGGTCTTACGGACCGTAAGCTTGAGGCCTTACGGTCCGTAAGGACCTCTTGCGGACCGTAAGCTAAAACTGTTACGGTCCGTAACCGACCTTGCTGAAACAGGTTCAGGTGCCCTCCTTACGGACCGTAAGCTTGGGGCCTTGCGGTCCGTAAGAGGTGGTCAGAGGACAAAAATTTTCAAACTTTTAAGTCTTGACCATGCAACTTTCAAATGTCGAAATATCAGACTTTTACTGCAATGTAGGGTCCACCATTGACAGGTTTTGCATGCTTGCATGAACATTGATGTCTTGGAATCTTATGGCAACTTAAATTTGACGGAAACATCAAGAATAAATCCTTGGATTCTCATGTTAGTTGGCCAAGGTAATTAACCATTTTGATCCCTTCTTAAGACTTTTATTTAACATTATTAGTAGTAACATTCCTGCCAAATTTCGAGTTCACATGAAACATGGAACTTTATTTATTTGAGGGCAACCGGTTATTGTATAAGATGTTTATCAAATGATTTTAGGATCTTGGGATTTATAAAAATTTGGGTCGCTCAGAGGTGATTTAATAACGTGTCGCCCTTGGGTCGTTCAGAGGTAAATTTTAAATAACATGACGCCCCTTTTTATCAGAAATCCTACCTTACATCTTTTATTTAATCCGGTTTCTCTGACACGTCTGTCTAATGCGACACGTGTCTGTATTTTAATGGACAGGAATTTTCGAGATGTTACATAGTGCGAAACCTTGAGAGCTCAGGTATGAACTACCGTTCAGGTCAAAGAGATGAAGGCTCGACTTTGAGGTGTGTCCCACTTAGGGATCTACTTTACAATTGGACTTGATTTATATCTTTCAATATTTTTCAATTTTTATGCAGAGGGAAAGCTTTTTAATGCGCATAAAGTATTATACGAGTTCTAGGCCATTGCTGACGCAAAATCAGAAGACCAGGTATAATACCCCAGATTTCAAACAGTATAAAGACCTAGTATCTCAGAATCAAGCAACCTCTCAAACGAGATTATGGGGGGTTACCCATATATCTGAGAGATGTTCCCCACAAAATAAGCAAGTTATTGATTTTAGGTTTATATCTCGAAATCAATCTACTAAATGTGCAAAAACCTACTGGCATATCATCAGTGAGACCGTTTATCACATTTTAACTTTCCATTTATTTAGCATACTGTGATTGTCTACTGATGTATTATCCTTTCCTCTTTTTAAACAAAAACTTATTTTGAATTTTCTATTGTTTTTGGCTTTTTCAATTTTTCAAATGCTTTTGCATTTTCAAAATTCTTACTCCCCCTAAAATCCAAAACATTTTAAAGAAAATTTGACAAACCGATGTAGATAGCTTTGTCTCGCCATCCAATTTCTGCTTAAACACACTATGTCTTGCATAAAGTACCCCCATGATTTGCAACACATTGATTTTTGACAGTGGTAAAACCATTTTCAATCACTTGTGAATATAATCATGTTTGTTCAGCCGTGAGGGTTTCGGCGTATTCAATCAACAAATATTTTTTAAGATTTTTGATTTTTAACAATTTTAAAAACAAACATATTTTTTTTTTTCATTTTTTCAGTTTTTGACAGATTAAAAACATATTTTAGTTTTTAAATTTGTTCTATTTTTAGGGTTTTTGGATTATGGTTTATTTACGTACAAAAACAATCCAACTCCCTGTTTTCAGTTTCAGGGATTTACTGCCTCCAGTGCCAGGCTACTCTGCTCTCTTACTTGACATTCAACCGTCTTCAGGAGCACCTGCCATACAAACAATTCAATTACTTGAACAAAGCAACCCAAGCCTGTTTTGACTCAAGTAGCTGAACATGTATCTTTCTAGGCAAAACTGGATAATTTAGTTCATTTTTCTAAAAATATTTCCTGATTTTTCTCTGCTAAAGAAGTCCTTTTTTTCTTAACCACCTAGGTTTGTCCTTTTAAACTATTTCTTTGATTAAATCATGACTCGTTTTGAATGTTTTGTTTTAACAAATCATCTTTTGGTTTCCAAAATTGGTGTGGCTTTGTTAAATCGGCCGTTGTTTTCCAACTTTGTTTAGTCACAAATCTAGGTGTTGTTGGTTTCCAGGTTTGTTGTGATTCATCCTTGGATGTTTTCGGCTTCCAAGTTTGGTTCGACTCAACCTTGGTTGACGTTTGTTTCACAACATCAGACTTCTTTGTTTTTTAGACAACATCAACATGCTTTAAATTTTGTGGGCATTTACGACTAACATGTCTCACTTTTTGACATTTAAAGCATGTTTTCTTTGAAACATCTTTAGCCTGCTGTTGTTGTTTCTTTTGAGCATACAACTTTTCATTAGACTGTCGTCTAAATTGGAGTTCTTTCTCTTCTTCTGAACTTGTTCCATGAACAAAGTTCATTTTTTTTCTGAAAATTTGATTTTTCATACCTTCTCTTTTGGTTTTGTGTCTTTTTATAACCCAACCCAGCCTTCATATTCTTCTTTTTGTAACCAGGTTTGTTATAAAAAGTTTTATTGTTCTAACCAACAAATTTTGAAATTTCTCACTTTTCGATCTCTACCAGTTTAAAAACTTTATCAATTTTATCCACAATCACATTCTGAATCCGGAACTCGTTATGTTATCTGAGAATAATTTGTCCAATCCAATCATGGTATAAGCCAATCTTTTTTTGGTCATAATTCGCATCTTTCTCAGATTTTCAATTTTTCATGTAAGTTTCATGAAAACCTCCTTCATTTTCATCTTGTGACTCGGACTTACCATTTTTGGTAGAATCGTCCCTCAAAACGTTTTCAACAACCTTACTTACCACCTCTGAATCATCAGCATCATCAGATTTGGTGTAAGTCATATCAAGATTTTCAGGTAATTGGTCAACCATGTTCAAACCTTTTGCAACCTTTTCTTCATCATAAAACGTGTAATTACCTCTCAATATTGGTGGCACCTGATGATATTCTGAACCAATACCCTTTTTGTTCTTTTTAGAATCTTTATCATCTGGTGTGATGTTGAAAATACGTTAGAGAATGTACGAAGAACTGTGATAACTTTGAAGTTTTGTAACAATATTTCTTTTTCAGCCAATTCTTGTTTAAGTTTAGCAACTTCATCAATACATTTATTTAACTCCTGTTGCTTTTCTTCATATTTGGCCTCAAAAAGTCTTGTTGTTTTTAAACTTTCTGACAATCTACGGTCCATACATTTGACTTGTCTCTTCAAAGTATCATAAGCTTCTTGTATGTTATTATATGACCATTTCATTCTATCATATTCTTTTTGTAATTCGTGAATGATATTATCTTTTTGAACACAATCATTACATTTTGCCGAACACTTTTGTTTTAAAATTTCATTTTTTCTTTTTCAAAATCTTGACATTTCAGTGTCAGCTTTTTGACATTTTGTTTCAAAGCTTCTTCATTTTCAAGCATTTCTTTACATTTTGATTTGAAAACTGTTTTGATTTTAGTTAATTCAGTATCTCTTGATTTTAAATTTTCGTCTTTCTCAGTACAGGCTTTGCACGTTTCCATGCAGTTCCTGCACTGTTCTTCAGTTTTATCAACAAATTGTTTAACATTTTCATCTTTATTTGACGACTCAGAAGATTCAGTTTGAATTTTTACCTCAATTTCGTCTGGCACATTTGACTCTTCTGTCGTCAGCTTCTGATCTTCATCATCCTTTTGCTGGTTCTCATCAGCCTCTCCTGCTGTTTTGTTTACCTGATGAACCAGCTTCTCAATCTCTTCTTCTTTCTTCTTTTTCAACTCCATCACTTTTGGTAGACTCGAGTAAAATACTTCCTTTAAACGTTTATACAAATTTTCTTCATAATCTTTCTCTTTCGATCTCCTCATATAGTACGTATCACAAGCTGGAAAGACATCTATTGCTGCCTTGAAATCCACCTTCTTAGGATCAACTTGTGGATCCAAATAGCATTCTCTTTCAGCATCCCATCTTTTTGCTCTCTATGCTTCCATAAAAGGAACATATAATTTTTCAATCTCATGTCAAGCAAAATCTTTCTGCCATTGTTTATCACCTTCAACTTCAGCAACTAACGCATGATGTTCTCTTGGAATGTAGTTATACCAATTGAACCCTTCGTCTTCTTGAATTACCCAATCTGCTACCATTGCTTGTTTTCTATCTTTTGATGAACCTTCACCGATTTGCTTTTGATTCACCTTTGGTGGCTCACTGACGCGATGGTAGATTGCCTTTTGGTAGTAATCATCCCGAAACGGATTAACAGCTTCATCTGTTTGCCTGTTTGTGCACTCTCTTTTGAAGTGCCCTTTCTGTTTGCACTTGAAACAGGTAACTTTTGACTTGTCAAATCCCAATTTCGTATCAGCAGCTCCCAAACAAGATCTTCCTGTAATCTGCATAAACCGTTAAGCTCTCCTCATAACGCTAGCCATGCACCATTTTATATTGACCAGCTCCATCTCCTCTAGATCGATCTGGTCATAATCTTCCTTGGTCATATTTAGGTTTCCAACTTTACCCGCGACCAGACTTTCACGATTCCAGAATAGACGCTAAGAACACCATTTGTTGCTTGACTACTTCTACATTCATGCTTTGAGAATTTTTCAAGTCTATGGCGATGTTGCATTGAACTATGTTCGGATTTGACGGCTTTGATGCAGAGGATGAATGATAACCCGAATCACATTTTGGAAGACTTTGTTGTGATGAATCGTTTGAGCTACCAGCACTAAACGCCGTTTTTGGTGTTGGATCATTCATCAACATGCTTCTTCGGTAGTATAAATCGACATTTTGTTGATAATTTTGATTTGCCATTTTGTTTTGCTTTTGCAATTCCAGTTCGTGGCCTTCAAGCTTTTCAATCAACCAATCAAGGGTCATTGTTTTCGTATCATTGCTATTTTTGAGTATCATGACATAGTGTGACCAATCGTTTTCATTTGGAAATGCTTCGATCAGCCTGTCAATGATCTCTTCATTGTCTTTGTAAACACCAAACCTCTCCAGTTCGAGTTTAAGATGGCAAAATCTTTCAATCATTTAATGAACGCTCTCGCATTTCAAGCATGTAAACAAATCAAATTCTTTTTTCAATAATGATCGTTTGTTTTAAACAATTTCATCACCACCCACACATTTTTCTGTAACGCTTCCCATAAACCTTTTGAAGAGTTGTCATAATCAAGTAGTGAAATAATATCGTCTCGAACAAATTAATATAATAGTGCAATCATCTTTTGTTCAGTAGATACGTTTTTTTCATCTGTTGCATTATATTCTTCGAGCGTTAGTTAAACTCCACCATCTTTAGTTGGTTTTTTATATCCCAATTTTAACATTACCCAACTATTATAAGCGCACGCTTTTACCCATCCCTCAAATCGTTTTTTTCCACCAATTATAGTCCTCGATATTCATTAATCTAGGTGGTTTCTGTTGGTTTCCGTACATGTTATCGTAATTCAGACTATCCGAAATTGTTCTCCAAATGCTTCTTGTCTCCGACGTTGTTTCGGATGTGTAAGCGTTATAAAACGTGTTATAAAATTCGTCTGCCATGATCTCGAATCTTCGAATCACCTGCAATCACACAAAACAATCGTTAGTTTTGAAATCGAACACTTGAAAAATACTAGATACATGTGAATGAGAAATGATTTAAAGTTTGCGGATGAATGAGTAAAACTTGTGTAAATCAAACGTGAATGGCGCGGATGAACTTTTAACAAGTCCGAATAGGCTTTATCGACCGAATGAGATAAGTTTGGTCCGTATGAGAATTTGACACTTCCGGAGAATGGAATGGACTTATTTCGGACAAACGACCACTTTTTTTAGCGAATGCAAAATCCACGGATGAAGACGAGTCTGCGAACAAACTTCCGAGCGAATGACCGTTTTATCGGATGAATTATGTTTCGCAGCGAATGAACTGTGGATAGACCTGATTCAGCGACGAATTACTCTGCAAATGGACAAAACTTTCAGCTTGTTTCAGCGCAGATCCCAACGAATGAATTTTTGAGTTTCGACTGAACCAACTTTTAGCGATGGTCAAACTTTCAGCAAATGAATCAACTCACGGATTTTCGATTGCTTCAGTCTTGCGAATTCGTGAAAAAACTTCCAACTATAATCTACGGATTGACAAACTCTTTCGAACAGATTTGCGCGAGCGGCGAATGAATCTGATAAACAGATAACTACAGCTTTACGAATGAACTTCAATACTGCTGATGGCAGCGGATAAACAGATTTCTGTCGCTAAACTGATTCTGCGAACACTTCTGCGAACAAATAACGAAATTCTGCGCAAATGATGTCTTTCTGTGATTAAACAGTTCTGCGATTAGACTTTTCGAATGACCCGAAGTCTGCAGTAAACGTTTCTGCAGCGAATAACAGATCAGCGAACTGAACTGCGCATGAAGTGCGGCTGTTTTGCGAATAACTGGACGAATTATCTGCAGCGAATAAAATCAGTGAACACTAATCTGCGAATGTACTCAAACAGTTGGTCCGTGATTACTTGATTGCTGGGTTTGTTCGAATGAAAGTAAGCAGATCTGTAAATAACACTTCTGCGCACAAACAAATGTAGATTTGTTCGATTTGTGAATAGGACTCGAACTCAATCCTTAATTCTCGCAAAGTTATAACAGCCTTGCTTCCTGATTCATGTATACAGATTCTTAATTCTGCGGATATACACCTGAATTCGAACCGACATCGATTTCAAAACAATTCTGAACAATCTGCAGATACACACTTCTGCGATTGATTCTACGGATGCAGGTTGTATGAAACAACTAATCAACAACGTTTTTATTTGTGCGAAGTATGCAGACCTGAGTTTGTAATACTAGACCTCGTACGAAGCTGTGGCTTCGTATAAACAGCACAACACAACTAGCTTCGTATAAGTGACTTCGTACTAAAATGGGTTCGTACCAATATAATATCTTGCATGCAGGCAATGCATGCAATTGCTGTGGTCTGTGGATTTCTTAAAAGTCAAATATGGAGGACACGTGCATGTGTAACAGCCTAGCTTAGTATAATGTGCATAATGCATGCAGATTGCAAAATATGACTTTGTAAAAAACGTGGCTTCGTACCAAAATGTAACAATTGTGATTTCGTACGAAAATTCCTTCTTATCTAATTGGCTTCGTACGAAGCTATAGCTTTGTACCAAACACATTCAGCGAACAACTTCATTTTTTCGATCAGTTTTTTAACCAATTGAGCGCATAAATCTTCGAATTTGTTTTAAAACTTTGGAGGATTAATCAAAACCGTTTTTCGCACATTATATCAAAATTTCAAGCGTTTTTTAACCGTTAAATTTTTGTAGATATGAGATTTAAGGTGTAAAACGTGAAGATGAGTCGAAACAGAAAATATGATGAAATTTGATGCGATTAAGCTCCGGTTTTGATGAAATCTCGTGTCTTTAATCCGTGCAACCGATCTCCCGCTCTGATACCACTTGTGAACTCGTTTCCGGATCGATTTCGAATAACCTTCGATTGCGAAGAACACGTACGGCGTGCGGAATCTGTGTACATGTGTGGATCGGACACAAGAACGTAATTAACCGATGATTCGATTGATGATATAACAAATACAAGAACCGTGAATTACCTCGTAGAGCTTTCTCTCTCTAACTTCTTCAAATGAGCAAAAACCCTTAAAAGTCTAACATAACATCTCTATTTCTAGGGAAGGCATTAAGAAAGTTCTCCTTAATTACAAGTTTGCCACTCCTCATTTAAAATAGACTTTTCCCTAATTTTAACAATACAAAACCTTGTCTTGATCTGTTTTCTGCTACGATCTGAGATTGATGAAACTGATAGACATACTGCATTCACATTTATTGTTTTCGTATAAAAATCATAATCAAGATTGTTAGGATATATTCTTATCAAGAGAAAAATAGTTTTAAAATCATCTTAATCCTATAAGTCCATAACTAAGATGGTATATAATTAATCTTTATTTTTCATATTCAATGATTCTAAAATCTTAATCTTCATAGGATTATTATAAAAATCTTATCCGCATGAATACATGTCTAATTAATTTATATTTATATAAGTCGCGAATCTATATCTATACTCTATATAATAAAAGAATGAAAACTTATATAAATTTATAAGTCGCAACTAAGGGGATTCTTTGTTCATGCATTCATCACTCGAGAGTAGGTGGTCTCGGGTCAGGTCTCGAGTCGCAACAAGACCCGCAACCAAGGTCTCGAGTGTTGTTTGTGTACAAGTGAGGTGTGGTTTCGAGTTGAGACTGTGCGGTCTCGGCTCGCAACCACTGTCTAGACCAAGGATGTAACAGACTTCCTAAATTGCAGCCCATTATCTCCGCATCATCCATAACAGGTTTGGCAATTTAAAATCAGATTAAATATCACATTAAATCAGCAATCATACACGTTCATGAAGTATTATCATGATCAACAATTTTTATCAATCATTCTGAATATTCAAACCGAATCATTGAAGAAGTATTTCAACCATCATTTGTTATCATGCAGTTTCAGATCATTACTTAATCGAAACAACTATCATCGAACATAATCATCATTCAAACTCAATAAAAACTCTTATGTGTAAGAGCCCTAACCCATGATTCGATCATCATGACCAATAACAACACATTATCCTTTAAATCAGTTTCCATTACATAATCATACCAACGAGTACATAATTAAACAGTTCTAGATCATCGACTAACATTACTCATGCCCCTAAATCGATCCTAACAGTTTGTTAGTGCAAGTTTGTTCATCAAGGATTTTACTAACATGCAATCCTAACACAAATTAACATGTAAGAACATAATCAAACACCCACTTATATCGATCAATAGATATTAAGGACTAGCACTAACCGGATGAGATGATGAAACCAAGATCTCGAACAAGAAAGCTATGGTATGCCGCCGAGTGAGAGAGAGAGGAAGAGGGAGTAGGGTTTGCTAGTTTTGTGGTTAGTGAGATTATGAGGGCCATACACATAAACTGTGTATGTGTGTATACGCTCAACAAGTGAGATGGGCTTCCATGGGCTCGTTTGGATTGGGCCGAGAATTAGAAGAGAAGGAAAAATGGGTTCGGCCCATAAGGCTATGTATCATAAAACATGACGTTTAACATTCATCGCTTAAGACAATCAAGTACAATCAAACACGTTAACTGATGTGTGTAAAATGCAACATATAAATTACATCAATTCAGGCATAAAACTAACCCTTTTTTTAGTACTAATGTTGGAAAAAGTGTGTTTTTGTCTTCCTTTTGTATTTTTAGGGTTAAAAAAGCTTAAATGAACAAAAGAAGCAAAAACGCAACCAAATCTAACAATAATACAAGAAAAGGAATAAACGTGGCATGCCCGACCCCTCAACAGCATCTTCCCAAGCAAAAACAAGAGATCAGAAGGCTGAACACGCCCGGTGCTCAATGAACACGGGGGCGTGCCCAAGTGTCTGCAGAAAAGACAAAGTTGTAGAAGCTTCTATTTCCCAACACGGGGGCGTGCCCAGCGGACACGGGGCCGTGGTCAACGCTAAAATTCGAAGAATCCAAGCAAATCTTGATAGTACAGATACGCTTCCGCACACGGGGCCGTGCCCAACGGACACGGGGGCGTGGTCAACTAATGCAGACAAACTGCATTTAATGAAGAAAGAGAAGATGGGTGGACACTGGGCCGTGTCCAATGGATACGGGGCCGTGTCCGGGCTTCTGTGCAGGCTATAATAGGGGTGCTTGGTTCACTTCAAAGGCATCCCTTGACAAACCACCTATCACACCCCCAAAATCCACACGCGGAGTATCACCGCTTGGAGGCGTGACATGACCAGGATCCAGCCACCAATCATATTGAACAACGTAATTAAGTAAATAAAACCAACCACAATACAATTGGTGACCAAAATAAAGTAACCAGCTTTAAGTTAACAGCGGAAGCATTAAACATAAAACCAAAGCATAAGTTCCATAGTTTATAAGTTTAAAGTCCAAAACGTAGGTTTAATAAGTTCATAAGGATTAAATGTTTATTACGGAAAATAACAATCCGTACTCCACAACAACCGCCTCCTCGTGCAGGCTCCATAAAAATTTAACGACCTGTAAGGCATGTAACAACGAGTCAACAACAAAGTTGAGTGAGTTCACGTTTGGTTGTTTAGTTTTAAGTTGTTTTTCTGAAAACGTGGTTTACTTTCGTTGGCTTATTTGCCGTGGGGGTTACCCCATAGTTGAAATTATGTTTAACCAGTTCCTTGTATTACCCAAACCATATCTATAACCCGTGGGGGCTTCCCCATGTGAACTACTAGACCGTACCATATCGACAACTGACGAACATTAAATGTGCCCTACGTCAATGTCTATCATCATTGACAGTTTGCCATAGTCCATTAGTACACACCCGTCCGAACGGCACGGTATGAGGTTTGTTAAACCTAATAGCACTATTAACTAATGACCCGCTCGCCATCGGCCTCGGCGATTAAGTCGATATAAGATGAGGGACTGAATGATAGAGTTTTGTCTAGAAAGTTTTAAGGTTGTTCTCCTACACAAGGAGGACAAACGTACGTATTCTACCCAAGGAGAATAAAATATTGGCATCCTACCTATGGAGGATGGCCGTACATATCCTACCCAAGGAGGATATGTAGATTCCATTTTAAATTCTTAACCCATTCCTAATCACCGGGAATCCCATGCCTTAGAAAGTGTGTGAACTCACCTTTGGTTGCTCGGTTTGACTCTCAAATATAGCTAATAGTCAAGGTCGGTCAATCACGTCCTAATATGATTACCAGTTTGTTTATTAGTGACTTCAAATAAGCACGAAGTTCCTACATGCATCTACCACATAACATGCACTCACTTTAACGGTTCATGCCCATATAAACTTCCCCATCTATTCCCATTCATAAGCAAACATACGAAATTGCACATAACACTTTCATTGACATATTACATATTAGATCGTCCTCAGATAACATACTCGACACTTAGACACGCAAATTACTACTTAAGTCATTTCAGCTTTAATATCCAAGACTGGGTTGTTTTCGGGCATTTTAATAAATTAGTTAACTTACTCCAAAAATTCCCAAATTTTTAAAGAGTGTCATATACGAACCAAATTTTATTGTGTAAAAATATCGAGGCCCAGTTCATTACCAATATTTTATAGAAATTCATTTACCGGACTGCAATAGGATTTGTCACTTTCTGACTGCAGTCTACGGAATAATTCACTAAAAATTTATCGTAAGTCCGATTGACGAAATTCCAGTTGGAGGATCACCGCGACAACAGTGATCATCTACAGTAAAAATTTCATGAGCTAATTATACACAGGTTTTAAGTTACGGCTAAGAATACAACACAGATTTTCTGCGGTAAAAACACAGCTTGAGCTGCTGTCCAAAAACAGACCTTTAAAAATAGTAAACGACCTCGAAAAATTACGATTCTAGTGTAATTCGATCCGTTTTTCAAAAATACATAATTTAGGCTTCAGAAAATCAGTTTTTCGATTTATAATGATCCAGTTACAGCCAGTTGAAGTTGGCTAAAAATGCTAATCCGCATGCTTTTTAGAGTGTAAATGTTACTAAAACACGTCAACAATTGCTCTAACAACGGGTTTATCGAGAAATCAATGATCAAACAACATGCATGCTTATACCAACTTAATCCAACCAGATTTTATGTAAATTTATGTCCATTTTCTAGTTCATTCTCTTTTATGTTCTTGTGTTGAACATTCACTACAATCTTTCGAATAATCAACGTAGAAGTGATCAAAAGTTAAATCGAAGACTTACAACTAGCACAAGGGCTAGGGATGAACTTGTGAACAAAGAATGGTGATGAAAAATTGCGCAAGAATGCAAGGTATGATGTTTCTTCAAGACTCCAAGCTCCAAGCTTCACAAGACTTCTTCTAGCACTTGTTTTGGGATTGAAAATGGATCAAATGAGTGAGTGTTGAAGTGATGGTGGTGGTGGTGATTATGTGCAGCCAAGAGGAAGAGAGAGAGAGAGAGTGGAGAAGATAAAGTGAATTTGTAGAGAGAGAGTGTGATATGATGATATGGTAATCTCTAGCCCAACCTACATGTAATCATTCATATTTCTTGGCAAGTGCAACAAATAAAGAGGCCCAATCAAAATTAAAAGGAATATTTAGTTGGGGATTTGGTGATGATGAGGTGGGTCCCTCCTTGGAGCCGAAAATAGTGAGAGGGGGGGATTGTAAGTTTTGATTATAAGTGGGTATTTATTTAGGAGGTTAAGTGTTTTATCTAGGGTATTATGTGCATGACATATTTTCATAGAGTGTTGGGATATTTGAGACCATACTTAGTTAAAAATAATAAAATAATGTTTCTGACAAAATTTTGGTGTCCCGGGTAATGTCCGGTTGTTCGGTTAAGTACCGTTCCGTTAATGTGTTAAATTGTACCGTATAGTGTCTTTTATGCATCTTTTGTAACACAAGTAATTCTCAACACATAGAAAAGCACACAGGATCATTTAGTCAATTTTTCTGCACAATCAATAAGCACAATTTAATATTAATTAATCGTACGGATACATGTAATTATGAGGGTTGTCACATTCTCCCCATGTTAAGAAAATTTCGTCCCGAAATTTAGCACGTGGTTACTGAGGAAGCTAGTTAGGTTGCGTGGTTTACTGGTTTTCCTGGGGTGTCACACCACCTCTCTCCCACTTCACCCACACTCCACACTCCACCACCACAACACCATCATCCACCACCATCATCCATCATCCATCATAGAGTGTGTGTAGTAGTCTCGGGATCCAAGATTGATAGTAAGAGTTCTTGAGAATCAAATGCCATGTTTGCCTAAGTCTCTTACATCACTTGGTGAAGACAAGAATTTAGTGTAATACTTTTTATTTTTAATTTTTTCACACTTTTTATGTTGGATCTGAGTTTGATTCTGATTGTATTTTATGTTTGTAATTAAAATGAAAATGGATGAGTGTGCAGCGGAATTATGATGAAAACAAACTTTGCATACAATCAAACGAGAGTAATACTTTGATTAAACATCTTTTCACAATGAACCGGAAAATTGAATTTATTTCAATAACATTTACAATGATTGATGAATGAATGAATGCAAACTCCCCCTCAGCCAGAGCTCAGTTGTTTGTTCGTGCAAAGAAGACGATGATGCAAAAGAGCTAATAGAACAGTACAAAGTACTGAACTATTTATAGGCACTTGCAGACCACCGAGCATCTTAGCTGAAGTCACCATGAAAGTGACATCTAACCTCCTAACAAACTCTAACCTCTGTTCTATACAAACACTGCTATGTTAACTACTGCTATTACATTACATTACAAAACAAACTATTGATCAGCTGCTGCAACCTTCCTCTGTTGTGAACCCAGCAGTACTTGTCCGGAACAACAGTGCTTGACTCAAAGCAGTAGATTGAATTAACAGGGCTTTAGTCTTTCATCAGGTCTTTACTTGAGCAGCAGTTGTAGGTCAGCAGTTTGCATGATCAGCAGATAGGAGGTCAGCAGGTGTTGAAATCACTTTCAAGGGGAGAGACTTGTATGTAATCATCTGCTTATTCTGGATCCACTGCTCTGATCCAGTTTTGGCTTTAATTATCTATTCCTCTGATAGGGTTCAATCCCAACAATCTCCCCTGGAACAGATAATGCCAAAACTCTTCATTATTGTGGACATTTATTGCCTCATCATCAGTTCCCTTATCTGACCTTTTAAACTGTAGTTCAAAGTCAAGGGCATCTGTGTCTTCATCATCCCTGCTAAGTGGAAGATCAAGGAGATCCTGCAAATCTTTAAGACTCAGGCCAAGAGCTTGTTCCCTTGATATTTTCTCCACTTCTCCACCAAACCTGAGCAAAGTCAATACGCAGGTCTGTTTGTCAGTTTCCCACTTTTTTATTTTTGAGCCTGGTGGGTTTCTTGGGAGATGTTTATTTGCAGAGGTATTTGGTGAGGCTAGCCTATTCATAACTGGCTGAGCAGTGTTTGCAGTTTGATCCAAACCAAGAGATTCTATGATCATTTTCTTTATGCCTTCTTTTACAAGGTCATCTCCTTTTATCATCTCTTGGATGGTTTCACCTCTCAACTGTTTGTGTATCCTTCTTTTATAGATGGCAGTACCAGTTGGAGCAGTGGCTCAACTGATCTGCAGCTTTGATGGTCTTTTTGAAACCTCTGCTTCAGGATAGTCAGGCTTTTGAGGAACTTTTGGATCTTTCTTTCTTAATTCCTCCAACCTTTTGTAGGTGATCCTGACCACATCTTCTTTACATCCAGCAATTTGTCTTTTGTTTCCATATTCAGCAGCAACCAGTTCTTCTTTCATTCTTTTCAGTTCTACCTGTTTATCAGGTACATTCTTTCTAAACTTTGCCCAGTCAGGAGGAGTGTGAGTGACTTTCCTTTTTATCATGTCTTGAATTCTTGCTGCTTCATTTTCAATCTCAGGAACAGTCCACTCTTTGTACATGTATCTCTCTCCTTTGTACTTCTTGTGAGCCATGATGCTTTCAATGCAGTCTTTCTTCAAAGTTTCAGCTGCTCTTTCTGAAATTTGTTGGCTGACATTTTTTGCAAATTGTTCTAGGGAACTTACTTGTGTGAGCAGATATTGATAGTTTCTAGAAATTTCTTTGTCAAATTTCCCTTGTGTGTTTCTTTTTGAGATATCCTCTGCTTGCTTGGCCTTGATCTTCAAATATTCCTCAACATTTTTAGGCCAGGGATATCCTTTTATTGATGGCAACCTCCTTTTGGCAGGGTCATCCTCATAGTAAAAAGATTTTATTTCTTCTCTAACAGCTGCTAGTTCAAGAGGAAATTGAACACCTGCAGGAGGTAAGGGCTTGTGCATACAAACTGAAGAGAGAGTAACTGGTTTTGGTATTGTGACAAGAGCTAAAGATTTTGAAGATGTTAGAGATGGTGAAGTGTCATCATCTTTGAGAATTAGCCTTCTCCTCTTTGTTTGAGGAGGGGCTGATGATGTTTTGGATGGAACAGTGGTGGTGGATGTAGTGGCAGTGATTTGTGATTGACTAACAGTTGTTGAATCAACTGGTTGTTCCAACCACTGTTGTCTTTACAGCAGACGTTGTAACAACTGCAGTCTTCTGCCTTTTGGCAGGAGGTGATTTTGTTTTTGGTGGTGATGGTGATAAGGCAGTGGATGTAGTGTGTGTTGAAGTGGTGTCTGTTGAAGTGGGAGCAGATGTTGAAACCACTGAAGTACCAACAGTAGTGGATACAACAGGAGTTACAACAGCTGTTTTAGGTGGTGGTTTTGGAACAGACTTTGAACGTCTGGTTGGAATGGATTTGGGTAGCCTTACTCTTCTTGTAGGCTTCTTCTTTTTATCAACAAGATTTTCATCATCTTTTGACCCTGAAGTACCCTGATCCGGATAATCCACCCTGGCTTTCCTTTTGGCCTCTCTATCCCTTTTTACACTTGAAACTGCTTCTGCCAGTGCATTTGTGGTCACATCAATTTTCTTGCTTCCATCTGGCAAAGGGATCTGTTTGGTCATGTTTGCATTTTCAGGTTCAATGTAGAGACCATCCTCTATTCCCTTCTTTTTCCACTCCTGAATTTTCTTCCCCCTTTTGGCATTATCTGGGGGAAGTTGATCAATGAAGAGAACTGTTGGAGGAGCAGTGCCAGTGGTGTGCAGAATCTGAGTTTTGAGAGCCTTTAGATCAGCCTGAGTGTTCTTGAACCTTGACTCCATTGCATTTCTCAGCTGTTGAACATGTTTTTCATGTTGCTGATCTGCCATTTGTGCTTGATGATGGAGAAAAGGTTGAAATAGATTCCAGAGCTCATTTGTAGCAGGTGCCTGTTGTGGAGCAGGTGCTTGAGGTGGAACAGCAGTGGATTGTACCTTTTGTACTTGTAACAACTGTTGTAGCATATCTTTGAGTTCTGCAACAGAGTTATCAAGCTTCTCAACACGAGCCGTCAATTTCTGGTACTTTAAACCATCACCCAATTTAATGGGATCATCTGATTTCCCACGAACAGTGGATTTATCAGTGGTAGAGGTAGGGAGTATACTCCAAACATTAACCACTGATGCCCCTTTTTCTTGGTACTGGGGTCTTCTCCCTTCAACACTTGACAACCTTTTGATGTTGCCAGTAGGATAAATAAATCCACTGGTGGTTGGCAGAGGTGCTATAAAAGGAATTGCCTCCAATGAAGTCTTATTGATGTAACCACTGTCCAACTGTAAACCACTGGGTTCAACAGTTGTAGTGGCTGCTTCACTTGGATTACCACCAAGAGTCACTTGTAACTCAAGGGGTGTAACCTCCTCAGGTTGTGTTGGTGGGTTAGCAAGGAATGATACATCAGGCTCAGTCAGTTGTTGAGGCATATTCTCATTAACAGGTGATTGAGAAGGACTGGTAATGCCTGGTTCAAATCGATTGCATCCAACAAAAGTTGTGTTTTAGGTGGAATTGTGGATGTGAGGTTGGGTGTAGAAAGAGAAGTTGCCCCGGGCATTGGGCTGTGGATGATGGAAACGAGTGTTTCCAGAGCATCATAATGTGGTGGCCCTTTGTGTACAACCTGTTCTTTTTGTGAAGAAGCAGGAGGAGTTTTGGTTATGAGTTGAGATATTTGTACCAACTGCTGTGAGGAAGTAGCAGCAGTGGTTTCTTGTGACATTTGTGTTGTCACAGGCAGTAGCTCTGGTATCTCATCCTCCAGAGTTGCCGTTTTGATTGGTTTGGGGGGTTTTTGATTTTTCTTTTTGTTTGGCTTTTTGGGATTTGTAGGTGTGGGTTTCAAAACAGTTGGTCTGCTGCTTTGATCACCTTGAGCAGTGGGCTCAGCAACAGATACCTGAGGAGCAGTGGTAGCTGCTAAATTCTGCTCAGGCACCTCTGCTTGTGTTTTGCAAGGTGCTAACATTCTTGAAAAAGTTTCAGTTGTTAAGCTGTTTATTTGAGTAGACTCACCTTGATTTATTTCAGCTAAATCATTCTTACTGAAGTTCTTTTCAAAATAATAACTTAAAAACCTTGGAAACAGTAAGAATGATTTTGTTTCAACATTATTAACCAAATCTTTAAAGATTTCCCGAGAATAGTTAAAATTTTCTTCTTGAAGAACTGCATATCCCAGATTTTGAATCTTTAAAGGGATTTCATTGAAAAAAGTGGTTTTGTTTGAAACACATAGTAGGAGGGTATGAAATAAAAATATGGTTGCAGAAGGAAAATAACCTTTTTTTAAGGTAAGTTTCTTCATCATCGTGGCTTCATACCCTCTTTCAATGAAGTCAGTTTGTAACTCGTTTTTAGTGAAAGAAGTTTTACCTTCCTGATCATCGAGTTGAAAGACCTCTGAAATGGATTGTGGCGTGATTTGGACAGCTTTACCCTTTATAGAAGAGTGTATGGTGGTTGCAGTGTCTCCTTGTTTTTCAAGGGTTGCATTCTTCCAGAACTCCCTTTGGGTCTCCAAGTAGATTGATGCATTGGCGGTGAACAAAGTTTTGTACTTTGATTTTGCCATGGTGTTAATGATGAAAACGAAAACATTGGTGGTTCCTGGCTTTGTGAGAAGACCCAGGAGATTGTGAGATGATTTATATGGGATTTCAGTGGAGATTGCCTTTTAAGAGGCTGTTTTCGATGATGATTTGGATGTGGGTTTTGCGGATGGCTTCGATTTTGTCATTTTTGAATAGAATGATCGAAGAAATTTTTGAAAGATGAGATGAAAAACTGCTTTGAGAAGAGAATTTTTTAAGAATTCAATTAGACAGTAAAACCCTGTTTTGGTGGTGAGTGGGGGATTTTTATTCGGAAGAAAGTGAATGCTGACGTGGCAGCCGTTACAAAAGGTCTGACCACTATGTACTGCCCACGTGACAACCCCTGGTGAAAGTGAAGGACAGTACTTTGAAGAAAGTGACTGATGAAGGCAGTGGTAAGGAAGCAGTGGATGATTTGCACTATCAGTGGATAGCATGTCAGTGGATAAGACACTGTTTTTGAACAACATAGATTATCAAAGGAAAGAGAGAACAGGGGTTGACTTTCAGCAGTGGACAAACTTTTGAAGTAAAGCAGACTTTTGAACAATCAGTGGTTATGGCAGACTTTTAAGGATTTTAATGAAAATTTCATTGTTAGCTACTTTTAAGGATGGATTTTTGATTTTCTGAAAACATTTTGTTGCTTTTATTCATAGAAAAACAAGATGTTGCTTGTTATTCCATGTTCAGCATCCCAATCCTAGAGACCAGGCTTTCAAAAGTGGCTGTATCAAGTGCTTTTGTGAGCACATCTGCCAGCTGGTCTTTAGTTGGGACATGATGCAGAGAAATCAAACCTTTTTCATAGCAATCCCTCACAAAGTGATGTCTGATGTCGATGTGTTTGGTGGTAGAGTGGGAAACTGGATTTTTGATGATATTTTCTGCTGCCTGGCTGTCCAACATGAGTGGTGTTTTCAAGGCAGTGATACCAAAATCCAGTAACTGATTTTGAATCCACATGAGTTGGGCTGTACAGCTTGCAGCAGCAATGTATTCAGCTTCAACAGTGGATGTTGAAACTGCTGCTTGCTTTTTGCTTTGCCAAGAAACTAAGCAATCACCTAGAAACTGGCACCCTCCTGAAGTGGACTTCCTTGTGGTGTGACATCCAGCAAAGTCACTTTCTGAAAAACCTGAAAGCTTGATGTTCCCATTAGCTGGATACCAGATACCAAGTGTGGGAGCACCTTTTATGTATCTGAAGATCCTTTTTACAACAATGAGATTTGATTTTCTGGGAGCTGATTGACTTCTTGCACAGACACATGTTGCAAACATGATATCTGGTCTAGATGCAGTTAGGTACAATAAAGACCCAATCATGCTTCTATAAAGTGTTTGGTCAATCAGCTCATCCTTTTCATCAGACATGACCAGCTTATTTGTTGCCATGGGTGTGCTGCATGGTTTACAATCATTCATATCAAATTTGGTCAAAAGTTCTTTAGCAAATTTGCTTTGATGAATAAAAGTTCCATTTTGCACTTGCTGTACTTGGAGACCAAGAAAGCATTGCAGCGCATCCATTGCACTCATTTCAAACTCAGCTGTCATGAGTTCTCTAAACTCTTCACACATTTTGTTACATGTACTTCCAAAAATAATGTCATCCACATAAATTTGGACAATCAGTAAATCCTTCCCTCTCCATTTAAGAAACAGTGTTTTATCAATGGTACCTCTCTTGAAACCATTTGAGAGTAGGAAGTTGGAAAGAGTTTCATACCAGGCCCTTGGTGCTTGTTTCAGGCCATACAAGACTTTGTTTAGCCTGTAGACATGATCAGGATAAAATGGATCCTCAAAACCTGGAGGTTGACATACATACACCTCTTCTTGAATTGTACCATAGAGGAAAGCACTTTTGATATCCATTTGAAACACCTTCATGTTGTGGTTGACAACAAAGGCCAGGAACAGTCTAATGGCTTCCAATCTTGCAACAGGGGTGAATGTTTCATCATATTCAATCCCCTCTTCCTGTCTGTAACCTTGAACCACAAGCCTGACTTTATTCTTGACAACAATTCCCCTTTCATCACTTTTGTTCTTGAAGACCCACTTTGTGCCAATGGGACTAACCTCTTCTGGCAGTGGTACAAGCTCCCATACTTATTATCTTTTAAACTGTTGGAGCTCCTCTTGCATGGCTTCTACCCAGCTGTTGGCTTTCAGTGCCTCTTGGTACTTGACTGGCTGATGGAGTGATAGAAAACCAGCAAAAAGACAAATGTTTTGGGTTTGGCTTCTTGTGAGCACCCCTGCATTGATGTTGCAAATGATTTGATCAGGTGGATGAGATCTCAAGAAGATTAAATCTCCTTGGTATGGTATGATGGCATTTGTTGGTGAAGGCTGCAAATGTGTATCATCTGAGCTAACCACTGCTGGTGACTTTAATGACCCAACAGTGGCTTCAAAAGGTGGTGGAATAGGAAGTAATGAAGTGGACAACTGCTGACTTTTATCCACTGTTTGAGGACTTTTGTCAGCAGTGTTTGAGGATGTGGAAGCAGTGGTGGATGGGCTACTTTGGTCAACAACTATTGAGGTAGTAGTGGTTGAGCTTTGACAACTGATTTGAACAGCTGGTGCTTTTCCCTTTGTGGCAGACCTTTGAGGGATGATGATTTCATATCCATAGTCTGGTGTTGTATCCTCTGATGGACCTGCATTGTTAGTCTTGACAGCAGTATTTTCAAAAGTAAATTTTTCAAGATCAAACAGATGTGCAGGATTTGCTGGGATTTTCATTGATGAAAGTTCGTTGAACTTTACATTCAAAGTCTCCTCCACTGCCTTGGTCCGTGTATTGAACACTTTGTAGGACTTGGCAGTGGTTGAGTATCCCAGATGATAACCACAATGAATTTGGCTTCAAATTTAGAAATGGAATCTTTTAAGTTCAAAATAAAGCATGGGCAGCCAAACACCTTGAAATATGAGATCAGTGGCTTAATTTTATACAGAATTTCATAAGCAGTTTTTTTGTGCCTGGGGTTTATTAAAACTCTGTTCTGGACATAGCAAGCAGTGTTTACTGCCTCTGCCCAGAAAGTTAATGGCAAACCTGAATCTGCAAGCATAGTTCTGGCAGCCTCAATCAAAGTTCTGTTCTTTCTTTCAACAACCCCATTTTGCTCTGGTGTTCTAGGGATGCTGTACTTCCTTACAATCCCTTTCTTCACACAGAAGGCATCCAACTCCTTATTTTTGAATTCTGTGCCATTGTCACTCCTGAAGCTTTTCACTGGAAGGTCAAATTGCTTTTCAACCTGTGTCACAAAGTCTTGCAAAATGCCTGCAGTCTCATCTTTTGAGTGTAAAAAGAAAATCCATGTAAACCTAGAAAAGTCATCAACAATAACCAAACAATATCTTTTCTTCTTGAGGCTCATGACTTGAACTGGGCCAAACAAATCCATGTGTAGCATTTGCAAACACTGGGTTGTTTTGGACTCTTCAATGGACTTGTAAGAACTTTTATGCTGTTTTCCTTTTAAACAGGAAATGCAATGTTCAGGACATGAAAACAATTTTTGTGGTAGGCCTCTCACCAAACCATTTTTTAAAATTTCAGTGATTGTCTTAAGATTTGTGTGCCCCAGCCTTCTGTGCCAAAGTTCTATCTCTTTGTTAGAGGCAGCTGAGAACAGACAGGCATCAGCTCTGGGACACTCTTTTGACATATCAACAACATAAACATTGCCACTTCTTTGAGCAACAAGTTTAGTTTGACCAGTTTTGATTATTGCTTCAATCTTTTTGACCATTTCTGGTCCAACAATCCTATAACAATCTTTTGTGAAGAATGACCCAAACCCTTTGTCACTCATTTGTGACACACTCAGAAGGTTGAATTTTAGATTGTCTATCAGATTGACATTTTCAAATTTTACATTTCCAGATTGCATTGTACCAGACCCCAGAACTTTCCCTTTACTATTATTCCCAAAGGATATATCACCCCCTCCATGGATTTTAAAGTCTTTGAGGAGGGCTTTACATCCTTTCATGTGCCTGGAGCCTCCACTATCTACATACCAAATACTATCAAAGCATGCAGAAGCTCCCTGCACATGAAGTAAAAGGATTAGTTCATCAGGGGCTCCAAAGCCAACAGGGCTTTGGATAGAGTTTCAACAGTGTCTGGTATGGATGCAGAGTGATGGACAGTGGTTAGGTCAGGGGTTTGGACAGTTTTAGTACTGTTTCTTGCTAACCACTGTTGGGGGTCTTGACCAATCACCTGTTGATAACCAAAAGGATGCCTATTCACTCTAGGTTTAGAGGGCCTTTTGTAGGCCTCATAAACATGTGGAATCCTTTGGTAGGACTGTTTTTCCTTGCCTTTTCTGAACTGATTGGCAGGGGATGCATCAGTAACCTGAACATCTCTTTTGACAGATGTTTGGTTCAGCTGTTTTGTGATAGCTGTTTGAACTGGCACAAACAGTGGTTGTTTCTTGGTGAATTTGACAGATGATGATGATGATGAACTCAAGGATGTTTTAGCAATGTACTCATTCTTTTTCACATCAAAGTTTTTAAGATACACACATGCTTGAGTTTTGTGGTTTGTTTTACCACAAACAATGCAACTTTCAGCTGAAACAATGACACTTGTTCTGTTTAAATCATAAGCGTTTAAGTGGAAGCAGTCTTTTGTTAGATGATTCCTTTTCTCACAGAATTCACAAAACAAGTTATCAATTTTTTCTTTCTTCTTTCTCTTTTCAGAATCCTTTGCAGCAGAGGTTTTAACCACTGCTGGGATGTCCTTGAGAGGTATGACTTTAGCTTTTGGAGCTTTAACACCATCAGTTGATGTAAAGTCCATTGGCTTGAAATTTTCAAGAATATCACACTCATCAGACCATTTTGGTTTAAACTGATAATCTTCAAGCTCCTCAATAGTAGAGGATCCCATTGGTCTGTCAAGTGTGATTTTGTTACCAAGTTTGTCAGTGATTTTCACTTCTTGGCCATTCTTGTTTGTGGGAATGAACTCAGTGATTACATCAGTGGTTGGAACAGATTTTCCAAAAGCAGTGTTTGCATCATCATATTTTCTATAACCAACCCCAAATTTCACATTGCTTTTTATCTGTTTTTCAAGCATAACCCCATACCCTTTGCATGATTCCACCCATCTCTCACATGTGATCTGGGTGGACTCTAACTCCTTTTTGCAAACTTGGTATTTTTCTACCATAGTTTGGAGTTGGGTTTTGGTTATGCTCTGCTCTTCTTTCATGCTGCTAATCTCTTTCTCTTTTTTCAGTCAATTTGTTTTTAAGTTCTTTTAGAGATCTTTCAAATTTGACTTCATCAGTTAAGATTTTATTCCAAAGGTTTTCATTCACCTCTTTGATGTTAGCAAAAGCAATAATGCAATTGTCAGAACACAGTTTTTCAAGAACTTGAGGTGATACCTTGGCAGCAGCCATCATTGCACAATCACATTGAGGATTTCCTTCATCTTCAGCTCTTTCTTCTTTCTCACCTGCTTTTTCTTCTTTCTCTTCTTCCTTGTTCTCTTCGGACCATGGGTCTGTCAGTGGTTCAATCAGGGTACCTGAACTTTCTCCCAACAATAGTTCACCAGCCACAACAGTAACCACTGCTTCAGTCACGTCATCCACTATTTCAATACTCAGCTGTTCCTCTTCAGTTTCAACCCCCTCCTGTATTGACTCTAATGCCATCAAACAAAATTCATTATGAGAAGAATCATTGGAAGCATAGAGTGCAAAATTTTCATCACTAAGGTCTTCAGGCATACTGCTCCAGTCAACAAACCCTTGAGTGAAAAAACTTTGTTGATCTGGTTGTACTGCTGTTGGAGTAGTGGTTTGAGGTGCAGACTGCACTTGTGCCTGGGGGACATGGGTTTGAACATATTGGATCTGTGGAACAGTAGTTTTGACATAGTGCACTGGCACAGGGGCAGCAGCATAGTGAGCAGTGTTTACTTGAGCTGCTGGGGCATATTGGGCATAGTGCACAGTGCCTTGATTTTGAGGTCTAGGATTTGAACTAGGATGAGTGATTATGGGACCAGTAGTTTGACTCCTACACTCCCTAGCGAAGTGTCCCAAGCTATTACACTTATAGCACATGATTTTCGATTTATCCAACCCAACCCTTAGATTCCCATGCAAACCTGGGAATGTTCGCCCTGTTCTTTTGTAAAATTTGCTAGTTCTAACACTTAGCAAGGCCAGTTGGTGAAGGATGTCCATTTCCTCTAAGTCAGTGGGATCAAAATGCTATAGATCATTGAGTTCAAAGCTTAGATTGTCTGACATCTGGTTTTCGTTTGCGGTGAATGCATAACTTGTAGAGTGTGGATCAGGGTTGTTAAAATTTGTACCAGCAGTTATGTCAATGAAGTGATCATAACCCTGATCCTTACCACTACTCCCAGATTCTTCTTGACCCAGAAGAGCAGTGTTACCGAATGTATAATCATCAACGACTTTTCCTGACTCTAGTAACTTCCTTTTCTGGTTCAACTCCCTTTCGAAAGTCAGGAGTCGACCGTGGAGTTGGGTCAAGGTCAAACCCTTGAACTCAGCTGAATTTCGGGTGACAAAAGCTATGGTGTCCCATTTTTCTGGCAGTGACCTGAGGAACCTGCTATTTTGAGTTGAGTTTGTAAAAGTGGTATTAACAAGCCTCAGTTCACTGATGAGACAACTGAAACGCTCAAATTGTTGCGTCAGTGATTCACCTCTAACATGACAGAATGTTTCATACTGTTGGTTCAGGATTTCCCTATTGTTTTCTATGACTTCTTCGGTTCCCCCAAACTGTTCCTTAAGCGCGTCCCATAACTTTTTGGCACTGTTACAGTGTAACAGTCCAGCATATATTTCATTGGGCAGCGCTGATGCTATGATGCTAAATGCTTTAGCATCTAGTTCGAACTTTTGATAGTCGGTTTCGGTATAATTTTCAACTGGTTTTGGAACGAACTTTTTAGCATCTCCAGCACTTGGCACTGTGGGAACATGGGGACCAAAGACAACAGACCTCCATTAACTTGTGCTTTGTTGAGCGAGGATGTGACCCATCCTCCTTTGCCAGATGTTGTACGCATTTCCTTTTAGCATAGGTGGTTTAAAAAGCGAGCCGATGTTGTTTTTATCATCCTAAGATTGTGACGTCATTCTTGTCGTTTTACAGACACTGAGAAATCAACTTTAATGGTGATTAATCCTTGCTCTGTTTTTCAACAAACGAACAAACGATCAGTATCAACTGTGATGAGCTAAACTATTTACGTCAAAATGATTGTTAAATCAAATTTGACTGTGCAAGATCTGATACCAATTGTTGGATCTGAGTTTGATTTTGATTGTATTTTATGTTTATAATTAAAATGAAAATGGATGAGTGTGCAGTGGAATTTTGATGAAAACAAACTTTGCATACAATCAAACGAGAGTAATACTTTGATCAAACATCTTTTCACAATGAATCGGAAGATTGAATTTATTTCCATAACGATTACAATGATTGATGAATGAATGCAAACTCCCCCTCAGCCAGAGCTAAGTTGTTTGTTCGTGCAAAGAAGACGATGATGCAAAAGAGCTAATAGAACAGTACAAAGTACTGAACTATTTATAGGCACTTGCAGACCACTGAGCATCTTAGCTGACGTCACCATGAAAGTGACATCTAACCTCCTAACAAACTCTAATCTCTGTTCTATACAAACACTGCTATGTTAACTACTGCTATTACATTACATTACAAAACAGACTATTGATCAGCTGCTGCAACCTTCCTCTACTGTGAACCCAGCAGTACTTGTCCGGAACAGCAGTGCTTGACTTAAAGCAGTAGATTGAATCAGCAGGGCTTTAGTCTTTCATCAGGTCTTTACTTGAGCAGCAGTTGTAGGTCAGCAGTTTGCAAGATCAGCAGATAGGAGGTCAGCAGGTGTTGAAATCACTTTCAAGGGGAGAGACTTGTATGTAATCATCTGCTTATTCTGGATCCACTGCTCTGATCCATTTTTGGCTTTAATTATCTGTTCCTCTGATAGGGTTCAATCCCAACATTTTATTTGGTTATGTATTAATGACTTTAATAACTAGTTTCTTATGTTGAAGGTGAAACTTCCTTATCATTTGTCCGTGGTGTCTTTGCATTATTTTACTGTCTATATAAAATAAAAGATTTACACCATTCATATCTCCATGGTCTATACGGAGATATGTTGGCTACCTGGTCGGGGGTTAAGGGAATGGTTTGGTAAGCGTCTTGCCATGTTCAGTGTATAGATCCTGCAAGGACCTGGGTCAAGCTTAGTAGGACCTCCTTCAATACCCACTCGTATTGGATGGCGGGGGTTCGAATTTCTTGATCCCCTCACATGTAAACCGGCGCTTTTTACGCCTTTCGCCTTGTCTACTAATCACTAACCCAAAACCACCTAACTTTAACCCAAGCTTAACCCTTCTCCAAAGCCCTCTTGATATTTACAAAGATGTATAGTTAAAAAGGAGGAGGATTGATTGCTTGGCAAGCATATGGTAGAAGTAAGTTACATGTCGGTTTCGAGTGTTTCACAAAAATATATCTTCGGCCGAGTGTTGAGTGATCTGCCGTGAGGTATGTGAACTTGTATATAAATAGAATTTTAAAGAGGCATGTTATGCCCAAATAAGTAATTTCTCTTATGTAATTTTCTAAATAAATCATAACAAATAGGATTGTAAATAACATAAAAATAAAACCTAATAAAAATCTTGGAATCACGACACTCAAGACAAGCCCAAAACTTTCTCTTCTACCCATTCCATTTGGGAGTGTAAGCCACATTAAAAAGAGTTTTGCTTGAGGACAAGCAAAGATTCAAGTATGGGGGTATTTGATGTGTGTGATATGCAACATATAAATTACATCAATTGAGGCATAAAGCTAACCCTTTTTAGTAAAAAGTGTGCTTTTGTCTTCCTTTTGTATTTTCAGGGTTAAAAGAGCTTAAATGAACAAAAGAAGCAAAAATGCAGCAAAATCTAACAATAATACAAGAAAAGGAATAAACGTGGCATGCCCGACCCCTCAACAACATCTTCCCAAGCAAAAACAAGAGATCAGAAATCTGAACACGCCCCGTGCTCAATGAACACGAGGGCGTGACCAAGTGTCTGCAGAAAAGACAAAGTTGTAGAAGCTTCTATTTCCCAACACGAGGGCGTGCCCAGCGGAACGGGGCCGTGGTCAATGCTAAGATTCGCAGAATCCAAGAAAATCTTTATAGTACAGATACGCTTCTGCACACGGGCCGTGCACAGCAGACACGGGGGCATGGTCAACTAATGCAGACAAACTGCATTTGATGAAGAAAGAGAAGATGGGTGGACACGGGGCCGTGTCCGGGCTTCTGTGCAGGCTATAAATAGGGGTGTTTGGTTCACTTCAAAGGCATCTCTTGACAAACCACCTCTCTCCCACTTCACCCACACTCCACCACCACCACAACACCATCATCCATCATCCATCATAGAGTGTGTGTAGTAGTCTCGGGATCCAAGATTGATAGTAAGAGTTCTTGACAATCAAAGGCCATGTTTGCCTAAGTCTGTTACATCACTTGGTGAAGACAAGCATTTAGTGTAATACTTTTTATTTTTAATCTTTTCGCACTTTTTATTTATTTATGTATTAATGACTTTAATAACTAGTTTCCTATGTTGAAGGTGAAACTTCCTTATCATTTGTCCGTGGTGTCTTGGCGTTATTTTACTGTCTATATAAAATAAAAGATTTACACCATTCATATCTCCACGGTCTATATGGAGATATGTTGGCTACCTAATCGGGGGTTATGGGAATGGTTTTGTAAGCGTCTTGCCTTGTTCAGTGTATAGATCCTGCAAGGACCTGGGTCAAGCTTAGTAGGACCTCCTTCAATACCCACTGGTATTGGATGGCGGGGGTTCGAATTTCTTGATCCCCTCATATGTAAACTACTACTAAAACATTAACCCGACTACTTAGGATTGTATCCCTGATGACTCAAACTACTTAGCTGAGGGTAACGTTACCTTCAAAAAAGGGGCCTACCACATTACGCATTAATAACTTAATTAATTGTCTTTCAATAATCCAACCCTTTAGGATTGTATCCTTGCTGACTCAAACTACTGGGTTGAGGGTAACGTCACCTTCAAAAGAGGGGCCTACTATTATAACTAAGATAATCTCTTAAAAAGTGCAAAAGTGCGGAAATAATCAAAGGTTACAAAAGGCGCGTCGGATCCAAGTGATTCATCTTGTCTATCTGTTTTTATTTTATTTTTATTTTCAGCAGTTTTAGTTTTTATTTTCATGTTAAAACTTTTTCTAAACTTTTGATTTGATTAGACGTTGAGGATAAACCGGTACTAAAAGCTCTTGTGTCCTTGGACGACCTCGGTATCTTTCCAACGCTATAATACGCTCACGATGGGTGCACTTGCCCCTATGTGTGTTTAGTGTTAGTAGGATATCGTGTTTTATAAATTTAAAACTTGACTAAAGTGTTAAAAAGGGCTAAAAATATACATAAAAATATATCACACCTAACGCACATCAAGTTTTTGGCGTCGTTTCCGGGGACACAAGGATTTTAAGAAAGTTAGGAATCAACGGCCTAATCGTTTTTTCTTATTTTTCTGTTTTTTAGGATTTTTCTTAATTTTTCAGCTTCTGCAAAACTCTGCACGGGGCCGTGTCCGCTGAACACGCCCCGTGCCCAATCTTTGGTACTGGCAATCTTGTTTTAAGTCAGACAGTAGCTGAACACGGGGCCGTGCTCACTCAACACACCCCATGCCCAAGTATCAGATACTGAAAACAGAACCGTAAGATCCCGACGGTTGGTAATTTCTGAGACATCCATGAGCGATACGGATATTTTTTACTTCCGGCCCTCTAATGGTATGTGGTGTCAAATATGTGATGGAACTCATGAAGATTTAAAATGCTACTTTTTAAACTACAAGCCCCACTATATAGATCCATTGTTTTCCTGTAGCCTTAAGAAGGGCGAAAGTAAAAATAATCCCTATCTCTCCCTCGAATGCTCTCAATCATCCCTTCTAGATGAAATTCTTCTTGACGAATTATTTCAAATGGAAGATTTAATTCTTAATTGGATAAAAGAGCTTGAGATGGACCTAATTAATTCATCTTAAGACGATACCCAAGAAGAATTGTTGAGATCACATTTGGATAAAAACAACTTCGTTGTTCCTGAAACTACCTCTAACTCTCGTGAAGACTTGAACGACAGTCGTCCCTTTGTCGATTGTGCCGTGAAGGACCCCCCATCGACTTCTGCCAATGCATACATAGACCTGAGCGATTCGACATACACCTTCTTTAACGAGAGCCCGAGAAAGGGTTGGACTTGTCCACCTACCTTAAGCATAAGAATCACCCTTACCGATAACCTCTTGCGTTCTCGTCTAAATCTAGAGCAACTAAGGTATCTCAGGCACTTCGGTGTTGTTCCGTCCAGTAAGGAACCACCCGATTAGGATAAATTCCTTAGAAATAGACAAAACTTCATAAACAGCCTCTAGACACAGGGCCGTGTCAAGATCAGCACGCCCC
Organism: Helianthus annuus; assembly: GCF_002127325.2. Taxonomy (NCBI): domain Eukaryota; kingdom Viridiplantae; phylum Streptophyta; class Magnoliopsida; order Asterales; family Asteraceae; genus Helianthus; species Helianthus annuus. The sequence goes on along the minus strand of NC_035441.2, from coordinate 28,820,921 downwards.
CGTGTCCACAAAAAGATTCCCATCTGACTTTTGGTAAGAATATAGACAAAATGTGTCAGGATCGTTTCTGCACATGGGGCCATGTCCAGCCGACACGGGGCCGTGTCCAACGTGCTGTCATTTTCTATAAATGCAGCCAATATTCCTACACATTTGGACACTCCAAAGACAAAGATCTGGTGGGATCTTAACACATACCATCCTAGGTATTTTCTAAAGAAGGTTCTCAATAACCATCTTGTCTTTTCTACTTTTGTCCATTGCCTTCTTCTTTAATTTCCCTCAACACCTCCATTAGAACTTGAAATCCCCATGGTTCCAAGCTCTATTGTGATTTTTGTTAGATTTTTATTCAATGAATCTTGTTAAAGGTAAGTTCTACAACATTGTTTTAAGTTATTTTTGCTTATAAATGCTTTAGAAGTCATAAAAATAATTTGAAAATCCAAGATTCCTTGTTCCAAAAATCTTCAGACTGGTGAATACGGGGCCGTGCCAAAGGTACCGTTTCACTACAATGAACTCTCTTTGGTTTATTTTCGTAGAATGTCAAGCCAAAACAGTGGAACCTCTTCAGCACGTTCCTGAAACAGTCGAAGGGAACGAAGGCCTTCAATTAAAGCAACTCTCGTACGCTATGTGATGGCATTACGTGAAGCTCTCGATGAAATGACATCGGTAGAGGAGGTCCTAATAGAACGTATAAATTATCTGACGGTAGGGCTGGAAAATAGTTTCCAAGAAATCAACCTCTTGCACCATAGGTTGAACATTCTTGTGACACCTCCCATGGAACCAATCCTCCCACAAGAAGATTGGAACTTAGCACTTGGAGTCAATAATCCCACCGGGTGGGATAACATCCCTGCGGAACCTCCTCTTGACAACTTGCAAGAAGTCACGGTGGAAGTTACACCCCCTCAAAATGATGATGCCAACGAGCGAGCCTTTCTTCTCCCTAGGGAGGTAGAAGAATGCCTCGCCGAAGTGTGAGGGACCCATATTTGGAGGAAGAAGTTCTTCAAGCCGCATCCAACCGAGAAAATTATCTTTTCGAAAATTTTGCTATTAGAATAAACTATAGGCTAGAACTTCTTTCTAGGGTTTAGACTTCTTGTGTTTTCTGACCCGCTTTTCTAAATGTTTTAGTTTATTAGGAACCTTATGTAATTCTCTCTATCTAATGAATGACGGTTTTCAAATTATTTGGTGTTTGGATGATGTTGTAATGGGTAAAACACACTCGGGATGGTGAAGCATACTAAGGGAAGCTTGAACCAACACCCCATGCATAAAAACAGAGCCACCCGACAAATTTTTTTTCATTACAGTAAGTTCACGGGTCCGTGCCCAGCCAACACGGCCCGTGCTCGAGGGTCTGCAGAAAAATGCTCAGTGTGTGTTCAATGAACACGCCCCCGTGCCCAGCCTTCTGTTACTTTCTGTTACTGGTGATCTAAACACGGGGTCGTGCCCGGACACCATGGGGCCGTGTCCAGACGCCCAGTAACATAAACTTTTGTTTTAACACACCTTTTTACATGTTCAATCAACCTAAAAACTTATTTTTGGGACACATTGAGGACAATGTGTAATTTAAATGTGAGGGGGATGCTAAAACCTTGAATTTTGCAAGTCCTAATTACAAGCCTTACACAAAACTCTATTGGAACCCCTAATCACCCCAAATTTTTTCAAAAACTTTTCATTTTTTTTACTTGTCTTGGTCTAATTTGGGAATAACAAGTTCTAAGAAGTATATATTTTTACAAATTTACAACCGATAGCGTCGTTATAAAAAGAACCAACATAAGAAAACTATGAAACGACATGACAAATCTATTTAAAATTTGATTATATATACTTGATCATATTAAACACCCATTCCCACAAAAAGTGAGTTTTGAGCCTTTTATTGAGCATACAAATACACATCTTTTAAAACTAAATGCTCATCTTTTGTTTCTTGTGTGAATAGCCGCTTGGTATCTTACGACTCTAGAACTTGCCATGACGATACATTCCCGGTCCTTACCAACTTAAACCCAAGTAAGTAAATGATGGAGGCATTAGGACTAACCCTTTTTCTTTCAACACCATTATTTTTTTTTACCACCTACCCAAAATCCCCCTACTTAACCCCTTTGAGCCTAAACCTTTTCATTTCTAAACCCGCAAAACAAACACCCTTTACCCACCAAAACCCTTATTCATTTTAAACCTTTTATTTCAGTAAAAAACTCGGTTTTTCATGTGACGTTCCTTATCAAATTTTTTTTGATGAACTCAAGAAATAAAGAAACAAGTTCATCAAAAAGAACCTTGTTTGAAAATGCTTCATTAGAATAAAAAGTCAAAAAATTAAAAAGTTTTACGAAAACCGACGCTTTTTACGCCTTTCGCCTTGTCTACTAATCACTAACCCAAAACCACCTACCTTTAACCCAAGCCTAACCCTTCCCCAAAGTCCTCTTCATATTTACAAATGTGTATAGTTAAAAAGGAGGAGGATTGATTGCTTGGCAAGCATACGGTAGAAGTAAGTTCCATGCTGGTCTCGAGTGTTCCACATAAATACATCATCGACCGAGTGTTGAGTGATCTCCCGTGAGGTATGTGAACTTTTATATAAATAAAATTTTAAAGAGGATTGTAAATAACATAAAAATAAAACCTAATAAAAATCTTGGAATCCCGACACTCAAGACAAGCCCAAAACATTCTCTTCTACCCATTCCATTTGGGAGTGTAAGCCACATTAAAAAGAGTTTTGCTTGAGGACAAGCAATCATTCAAGTGTGGGGGTATTTTGTAACAACTCTCACTAAAATTAAGTACTTAGTGTGAGAATTATCCAATAAGGAAACCCTAATTGAGACACCCAAGTAATTCTGCATAAACCCTAAAATTTCGAGAACAATCGGAATCAGGATCAGGGCCCCTAAAACTCAAGGGGGTAAACCCTAGCTAACAATTATCAACATAAAACGTTGTTTAATTCTTATTTGTCAAAATCATCAAGTCAGCAAGGCTAGTCTCGAACCCAGCTAGCCTATAAACAGACTGCTTCCCTTACGAACCGTAAGGGATATGGCTTACGGTCCGTAAGCATGTCCAAATTCTTGTATAAATAGCAGACATTGGCACTTGATTTCTGTCTTTGAAACGCCGTAAATTCTCACTGTGTACATCGAGTTATAGCAACAACAGCACAATTAACACACACGATTCACGAAACGCTGCCGCAATCAGGGTAATAACTCGATCGCTATTACGATTCAACGTCCGATCGATTATAACTATCCAACGATTGTCCGAGTGCTACTCAAATTGAGCTTATACTTTGTTATTCATCGTGATTTCGACTTGAATATTTGAGTGCTGTTCGAATTCAGACTATGCTCTGTTATTCATTGCAAATCCGTTGAATTGCTAAGTATTGCACCGTACTAATCATTGTGAGGGTTTAATCTCGTGAATTGTCGTAACTGTTGTATTAGTTACTAACCCGTTAGTGTGTGCATTATTGTTTAAATTAGGTTAAATCAAAGGCTAATCAGTAGGCTTATACTTTGCTCGTTAAATCTGCAATGTGAGACATTCTCTTTTTATCAACTGTTTTAGAATACTCCAAATTATTTTCACAATTATAATTACAGTGATTAAGTTTATGTAATCACCAAATTACAGCTGGTATGTGGGGTATTGTGCACATTACTACTGTTGTTATCACTTTAGCTGGGCGAACCTAAATTAAGTGATATACGTCATTCATTGGGGCAGCCAATGGTGATATGACCACAGTCACCGAAATGAATCGAGTGACAAATACTGTGGGTAGTTGGGTTGATATCAGAAACATAGTAATCTCTCTTAATACTGTAGATTATAACAAATGAGTCGTTTTAGTAAACTGAATGATTCACTCAGTATTTCCCCGCTGACAAAACCTTTTTCAAACATGTTTCAGGTGATCTGTTGTGAGCTAAGAAAAGTGCCGTGGAGCACTACGAGCTTAGAGAAGTGGCTCAATGTAAATCAATAAAGAAATATGTTTTGAAAAATAAAGATTTCCCAGTGAAATCACCGTATTGTAAATTACAGGGTTTTATCCCTAATTTGTGTAAACGTGCAGTTTTAATATTAAAAAGATCCTGCTTAAAAAGACTTCCGCTGTCGCCTAAATTAATACCACAGGTTTCGCTGCCTTGCGGCTCTAGACCGGGTCAAACCGGGGCCGTGGGCCGTGCCATATTTGATGTGTGTAAAATGTAACATATAAATTATATCAATTGAGACATAAAACTAACCCTTTTTTTAGTACTAATGTTGGAAAAAGTGTACTTTTGTCTTCCTTTTGTATTTTCAGGGTTAAAAGAGCTTAAATGAACAAAAGAAGCAAAAATGTAGCCAAATCTAACAATAATACAAGAAAAAGAATAAACGTGGCATGCCCGACCCCTCAACAGCATCTTCCCAAGCAAATACAAGAGATCAGAAATCTGAACACGCCCCGTGCTCAATGAACACAGGGGCGTGACCAAGTGTCCGCAGAAAAGACAAAGTTGTAGAAGCTTCTATTTCCCAACACGGGGGTGTGCCCAGCGTACACGAGGCTGTGGTCAACGCTAAGATCCGTAGAATCCAAGCAAATCTTTATAGTACAGATACGCTTCTGCACACGGGTCGTGCCTAGCAGACACGGGGGCGTGGTCAACTAATGCAGACAAACTGCATTTAATGAAGAAAGAGAAAATGGGTGGACACGGGGCCGTGCCCAATGGACACGGGGCCGTGTCCGGGCTTCTGTGCAGGCTATAAATAGGGTACTTGGTTCACTTCAAAGGCATCTCTTGACAACCCACCTCTCTCCCACTTTACCCACACTCCACCACCACCACAACACCATCATCCACCACCATCATCCATCATAGAGTGTGTGTAGTAGTCTCGGGATCCAAGATTGATAGTAAGAGTTCTTGACAATCAAAGGCCATGTTTGTCTAAGTCTCTTACATCACTTGGTGAAGACAAGCATTTAGTGTAATACTTTTTATTTTTAATCTTTTCACACTTTTTATTTGGTTATGTATTAATGACTTAAATAACTAGTTTCTTTTGTTGAAGGTGAAACTTCCCTATCATTTGTCCGCGGTGTCTTGGCGTTATTTTAGTGTCTATATAAAATAAAAGATTTACACCATTCATATCTCCACGGTCTGTAGGATCGTGTACGAACCCAAAATGAGTCGATCAGAGGTGTTCTACACAATATGAAAGGCGGAAACAGACATATTGTGTGTGATTCAGCAAGATATTCACTAATAACTGTCTTTCTATTGATCTGGTAACAATTACAAGTCTGTAGACACTTCGACAGAGCTTCGCCATCGGAAAACACTATTCTAAAATGACACGGAAACAATCCTATTTATAAGCATTCTAATTCCGCTCCAAACACTCCCAAATAGAATTACACAGAAACAGAAATACAAACACAAACGGAATTAACTTGTAATTCCGTTCGGAATTACAAGATCTCTTCAAGTGGAATTAGTAGCCTTCAAGCAGAATTAGCTTTTCTCTTGATTTCTTGATCTTCGTGCCATGAACACTGTAAGACTTGATATAAGACGAAGTCGACAGACGGCTGCACCAATAGACTCCCCCTCGGATGTCGACGATTCTTAAGTGTCGAGTCTTCAACGTCTTCAGTCTTTATCAGTCTGTCTGCTCTTCTCTTTTCATCAGCACCAACATACTCTCCTTGGATGTCTTCAGACTCCCCCTTTCAATATGCTGGGATTGCAGCCTAGCTTTTTGAAATCACAGGGTCTTCCGGTATCAAAACCTGGCTTTCCTGCGCATTCTCTACCTCACAATCAATTTCACAAATTTAACATTTGACAAATTTATCTATCCAGACTCTCTCTCAAATTCTATCCAGAATGATATATCAATGTCTGATGAACCACTTGTAAACAATAATCAAAATATTATCGATTAAGAACACAAACTCCCCCTTACAAAATGATCATCATGTTTAGCACTCTAAATTTTGAAAATCAGCTCTTCAACATCAGTTGTCGAAAATCTTTTTTGAGTTTTTGAAAATTTAAACTAAAACACACTAAAAATCTTTTTGAATTTTTGAATTTGATGAAATGCGGTAAAGAAATATTTACAGATAATTCTTTTTGAGAGTTTGTGTAAGAGGATCATATCAGTTTTTGAGACAAATCACTAACACCGTTAAGCTTCTAGCATTTTAAGTTCTAAAAAATTCACGTAGATTGTCAGTATACTTATCCACTTAAATTTTCACACAAAGTTCAATTGTTTCGAGATACGAGATTAATGTTTTAAGAACTTAAACTTATTCGCGTGTCCCACCACTTGAATATACTCCCGTATCCAGATCCCAATATTCAGTCTTACTGGTGAGTATACCTAGATGATTTCTGTAAAGAATTAATTGCGAAACCGTGAGAGCTCAGGTCAGAATTTCCGTTCAGCAGAGAGATGACGACTCGACTTTTGGTGTGTTCCCTTTAGAGAATCTTTTCTTCAACAGCACATGAATGTTTCATCATTTTTGTACTGAGGGCAGCGCTATATTTCAAGCAGATGCAAAGTATTATACGAGGACTAGGCTATTGCTTCCGCATAATCAGAAGTCCCGGGATAATACCCCAGATATCACTGAATATAAAGACCTAGTATCTCAGAAAGAGGGACCTTTCAAACAAGATTTCGGGGGTTACCCATATACCCAAGAAATGTTCCCCACGAGATAAGCAAGATTGAAATTTAATCTCGAAAACAGTTTACTGAATGTGCAAAACCTACCGGCACATCTATAGTGAGATCGTTTGTCACTTTTAAACATTCCATATCTTTAGCGTGTTGTTATAGTCTACTGATGTACTATCATATCCCCTTTTCACAACAAAACTCATTTTTGGATTTTATCATGTTTTTGAATTTTTCAAATTCTAATGTTTTTGGATTTTCTTCTAATGTTTTTGGATTTTCTGAAATTTCTTACTCCCCCTAAAATTCAAAAACATTTAAAGAAACTTGAAAACAAACTATACAAGAAAATGACAAACTGATGTATCAAGCTTCAAATCTCCATCCACTTTGCATAAAGAATCAGAGCTCCCCCTCACACAAACTATTTTCTCATTATGATTTCAAAACACTTAAGTTTATTTTAATCAAAATGATTTTTCCAGAAAATAAGTTTGTTAATTTTAAAACCACTTAAAGGTTAGGGGTTCATAATCTTGTTCTTTTTTAACCACTTGTAAGAATAACCATCAAACACTTGTAGGAAAGATAAATCAAGTACAATTTAATGTCCCTGATTAATCTTGAAGATTAAGTACCACTTGAAAGAAAAATGCCGATACCTACTCCTCACTTACCAACCTGGGAGTTCCGGCATAGCCCTTTCACCTCTAAAATTTATCAAGAATGATGCCGATTCCTGCTCCACGATTACAAACTTGGGAGCTCCTGCAAAGTCAGACTTTTTACATATTAAACACAGACATCCAAGCCTCAGCAAGCTTGGATGTTAGCTTATCAAGTTCACTTTCAGTCAGGGTGTATGTTGCCTTCTTTGTTTCATAAAAATCTTTTACCCCTTTCACTTTACCCTCAACCATTTTTCCAAAACTCTTTTTCACATTTCCATTAAACGCTTTATCGACATCAAATTCTTTCTTTTTAGAATAGAATTGATTCGATATCTCAACCTTACCAACTTTGATTTAAAATTATTAGCTCTCAATGGTGGAAAGTTAATCTCATCCATTGGAGGCACTGAGTTTTCTTCTTTAACCTCAACCTGTGGCTCCTCTGATTTTGTGGAATTAGATTCATTGCCAGATTTCTCATCAGACTTCTTAACAACCCACATTTGGTTGTCATTCATGGCTCTCTTTTTATAAAAATGTGTCTTTGAACACTCACCAACTTCATATGTTGAATTTTCAAAAGTTTTAAATTTTTTCAGTTGGTGGTTCATTTTTCTCAACTTTTTCTTTGAGTTTTTTAGAGACTTCCTGTGTTGTTTTTGTTGCTTGAGAACAGTTCCATGCAATGTGACCAACTTCACCACATTTGTAACAGGTTCTTGTCTCTTTTTTCTAATTGGCTCCACTCTTCATATTCTCTTGCTTATTTGCAAGAAATTCCCGATTCGATTGCTTCCAGAATGGGCTTTTTGCTTCTTCTTCCGAGCTTGTTCCGACAACAAATTTTGTTATTGGTTTATAAGTTTTCTTATTTTTATAATTTTCAGGTGGAATAAATCCAAGACCTTTCTTTTTGAAATTACCGTTATGGTTTGGTTTCTTTTGAAAACCAGAAACAAAACTGTAACCTTTTTTTCTTGTTTAACCGTTGTTGAACTCTTGAAGTGTACTTTTTAGGTTTTTTAGTAAAATTTATATCTTTTATTTCAGAAATATTGATTTCTGTTATTTTGAAAACCTTTTTGATCTTTTCAATTTGAACACTTCTTATTGGAAATTCTTTATCAGAATATAATTTGTCAGACATTTAAAGTGTATGCAACTTCAAATGTTTCCTCATTCAAATTAGATTTTGATAACAAAAACTCTTTACTATAAACTCGTTTAACCGACGATTTTGGACTGTTTACTGATGATGATTTCGGACTTTCAGACTCAGACTTTGACTCCGACTCCTCATCTGTATCCAACACCTGATTGACCACCTTTTTTATTAACTCAGACTCATGATCAGTGTCAGATGATGTGAACATGACGTCAATGTCTTCTGGTAAACCATCAGTTGTTTCGGATTTTAGGTTTATATTGACAGCCTTTTTGACTTGCTCCTCATTTGGTTTTCTAGGAGAATATCCTTCCCAAATTGGAGGCGCACACTTGTTATAGCTAACACACGGTTTCTTACCAGTATCCTTCTTCTTTGGCTTCTCATCTTGAAAAACTTCAAAACCTGCAACAGTTGGATAAATTCGATCACTAAGATAATCAGAACTAGAATAACTCTGTAATAATCGTCTGATTCTCTCATTCTCTATCTTTTCTGTCTCAAACTCTTGTTTTAGCTTGGCACATTCCTCAATGTGATGATTTATTGCTTTTTGCTTCGACATCAACATTCATCATGGTCAATGCATCTTCTCTTTCAGAAGTTGTCTTTTGAAGACCAGTTACTGTTATGTTCAACACGTCATACGGCTCTTTCACATAATTGAGATTAAATAGTAATTGTTCTTTCATCTTCTCAAACTCAGCAAACTTCTCATCTTTTTCTGTATACTACTTGCAAGGTTCTAAACACTTTAAGCAAGGTTTGATGACTTCCACAATCTTTTCAACTTCAATGATTTTCTCCATTTCAACAACTTTCTCAACTTCATCCAGCTTGTCATTGACTTTAATTTCTTCACATGTTTCATTTTTATTTGTCTCAGAAACATCTTCAACTTTCATCTTTTTCAATTCTTTTGCTGCTCGTTTCTTCTTCAACTTTTCCAAGCGATCTGCAAAATAAAATTGAAAGCTTTCATGAGATAAATGGGTTTTTGTAACATCAATATGCATTTCTTCCTCATAATCACTACTGTCTTCAGTTGGAGTTTGATCAAAATCTACTGTCTTCTCAGAACTATCATCTGAAGAACCAGAATTATATGGTATTTGATCAAAAACAGTTGCTCTTTTTGAACTTTCATCGGATGAAGTAGATTCTTGTTGGGATTGAACCCTGCCAAAGGAACAGATAATGAAAGCCAAAACTGGATCAGAACAGTAGATCCAGAATAAGAAGATGTTTGGTTGCAAGTCTCTCCCCTTGAAGGTGATTTCAACATCTGCTGACCTCCTTTCTACTGATCAGGCAAACTGCGGATCTACAACTACTGATCAAGACAAAGTCTGATAGAAGACTTAAAGCTCTGCTGCTCAATCTACTGCTATGCTTCAAGCACTGCTGATCATGATAAATACTGCTGGGTTCACAGCAGTGGAAGGATGCAGCAGCAGTTTATATTTGTTTTATGCATTGAAATGTAATATCAGTAGTTAGCATAGCATTGTTTGTATAGATTAGAGGTTAGAGTTTGTTAGGAGGTTAGATGTCACTTTCATGGTGACGTCGGCTTAGATGCTCAGTGGTTTGCAAGTGCATATAAATAGAATAGTACTCTGTACTATTCTATTTTGCTCTTTCACCATCTTCTTTCTGCACGAACAAACACTGAGCTCGGGCTGAGGGGGAGTTTGCATATCATACACGCATTGTAATCAGAGTTTAAAAATAAATTTAATAATTTGATTTAGTGTTTGAAAATGTATGATTGAAAGCATTTCTTCTGTTTGATTGTGAAAAGTTTGTTTCCATTAAATTCCGCTGCACTACTCTTTCATTTGTTCATCTAAATTCAAACTCAAATCAAAATCAATCCAAACTCAGATCCTAACAATTGGTATCAGAGCTTGGACAGTCAAATTTGATTTAACAATCATTTTGACGTAAATAGTTCAGCTCAAAATTGTTGATACTAATAGTTTGTTTGTTGTGTTGAAAAACAGAGTAAGGGTTAATCACCGATAAAGTTGATTAATCAGTACCTGTAAAACAACTAGAAAGATGAATCACAAGATGAGAAAAACAACATTGGCTCTTTGTTTAAACTACCTATGCTGAAAAGAAATGAGTACAACATCTGGGAGTGAAGGATGTGTCACATCCTCGCTCAACAAAACACTGGATGTTGGAGGTCTGTCGTTTTCGGTCCTCATGTTCCTATGGTGCCAAGCGCAGAGGACGCCAAAAAGTCCGTTCTTAAACCAATTGAAAATTACATTGAATTGGATTTTCAGAAGTTTGAACTGGACGCCAAAGCGTTTAGCATCATAGCCTCTGCACTCCCTAACGAAATCTATGCTGGATTGTTACATTGTAACAGTGTAAAAGAAATGTGGGATGCATTGAAGGAACAGCTCGGAGGAACGGAGGAGGTTATCGAAAACAATAGGGAAATTCTGAATCAGCAGTATGAAACATTTTGTCAAATCAAATGGGAGTCACTAACCCAACAATTTGAACGTTTCAGTTGTCTCATGAGTGAACTAAGGCTTGTTAAGGTTACATTTCCAAATGCAACCCAAAATAGCAGGTTCCTTAGATCACTTCCAGAAAAATGGGACACAATTGCTTTTGTCACCAGAAACTTTGCTGAGTTCAAAGATCTGACCCTGACCCAACTCCATGGTAGACTCCTGACCTAAGAAAGGGAGTTAAACCAGAAAAGGAAGTTGCAAGAGTCTGGTAAAGTTGCTGATGACTATTCATTTGGCAGCACAGCTCTGCTTGGTCAAGAAGAATCTGGTAGCAGCAGTAAGGATCAGGGTTATGATTACTTTATTGACATAACAGCTGGGAGTAATTTTAACAACCCTGATTCTCACTCTGCAAATTATGCTTTTACTGCAAATTCTGAAAACCAGATGTCAGACAACTTGTGCTTTGAACTGAATGATTTGCAACATTTTGGTCCCACTGACTTAGAAGAAATGGACATCTTGCATCAATTGGCTTTGCTTAGTGTTAAAACAAGCAAATTCTATAAAAGAACAGGGAGAAAATTTCCAGGGCTTCATGGAAATTTGAGGGTTGGTTTGGATAAATCTAAAATCAAGTGTTACAAGTGTAATAGGCTAGGTCATTTTGCTAGGGAATGTAAGAGTCAAACTACTGATCCCATAATCACTCATCCTAGCTCAAACCCTAGACCACAACAACAAAACACTGTGCACTATGCCCAATATACCCCTGCAGCACATGTTAACACTACTCATTATGATGCAACCCCTGTGCCTGTGCATTATGTTCAAACCACTGTTCCAAATATTCAGTATGTTCAAACCCCTGTTCCTCAGGCACAAGTGCAACTTGCCGCATCTCAACAAGCTTTTTCGCACCTCAAAGCTTTTTGCTCTCTTTGCTACTAATGATACTTATGATGATGAATTTTGTTTGATGGCATTAGAGTCAATACTAGAAGGGGTTGAAACTGAAGGTGAACAACCAAGTACTGAAACAGTGGATGAAGTTGCTGAAGAAGTGGTTACAGCAGTTGCTGGTGAACTACTGTTGGGAGAAAATTCAGAAACCCTAATTGAAACACTGACCGATCCTTGGTCCAAAGATGACAAAGAGAAAGAAGAGTTGAAGAAAGCTGGTGAGGAAGAAGGGAGAGCTGATGAAGTTGATGTTCAACAATGTGATTGTGCCATGATAGCTGCTGCTAAGGTATCACCTCAAGTTCTTGAAAAACTATGTTCAGATAAATGTATTATTGCATTTGCTAACATCAAAGAGGTAAATGAAAACCTTAGGAATAAAATCCTATCTGATGAAGTCAAATTTGAAAAGTCATTAAAAGAACTTAGAAACAAATTGGCTGAAAAAGATAAAGAGATCAGCAGCTTAAAAGAAGAACAAAGCATAACCAAAACTTAACTCCAAACTATGGTAGAAAAATACCAAGTTTGCAAAAAGGAGTTGGAGTCTACCCAGATCACTTATGAAAGATGGGTAGAATCTTGTAAAGGGTATGAGGTTATGCTTGAGAAACAACTTAAAAGCAATGTCAAGTTTGGTATAGGACATAGAAAATATGATGATCTTGTAAACACTGCTGCAATACATGCTGTTTCTTCTGAAATAATACCAACCAACAAGAGTGGCCAAGAAGTTAAAATAACTGATAAACTTGGTAACAAAATTACTCTGGAAAGATCCGTGGGATCCTCAGCTTTTGAGGAAATTGAGAAATACCAATTTAAACCCAAATGGTCTGATGAGTGTGATATCCTGGAAAATTTCAAACCAATGGATTTCACATCCACTGATGGTGTAAAAGCTCCAAAAGCAAGAGTCATTCCTATCAAGGATGTCCCAACAGAGGTTCAAAACTCTGTTGCAAAGGAATCTGAGAAACGGAAGAAAAGAGAAAAGATTAAAAACCTGTTTTGTGATTTTTGTGAAAAGAAGAATCATCTAACAAAAGATTGTTTTCATCTAAAAGCACATGATCTAAACAAAACATATGTCATTGTTCCTGCTGATAGCTGCACCATCTGTGGTAAAAATAACCACAAAACTAAGAAATGTGTGTATCTCAAAAACTTTGATGAAAAGAAGAAACAGTACACTACAAAAACATCCTTAAGTTCATCAGCATCATCTATTAAGTTCACCAAGAAACAACCACTGTTCGTCCCTGTCCAAACTGCTGTTACAAAACAGTTGAACCAAACATCTGTTCAAAAGGATGTTCAAATGACTGATGCACCTCCAGCCAATCATTTCAGAAAAGGCAAGGACAAAGCATCATACTAAAGGATTCCACACGTTTATGAGACTTACAAAAAGCCCTCTAAACCAAAAGTGAACATGAATCCTTTTGGTTATCAACAGATGATGGGCCAAGACCCCCAACAGTGGTTAGAGAAAAACATTCTCAAAAAAGTTCAAACCCCTGTGCTAACCACTGTCCATACATCTGCCTCCATCCCAGACACTGTTGAGACCCCATCCAAAGCCCTATTGGGTTTGGAAACTTTTATGAACTAACCCTTTTACTTCATGTGCAGGGAGCTTCTCTATGCTTAGATAGTCTTTGGTATGTAGATAGTGGAGGCTCCCGGCACATGACATGATGTAAAGCCCTTCTTCAAGATTTCAAAATTCATGGAGGGGGTGATATATCCTTTGGTAATAATAGTAAAGGAAAAGTTCTGGGGTCTGGTACAGTAAAGTCTGGAAATGTGAAATTTGAAAATGTCAATCTTATAGACAATCTAAAATTCAACCTCCTGAGTGTGTCTCAAATGAGTGATAAAGGGTTTGGATCATTCTTCACAAAGGATTGTTGTAGGATTGTTGGACCAGAAATGGTTGGTAAAACTGAAGCAATAATCAAGAAAGGCATAACTAAACTTGTTGCTGAAAGAAGTGGCAATGTTTATGTTATTAACATGTCAAGAGAGTGTCCCAGAGCTGATGCCTGTCTGTTCTCAGCTGCCTCTAACAAAGAGACAGAGCTATGGCACAAAAGACTGGGACACACAAATCTCAAAACAATAAATGAAATTTCAAAAAATGGCTTAGTGAGAGGCTTACCACAAAAAATGTTTTCATGTCCTGAACACTGTGTTTCCTGTTTAAAAGGAAAACAGCACAAAAGATCTTTTAAGTCCATTGAAGAGTCCAAAACAACCCAGCGTTTGCAAATGCTACACATGGACTTGTTTGGCCCAGTGCAAGTCATGAGTCTCAAAAGGAAAAGATATTGCTTGGTTATTATTGATGACTTCTCTAGGTTTACATGGACCTTCTTTTACACTCAAAAGATGAGACTGCAGGCATTTTTCAAGACTTTGTTACACAGGTTGAAAAGCAATTTCACCTTCCAGTAAAAGTCTTCAGGAGTGACAATGGCACATAATTCAAAAATAAGGAGTTGGATGCCTTCTGTGTGAAGAAAGGGATTGTAAGGCAGTACAACATCCCTTGAACACCAAAGCAAAATCGGGTTATTGAAAGAAAGAACAGAACATTGGTTGAGGCTGCCAGAACCATGCTTGCAGATTCAGGTTTGCCATTAACTTTTTGGGCAGAGGCTGTAAACACTGCTTGCTATGTCCAAAATAGAGTTTTGATCAACCCTAGGCACAAAAAAGACTGCTTATGAAATTCTGTATAAAATAAGGCCATTAATCTCATATCTCAAAGTTTTTTGTTGCCCATGTTTCATTCTAAACTTAAAAGATTCTATCTCAAAGTTTGCAGCCAAAATCGATATGTGGTACCACCTGGGATACTCAACCACTGCTAAGGCCTACAAAGTGTTTAATACATGGACCAAAGCAGTGGAAGAAACTTTGAATGTAAAGTTCAACGAACTTTCATCCCTGAAAATCCCTGCAAATCCCGAAGAATTGTTTGATCTTGAAAAATTCACTTTTGAAAATACTGCTGTCAAGACTAACAGTACTTCATCACCAGACTATGGATATGAGATTATCATTCCTCAAAAGTCTGCTTCAAAAGGGAGAGCATCAGTTGTTCAAAACAGTTGTCAAAGCTCAACCACTGCTACCTCAACAGTTGTTGACCAAAGTAGCCCCTTAACCCCTTCTTCCACCTCGTCAAACACTGTTGACAAAAGTCCTCAAACAGTGGACCAAAGTCAGCAGATGTCCACCTCTTTACCTCAAATTCCACCACCTTTCGAAGCCACTGCTGGGTCATCAAAGTCACCAGCAGTGGTTAGCTCAAATTATACACATCTGCAGCCCTCACCACTCAATGCCATAGTTCCATACCAAGGAGAGCTCATCTTCTTGAAATCTCATCCACTAGATCAAATCATTGGCAACATCAATGAAGGGGTGCTTACAAGAAGGCAATCCCAAAACATTTGTCTTTTTGCTGGTTTTCTATCACTCCACCAGCTAGTCAAGTACCAAGAGGCACTGAAAGAGAACAGCTGGGTAGAGGCTATGCAAGAAGAGCTCCAACAGTTCAGAAGACAACAAGTATGGGAGTTTGTACCACTGCCAGAGAATGTAAGTCCTATTGGCACAAAGTGGGTCTTCAAAAACAAAACTGATGAAAGGGGTATTGTTGTCAAGAATAAAGCCAGGCTTGTGGTTCAAGGCTACATACAATAGGAGGGTATTGACTATGATGAAACATTTGCCCCTGTAGCATGACTTGAAGCTATCAGACTCTTTCTGGCATTTGCTCTCAATCACAACATCAAGGTGTATCAAATGGATATCAAATGTGCTTTCCTCTATGGTAAAATTCAAGAAGAGGTATATGTCTGTCAACCTCAAGGTTTTGAGGATCCATTTTATCCAGATCATGTCTACAGGCTAAATAAAGCTTTGTATGGCTTGAAACAAGCACCTAGAGCCAGGTATGAAACTCTTTCCACCTTTTTACTTTCCATTGGTTTCACCAGAGGCAGGATTGATAAAACACTGTTTTTAAAATGAAAAGGAAAGGATTTGATGATTGTCCAGATTTATGTGGATGACATCATTTTTGGAAGCACATGCAATAAAATGTGCGAGGAGTTCAGGCAACTCATGACAGCTGAGTTTGAAATGAGTGCAATGGGTGAACTCCAATGCTTTCTTAGTCTCCAAGTAAGGCAGCTGCAAAATGGTACTTTCATCCATCAAGGCAAATACGCCAAAGAGCTTTTAAAGAAATTTGATATGGATGATTGTAAGCCATGTAGTACACCCATTGCAACCAATAAATTGGTCATGTCTGAAGAAAAGGATGATTTGGTTGATCAGACCTTATATAGAAGCATGATTGGGTCTTTATTGTACCTAACTGCATCTAGACCAGACATCATGTTTGCAACATGTGTCTGTGCAAGATCCCAATCAGCCCCCATAAAGTCAAACCTTATTGCTGTAAAAAGGATATTTAGATACCTCAAAGGTGCTCTCACACTTGGTATCTGGTATCCAGCTGATGGTAAAATTGAGCTTTCAGGTTTCTCAGATAGTGACTTTGCTGGATGTGATAAAACAAGGAAGTCCACTTCAGGAGGGTGCCAATTCCTAGGAAACTACTTAGTATCTTGGCAAAGCAAAAAGCAAGCAGCTGTTTCCACATCCACTGCTGAGGCAGAATATATAGCTGCTGCAAGCTGTACAACCCAACTGCTCTGGCTTCAAAATTAGTTACTGGATTTTGGTATCACTGCCTTGAAAATACCACTCATGTTGGACAGCCAGGCAGCAGAAAATATCATCAAAAATCCAGTTTCTCATTCAACCACCAAACACATCGACATCAGACATCACTTTGTGAGGGATTGCTATGAAAAAGGTTTGAATTCTCTGCATCATGTTCCAACTAAGGATCAGCTGTCAGATGTGCTAACCAAAGCATTAGACACATCCACCTTTGAAACATTGACCTCTAGGATTGGCATGCTTAACATGGAATAACAGGCAAAATCCTGTTTTTCTATGAATAAAAGCATTAAAATGTTTTTAGAAAATAAAAAATCCATCCTTAAAAATAGCTAAAAATGAAATTTTTCATTAAATATCCTAAAAGTCTGCCATAACCATTGATGGGTTCAAAAGTCTGCTCTACTTCAAACGACTATCCTCTGCTGAAAGTCATCCCCTGTTCTCATTTTCCTTTAATAAACACTGATGTTCAAAATCAATGTTGTATCCACTGCTGTGCTATCCATTGATAGTCAAAAGCATCCACTGTTCTCCATTTTGTTACAACTACTGTCTTCATCAGTTGTTTTCACAAAAAGTACTGTTCAAAGGTACTGTCCTTCACTTCACCAGGGGATGGCATGCAGACAATACTTAGTGGTTAGATCTTTTGTAACCGCTGCCACGTCAACATTCACTTTTCATCCATAAAACCCCATTTCAAAACCCAAACAGGGTTTCACTGTCGAATTGAATTCTTAAAAGTTCTCTTCTCAAAGCAGTTTCCATCACATTCTATCAAATTTCTGCACATTTTCATCTTCGATTCTCATCTTTAAAATGACTAAATCGAAATCATCCGCAAAATCTTCAAAAGGGGCCTCTCAAAAGGCTACCTCCGCCGATATCGCACACAAACCATCTCACAATTTACTGGGTCTTCTCACAAAACCCGACAACATCGATACATTTGATTCCATCCTCCACATGATCAACGCCTCAAAGTACAAAACTTTGTTGACCGCTGATGCACCCATTTACCTGCAAACTCAGAGAGAGTTTTGGAAAAATTGTACCCTTGAAAAACAAGGAGAAGATGTCATAGCCATTAACTCTACTCTGCAGAAGAAAGCAATTCGAATAACACCGCAATCCATATCTGAGGTCTTTCAGCTCGCTGATCAGGAAGGTACAGATTCTTTCCCTAAAAACGAGTTAAAAATTGACTTCATTGAGCGAGGGTATGCAGACACAATGATGAAGAGGGATACCTTAGAAAAAGGATTCTTCCCTCCTGCAACAAGATTTTTATTCCATACCCTCCTCGTGTGTGTTTCAAATAAAACCACTTCTTTTAATGAAATACCACTGAAGATTCAAAACTTGGGATATGCTATTTTCCAAGGAGAAAATTTTAACTATTCCAAGGTAATCTTCAATGATTTGGTTAAAAATGTTGAAACAAAATCATTCTTACTATTTCCGAGATTTTTAAGCTACTATTTTGAGAAAAAATTCAGTAAGAATGATATTGCGGTAATAAATCAAGGTGACTCTTTTCAAATAAAAAGCTTAACGACTGAAACCTTTACAAGAATGTCAACACCTTGCAAAACACAAGCAGAGGTGCTTGAGCAGATTTTAGCAGAAAATACTACTCCTCAGGTATCTGCTGCTGAGCCCACTGCTCAAGGTGATTAAGGTAGCCAAACAACTGCCTTGAAACCCACACCTAAAATCACCAAAAAGCCACAGAAAAAGAAAAATCAAAAACCCCCCAAACCCATCAAAAAGGCAATTCTGGAGGATGAGTTACCAGAGCAACTGCCTGTGACTGCACAAAAGTCACAACAAACTACTGCTGCTACTTCCGCACAGCAGTTGGCAAAAAAATCTCAACCCATAGCTGAAACTCCTCCTGTCTCTTCATAAAAAGAACAGGTTGTACAACAAGGGTCACCACTTCATGATGCTCTGGAAGCACTCGTTTCCATCATCCACAGCCCAATACCCGGGGCAACTCCGCTTTCTAAACCTACCTTCACATCCCCAATTCCACCAAACACCAAACTGCTGTTGGATGCAATTGATTTGAACATAGCAAAAACCAGTCTTTCTCACTCACCTGTTCATGAGAAAATACCTCAACAAGAGACTGGGCTTGATGTATCAATGTTTGCTAACCCACCAACACAACCTGAGGAGGTTACACCCCTTGAGTTACAGGTAACTCTTGGTGGTATTCCAAGTGAAGCAGCCACTACAAGTGTTGAACCTACATGTTTACACTTGGATAGTGGTTACATCCATATGACTTCCTTGGAGGCAATTCCTTCTATAACACATCTGTTATCTGCTAGTGAGTTTGTATTAACCACTGGTAATATTAAAAGATTATCAAGTGTTGAAGGAAGAAGACCCCAGTACGAAGAAAAAGGGGCATCAGTTGTTGATGTTTGGAGTACACTCCCTACCTCAACATCTGATAAAACCACTGCTAGTGGGAAATCAGATGATCCCATTAAATTGGGTGATGGTTTAAAGTACCAGGATTTGACGGACAGAGTTGAAAAATTGGATACCATTGTTGCAGATATCAAGGACATGCTGCATCAGTTGTTATCAGTTCAAATGGTACAATCCACTGCTGTTCCACCTCAAGCACCTGCCCCTCCTCCAGCAGATGTTACAAATGAGCTCTAGAACCTTTTTCAACCTTTTCTCCATCAACAATTTCAGTTGGCCGAGCAACAACATGAAAAACATGTTCAAGATCTCAAAAAGGCAATGGAGTCTAGGTTCAGGGATACAAACCATGACATCAAAGCTATTAAGGCCCATTTGTTGACAACCACTGGCACTGCTCCTCCGAGTGTGCTTTATATTGATGACCTCCCTGCAGATAATGCCAAAAAGGGGGAGAAAATTAAGGAGTGGACAAAGAAATGGATTGATAATGGGCTATACTTTGACACAGAAAAAGATGCAATGCTCAGAGATATTCCTTTGCCAGATGGTAGTAAAAAGGTTGATGTTACCCAGAATGCAGTTGATGATGCTGTCATAAGTGTAAAGAAGGATAGAGCGACAAAGGATCTAGCAAGGTGGAATGAGGAGAAAAGAGCTTTCATGGAGCTGAATGCGCAGGGTTGTTCTGGTGAGAAGGATGATCAACATCCTGCTCCAAAAAGAACTCTTACTAGAAAAGTAAGGAAACCCAAATCCACACCATCTAGTCTTCCAAAGCATACTCCAAAACCACTGTCCAAAAGCCACCAACATCAAACCTCCATCCAAACAGTTGCTGAAATTCCTGTTGTATCAACATCTGCTGGTACCTCAGTTGTTACAACAACTACTCCCACTTCAACACACACCACTTCAACACACACCACTATCACTGCCTTACCACCATCATCAGTTCCTGCCCTAAAGCAGAAGATAGCAGATGTTAAAACATTTGTTGTAATGACAACAGCGGTTGAAACACCAGTTGTATCAATAACTGTTAGTCAGTCACAAACCACTGCCACTCAAATCACCTCCACTGTTCCACCCAAAACATCATCTGCCTCTCCTAGAATAAAAAGGAGAAGGGTTATCATATCAGATGATGATTCTCCGTTACCACCACCAATAGCTTCAAAATCCCAAGCACTTGTCACAATTCCAAAACCCATTCCTCTATCTTCAGCTCAAATTTACAAACCCTTACCTCCTGCAGGTGTTCAATTTCCTCTTGAACTCATAACAGTCAGAGATGAAATTAAGTCTTTCTACTATGAGGATGACCCTACCAAAAGGAGCTTGCCATCGATTGAAGGATATCCAAGGCCAACTAATATTGAAGAATACTTGAAAATCAAGGCCAAGCAAGCAGAGGATATCTCAATAAAAAACAAACAAGGGAAATCTGATAGAGAGTATCAACAAAACTCTCAGTTTCTACTCACACAGGTCAGAACTTTGGAACAGTTTGCAAAAAATGTATGTCAGCAAATCTCTGAGAAGGCAGATGAGTCTTTGAGAAAATACTACATTGAAAACATCATGACCTACAAGACATTCCTGAGCTTGAAAAAGAAGTAGCCAGGATTCATGAAATGATCAAGAATAAGGTCAAGCAGACTCCCCCTGAAAAATTCATAAAGGTTGAAGCTGATAAGGCTTTAGAGTTGAAGAGAATGAAAGAGGAGCTGATAATTACTGAATATGGGTCAAAGAACTCTGTGTCTAAGTGGGGGGAAGCGAGGGTCAGGGCCACCTATAAAAGGTTACAAGAGCTTAGGAAGAAAGATCCAACAGCTCCACAAAAACCTGATTACTCCAAAGCAGAGGTTTCAAAAGGATTATCAAAGCTGCAACCCAAAAGAACCACTGCTCCTGCTGGTACTGCCATCTACAAAAGAAGGAGACAAAGCCAGTTGAGTGCTGAAACAGTTCAAGATATACTTGCTGGAAATGCCATTGTGAAAAAGGGTATTTTGTTAATGTTGAAAGAAGAATCTGAACTTGAACAATCTGCAAGTACTGCTCAGCCAGTTATGAACAGGCCAGCATCTCCAAATTCCTCTTCAAATAAAAATCTCCCAAGAAACCCATCAGGCTCAAAAATACTAAAGTGGGAAACTGATAAACAGACCCACGTATTGACTTTGCTCATGCCTGATGGAAAAGTGAAGAAACTAACAAGGGAACAAGCTCTTGGCCTGAGTCTTCCACTTAGCAGGGATGATGATGACACAGATGCCTTAACTTTTGAGCTGCAATTCAAAGGGCAAATAAGGGAACTGTTGTTGAGGCAATAAAGATCTCCAATAATGAAGAGTTTTGGCATTATCTGTTCTTGGGGCAGATTGTTGGGATTGAACCCTGCCAAAGGAACAGATAATGAAAGCCAAAACTGGATCAGAACAGTAGATCCAGAATAAGCAGATGTTTGGTTGCAAGTCTCTCCCCTTGAAGGTGATTTCAACATCTGCTGACCTCCTATCTACTGATCAGGCAAACTGCGGATCTACAACTACTGATCAAGACAAAGTCTGATAGAAGACTTAAAGCTCTGCTGCTCAATCTACTGCTATGCTTCAAGCACTGCTGATCATGACAAGTACTGCTAGGTTCACAACAGTGGAAGGATGCAGAAGCAGTTTATATTTGTTTTATGCATTGAAATGTAACATCAGTAGTTAGCATAGCAGTGTTTGTATAGATCAGAGGTTAGAGTTTGTTAGGAGGTTAGATGTCACTTTCATGGTGACGTCAGCTTAGATGCTCAATGGTTTGCAAGTGCCTATAAATAGAACAGTACTCTGTACTCTTCTGTTTAGCTCTTTAACCATCTTCTTTCTGCACGAACAAACACTGAGCTCGGGCTGAAGGGGAGTTTGCATATCATACACGCATTGTAATCAGAATTTAAAAATAAATTTAATCATTTGATTTAGTGTTTGAAATGTATGATTGAAAGCATTTCTTCTGTTTGATTGTGAAAAGTTTGCTTCCATTAAATTCCGCTGCACTACTCTTTCATTTGTTCATCTAAATTCAAACTCAAATCACAATCAATCCAAACTCAGATCCTAACAATTCTTCTTCTTGACTTGAATCATTACTATCAAATATTTTCATCCATTCCGTAAACAAATCAGGCTTTTGAACTATCTCTGCAATCATAGCTAAAACTGTTGGTGCATTCATCTGTTGTCTTTGTCTTATATCGAGTCTCGGTTTATTATATTTGAACATGAA
Organism: Helianthus annuus; assembly: GCF_002127325.2. Classification (NCBI taxonomy): domain Eukaryota; kingdom Viridiplantae; phylum Streptophyta; class Magnoliopsida; order Asterales; family Asteraceae; genus Helianthus; species Helianthus annuus. The sequence goes on along the minus strand of NC_035441.2, from coordinate 28,798,392 downwards.
AGTTTGAAAGGGTTTAGTTTGAAAGGGTTTACTTTGAAGGAGGTTTAGTTTGAAATATGTCCTGGCCGTTTGAAACACTTTCAAACTAAAGGGTCATTTCAAACTAAAGGGTCATTTCAAACTAAAGGGTCCCTCCTATAAATAGGTTTCAAACTTTCACCATTTGTAAGTTTCCGGCTAGAGCAACAAAGTGCTGCCGAGGTGTTGTCAGGTTGTAAAACGATATTAAATCAATCATACAACAGTTAAAGAGTAAATCTAGCTGAATTGAGCTCTACACGTCTATTTCCGCCGTTCGTTTAGAGATAAACTCTTCTGATTGACTCGTTCGGGTCTGAAACCGATCCTACAAGTGGTATCAGAGCTCAGGAGGAAGAGTTCTATACAATTCAGCTGCATTTTCTGTTTCTACACCTTTCTTTTTAAAAAAATTACAAGTTCTCACGGTTGAAATCGGCTGAAATTTTCAAAATGTGTGCGTAATGATGTTTTAACAAATCCTTGAAAGTTTCAGCTTAAAAATCGAAGTAAAAGTGGTAAAAATGGCTTGAAAATTGGGTTCCGTTTGAACGAGACGGTTTGAAAACTGCCTTTCCGTTTGAAATATGTTTCCTATCGTTTGAAAAGGCTTCGTATCGTTTGAAAAAAGCTTCGTATCGTTTGAAAATTATCTGACCGTTTGAAAACTTGTCCTATCGTTTGAAAAATGATTTCTATCGTTTGAGTTGACCGTTTGAAACACGTTTGACCGTTTGAAAAGACATCATTCCGTTTGAAATGATTTCTGTCGTTTGAAAAGTCCATACCGTTTGAAAGAATCATTTGAACAATCCATCTCGTTTGAGGAATTGACACATCATCTGAACAACACATCGTTTGAACATATAATTTCCGTTTGAAAAGTCACACCGTTTGAAATCATAACATCGCTTGAACATACATCAAATTGTGTGAAATATTTTAGAAGGTTGTCGGGTTGCATGTCAGTATGCATGTCAGTATGCATGTGATTCAAGATTAATGGTCCAATCTTTGAGTGGTGATAAGTCAAATTGTCGGCCATTGTTGAATATAAATGTTTGCATGTGAATGAATATATCGGCCCAATCATGTGACAGTATAATGAAATTTGAGGTCCAATAATATTGATTGTATAATACAGATTGTCGGCCACTAGAGTCTTACGGACATGTGTTCAATAAATATGAGATTTTCATTGATCAGTGTTTGCGGCCCAAACATCAACTAGAGTATTACGGCCCAAATCACAAAAAGGAAATTGTTTACTAATTATGATTGAGGCCCAATTATTTGATAGTTTAATGGAATATGAGGTCCAATCATTATTTGAGGTCTTATCAAATATTGCGGTTCAGTTAGAGACATTTTATATTTCGTTTATAAGTGCCTACACGTGAAGTGTGTTGTCGGTTTGTTATAGTCATTGATCAAAGGTCCAGTTATCATTTGTTACAATATTTAGTAGCCAAAAGTAATCAATAATCCGATCCGCTACAAGATCAAGCGGCCTAATCATTGTTGTCACGAGGAAATAAGATCTGTTTTCAGTTTGCAAAGTGATTTGAAAGGTTCAAGGTCGTGTCTTCGTGAACCAGGTCATTGAAAAGGTTACAAAAATTAATTCAAAGTTTGCTTGGGTCAGGTCATTCAATTTGATCCGGATCATAGCTGTCCACACAATTGTGTCAACTTTCAGTCCGCACAGTGCTTCAACATTCAGTCCGCACAGTGTGTCAACTTTCAGTTCAAACAGAATATTCACTAGTCCGAGTACCAGTTTTATCCTGTTAATTGATAAATCTATAAACTTATTGTTGTTTGTTTGTTTGTTTGTCAGGTATTATTGTACGAGGTGATTCAAGGTGATTTGTGTACCAGCTCATTTGAAAACATGGATGAAGATTTCTACAACGCGTTTGCTACTCCGTCTACTCCAGCTGTCCTTGCTAAAAACATGAATCTAGAAAACGAAACGTGGACTGCACAAAAACCACCTAAACTCATGGATATTGATGATTATAACGTGTGGTCTGAACGTTTTGGAAACTGGGTTGAGGCTTATCACCTAGATGCGTGGGAACACACTGAGAAACAATATGTTAGGCCTACAAGAAACAATGTTGAAAATGGTGTGCCGTTAACACTTAGAGAAATGAGTTCGGAAGACAAAAAGAAATATCGAGATGAGAAACTCATGGTGAGTCTGCTTCAGCAAGCTATAAAAGAAGATATCTTGATACTGCTTCAACATGATGGAACTGCATATTCTATTTGGTCAGAATTGGAAGCAAAGTTTATTGGAAGTGATGATATGCTCAAGAATAAGACGTCTCTCATGAAGAAAGAATTTGACTTATTCCGGGGATTGAAAAATGAAAACACCAAGCAGAGAATTGATAGATATTGTAACTTGGTGAGAAACATGTCAAAACTTGGAATTAAGAAAACTACTGAGGAATTGGTTGAAAAACTTGAAGATGCGTTACCATATGAAACTTGGGGAACGTTTCTGATGATGCTACGATCCAACAAAAAAGATTACAAGAGTATGACACTGGGAGATTTCATAAAGCACCTAGAAGCTCAAGAGATGGAGCAAAGGAGGATCGCGAGAATGAAAAACTATGATGGAGAACAAGATATCAGCTTGTATTATAAAGGTGGTGTTTCTGGAACGACAAATCATTCTCCAAAAATTGAAACTGCTTAGAGTGTGAAAGATTCTTCAGAACAGAAGTCATCCCAGGGATCAAGCAGCACAAGATTTTCATCATTCGATCCAAACATTTCTGTAACAAAGAATGGAAGATAACTTCAGTGCAACATTGTTCTTAGTATTGAAAATGATGAGGATTACACTGAAGATATTGCTAAAAATCAAATGTCCTTGTTGGGAATGATATTGGAATCTTATAGTTGTTTTGTGGCTGGAAAGATCGGTAATCCAATGCTCACGAAAGAGGATTACGATCAAATCGATGCTGAAGAAATGGAATTAATGGATATAAAATGGTGCATGGCTAGTGTGATGAGACGTGCTGAAAAGTTTAAACAAATTACAGGCCGAGATGATTTTCGTGATGCAAGTGTTTCAACTTTAGGCTTTGACAAATCTAAAGTGACGTGTTTTCGTTACAGGGAAAAGGGGCATTTCAAGAGGGAGTGCAAAAACCGTGAAGCTACTGGAGCCCAAAATCCTTTTAGAAACAACAATTATCACAAAATGGCGATTTATCATCAAGTCACGTCACCAGCACAACATCAGGCACAAACTGCTCACGGGAGAGATGTGATTGATAGTTCAAAAAGAGCATGTCTAAGCAAAAATGAAAATTTTTCATGGGATAAATATATTCCAAAAGACAGCAAAGTTTGTGTGGCAGAACAAGATGATGAGAAATTAGCTGAAGGCTTCAATTGGGACAATTTTTGCCTAGATCAAGAATTTATGGCAAAAGAGATGTCCAACAATCTGTTCAATACTCATGCTTTCATTGCTAATGCTTATGATTTGAAATGTGCAGAAAGAAACAGAAGAGTCATAGAAGCTGCTGAAGCAAGACGAAGAAAGCTTGAAGAAGAGGAAGAAGAGGAAGAGAGATTAAAAGCTGAGGCTAAAGCTGAGAAAAAGAGGAGAGCTGAGTTTTTGCAATCAAACAGGACAGTCAAAGAGGTTCCTAAATTTGAAGTGAAACTTGATGCAGAACCAGTTCAAGTTCCAGAAAAGTGCATGAACTGTGATTCTCTAATCAAGCAGAACAATGAGTTGTTACACAATATAAACAGATTGAAAGAATCCTATGCTACAATGAAGAGATAAAGTAACAAATATACGGATTCAGATGGTGAACAAGCTGTGGCAACGAATACATTGAAGAAAGCGTATTGTAGGATCAGTTTTGACCTCTAGAACGAGTCAATCAGAGCTAGTGCGTGCCGTAAATGTCGCGGAAATACATTTCAGACATGATACAAATCAGACAGTGATAGAATGAAGTAGAAACAGAGGAACTATACTTTAAACACACTTCTTCACTTGTATTTCACTTGACGTACGGACAACACTTCGACTTGAGTTCACATACCAGGTTACAAGTGAAACATAGAACAGGGGTATTTATACTAAATCAGGTTCGTTCATATGACAGGCCACATAAGCGAACCTTCTTCATTGTAGGTTCGCTTATGTGTCACTTGACCATATAAGCGAACCTATAACATGGAAATCATAAAATTACAATCTATCCCCCTGAACTATACAAAAACAACCTATCTGGACCCTATACATGAAACTAGAACAATAAAGACGCAGGCTTTAGACATTGTGTACCAACAAACTCCCCCTTGGATGAAGCCGTAGTCTTTGTCTTGAATGTAGGTCTTCAGATAGCTTTGTATATCTCTTCCTTCGGTTTCGGCTTTCTACTCAACGCAACTCTGATCTTTTCATTTAACTTCTTCTTTGCTTTATCTTCATCAGCTTGCAGTTTCATGAACTTTCCTCTATTTTCTTCCATCCTTTGATTCTCACGTTCACGTTCACGCTTTGCTTTCTTCTTCATCTTCTCGTCTAACGACCACCACGAAGATTTCCACTTGCTTTGGGAGTCGATACCTTTCTGAAAGCACAGCGAAACTACACGTTGAAATTGTAGTGCTTGATCTTTATCTTCTGCTTTATAACGAATCTTGTGAATGAACAATCATTCTATGTCTTTTGCTGAGCAGTTTACCAACCACATAGGATCATAGACGTGAACATCTCTAAGTTCACCACCAACTCTATAAGTTATGATCGCTTCAGTCGTTATACAACTGTACACCCAATCTATAAACCCTTTATAGAACTCCTGCTCCATTTCAGGCATTGGAATTGTCGTCATAGTTCTTAGAGGCTTTACATTCAGAATTGTTTCAGTAACACCAGTCACTGGATCTACATTTTGAACACGTCTAAGACGATGAGGCTTCCACTTTTGAAAACCTTTAAGAGCTTCGTACTTAATGTATCCCCACATCGCCTTGTCATTTTCCCTAACAGGGTAATCCAAGCTTCTCACTTTAGACAATTCATTGACGTCCCACCACGGTAATGACATAATGTCATATAGACGTTTGAAATATTGGACGCCATACTCTCTACGAATAGCATACGCGTTCACTTGTGGCAGAAATCCCCAACTGATAATATCGCCAAGAGAAACAGTTCTATCACGTTGGAAATACTTCAAAGGCCTCTTGAACTTTCTCTCATGACTGTCTTTGAACCACTTCAAACGGTCTTCCTTTTCAACACTAGATTGACATTCTTTCTCAGTATGTTTCTTCAAATTTTCAAACACATTCTCATTCACAGCTTCAGTCACTTTTTGGCGCAACTCTTCTTTATTTTCTGCTGCGAAGAACTCCATTAGAGTTGGAAGCTTTGATGTATCTTCAGGGACATATTCACTATCAGAACACTCTTCAACTTCAACCCGATCATATTGATCAGCATCTTCAACATAATCATACTTGTAATCTTGTTGTTTATTTATATCAAACGATTCCAAATCTTCTTCAAAATCGATGGGAATCTCAGGATTTACATCTTTTAGCATCTCCCTATACGCATCTAAACGCAAGAACAATGGTTCAGAATGTTCTACAATCTGTGTCTTTCCTGACTCCCCCTTTCCAGAAGCTTCACCACTTTCTTCATTCACTGTGTCGTTCATCAAATCATCAACGACTTTTTCATTAACAGCTTCTGTAACTCTAACACCAGAACCTCCTGCAGCATCATCATCATCGTTACCTTTTGAACTATGACTGCTTGCAGAGAATACAAAATCATCATCCTCATCTTCATCATCCTCTACATTTTCATCACCTTCCTCATCACTATCACCTATCAACTCTTGCATTGGAGTCTCTTCTTCAAATAAACCAGAGACTGCAGAGATAGGCTCAGGATTCTCTGTAACCATTGAAGTTACTAGAGCCATTTCAGGGACAGTCGAGCTTCCTTCAACTCCTTTACCCTTATCCTTCATCTGCCTTTCAATCTCTGCTTGACGTTCAGCACGAACCTCTTCAACTTGTAACTCTTCAAACTTATCTTCTACAGAAGATCCCAACATACTTTCAACAACTTTATGTAGCATATAAAACTCATGATCTCTTGCTCTTTTAGCTTCATTTAGCTCTTTATGTTTTAACTTGAAGTATTTATTCTGTGCATCACGTCGATTCTTTTCTTCTTCAAGCTCAGACACGCGAACTTTTAAGATATCAATCTCGGTTTGATCAACTTTCTTTTCTAACTCCTGAACACGATTCACAAGCAGTTTTTCTCTATCAGCTGCCTTCTTGTTCTCAGCTGCCAACCTTTTGTTCTCTGCTATCACATTCTCCATTTTCTTTTCCAATTTCAACACTTGTGAATTATTTGCAAAATCGAAATCACCAACGTCTAGCAGATTATCTTGTGGTGTCTGTAGGCCTCTACTTGAAGAACCATGTTGTATTTGTGAAAGTGGAGGTGTACCGAAAATATCTTGTGACGAAACAAATGGTTGTTGTGGTGGAGGTGTTGATTGTGGGATAGGTAATGGTTGATTTGGGGGTGTAGGAAGTCTGGGTGGTGATGAATGTTGTGGAGGTGTAGGCTGTCTTGGTGGAGATTGGTGAATAGGTGATTGTGGAGGTGTTGGTTCACATGGAGGTGTTGGAGGCTTTTGTCTTTCTATTTCAGGTTGCTTCTTCTGTACAATCTTCTGAGGTCTTTTCGAAACTCTAATTTTTGGCGTTGCTTTCTTTCGACCAGCAACTTTCTTTCTACCTCTTGGTGTTGATTGTGATTTAGAAATATGCTCGGGTGAAGGAACATAAGGAGCATCCTCCTGTTCTTGCCACCAGGGTCATTGACTTGGACTTACCTCTTCTCTCATTCTTCTTTCACGTTAAACCTCATCTACCACTTCATCATCTGATGAACTTGAAGAACTAGTTGTGTCTTTATCAACGTCATCACCTTCAATATCATCGATCACCTTCTCTTTCTCTTTCTGAATGTCAGAAGTGACAGTCTGCACAACATTTTCAACAAAATCTGTATCAGTCGTGAACAAATCTGCATTGATTTCTATATCTTCACCACCAGCCACCTCTTGTTCCTTTTCAACATTCGCAGTAGGAACATCTTCATCAGGTTCATCAATTAACATTGTTTGAACTTTCTTCTTTTGTTTCTTCTTCGGCCTAGAAGAAGATCCTTCACCTTGTTCTGCAATAGGAGTCGCTAGTCTACGTCTACGTCCAGACTCCTTCACAAACCATTCATTCTTTCTTGTCATGAAACTTTCAAGAATCTTCAACTCATCAGCGTAGGATGCCTCTTTCATTTCCTCCTGATTCCTCCAGTTCTGATGATTCTCAGGATCAGGATCAATATAATTCCCATCTTTGATAAAGCCAAAGTTTTCAACAACAAGATCTGGCTCTGGATGATTTGGATGATATTTCGCCAACTGCTTCAAAGTGTTATTCGACATATGAGCTTGCTCCAGTAAATCATCCTTAATGTTCCTATCAATTCCCGGATATGCGTGATCGATCAACATCTACACAAACCGCGGATATTTCCATGTTTTAACCTTTGTAGTAATATTTTCCGCCATATAGTGAAACATTATATGTGAGAAGTTATACTTCTTGTTCAACACTAAAGCCGTTAACATATTCATCTGATAATCCCTCATCTGATCATAGCTAGCCTTCGTGTGACTTAGCGAAATCAGAATACAATGAATTAGAAACTTAAAGACTTCTGAAATTTCGACTTCAAATAATTTCCTGTGTTCAATGCACCTCTGTATCCCAACCTTAGCATGCAACCTTTCACCATCTTCTCAGGATACCTCGTATGATAGTTAGCTTCATCCGGAAAGTTCACAACTTCACGTACAAGAGCTTTTGTCACCAGAATTGTTTCTAACTTCCCATTCACTTCAACCACCGAAGAGATCACCTTGCTCTGCTCATCATATGTAGCATTTTCCCAGAAACGACCAATGTGTGATCTATAGATAGGCCGTAGATCCGTTAGTGCCTTTTTGATAGGAATACGGTTCATGAAATCCAATATGCTACTAAAATTTGCCAGTTCAGAATTTTTCACAATGTCTAGATCACAACCACTGTTGTGTACAGGGTCAAATAACACATTCGACGACGACTGCACAACAAACATAGAAATCAAGAATCAGAACACTTAAAAAACATGTCAAACATTAAAAGTCTAACAGCACATATAAGCAAACCAAACAAGTTCTCAAAAGCGAACCATACACATAATGGTACACATAAGCGGACCACAGGATGACTTATGAACGAACCACATTTGATACAAATAAGCTGACCAACTACAGTATCTATGAGCGAACCATATTTGTGACATATAGGCGGACCACTTTAAAGTGACTAAAAAGTGAACCTATAAGAAAACACACAAAAAGCGAACCATACCTAGCATCAATAAGCGAATCACTCCAAATGATGCACTAAAAGCGAACCCTACAAGGTTCACAAAAGCGAACCTCATAGTGTAAGCATGAGCGAACCATTCAAACTATGCACAAAAAGCGGACCTAGATAATGTCTTCATGAGCGAACCTAAGAGTGTACCTAAAAGCGGATCTAAGCAAGTGACTAATGAGCGAACCAACAGATGACCGTATGGGCGAACCTATGAGTTTGTCTGTAAAAGCGAACCTATAGATGTCTGTACAAGCGAATCTATTATAAATCATTGATAAAGCCATCATCACCTAAAATTGATCTTAACATAAGACTCTATACATGATTCCGACACTAGGGGTGTTCTTTGATTTCATCAATGGTGTCTAAACAACCCTAGATCTAAGCCTAAACATCCACATCATCGACATACATCTTTAATCAGCCAAATAAATCGACATTAATGCATAATACAATCATCTACATGTACAAAAGACATCTATATCATGCTCAATTTGAACAATTTTCACAGTTAAGCATTCAAACACATGGTTTGTACAGAACAGATAGTCGACACACACATTAAACATGAAATTGGCAGAAATTGAACAGATACATACCTTGCCCATGATAGAATTACTGATAATCTATCAAGAAACGATGAAAAACAGGGCCAAACAAAGATCAGAATCAACTTTCAACGAGATTCGCTCTAAAGACGCCTCAGAGAATATGTCAAAAAAGCGGACCGGATAAAGAAGGGTAATGACACAATAAGCGGACCCCTGTGCTATTTATATCGAGACAGGACCGCTTATGTGACACAACTGTAAGAGCGGACCACATGTTACATTAGCCACAAAAGCGAACCTGATGTGTCCTTAAAAGCGAACCTGTTTTAAATTTTTTTAAAAATTCATTTTTATTCAACTTTTACATTTTTCCGATTAAGCACAGTGACACCCAGCTGACCAAGTCCAAGTCAATGACCCTGGTCACCTGTTTGACCTACCAAGTCCAAATTAATGGCCTTGTGTGATCAGATTTATGAAGTACCCTGACGTTTCATTTCGAAAACAGTTTAATTTAATGAACTTTCGAACATTTAAAACAATCACATGTTTTAACTTTCAAACTCAATACCAATCTCAGTTTGCAATCACCAGCTTACCCAACCCTCATCAGTCTCTGACATGATCTAAACAAAGGTTTTGATCTTTCAATCCCCAATGTCGTTTGTCGAACACAAAATGAGAAATGAAAATATTTTTGGATTTTAACTATACAAACTGAAATCTGTACACACACTATTTTTGTAAGAGTGTTAGGGGATCATATCAGCTGTCGACAGAACACAAGTACCGTTAAGCTGATATTACATTTTAAGCATTAAACAGTTTGCATAGATTGCCGATATATTGATCCACCTAAATTTTCACAAAACTTTTAATCTGTTCAGGATACGAGATTAGTGTTTTAAGACTTAAACGTTTACATGTGTCCCCACCTCAGTATATACTCCCGTATCCGGATCCCAGTATTCAGTCTTACAGGTGAATATACCACAACTGATATCTGTAAAGGGGTAAATGCGAAACCGTGAGAGCTCAGGTCAGAACTTCCGTTCAGCAGAGAGATGACGATTCGACTTTAAGGTGGGTCCCCTTTAGAGGATCTTTTGCATTTCAACAGCAGCGACTATCAATTTTATTGTTTCATCAGCTTGCTGAGGGTGAAGCTTATGTTTCAAAGCTTTTTGCGGAAAGTATTATCCGGGGACTAGGTCAGTATTTCCATACAGTAGAAGTCCCAGAATAATACCCCAGATATCACTGAGCATAAAGACCTAGTATCTCAGAATACGGGACCTTTCAAACAGGATTTTAGGGGTTACCTATATATCCTGGAGATGTTCCCCATGTAAACGCAAGTTAAATTTAGGTTTATATCCCAAACTGATTTACTAACTCTGTAAAAACCTACCGGCACATCTTTAGCAAGACTACTTAATTGTATTTTTACATTACAATTCTTTAGCGTACCGTGCCCGTCTAGCTGATGTACTATCATTTCCCCTATACTACACAGTTCTTTTTGAAATTTTCTAATGTTTTTGAGTTTTTATGATTTTATCATGTTTTTGTATTTTTCTGCGAATATCTCCCCCTAAAACTAAAACATATTTTTGTGTTTTTGTTTTTATCGAAAAGCAGGAAAATACAACTGTACAAAAGAAAGTGACAACACGACACGGTTCATGTCAGATCGCTGCCCAGCTCGGCTTCACAATCGATAACCCTCCCAGATTGCAGATTTTCCAACCCATTTAACATTAAAAGATAGTAAAATCTCTTTTTATCAAAAGGTTTTGTGTAAAAATCAGCTTTCTGATCATCGGTGCCCACATGTTCAATCTGTATTAATTTCTTCTCGTGACAATCTCTTATAAAATGATGACGGATTTCAATGTGTTTTGTTTTCGAATGGTGAACCGGATTTTTAGTAACATTTATGGCCGCTTCATTGTCCACAAATATCGGAGTATCCAAGAATTGCAAACCAAAGTCACGCATCTGCTGTTGGATCCAGAGGATCTGCGAGCAACAGCTAGAGGCTGAGACGTACTCAGCCTCACACGTGGAGAGCGTAACTGCAGTTTGTTTCTTGCACTGCCAGGTAACGAGCCGAGTTCCGAAAAACTGGCACCCAACAGTGGTGGACTTTGCGTTCTGCTTACAGCTACCAAAATCTGAATCAGCGAAACCGGATAAAGTAAAATCACCCGAACGAGGGTACCACAAGCCGATGCTTGGGCAGCCCTTCAAATACCGTAAGATGCGTTTGACGATCGTCAGGTGTGATTGCTTCGGATTCGACTGATATCTTGCACAGAGACATGTCGGATACATGATGTCGGGACGGGAGGCTGTAAGATACATCAACGAGCCAATGATTGATCAGTATAAAGTTTCATCCATCTTCACGCCTTGTTCGTCAGGACAAATACCATGGTTTTGTGCGAGGGGGGTAGATGCAGGACTGCAATCTGTCATGTCAAACTTATCTAGCACGTCCTTTACATACTTTGTCTGATGAATGAAGATTCCATCAGGCAGTTGTTCTACTTGTAACCCGAGAAAGAACTTCATCTCCCCCATAGAACTCATTTCGAACTTCTTCTTCATTACTCACTCAAATTCTTTGCATAAATCATCGTTGGTGGAACCGAAAATGATGTCATCAACGTAGATCTGCACTATCAGTAAGTGGTCTGCTTCTTCTTTTGTGAACAAGGTGTTGTCTACTGTGCCTCTTGTGAACCCGTTGTCCAGCAAGTAGGTTGAAAGCGTCTCGTACCAGGCTCTCGGGGCCTGGTGCAAACCGTATAATGCTTTATCCAGTAGGTACACCTTGTCTTTGTTCAGTGGATCTGCAAATCCCGGTGGTTGCCCCACGTAAACTTCTTCACGAATCTTGCCATACAAGAATGCTGATTTAACGTTGAGTTGATAGACTTTGAAACCTTTCCATGATGCAAAGGCTAGAAAGATGCTAATTGCTTCAAGCCTTGCAACTGGCGCGTAAACGTCATCATAGTCTATTCCCTCCTGCTGGCTGAAGCCTTGGACCACTAGACGTGCTTTGTTCCTCACCACGACGCCTCTGTCGTCACGTTTACATTTAAAGACCCATTTCGTCTTGATCAATTTCTGATTCTTCGACAGATCAACAAGTCTCTAGATGCCCAATTTCTCGAACTGTTGCAGTTCCTCCTGCATAGCATTCACCCAACTATCTTCAGTCAATGCTTCTTTGTAGGTCCTGGGCTCTAACTACGAAATAAAACATTTGAGTGAGACTTCTTTCTGCATATCAGCAATATCTAAATAAAAACATGTAAAAGCACGGTCTATCTGATGTCTCGTCTTGACACCACTCTGTAGATCGCCGATAATTTGTTCTGAAGAGTGGTAAGACAGTGTCCGTGGCATCACTATATCAGGCACCACGACTTCCGATTCCAGATTCGAAATGTCGAGATCAACAGTTTGATCAACAGCTTCCTCTGATGTCTCATTTGGTTCCTCGTCAAAGGTAGGAGCGGGTTCCTCCTCTGAGTCGTCAGAAACGTCAAATGACGGAGCTGGTTCCTCTGGCGGTTCATGAAAAGTTCCACTTGGTCCTGCTTCATCATCGTGAGTACCCACGGTGGGTATAGGAACATCTAGTGTTCTAGATACAGGCTCTTGTGACTGACTTTGCTGATACAGGTACATAAGAGCAAGTTCCTCATCACTCGGCTCAGATGGCAAATGAAACGATTCCCAGAGCTTGTCGTAGTCAAACATGAATCTTTGCCCGGGAAGTTGTTGCGATGGTGTGTGCTTCTGACAATCCACATGATGGACCTGAATCACCTTCCCCAGACACGGTACAAACACCCTTTTTAGCGGGCTAGCATATCCTACAATGAACCATTCATTAGCTTTTGTTTCGAATTTACCATCAACATCAATAAAAGTATACGGAGAGCCAAAAGGTTCTAGGAACTCAAGATTTGGCTTGTAACGATGCAGCAGCTCAAAACACGTCTTTTTTTATTTCTTCACGGTGAGAACTCGGTTCAAGGTATAGCACGCCGCTGAAACTGCTTCACTCCAGAAGTAAATAGGAAGCTTGGAATCGGCCAACATTGTACGTGCAGTTTCGATCAGGGTCCTGTTCTTTCGTTCAGCCACACCGTTTTGCTGCGGTGTGTACGGCGCACTGAATTCATGTAGTATCCCCTTCTCGTTGCAGAACTCGTACATTTTGTTATTTTTGAACTCTGTTCCGTTATCACTTCGAATTCTCTTGATCGGTAGCTTGTACACCGTTTCCATCTTCTTGAACAAAATCATCAATGTCTCGAAAGTTTCGTCCTTTCTCTCCAAACATGCAACCCACAAAAACCTCGAATAATCATCTGTCACCACCAAACAACAAGAATCCCCGCTGATGCTTTTGACGTTGACAGGCCCAAAGAGATCCATATACAATCTCTCGAGAGGTAACCTGATTGTGTTGAGCATCCTCAGCGGATGTGACTTTCGAACCTGTTTACCTTTTTTACAAGCAAAGCAATCATCAGGCAAATGAAAATTCTTAACATTTACACCCTCAACTAAATCATTGTGCACCAGAAAATTCATCTTTAGTTCATGAATATGACCCATTTTCCGGTGCCACATCACAGTTTCTTTTTCAGTAGCTTTTGATTTTGTGACAAAACATTGTTTTTGAGGAGTTGTTGGCGTTGCAACACTCATATCTAAAATGTAAAGATCGTTAACCCTCGGAGCGCGCAACAGCACTAACTCATCAGGGATTTTAAACCCTGGCTTTAAAACCAAACACTCTGATTTTGTAAAATGAACGCTAAAATCCTTATCACAGATTTGTGATATACTCAACAAATTGTTTGTCAACTCTACAATGTAGTTCACTTTGTCAAAAGATATTACTCCATTGGTAACCTTTCCATGGCCGACAATTCTGCCACCTTGGTTTCCAGCAAACCCCACGTAGCTTCCATTTATAGCCTTGACATCATACAAGAGAGCTAATGACCCAGTCATGTGGTGTGATGCTCCACTGTCCATTATCCACCTCGAAAGAACAGACTTGGGCAGCCCCTGCAACCAACACACAAACACATTACTCAAACAATGATGCCCATGATTTCTTCACTTCTGACATAGACCCAAATACTACATTGCACTTCTCATTTGTTTTAGGAAAGTTAAATGTGACATTGGAAGACTCTTTTTCTTTCATATCTTGTTTTATTTTGTTGTTAATTGTTGGAAATTCTGACAAAAACTTATCAAGCTCAGTCTCAAACTCAAGAACATCATCTTTAACAAGATTTGACTCATTTTTCAAAACACTTTCCATTTTCTTGATTTCAACTGGCGGTTTCGATTTCACAATCCATGATTGATTTTCAAAAAATTTTGCTTTGGGGTAAAACTTTGAAGTCTTGTGAGACTTAGAAGATTCACCAATCTTGAAAATCGATTTTGGCTTATCCTCCGACTTCAACTTTTCACCTCTTTTAAGAATTCGGATTGGAGAAACCATTTCTTGTTTACCCTTTGCAACAACCGGTGATTTTGGTTGAGATTTTTGAACGATTTGTTTTGAAACACTTTTGTTTTGAACCTTAGGTTTTTCGAAATTTGGCTTCTCAACCACTTGTTTTTGAACAGATTTTTCAACAACCGGTTTCTTAAAAAGTTTCCGACACTGTTTAGCCATGTGTCCGATTTCATTGCAGCCATAGCACACACGTTTGTCATACTCGACAAAAATGTTACTAACAGTTTCCACTTTCAGCTTTTGCGCTGCATTGAAATCATCAACAGCTTTTTTACTAAAGATATAATCTTTTTCGTTCTCAGTGCTAGGACCAGCAATAAACACATCATCAATCCTATCTTTTGGCTTGACCACCTGCTTATCCATTTTCTTCTCAAAACCAATACCTTTTTTCTTTAACTGATTTTTCTTGTTTTGGCTTTTACCCACCCCATCTCTCTTTTCCGGACCATTGGGTCGTGAAGAACCAACTGATTTTTTCAGTTTTGAAAAGAAATCACTTTTCTTGATTTCGTTAACACTCAATTCAACCAACTTAAAAACTTTCTCAACATTCTCAAACTTGACGTTCTGAAGCGGAAACTCAATGTCCGAATAAAGTTTGTCAGTTCCAATCATTGTGTAAACCACCATGATTGGATCATCATTCGCACTTTTATCCGTTTTTGACAAATAACAATCTAAGAAATTCCCATCCTCCTCAGAATCACTGACAGACTCCACCGAGTTAGCCTTCTCAGATTTTTCACTTTCATCATCCAACACCTGATCGATAACGTTTTTGATAACCTGAGATTCGTTATCAGTGTCAGATGCAGTGAAAGTGATGTCAATGTTATCAGGTAAATCACTTTCAATAGTTTTCAACTTAAGATTTAATGCAGATTCCACCCCATCTGGATACTTTTGAGTATAGTGATTCCACATTGGGGGTGGAACTTTGTTGAAGGCAGGTGAAGCATGTGGCTGTTGAGGTACAATTTGTTCTAACACATAAGATGAAGCCACATAACTCATCAATTTTTGATCAATTCTGTCATTCTCAAATTTAACCAACTCAATTTCTTTTCTTAAAGATGCAATCGTGTCAAGATGAAAATTAACTTCTCTTTGTTTATCAAACAATGTGGATTGAGCCAACTTTGTCGCTTTATCATTTTCAATACTCTCTTTTTGAATCATTTTAATTGACCTAGATAATGTATCATATGCCTCTTTTAACTGTTCTAGATCAAACTTCACCAAATCAGTATGTTGTTTCAATTCCTGATAATTAGTGTATTTTTCAAGACACCCCATGCAAGGTTGTGAACAACTTTGACATGGTGTTTCGGGGATTGAAACATTTTCAACAACAATCTTATCCTCACACACAACTTTACTGACTTGATTCGACTCTGACTCAGACGATTTGACAACGTCGATTACCTCTTTTAACTTGCTCATCAACGCTTTGTCTGCAATTTCCTTTAGAGCCTCTCCATTCATTTCCTTTGAAACGTCGATTACCTCCTCGACTGCTTCTATCTCTTCTTCAAATCTTGGACATGTTCCAGTTCTCGGCTCTTCAAAGTAATCAGTAAAAGAATTAAAAACGTTAGGAGGCAGAATAGATTTCATTGTATAAACAAATTCCTCCTGCCGTGATTGAAAGTTGAGCACTTTAGTCACTGATACCTCAGCTTCTGCAGCACCATCTGTAGAAACCTTTTCAACAACCTCAGAAATCACCTCATTAACTGCCTCAGTAGCCACTTCATCAACCACCTCAGGAGTCACCTCACAAACAATCTCAGGAACTACCTCATCAGCAATCTCAGCAACTACCTCATCGATAACCTTCGACTCTGCAACTGTCTCGGTAATCTCAACTACCTCAGCCATCATTGCATGATCATCCTTTCCTGGTACAAACTTATCCCAACTAAACCCAGAAGCGACTTTTTCATCATATTGGTTTACAATAAGCGCGTTCTCTGGTTTATTCTCGATCTGAGGCCTCTGAACAGCTGGCTGTTGATTTGGTCTGTGATAGATCGCCTGTCTGTAGTAATCGTTTGTGAACGGGTTTTGATGATTGTTCACTTCACGGTTGGGACATTCACGTTTGAAGTGACCACGTTCTTTACACTTAAAACAAGTAACCTTCGATTTATCAAACCCTAACTTTTGATCAGGGCCTGACAGACTGCTTCGACCAGTAATCTCCATAAAGCGTTGAGCTCTGCGTACCAGACTTGCCATGCACCATTTTATATCTATCAGTTCAAGTTCTTCAGGATCGACCTGGTCGTAATCCTCTTTTATCATATCGGGATTACCGATCCTTCCTGCTACCAAACGCCTGTTGATTTGAACCTGTAGAACTTTGAGGAGAATTCTGTTCTTAAACTTTAGCGTTTGGCTCAAAGTTGGCAAATGGAGTAGACTGGCTTGACTGATAAGCATTTGATGCAGCACTGGAAGTGTTGTCTGCACTAAACCCGGTCTGAATCTTCGGACTTTGAACATTTGTTGCTGTCGGACTGTTTTTATAATACAATGACACATCTTGCGGCATATTTGTTGAATTCATCTTCTTTATCTTTACCAGCTCCAGCTCATGAGCTTCGATTTTCTCGATAAACACGCTCAAACTATAGTTCACAAAATCTGAACTATTTTTCAACATCATCAAATACGTTCCCCATTTTTCATAGGGAAGCGCATCACATAACTTGTCTATCCACTCTTCATTCGTTTTCTCAATATTCAACCTTCTCATTTCGACGACCAGATGACAATATCTCTCTATCAGTTGCTTTGTCGACTCGCCTTTAATCCCAGTGAAGATATCAAATTCTTTCTTTATCAGCGCTTTCTTACTCTTTATCATCGATGCACTACCTTTAAACTTCTGTTCCAAAGCTTGCCATATCGATTGTGCACTCTCATCGTGCTGTAGCAGAACTAGAATATCTTCCTTGATCGCTTGCTGCAGAATACTAACCATCTTCTTCTCTGCTTTAAACTCTATCTGCTCCGCATCTGTAAGACTTGCTACAGTTTTCAACATATTCAATCCATACGTCGGAGGAACATATTTGCGTTCGATTTTTATCCAGCATTCTAAATGATTAGCCTGCACCCAGTTCTTGAATCTCCCGGACCATCCCGAATACTCGTCTAAACTCATCAACTTTGGCGGCTTCTGCATAGTTCCAAGCTCGTTTTCCAAATTGAAGTTTTGCATGATGCTCGCCGGACTTTGAACAGTACCACCACTACCAGCAAACATATTGTAGAAATCTTGGTTTTCCATTTTAACCACAACGTCGAATTTTACGCACAACGGGTCAGAAAAGCGGATCTGCTAACAACCAAATAAGCGAACCACTGTTTGTAGCAATAAGCGAATCACAGGTAGTCCTATGAGCGGACCAGACCAATGAGCGAACCAGAAGTAACACTCGGAGCAAACCAGACAAACAACCCTATAAGCGAACCTGAAACAACCCAATGAGCGGACCAGAATTCTAACCCTTCAAGCGAACCAGATGAGCGAACCTTTAACAAATAGATGCCTACGAGCGGATCTCACGAGCGGACCAGCAAGGAACAAGACATTTCGAGCGAACCATACGAGCAAATCTATCAAACATGACCCTTAGAGCGGACCAGAAAAGCGAACCTCATAACTGACATATAAGCGGATCTGTTTCTCGAGCAGTTTTTGGTCACTTTTAGGCCGAATTTAAGTCTAATCTTCTCAAGGATTTGTTATTAGTAGATTTTACACCTTTTGTCAAATTTTTAGTCCATTTCAACCGTCCAAACAGTCCAGATCTACAAAAGTAGGGGTAAAAAGCTTTGTATCGGGCAAACTAACTCTCAACTGGCTCTGATACCAATTGTAGGATCAGTTTTGACCTCTAGAACGAGTCAATCAGAGCTAGTGCGTGACGAAAAAGTCGCGGAAATACATTTCAGACATGATACAAAGCAAACAGTGATAGAATGGAGTAGAAACAGAGGAATTATACTTTAAACACACTTCTTCACTTGTATTTCACTTGACGTACGGACAACAGTTCGACTTGAGTTCACATACCAGGTTACAAGTGAAACATAGAACAGGGGTATTTATACTAAATCAGGTTCGCTCATATGACATGCCACATAAGCGAACCTTCTTCATTGTAGGTTCGCTTATGTGTCACTTGACCATATAAGCGAACCTATAACATGGAAATCATAAAATTACAATCTAACCCCCTGAACTATACAAAAACAACCTATCTGGACCCTATACATGAAACTAGAACAATAAAGACGCAGGCTTTAGACATTGTGTACCAACACGTATTTGAGACAGCTTGATGATGCAAATTTTCATATAAAGAAATGTGCTGATCTGGAGTTGGAGTTAGCAACACAAAAGATAGAAACTGAGAAAGTTAAAAAATTATTAGAAAGTTACTCATGTTCTACTTTTGTTGTTGACAGGATTTATCCAGTTGTGAAAGATTTGAAGACGTTTGATGAAGTAAAGACGTCTGAAAAAGAGAAATTTGTGACAAAAGATGAAGAAAAGGTGAAGATTTCTGGTAAGAAATCAAGTGTGGTCTATAACAGATGTCCGCCCCCGGTTGAAAATGGATATTCACCTCGAAATCCAAATTCTGAAAGAGTCAATAAGGCTATCAATTTACAATGGGAGTCTGGGCCGTCGGATAACTTGCCAGAAAATATTGATGTCACGTATACGTCATCAGACACTGATCATGAGTCAAAGTTGATAAAAAGTGTGGTCGTTCAGGTGTTAGATAAAGATGACAGTGAGGAGTTAAATCCGGAGTCCAAACCCGAGTCAAAGTCTGGGTCCAATGCGTCAAAGCCGACATTCAAAAAGGACAAACGGGTTTATGATAAAGAAGTGTCAGATTTGAAATGATTCAAAAGGTTTTCAAAATCACAGAAATTAATATTTCTGAAATAAAAGATTTAAATCTTTCCGGAAAACCTAAACAATACACTTCTAAGAGTTCAACAAAGAATTAACAAGAAAATGGGTTACAATTGTGGTTATAATTTCCAAAAGAAATCAAACCATAATCGTAATTTCAAAAAGAAAGGTCTTGGTTTTGTTCCACCGAAAAACTATAAAAATGAAAAAGTTTATAAACCAAAAACTGTGTTTATTTCAGGGAAAACATCAGAGGCTGAGAAGGAACAATCATTCAGAAAGCAGACGAACCAGGAATTCCTTGCCAAGAAGCAAGAAGCGTTAAAGAAGAAAGTTGTTCAGAAGAAGATAGAAACCAGAACCCGTTTTCAGTATAAAGCTGTTGGGTATGTTGCTAAAGATTGTCCGAAGACATTCAAACCAAAACAGGAAGTCTCTGGTAAATTGAAAGAGAAAGTTGTCGGTAACACTGAACTTTCAACCCGAAAATTCACAGGCTTTGAAAATTCAACTTTTGAAAAAGGAGAATGTTCAAAGAGTGTTTTGAAAAGAAAAAATGTAATAAATCAAAAATGGGTTGTTAAAGGTTCAGTTAACAAGTCTGGTGATGAATCTGATTCCACAAAATCAGAGGAGCCACGTGATGAGAAAAAGGTTGAAAAACCAGTTCCAACTATGAACGATGAAAATTTTCCACCGTTGTGTGCTGAAAATTTTATGAAGAAAGTTGGAAAAGTTGAAATTTCAAATCAATTTTATTCTGACAAGAAAAAATTTGATGTTGAAAAGACATTCAACGGAAATGTGAAAAACATTTTTAGCAAAATGGTTAATGGTAAGGCCAAAGATGTTAAAGAGTTTTATGCTGCCAAAAGAGGAGTTCACAAGTCTGTTGAATGCAAAGATGAACAAGAAAAGGTTTCACCCAAGGCTGGTCAGGCTTGGGTGGACATATTTTGCGTTGAATAGACACATGACTTGCCGGAGATCCCAAGTTGGTAATCGTGGATCATGAATCGGCATCCTTCTGAATCTCTATTTAAGTAGTTGCAGGAATTGCCGGAACTCCAAGGTTTGTAAGCGTGGAGTAGGAATCGGCACCTTGAGAATTCAACCAACAAATGGTAATTGGTTGAAAAACAGGTTTGAGTTGTATGTTTTTGATTGTTATAAGTGGTTCAGAATTTGAACTAGGTTGATCCTACAAGTGGTTAAATCAAGGTCATTAAATTGAACTTGAGTTAACTATCATTCAGAATATTGGTAAAACAATGTGATGATTTGATCCCCAATTTTACAAGTGATAAAATCAACAAACCTAATTCTCTGTAAAAACCATTTTGATTAAAACAAACTTAAGTGTTTTGAAATCATTATGGGAAAACAGTTTGTTGTGAGGGGGAGTTCTGATTGTTTAAGCCAAACGAATGGAGAATTGAAGCAATTCGATATCAGTTGTCATGTTCTGTATAGTTTGTTTTCAATTTTCTTTAGATGTATTTGAATTTTAGGGGAAGTAAGAAATTTTAGAAAATCCAAAAACATCAGAAAATTTGAAAAAGCCAAAAACATGATAAAACTGAAAAATGAGTTTCGTTGCATAAAAGAGGAAATGATAAAACTGAAAAATGATGGACTATCACAACACGCTAAAGATATGAAATTTTTAAATGTGATAAACAATCTTACTGTGGATGTGTCAGTAGATTTTCGTACACTTAGTAAATTGAAACGAGATATAAACCTAAAACAAACTTGCTTGATTTGTGGGTAACTAATCTTGGATATATAGGTAACCCCTGAAATCTCGTTTGAAAGGTTTCTTTTTCTGATATACTAGGTTCTTATACTCTGTGATATCTAGGGTATTATCCCAGGTCTTCTGCTGAATGGAAGTTCTGACCTAATCCCCGGATAATACTTGCTGTAAATTGCTTGAAACATAGCATAAAGCCCTCAACTGTTTAGACAATAAAATTGATAATCAGTTGTTGTAGCTAAAAGATCTCCTAAAGGGGACACACCGAAAAGTCGAAGCTGATATCTCTCTGCGCATACGGAAGTATCGACCTGAGATCCCTCAGCTCTCGCATATCCCCTAATTTATATACAGATATCAGTTGTAGTATATTTACCTATAAATCTGAACATTGAGATCTGGATACGAGAGTATATTCAAGTGGTGTGATACATAATTAAGTTCAAGTCTTTAAAACATTAATATCGTATCTCGAATCAATTGAAATTTGTGTGAAAATTTAAGTGGACAAACATACTGACAATCTAGGTAAATTGTTTATAACTAAGAATGTTTAAAGCTTAACAGTGTTGGTGATATGTCTCAAAAACTGATATGATCCTCTTGCACAAACTCACAAAAATATTGTTTGTAAATATTTCTTTTCTCAGCATTTCATTTCTATACATTAAAAAATCCAAAAAGATTTCTAGTGTGTTTTAGCATAAATTTTGAAAAATTCAAAAAGATTTTCGATAACTGGTGTTGGAGAGTTGATTTTCAAAATTCTGAGTGCTAAACATGATGAATAGATGGTTTGGGTGAGTGTGTTTGTTTTGAAAAATAAAAATATATCTTCAAGTGGTTTATCAAAGATTAACATTGTAAAATCATTCTTTGATTGTATTTTTCCTGCAAGTGGTTCATTAGCTGGTGAGATTGTTTTTACAAGTTATCATCAGAAAATTTATTTTTGGGTAGAGAATGTGCAGGTTATCTGAAGTTAGAGTGCCAAGTTCCGATACCTGAAGATTGTGTGATTTCAACAAGCCATGCTGCGATCCCAGCATATCGAAAGGGGGAGTCTGAAGAAATCCGAGTAGAGATTGTCCGTGGAAAGTTTGCTGATGATGACGAAAAGAGAAGAGAAAGATTTGAGGATTCTTACAACGTCAAATACTACAAAGGATTCTTACAACGTCATATACTTCAAAGAGTTCGAGAGGACTGATAAAGATTGAAGATGCGAAGACTCGACACTGAAGACTCCGTCAACATCTGAGGGGGAGTCTATTGGTGCATTCATCTGTTGTCTTTGTCTTATATCGAGTCTCGGTTAATTATATTTGAACATGAAAGTTTGAAAGGGTTTAGTTTGAAAGGGTTTAGTTTGAAATGGTTTAGTTTGAAAGGGTTTAGTTTGAAAGGGTTTAGTTTGAAATGGTTTAGTTTGAAAGGGTTTAGTTTGAAGGAGGTTTAGTTTGAAATATGTCCTGGCCGTTTGAAACACTTTCAAGCTAAAGGGTCATTTCAAACTAAAGGGTCATTTCAAACTAAAGGGTCCCTCCTATAAATAGGTTTCAAGCTTTCACCATTTGTAACTTTCCGGCTAGAGCAACAAAGTGCTGCTGAGGTGTTGTCAGGTTGTAAAACGCTATTAAATCAATCATACAACAGTTTAAAGAGTGAATCTAGCGGTATTGAGCTCTAC
The DNA here is from genome assembly GCF_002127325.2 of Helianthus annuus. Lineage (NCBI taxonomy): Eukaryota > Viridiplantae > Streptophyta > Magnoliopsida > Asterales > Asteraceae > Helianthus > Helianthus annuus. The sequence goes on along the minus strand of NC_035441.2, from coordinate 28,775,337 downwards.
ACGTCTGTTTCCGCCGTTCGTTTAGAGATAAACTCTTCTGATTGACTCATTCGGGTCTGAAACCGATCCTACAACAACTTTTGAATCAGGTGGAATATATTTATCCCAACTGAAACCTTCTGCCACTTTTTCATCGTCTTGATCAATGATACCATAATAAGCTCTCTTAATTGCATCTTCGATCATTCTTGCATGCGCAGTTTGTGGTTCCTTTTGTTGATGCGGTTGATGAGTAACCTGTTGATATATATCTTTTCGATAGTAATCATCTTTTCCGAATGGATTCTTTGTTCAACTAGCTTCCTGATTTTTGCATTCTCTCTTGAAATGACCTTTCTCCCTGCATCGAAAACAAGTAACTTTAGATTTATCAAAACCCAAAGTAGAAACATGTGCATCCAGAAAATCATTTCTTCCGGTAATCATTTTGAATTTTTCAGCTCTTCTCAAGACACTAGCTAGACACCATTTGATGTCCATGAGTTCCAGCTCTTCAACGTCTATCTGATCGTAATCCTCTTTTGTCAGCATAGGATTCCCGATCCTCCCTGCAACCAAACCTTCATAAGATTGTAGCACAGTTGCAAGTAACGCCATGTGATCTTTTGCAATTTCTTCAGAAAAACTTTGACCATCTAGAAGATTCAATGCAATGTTGCACTGTATCACACAACCATTTCCACTTTTTGAACTTTGAGAATGAAAACTTGAAGTTGAACTCTTTGGATTAACACTCGGGTATGAAGACAATCCACTACTGTTGTTTGGACTTTGATCAACATTTTCTGATGAGTTTCCAGCACTAAAGGCAATTTGGATTTTTGGACTCATTTCAGCCTCTTGAACACTGCCTTTGTAATACATTTTCACATCTTGTTGACCATTCAGATTATTCATCCTCGCAATCTTTTGTTGTTCAAGATCTTGACTCTCAATCTTCTCGATGAACTGATAAATTGTCAAACCATCATATTCTCCGGTATTCTTTAAGATCATCAAAAATGTACCCCACTCTTTCTGAGGTAAAGCATCAGCTAATTTGTCGACCCATTCCTCTCTTTCTTTGGTTATGCTTAACTATGACATAGAACGCACTAAGTGACAATATCTTTCAATCAATTTCTTTGTATCTTCCCCTGGCAAACTTGTGAAAAGATTAAATTCTTTCTTAAGTAGTGCCTTTTTACTCTTAATCATCTTCTCACTTCCCTCAAATTTGATTTTAAGAGCATCCCAAATTGATTTTGAAGTTTTGTCATGTTGAAGCAATAAAAATATGTCTTCTTTAATAGCTTGCTGGAGTAGACTAATCATCATCTTTTCAGATTTGTACATGTCTCGTTCTTTGTCATTGAATTCAGAGATTGTTTTTTCAACTTGCAGTTCAGTACGTGGTAGAACATATTTCTTCAAAATACACTCTCAAGATCTCAAATGATTAGCTTGAACCCAATTTTCAAACCGATCTTTCCAACCGTAATACTCCTCAATGCTCATTAGCTTCGGGGGTTTTTGCATAGTTCCAGTCTCATTTTCCAAGTTCATGTTTTGAGCAATTATAGCCGGAGTAGTCGGGGATGTGGCAAATGCGTTGTAAAATTCTTCACTCATGATTTGGTAACACGTTTATCGAGACAAATACTTTTCAAACGAAATTAATGTTTCAAGTGGAATTACCTCTTCAAGCGAGATTCCATTCAAACGAGATTACCTGCACAAACAACTTCAAAACGGAATTAAAGATTCGAGCATAATTAAGTTTTCAAATGGAATTAACTAATTTCATTTGAACTGACACAAGAGATTGAATTTCGCATGGAATTAAGAACAAGTTTTAAGCGGAATTACGTTTTGAAACGGAATTATAATTTCGTATAAAATTTCAAGCGGGATTACAAATTCCATGCGGAATTAGGTAGGAATCTCAAACGAAATTAGTCTGACGATGTAATTACGAGCGGAATTAGTGTACAATTTCAAATGGAATTATGATGATGTCAGCATTTTTGAAACGGAATTACTTATTTTATCAGTTTTAGATTGAATTAAGGTCCAATTTTCTCAAGACTTTGTTAAAACATGATTCCGATTATGATGTGTGAAATTCAAATCATTTTGACCGTTAAAACTTGTTCAATGTAGAAAAGAAGGTGTAGAAGTAAGAAAACACGGTGAAATCAAGCTGAAAATCGCATAACTCCTCCTCCTTGTGACAACTCGGACTTTAGACTTGCTTGATGTAACGTTACGTGCTTATGTGACATTTTGAACTAATGGATATTATGTGATTTATTGAATGTCGTTATGTGCATTGTGTGATATATATTTGTATGTTAATTGAGCCGAGCCCAAACCACACACTAAAACCCGATCCGCACAACACCACTCGAACCGCACAAGGCCCTTGGGCCGCATTATCTATACTTGAACTATTAGGGCGGCCCATGTAGGGGTTCGGCCCACCCACATTAAACGAATAACACAAGGGTTTGGGTAATTGGCACACACTTTGGCAAATCATACTCACACAAGAAAACCCTAGTTGCTACTTGCTCTCTCTCGGCTTGCTTGGAAACCGGCGACACACACACACACGTTGGAACTTGTGAACCGGATCGATCCTCTATCTTCATCCGGTTAGTGTCAATGAATCTTGATAATTTGATAGTATAGTTGCCATGATTGATTTTGATGTTATTTGCTAAGTGTTTGTTAAATCGGCTCCTAAGTATGTTCACATAGATCGGGTTTGTTTCTGGATTGATGTTAACCGGTTATAGTTTCATAGGTATCGAATGGTATGGTAAATGTGAAACCGAATAGATGTTAACCCGGACATCATGTTCTGTTAGCTTAATTGTTATGAAATAGTTGATTTTTAGATGCTTATGTCCAGAATTTCGGATTGATCATATGATTGATTGATGTTTATAAAACGGTTTCATGATTGTTAAAAATTGTTCATATAATTGGTGCTAGGGTTCATAAGGATTAGCGTTGGTTAGCCCTGTTTGATCGATGAATTCTTGAATGGCAAACTGTTAGCTGTTAATTGATTTTTGGAAATCAGGAAAGTCGTTACACACACGGTTGCGACTCGGTATCACTCATTGCGAGTCGGAACCCCACTCGAGACCACAATCAGCATTTGTCGAGACCGGAGTTGCGAGTCCCGTTGCGACTCGTAACCAGCACATGACAAGTCGTAACCAGACCATGACGGACCGAAATCACCATTGCGACTCGTAACCAGCTGTTGCGACTCGTAACCCGGTTGCGACTCGAGACCATGTACACGCACACTGTTTTGGGCCTACACTGTCACGGGCCCAGCCATTTGGGCCAAATGAATGAATTCGTGGACTGTTTATTATTGGACCTGTATGCGTTTACTATTTGGGCCGAGTGAGAATCTGGACTGTTTTGTTATTGGACTGCTTATTTAATGGGCTGATATGTTATTTGGGCCGGGTTATGATTGGGCCGAACACTTAGATTGTTTGTTGGATTGCTGATACGTGTACATGTTTGCCATAACTATACGTGATACTATATGCGTACTATATACGAACCTGACTCGTATAATAACCATGATAGGACGTGGTTGACCATTTACTTGCTACCTGTAATCTTTGTGTATCTGCCGAGCAAACCAAGGTGAGTTCACACAGCCAAGGCATGGGATTCCCGGGTTGGGAATTGGGTTGGATGTGTTGGATATGGAATGATTACTCGTACTTACGCATTCTCTAGACTATAGACCATCGTCCTCAGGTTAGTCAGGACACGTTACGTAAAGCCTACGTAACCCAGATTATTTGCCATATGTCTCCCGGGTCGGGAGGACACGTTACGTAAAGCCTACGTAACCCAATACCATCCACTGGCTTCCAGGTCGGAAGGCCACGCCGCGTAAAGCCTACGTAGCCCTCACGCGTACCACTGTCCTCGGGGAAGGGCACGTCACGTAAAGCCTACGTGACCCTGTACGTTTTCCTGTTCTCGGTAAAGAAGAACACATGGTCGGAAGTTAGTCTAGTAAGTACCGTTAATGAGAAGCCCTCATTAGCCAGGATGAACATGGGAAGCCCCCACCTTTAGTACACACTAGTATGGGAAGCCCCACTAGTTAACTCACGCACAATGTTATGAACTTACTTTCTGTGAACTCGCTCAACTAGTTTGTTGATTATTTGCTGCATGCCTTGCAGGACCTTAGGTACATTATGGAGCTTGCACAAGGAAGGAGCAGGTCGTTGTGGGCAGATGGATCATGAACGTTATTGAACTTATAACTTTATTTGGGTTTACTTTATATTGCTTCCGCTACTTAAACAGTATTTGGTTTTTAAACATCAATCATGTCATGACGAATTGTGTTAACTACTTTTATTATTAATTGCTATGGTTTGATATGATTGATGGCTTGATCCTGGTCAGTCACGCCTCCAAGCGGTGGTGCTCCGCGGGTGGATTTTGGGGTTGTGACAGATTGGTATCAGAGCCATTGGTTATAGAGAACTTGGTTTTAATATGGGAAAATGTTTTATTAAAACCGGACTATAACCAGAACAGTGCTCTCAACGATCCACAACGACGCTTCGCTCCACGTGCAAGACTCGACATCCTAGGTAATAAGATTTATGTTTATTGTCTGTTGCTAGAACTGCTTAGAACATTGCTCGCATTACGCTTAGATACACATGCCTTTGTTATATGAGAACGCCTATATGTCTACACTTTTCTGTCATCGCCCTATTCGCGAACTATTCATACTTATGCTACCTTTTTACAATGAAGATCATGTCTGGACGACTTAACATAACTCAAGCCCAGCTAGAGGCTCTCGTTCAAGCTCAAGTTGTTGCGGCAGTTGCAGCAGCTCAAGCAGGTAGTATATCCTGTGATATAGGCACTCACTAGGATCCTTAGATCCTACATTAACTCTCGTATTTAACATCGTCCTATTCGTACACAATAGGTCAACACGCGCAGCAGCCTGTCTGCGCATTCAAGAACTTCATGGACTGTCGTCCAAACTCTTTCAGCGGCACAGAGGGGGCAGTGGGACTCCTCCACTGGTTTGAAAAGCTAGAATCAGTATTCGAAATGTGCGAGTGTCCTGAGGCTCGCAAGGTCAAGTTTGCCACTGGCACTTTGGAAGGAATAGCACTGACTTGGTGGAACGCCCAAGTCCAGATCTTAGGGTTGGCAGCTGCTAACGCCACCCCATGGAATGATTTTAAGGAACTCATCAAGCGTGAGTATTGCACGCGCGAAGACATTCATAAGTTGGAGGATGAGCTCTATAATTTGAAGATGGTTGGATCGGAAATCGAAGCGTATACCAAACGGTCAAACGAGCTGGCCGTGTTATGTCCAACTATGGTGGACCCTCCGTACAAGCGCATTGAGATGTATCTCAAGGGATTGGCACCAGAAATCCAGAGCCATGTTACCTCGGCCAATCTCGACAACATCCAGGAAATCCAGCGTCTCGCTCACCGTATCACCGATCAGGCAGTGGATCAGAATAAACTGCCCAAGCGTGTTAGTGCTACTGCTAACGTCACAACCTCAGTTACTCCTGCTACATCTGGTGACAGTAAACGAAAGTGGGATGGGGATTCTAGTAAAGGTTCAGCATCCGTTCAGTCTCAAGCGCAGCAACAGAAGACTGACCACTACCAAAGCCCCAGTCAGCAATCCTCTGGTGGTCACAGGCAGAAGAGATATCAGGGAAGTCAACCTAAGTGCTTCAATTGCCACAGACATCACCACGGCCCGTGTAACAAGGGTCGTTGTCAAAGGTGTCTTAAGATGGGTCACGAGGCCAAAGACTGTAGGAGCCCTCGTCCTGCAAACCAGAACCAGCAACCTCAGTTACCAGCTCCTCAGAACCAGAACCCGAATCAGCAGCAGCAGCCACAGCGTGGGAACCGGGGATGTTTCCAGTGTGGGGCTGAAGGCCATTTCAAGCGTGATTGCCCTCAACTGAACCAGAATCAGAATCGCAACAACAACAATCAGGGCAACGGGAATAACAACAACGGGGGAAACAACAACAATGGCAACGAAGCTCGCGGTCGTATGTTCGTGCTGGGTCAGGGTGACGCAAGGAACGATCCCAACGTTGTTATGGGTAAGTTTCTTCTCGACAATACTTATGTTACTGTTTTATTTGATTCGGGTGCGGATACAAGCTATATATCTGTGAAAATGAGTCAACTGTTAAAACGTGCACCAACACTTTTACCCACCAAGCATGTAGTAGAGTTAGCAAACGGTAAAAGTCTAGAAGCCACGCACGTAGTTCAGGGTTGTAATCTTATCCTAGCTGGTCAAGCTTTCTCTATCAACCTCATTCCCATAGTTTTGGGTAGCTTCGACGTCGTGATTGGGATGGATTGGTTATCCCAACACCAGGCAGAAATCTTATGCAGTGAGAAAGTAATTCGCATTCCTCGTTTGGGTCAAGAACCTCTCGACGTGCAAGGCGACAAGAGTGGTGCAGTAGTTGGCATCATCTCTTTCTTGAAAGCTCAGAAATGCTTACGTAAGGGTCACACGGCCATTCTGGCTCTTGTTTCGGACGCAGCAGCAAAGGAAAAGAAACTGGAGGATATTCCAGTAGTACGCGATTACCCTCAGGTGTTTCCTGAAGACTTACCTGGCTTACCGCCTCATCGTCAGGTCGAATTTCAAATTGAGCTCGCTCCGGGAGCAGCACCCATAGCTCGCGCACCATATCGTCTAGCTCCATCGGAATTGGAGGAATTGTCAAAGCAACTGCAGGAACTCTTGGAAAAGGGTTTCATTCGTCCAAGCTCTTCGCCTTGGGGAGCTCCAGTGTTATTCGTAAGAAAGAAAGACGGAACGTTTAGAATGTGCATCGACTACCGTGAACTCAACAAGGTGACGGTGAAGAACCGTTATCCTCTTCCGCGCATCGACGACTTATTCGACCAGTTGCAAGGGTCGAGTTACTATTCTAAGATAGACTTGAGGTCAGGATACCATCAGCTGAGAGTCCGGGATGAGGACGTCTCCAAGACAGCCTTCAGAACTCGTTACGGTCACTACGAGTTTCTCGTCATGCCATTTGGGTTAACGAACGCGCCTGCTGTATTTATGGACCTTATGAACAGGGTATGTAAACCCTATCTCGACAAGTTCGTCATAGTATTCATCGACGACATCCTGATTTACTCCAAGAGTCAGGAGGAACACGAGCAGCATCTTCGCCTTATTTTGGAACTCCTTCGGAAGGAACAGCTGTACGCCAAGCTTTCTAAATGCGACTTCTGGCTTCGTGAAGTCCATTTCTTAGGCCATGTGGTAAACAGGGATGGGATCCATGTCGATCCATCCAAGGTAGACTCGATCAGAAACTGGCCTGCACCGCGTACACCGACAGAAATACGCCAATTCTTGGGTTTGGCGGGTTATTATCGGCGGTTCATCAAAGACTTTTCAAAGATCGCTCAGCCGCTTACGCTACTGACACAGAAGGGTGTCGTTTATCGTTGGGGAGAGCCCCAGGAGACTGCTTTTCAGTACCTAAAGGATAGGCTTTGCAGCGCGCCTATTCTCTCATTGCCAGAAGGCACAGATGATTTCGTAGTATATTGTGACGCATCAATACAGGGCCTGGGTTGCGTATTGATGCAGCGGGATAAAGTTATTGCCTACGCCTCTCGTTAACTAAAGGTTCATGAACGGAACTACACGACGCACGATTTAGAGCTGGGAGCTGTTGTTTTTGCGCTTAAGATATGGCGACACTACCTGTACGGTACCAAGTGCACGATTTACACCGATCACAGGAGTCTCGAGCATATTTTCAAGCAGAAGGAATTGAATATGCGTCAACGACGATGGGTCGAATTGCTTAACGATTATGAATGCGCTATCAAGTATCATCCAGGCAAAGCCAATGTGGTGGCTGACGCCCTCAGTCGAAAGGACACTTTACCGAAGCGCGTGCGAGCGCTCCAGCTTACGATTCAGTCTAATCTTCCTGCTCAGATACGAGCTGCTCAGCTAGAAGCACTGAAACCCGAAAACGTCAAGGCTGAAGCCTTACGCGGCTCAAGGCAACGAATGGAACTAAAGGAAGACGGCGCCTACTATGTAACGGGGCGTATTTGGGTCCCACTTTATGGCGGTCTACGCGAACTTGTAATGGATGAAGCTCACAAGTCTCGCTATTCGGTACATCCAGGGTCGGATAAAATGTACCACGATATCAAAACAACATACTGGTGGCCAAGTATGAAAGCTCACATCGCGACCTATGTCGGCAAGTGCTTGACCTGTGCGAGGGTCAAGGTTGAATATCAGAAACCAGCTGGTCTACTTCAGCAGCCCAGGATACCACAGTGGAAATGGGAAGAAATTTCCATGGATTTTGTTACGGGCTTACCAAGATCTCAACGTGGGAACGATACCATATGGGTGATTGTAGATCGACTCACCAAGTCTGCACACTTCCTAGCGATAAAGGAAACGGATAAGTTCTCCACTCTCGCAGACATCTACCTCAAGGAAGTTGTTTCAAGGCACGGAGTGCCCATCTCCATCATTTCGGATCGCGACGCACGATTCACGTCAGAACTATGGCAAGCGATGCACAAATCCTTCGGCTCAAGGTTAGACATGAGCACAGCTTATCACCCTCAGACGGATGGACAGTCTGAGCGAACGATCCAAACCCTCGAAGACATGCTTAGAGCATGCGTCATTGATTTCGGCAACGGCTGGGAAAAGCACCTCCCTTTGGTGGAGTTCTCATACAATAACAGTTATCACACCAGCATTCAAGCCGCTCCATTCGAGGCATTGTACGGGCGTAAATGCCGGTCACCTCTCTGTTGGGCAGAGGTGGGGGATAGTCAGATTACGGGTCCAGAGATTGTAGTGGACGCCACGGAAAAGATTGCACAAATTCGACAACGTATGGCGGCAGCACGCGACCGTCAGAAAGCATACGCGGATAAGCGTAAAAGGCCTTTGGAATTTCAGGTCGGGGACCGGGTATTGTTGAAAGTTTCACCCTGGAAGGGTGTGGTACGTTTTGGCAAACGGGGTAAACTGAATCCGCGGTATGTCGGACCATTCGAAATCATAGAAAAGATTGGCAAGGTAGCCTACAGATTGAACCTACCAGCTGAAATCGGGGCAGTTCACAATGTCTTTCATGTGTCGAACCTAAAGAAGTGCCTATCAGATGAAAACCTCATCATTCCTCTTAAGGAACTCACTATCGACGAGCGGTTGCAGTTCGTCGAGAAACCTGTTGAAATCACGGACCGGGATGTGAAGGTCCTCAAACACAAGAGAATCCCTCTTGTCCGAGTTCGTTGGAACTCCAAACGTGGCCCAGAGTACACCTGGGAGCGCGAAGACAGGATGACAGAAAAGTACCCCCAGTTATTCGAAACCAATGCTACCACTACTGAGGCTGAAGCTACTACTTCGGAATTTCGGGACGAAATTCCAGATCAACGGGGGGAGGATGTGACACCCCAGGAAAATCAGTGAACAGTACAGTTTACCTAGCTTCCTCAGTGAGTGCATACCAAATTTCGGGACGAAATTTCCAATTAGTTGGGGATAATGTGACAACTCGGACTTTAGACTTGCTTGATGTAACGTTACGTGCTTATGTGACATTTTGAACTAATGGATATTATGTGATTTATTGAATGTCGTTATGTGCATTGTGTGATATATATTTGTATGTTAATTGAGCCGAGCCCAAACCACACACTAAAACCCGATCCGCACAACACCACTCGAACCGCACAAGGCCCTTGGGCCGCATTATCTATACTTGAACTATTAGGGCGGCCCATGTAGGGGTTCGGCCCACCCACATTAAACGAATAACAAAAGGGTTTGGGTAATTGGCACACACTTTGGCAAATCATACTCACACAAGAAAACCCTAGTTGCTACTTGCTCTCTCTCGGCTTGCTTGGAAACCGGCGACACACACACACACGTTGGAACTTGTGAACCGGATCGATCCTCTATCTTCATCCGGTTAGTGTCAATGAATCTTGATAATTTGATAGTATAGTTGCCATGATTGATTTTGATGTTATTTGCTAAGTGTTTGTTAAATCGGCTCCTAAGTATGTTCACATAGATCGGGTTTGTTTCTGGATTGATGTTAACCGAATGCTTGTTAACCGGTTATAGTTTCATAGGTATCGAATGGTATGGTAAATGTGAAACCGAATAGATGTTAACCCGGACATCATGTTCTGTTAGCTTAATTGTTATGAAATAGTTGATTTTTAGATGCTTATGTCCAGAATTTCGGATTGATCATATGATTGATTGATGTTTATAAAACGGTTTCATGATTGTTAAAAATTGTTCATATAATTGGTGCTAGGGTTCATAAGGATTAGCGTTGGTTAGCCCTGTTTGATCGATGAATTCTTGAATGGCAAACTGTTAGTTGTTAATTGATTTTTGGAAACTGTCAACGATAATTGAATTGCCTAAATGAATTGCATGAAATCAGGAAAGTCGTTACACACACGGTTGCGACTCGGTATCACTCATTGCGAGTCGGAACCCCACTCGAGACCACAATCAGCATTTGTCGAGACCGGAGTTGCGAGTCCCGTTGCGACTCGTAACCAGCACATGACAAGTCGTAACCAGACCATGACGGACCGAAATCACCATTGCGACTCGTAACCAGCTGTTGCGACTCGTAACCCGGTTGCGACTCGAGACCATGTACACGCACACTGTTTTGGGCCTACACTGTCACGGGCCCAGCCATTTGGGCCAAATGAATGAATTCGTGGACTGTTTATTATTGGACCTGTATGCGTTTACTATTTGGGCCGAGTGAGAATCTGGACTGTTTTGTTATTGGACTGCTTATTTAATGGGCTGATATGTTATTTGGGCCGGGTTATGATTGGGCCGAACACTTAGATTGTTTGTTGGATTGCTGATACGTGTACATGTTTGCCATAACTATACGTGATACTATATGCGTACTATATACGAACCTGACTCGTATAATAACCATGATAGGACGTGGTTGACCATTTACTTGCTACCTGTAATCTTTGTGTATCTGCCGAGCAAACCAAGGTGAGTTCACACAGCCAAGGCATGGGATTCCCGGGTTGGGAATTGGGTTGGATGTGTTGGATATGGAATGATTACTCGTACTTACGCATTCTCTAGACTATAGACCATCGTCCTCAGGTTAGTCAGGACACGTTACGTAAAGCCTACGTAACCCAGATTATTTGCCATATGTCTCCCGGGTCGGGAGGACACGTTACGTAAAGCCTACGTAACCCAATACCATCCACTGGCTTCCAGGTCGGAAGGCCACGCCGCGTAAAGCCTACGTAGCCCTCACGCGTACCACTGTCCTCGGGGAAGGGCACGTCACGTAAAGCCTACGTGACCCTGTACGTTTTCCTGTTCTCGGTAAAGAAGAACACATGGTCGGAAGTTAGTCTAGTAAGTACCGTTAATGAGAAGCCCTCATTAGCCAGGATGAACATGGGAAGCCCCCACCTTTAGTACACACTAGTATGGGAAGCCCCACTAGTTAACTCACGCACAATGTTATGAACTTACTTTCTGTGAACTCGCTCAACTAGTTTGTTGATTATTTGTTGCATGCCTTGCAGGACCTTAGGTACATTATGGAGCTTGCACAAGGAAGGAGCAGGTCGTTGTGGGCAGATGGATCATGAACGTTATTGAACTTATAACTTTATTTGGGTTTACTTTATATTGCTTCCGCTACTTAAACAGTATTTGGTTTTTAAACATCAATCATGTCATGACGAATTGTGTTAACTACTTTTATTATTAATTGCTATGGTTTGATATGATTGATGGCTTGATCCTGGTCAGTCACGCCTCCAAGCGGTGGTGCTCCGCGGGTGGATTTTGGGGGTGTGACACTCCTAAGCTCCGATACCACTTGTAGGATCATGTACGAACCCAAAACGAGTCGATCAGAGGTGTTCTACATAATATGAAAGGCGGAAACAAACATATTGTGTTTGATTCAGCAAGATATTCACTAATAACTGTCTTTCTATTGATCTGGTAACAATTACAAGTCTGTAGACACTTTGACAGAGCTTCGCCGTCGGAAAAACCTATTCTAATCCAGTTCCAAATGACACGGAAACACTCCTATTTATAAGCATTCTAATTCCGCTCCAAACACTCCTAAACGGAATTACACAGAAACGGAAATACAAACACAAACAGAATTAACTTGTAATTCAGTTCGGAATTACAAGATCTCTTCAAGCGAAATTAGTAGCCTTCAAGCGGAATTAGCTTTTCTCTTGATTACTTAATCTTCGTGCCCTGAACACTGCAAGACTTGATACAAGACGAAGTCCACAGACGGATGCACCAACACGGTCTATATGGAGATATGTTGGCTACCTGATCGGGGGTTAAGGGACTGGTTTTGTAAGCGTCTTGCCTTGTTCAGTGTATAGATCCTGCAAGGACCTGGGTCAAGCTTAATAGGACCTCCTTTAATACCCACTAGTATTGGATGGCGGGGGTTCGAATTTCTTGATCCCCTCATAGGTAAACTACTATTAAAACATTAACCCGACTACTTAGGATTGTATCCCTGCTGACTCAAACTATTTCGCCGAGGGTAACGTCACCTTCAAAAGAGGGGCTTACCACATTACGCATTAATAACTTAATTAATTATCTTTCAATAATCCAACCCTTTTAGGATTGTATCCTTGCTGACTCATACTACTGGGTTGAGGGTAACGTCACCTTCAAAAGAGGGGCCTACTACTATAACTAAGATAACCTCTTAAAAGGTGCAAAAGTGCAGAAGTAATCAAAGGTTACACTAAAGGCGAGTCGGATCCAAGTGATTCATCTTGTCTATCTGTTTTTATTTTATTTTTATTTTTCAGCATTTTTAGTTTTTATTTTCATGTTTAAACCTTTTTCTAAACTTTTGATTTGATTAGACGTTGAGGATAAACCAGTACTAAAAGCTCTTGTGTCCTTGGACGACCTTGGTATCTTACCAACGCTATACTACGCTCACGATGGTTGCACTAGCCCGTATGTGTTTTTAGTGTTAGTAGAATATCGTGTTTATAAATTTAAAACTTGACTAAAGTGTTAAAAAGGGTTAAAAATATACATAAAAATATATCACACCTAACGCACATCATTAACCATTCAATTATAAACAAACATGCAAGGACTAATACATTGAACAACCGTTGAAAGTATGAGTTGTCACATCATCCCCAACTTAAAAGAAACTTCGTCCCGAAATTTGATAAACAACATTGGAGAAAAGAAATGACAAATTAAGATGACTGTAGATTTTCCTTAGGTGCCACATCATCCCCAACTTGAAAGGGAATTTCGTCCCCAAATTCACCAATTGTGTCAGACTTAGGTTCAACAATTTTGAACAGTTGAGGATACTTGAGCTTCATCTCGAAATTCACCAATTGTGAACTCTGGTCCCCGTCTTGAGTTCCAACGAACTCTCACAATTGGGATTTGACTGTGCTTACGAACCTTGACTTCCCGATCCATGATTTTGATAGGTTCCTCGACAAACTGCAACTTGTCATCGATTTTAAGTTCTTGGAACGGCACATCAAGTGTTTCATCATACGAACACATTTTCAGGTTCGAGAAATGGAAGACACCGTGAACATTACCCAACTCATCAGGTAACTCAATCCGATAAGCAACCTTGCCAATTCGTTCGAGGAATTTGAATGGTCCAATATAACGTGAGTTGAGCTTGCCACGCTTCCCAAAGCGCACCACACCCTTCCATTGTGAAACTTTCAACATAACGTGATCGCCTTAAGCGAACTCCAAGGGTTTCCTATGCTTATCAGAGTAGCTTTTCTGACAGTCACACGCTGCTGCCATACGATTTCTAATATGGACAATCTTTTCAGAGGTTTCAAGTACAAGTTCTGGACCTCTAATCTGGTTGTCACCCACCTCAGCCCAACAAAGAGGAGATCGGCATTTCCGTCCGTACATAGCCTCAAACGGAGCTGCCTGAATACTGGAATGGTAACTATTGTTGTAGGAGAACTCTACCAAGGGCAAGTGTTTTTCCCAACCTTTACCAAAGTCGACCACACATGCTCGCAGCATGTCTTCAAGTGTTTGGATGGTTCGTTCGCTTTGACCATCCGTCTGTGCGTGATAAGCAGTCTTCATGTCAAGACGTGAGCCAAATGATTTGTGCATCGCTTGCCACAAATCAGATATGAAAAGCAGATCACGATCAGAGATGATAGAGGTTAGCCCCCTGTGCCTAGAAACCACCTCTTTCAAATATATTCAAGCAAGTTGTGAGAACTTGTCAGTTTCCTTTATCGCAAGGACGTTTGCAGATTTCGTGAGACGGTCAATGATTACCCAGATGGTATCATTTCCGTTTTGAGTTCCAGGTAGCCCCGTAACAAAATCCATGGCGATTTGCTCCCATTTCCACATGGGTATTTCTGGTTGCTGATGCAAACCAAATGGTTTCCGATATTCCACCTTGACCTTCGCACAAGTCAGGCACTTGCTCACATACATTGCTATGTGGGCTTTCATCTTCGGGCACCAATATAAAACCTTTAGGTCCGGATATATCTTATCAGAACCTGGGTGAACAGAGTAGCGAGACTTGTGTGCTTCGTCCATCACAAGTTCTCTAAGGTTTCCGTGTAGAGGGACCCATATTCGCTCCATGAAGTAGCGAATATCGTCAGATCTTTCCACGAGTTATTTCTCTAAGCCTCGCAGAGCTTCGGCTTTAAGGTTCTCGTCCTTCAACGCTTCAGCTTGGGCAGAACGGATCTGGTCAGATAGATTAGAATGGATGGTGAGCTGTAACGCACGGACACGTTTGGGTTTCGTTTCCTTTTGACTAAGGGCGTCAGCTATAACATTAGCTTTGCCTGGTTTATACTTGATCGCACAATCGTAGTCGTTTAAGAGTTCCACCCAACGACGCTGTCGCATATTCAACTCCTTTTGATCAAAGATATGCTGAAGGCTCTTGTGGTCGGTATAAATTATGCATTTAGTACCGTACAAGTAATGCCTCCAGATTTTCCGCGCAAAAACCACGGCCCCCAACTCCAAGTTGTGAGTCGTGTAATTCTTCTCATGAATCTTCAACTTTCGAGAAGGGTAGGCTATCACCTTCTCGCATTGCATTAGCACGCAACCGAGACCCTGAATAGAAGCATCGCAGTACACCACAAAATCTTCGCTACCCTCAGGTAAGGACAGGATTGGTGCACTGCAGAGCTTTTGTTTTAAAAGTTGGAATGCGTCTTCTTGCTTTGTTCCCCAAGAGTATACAACGCTCTTCTGTGTTAACACGGTGATAGGTTGAGTGATCTTTGAGAAGTTTTTAATAAATTTGCGTTAGTACCCAGCGAGGCCAAGAAATTGTCCCACCTTTGAAGGATTCTTTGGTGCCGTCCAATTCCTGATAGCATCAATCTTTGCAGGATCCACATGTATCCCCAGCTCGTTAACTATTTGGCCAAGGAAGTGTACTTCTCAAATCCAGAAGTCGCACTTAGAAAACTTCGCGTAAAGTTGCTCCTTCCTTAGAAGCTACAAGATAAGGTGCAACTGTCGCTCGTGGTCCTCCTTGCTCTTAGATTAGATCAGGATGTCATCGATAAACATGATGACGAAATCATCAAGATACGGCTTGCACACACGGTTCATAAGATCCATGAAAACCGCTGGTGCGTTAGTCAACCCGAATGGCATAAGCAAGAACTAGTAATGGCTATACCGCGTACGAAAAGCTGTCTCGTTGACATCCTCCTCTCGGACACTCATCTGATGATAGCCCGATCTTAAGTCGATCTTTGAATAAAAACTTAACCCTTGCAACTGGTCAAATAAATTGTCGATACGTGGTAAGGGATAATGGTTCTTGACGGTCACCTTGTTGAGTTCCTGATAGTTGATACACATATCAAAGGACCCGTCTTTCTTCTTTATGAACAGGACTGGGGCTCCCCAAGGCGAAGAACTATGTCGGATAAAACCCCTATCCAACAGTTCTTGAAACTGATTAGACAATTCTTGCAACTCCCTTGGTGCAAGACGATAAGGAGCACGAGCGATCGGGGCTGCTCCTTGAGCAAGGTCGATCTGAAATTCCACCTGACACTGTGGGGGTAAACCTGGAAGTTCTTCAGGAAACACGTCCGGAAACTCACAGATAACGAGTAAAGTCAATTGAAGCCTCACACGTTCTTCAGGAAACACGTCCTATGGTGTGACTTACTTGTTATCATCGCATTCAACCATATCAAACAACTATATGATAAAATAGAGATTTGTCATCCATAAAATGAGTTTATAACATAACAACAATATCTAAAACGTTGACTCCAAATTTAAGTTTTACAAACCATATGAATTGTGTAAAAGTTTGGTAAGGACTCTTCAAAAGATATTAGTTGTAACCAAAGTTTGGAAGACGTGTCTCGTCCAGGATTAAGACATGCTGGCCAAACCCAAAGACCATGGATGACATCTTTGTACTTATCATGACTTGAAACTCCAACGCCCGCTAGATCCATACTTAATTTCCTGAAATACACGTAGTTTGAAAAACATCAACAAAAGTTGAGCGAGTCCATGTGTATGTGAGTCTGTATAAATCGTTAAAATGTGTCTGTATAAATGCATGTTCTTGGTATGTAGCAATAAGGAAAAAGAGATCAATTAATGTGTAGTTAATACATTAATGGGGTATTCCTTATATGTATTTTCGTATATGTATTTGTATATCTTGTCAAGTAATGGCGTCGTATTTCGGTGTATTGTTTCAAATAAATATGTTAATATATTCCCAAAACCATATATTTCAAGTCTCACTTAAATATATATAAACACAACTTATTTTGTTTAATCATGTATTGTCCCAGAAAATATATATTTTCTCAAAAACTAAATATTTTCTAAATATACCAGGAAAATACATTTTTATCTCTCAGAAATAATACATTTTCTCGTTGTCAAAAATATGATATACTTAGTAATATTTACGGAATCATGTTTTCACTTCTCTTATTTCCAAAATAATATTTTCCAAAAATTATCACGTAATGGTATATTCCGAAATATATATTTTATGTCCCACTTAGAAAATATATTTTAATCACTTGTCTAAAACATTTTAATTCTAAAATATATATATTTTTCCCAAAAAATATTATATTTTACCTCGTACATTTTCCCAAAATAATAGTTTATCAAAATATACGTATCAGAGTATCTTCCGAAACATACATGAGTTACGTTTTAGCGTGTCGTTAAGCAAGGATACTTGTGTATCTTAAATATTTATTTTGTGATAGCGTTGATATTATTTTGGAAGTCGTATTTTCATGATATTTCAAGTTATATTATTTTTACCCTAAAAATAATATATCTAGTTCAAAAAACAATCACATAGTCACATAAGCGTTTTACGATAAAATATACATTCTAAATATATATTTAAGAAGTTTTACTTACGAAAATCCACCTCCGGTACTTGGTATTTTGTAATAAAAATCATGGCGAAGTTTATATTTTGAAAACAAGTTAAAAATTACATTTTTAAATATTTGTTAGAAAGAATATTTCTAAGTGCGATATTTCTGGAAAAATTTCGCCAGAGTTTCCTTTGTAACTCGAGGTGTCCATGCTTTTAGCATATCATTTTCTTTTTGTATAAATCACCAAACAATTTAGCAACGAAAAATATACAATATTTGTTCATCAATCAAGACAAAAATATGACTAAACCATAACTCATGAACTTCAGAGTTTTGTTAAAATAATTAGTAACTCACCGACACATTTAGTGGGTCTCGTTATCTTTAAAAAAAAACATGATCAGTTTCTTAAAAACATTGCTTTTAAAGAACTTGAAGTTTCACAACTTCTAGTCAAGATTTACAAAAATATTTCTTTGTGAAATTTCATTGTGACACAAGTGGTTATTCACTTGTTTAGTCACTATAAATGCTTCTAGTTCGTAATATATCCGGGTTTTAACAAAACTAGTATTTTCCGCTTGGTTCATCGGAAAAAACCACTTGTAGATCTTTAGATCCACAAGTTTACAACTTCATTTTACAAGAAAAATTATGTTTATTCAAGTTTTCAAGTTCATGGTGGATTGTTTCATCATTTTTCACATTTCTAACACTAACATAGTACTAGTTCATGTTCTTGAACATGATCTAGTATGTCTAGATGATGATCCATCCCACTTTTAGTAACAAGCAACATCAAATATTCACAACTATACAAGATTCATATGATTTGCACACATATCTTCTCTTTATCCACCTTGTCCATCTTATGTTCAAGACTTTAAGTTATGTTCTTTAGTGTTCTTAATTTTTAATCATTAAATCAACTATTAACCACCATAAACAAGATCAACATGATGATTAGAAACACTTACTACAAGCCCAAGACTAGGGAAGAAACAAGACGTAAATGTGGTGGATAAAAGAAATCTAGAGCGGTTCTTGAACTTTCGAAAGCACCCGGCTTGTTGTATGACCTCTTGCACCCTTGAGAGTATGAGAAATGGTTATATGGAAGTTGGATGGTGGTGAGTTGGTGGTTGAAGGTGGTGGCCGTGAGGTGGTTAGGAGGGAGAGAAAGAACTTTGTTGTTGATGTTATGCTTGATGAAAGAGAATGGATGACCATTATTTATATTTATAAACCCATTTTAACAATAACCATTATGCAAAGTGTTCACTAGATATCCAACATAACTGATTATAATAATCAAAGAAAGACAAGGGGTGGGTCACCCCTTGTGACCGTCATTTTGAGGGGGGGGGGTAAGGGTTGGGTGTTGATGGTTAAGTTATAAACTAGTTTAAATCAAATGGTTTTAGTTAGTAACTTAAGTGTGTTATTTAATATAAAGGGTGTTCGGGGACCCTTACTAGCTCAGAAAAGTGAAAACAATGTGTTTGGCAATATTTTTATGTTCTGGGTAGAGTCCGGTTGTTCGGTTGGATATTGATCCGTTAAAGTGCTAAGTAAAGCTATAAGGTGTCGTTTATATTATTTTTAATGACCCATTAAATTCCCGACACTTTGGAAAGTGTCTAGCATTATTTTACCAAGTTTTTGCACTTTACTAGTTATGTTAAATGCTGAATTTTTGTATGTAGTGCAGAATTTTGTAATTAAAGTATGTTTTAGGCACTTCCGGTCACTATAACTATCACCTAGTGACGCAGATTTGTGATCCTCACCTCCCTACACTCCCTACCAGTGTAGTAATCTATTCCCCGGCTCATACTGGCCTCAGAAACAATGTCTGTGTGGCAATGTCAGCATGTTTACTGGGTTATCCGCTCACTGTGCTAACTGTGCTTTTGTCCATAAAGTTTGTCACTATTGTTTGTGCGTAATAAATGGAGTGACAGTAATAAAGTATGATGCATGAGTATGTATGTATCAGAAACAGGAAGCAGTTTATTCATAATTGTAATCAAGCACTGTAATTTAGCACTAATTAAATATTAATTAATTTGTACGGATACCTGGATTTGTGAGGGTTGTCACATCCCCCCCCCCCCCCGTTAAGGAAATTTCGTCCTCGAAATTTGTACTACCTTAACTCCTTACGGTTACGTCACACGTGTGTGTACATGAATAATACCAAGGTAAATATTCACTAAACCGCATTAAACCCTACTCACCTCAGGTAAGTCCAAGAATATATTGCAATCCGAATTCCTATGGCAAAAGATATGTACTTTTGACCTCTGATGTCAAAGGTATAAGACGTAGTGGACGTATAGTCTAGTGTAACCCAGCTAGCAGGGGGGTTTCATAAAAGAGAAGTTTTGGCTAATAAGATTCCCAAACCATAGCATCCGCTATGCGACTTTAAGATTAATAACTCAAATGTACTTAGTGAAATGATCTGTCAGCTCCCGAATAGAGGGATGGTAAGGTTTAGTGTGTTGTCATTCTTAAATTTCGAAAGTACACCGAAATGAAATTCAAGTGAATGTGGTGTCTCATTGTAGTTGCATCAGAAATGTTTAAATAACAAGCCAAACGAAAGCATATGCAGTTCTGTTTGAAACGGTTGACCATGATTAGCACAAGCTACAAGTTTGTAACGACTCCACAAGGTGTAGTAATGACGAAATTTAATATTAGTGGTGACTGAACAAGTTCACGGTGTTTGAAATCAAATGAAAGTGTACCGAAACAAGCCTGAAGAATTGATTTACACAATGTCATAAAGTTTTTCAGTTAAATATGGAACATTAAAGAGTCGTTGTTTTTAATCGAAGGTGAGAAAGCAATAAGTGCCGCAAGGCATTCGATTGATCATAAAAGAATCATTAGGAGGTACACTGTGATATGAAATGAATTTATGTACCTTTGCCTCAACACACAAGTGTGTCGAGAGTGATTTTAATCATGATAAACAAAACGGATTTAGGGTAAGTTGTCCAATAATCACTTAAATCCGTGTACGAAATGAGTAACCAAATAAGCGCAAGCTTCAATTTTGTGAAAGTATCCCCACAAGGTGTCGTGACCAACAAATTATTTAGTGAAGTCGAAGACCAAACAAGTCTACTACGACTCGAAACAAAAGAATCTTTGCCAAATGATTTGAATATGATGCTCTCAATACATCATATGACGTCTTAAACTGGATTTATGAAGTGGATAAGTTCAAGCAATTGAACTTGGTTTTAGCGTAACCTGGCAATAAACATATGTATCAATAAAGGAATCTCGGTATGGTCACAAAGGTAAACCATGTAACTTGAATAAAGGAATCTCGGTATGGTCACAAAGGTAAACCATGTAACTTGAAGGAAATCCATTTCAAGAAGGTGTGTTGACTTGGTAACAAAAGAGCCAACAACAACAATAATGTAGGTTATTCGAATCACGAATCAGTAACTAGGTTAAGCAAAATAGTATTTAAATTTCAATGAAGTGTTTGTTTGAAACGAAACCACATGCGTAACAAATGATGCATGTATGTCATGAAAGTTTCCGAGTACTGAAGCAATGAGTATTTGCTAAAATGAAGAAACGACCAAGTATCGAAACAAATGTGTGTTCACCCTTAGCGAAGAAAATCAACGCGATGCAACTACTATCAAGGGGGGGTAGAGATGCAATTTATTTGCTAGAAGCAAAAGTAAAGATTTCAACAAGAGAAGTTTAAGTACTTTTCTCTTTGGTCAACGGAACTGGCATATATGTCAGGTTGATGGTGTCTGCTTGAGTTAATAGATGTGGTTCCTAATCAACAAGCTTTGTGAATTTGGACCTGGGTTCCCGACGGTCCTAAGTACGGGTTTCCTAAATTCTCGGAGTTTCGTATTTGGTGTAGAATCGTTATGTGCATCGTGTAGGAAATGCCATTCTTGTGTACGCTTAAAACAAGTTTTTGTCCCACAATTTTCCCCCGGTATACTTTCTTCCTGAAGTTACAGCTACTCGATCATCGATTGGTCAGGAAATACGGGTTGGATCCTCGCAGTTGGCCCCATAAGTAGTTCGTCAATCCTTAGCAAGAGTCACTGACTCTTGTTGGCTAGCTCGTCCGACTCCTGGTAGTTTGATGTTCATTTGAAAGTCGTCATCCTTTCTTTGGACGAGCAGAATTGGGTTAACTCAAAACGGAAATTTTGGTCTATGATCTTCCTTCTCTATCCACTACTGAAACTACACTGACAATCCTTGCATTTCCGAAGGTGCAAGTCTCCAGAGTGCATTTACCACAGACGCGGCGTCTGGAATTAAATCGATGCGAAATCCGACTTGTCGTTGAGGAGGTAGTTTTTGGCAATCCCTTGGGAAAAACTTCGGGATATTCCCTTATCACAGGGGTATTCCCGAGTTTTGGTTCTTTGGCTCCCTCGTCCAAGACATCAGTCAAGACTGTTTCTTCGTTCGTCATTGCGGTGCGGATATCAATCTCCTATTGATCATTCGTCAACCAATCCATCAACTACCTTGTTGAAGTCTCCCAATTCACTGGCAGTAGAGTAATCGTAAACTCACGTTCTCCGGGTCCTTCTTTGGTTCTTCGTTGGCTTCCTCTAGCTTCCCATTAGCTAGTTATATCGAGTGCTAGTTATCTAACTTACTTACTACTAAACCAAGTATACTCTCCAACCCTAGAGTTGCTAAGCTAAAATTTGTAGCTGTATCCAGTAGCGTAAATGCATAGCGTTGAGTAATATGGGACGTACCGATTGCCATGCTTGGATTCCTGGCGTGCTTCCCTAGCACCGGTGTTGGACATTTTTCCCATGATTTTGTTTAATCTCTCTTGGGCATCCTAAAGTGCCTCATATCCCCGCAATTATAACATCCCTTATCTTTCCCCTTTCCTTTCTTTCCACGCTTCGTCTCACGCCAACATGTTTCCCTGTTGTGTCCCACTTTGCCACAGTTGTCACACTTCCCATTTTTACAACACCCGCTATGATGACATTGGCACCTGTCACATTTAGGTAGTTTACCCATGTACTCTTTTCTCTTTTTGGCCTTGCTGTTGCTACTCGTCTAGGTACCCTGTTTGAAATTTGCTAACTTTCTCTTGTTGTCCGCAGATGACTCTACATGAGTCTCCTTCTTTTCCTCAGAGGTTGAAAATTTGTTCATCCTGATTTCCTTTTCAGTCAAGGCCACACTTAGATTGATGGCCTCAGTGATCATTGCAGGCTTTGATGTCGTCACCATGCTCATGATTTGGGGTGCCAATCCCCAAATGAAACGCTCAATCTTCTTAAACTCTGGATCTACCATGTATGGAACAATACGCGACAGAACTTGGAACTTCACCACGTACTCAGTTATTTTTGGACCTTCCATCTTCAAGTTCCAGAACTCAGTTTCTACCTTCTGGCTTTCTGTTCTCGAACACTACTTTTTATGCGTTAGCTCTTTCAGCTCGTCCCCTGACAAAGCATATGCAGCAGCCTCACCCATCGTCTGAACCTGGAGTTTCCATCATGACAGGGCCCCAACTCGGAACAGTCCGAAAATGTACGTGACCTGATGCTCTGGGGCGTAGTTGCTCGCACGCAAAACAGTGCCCGTCTTCTCAACCCAGCGCACGAAGGCTACGGCACCCCCTGTGCTGTCGAAATGTAGGGGCTGGCAGCCCAAGAACTGCTTGTAGGTGAAGCCGGCAATATAAGCAACATTACTCGCGTTAGGTATTAGCAAAGCACTCGTGGTGTCACACCCCGACCGCGTATAACATGAAACCACGGCGGAAAACGTCGGGGAGTGTTGTGGACAGAATTAATTGTTATACAACCATGGAAATTTAAGTTACATTATATTTATCAACACGGATGTTACAGTGTCTTAAAACAGAAAGCACAGAGCTCAGAACATAATTATACTAGTCTATCATCA
This sequence comes from Helianthus annuus, assembly GCF_002127325.2. Taxonomy (NCBI): domain Eukaryota; kingdom Viridiplantae; phylum Streptophyta; class Magnoliopsida; order Asterales; family Asteraceae; genus Helianthus; species Helianthus annuus. The sequence continues at coordinate 28,751,848 of NC_035441.2, read as the reverse complement.
TTTTTAGTCACTAAGGCACAGGTCCGCCCTAGTATCATGATCATCGTCCTATGGAATAGCTCCTGAAAACACATGTGAAAGTAGGTACGTCAGCATAAAAATGCCTGTGAGATACATAGGTTTTGTGAAAATGGGATTCATGACTTGAGTTTAAAGAATGTTTAATAACAGTCAGTCATGAACCTTGTACTTTGTCTTGCTTTGTAAACTATTTGAAAAAAAAACGATAACATCAGAGGATATGTATAGATAAGTGCAAGGTTAGACGGGTAACCAAGTAAAATGAGTTGAATATAATAAGTTGTTTTGTAAGACAATGTTTTTGAAAAGTATGTTATTTGTATAAAATGTTATTTGTCTAAACTGAAATGACTTAGAAAACGCTAAGATATGTAATATTATACAAGCATTTATATATAGGAAGTACCAGTGGCGTATCCACCATGTTTGCATCATATTACATACTCCACGTTACTCAAACCATTTACCCAAACCAATGCATCATGTAAATTGTTCATGTATAAACCGAACGTCAAGTGTTATTGTGTAAACCATGTCAAATGTTTATGTTCAATGTAAACCACCAAATGTGTATGTCAATGTTAACGTGTTTATGTTTAATGTAAATCATGTAATGTGTATCCCAAAATGTATCATGTATGGTAAGCGAAATGTATCAACTTAAACCATATGTAAAATGCACAAAGCAAGTCGTTGAAGTAAATCGTGGTTTAAATCAACGTTATGTTCTGCGGAAAATGCATGCTCTATTGATATTAACATTTACGCGGTAT